>NC_134569.1:152014899-152759066 GCF_050947875.1 Dermacentor variabilis | reverse complement strand
GTTGTATTGCGGCGACTTTCCCTGAAAAAAGAAAGGGGGACAGAGAAAGGTATCCACCACTCACGTCCAGCAGAGCGTGCAGCTGGGAGTCCTCGAGCACGCTAAGCAGGAAGTCTCGGTCCCGTTCCGAGCAGTCGGTCAAGCAGTGGATGTCGTCGAGGCTATCCAGAACCGTGGACACCGCTCCTTTTGCGAAGCGCAGCGCCACGCAGGTTGGCAGAGGACACGCAGGGGAAAAGGGCAAAACGCACTCACGACAATGCCAGCAGTAAACGCGCGTCTAATCTACTTCCACGTGCGCAGAATGCACTAGGGACAAGCGTGCAGCAAGACCTGTAGCAAGCGTGAAAGAGCACGTGCTAAGTGAGCGACAGTACTCACTTAGCACGGCATTTGGTTACTGGAGCTAAGAAGAGCATACGGAGCGTTTTTCGTTCCGAGAGAAACGCTAATCCTTTTAGCTAGAGTAGTTAGGGGACACAGCGAGTGAAAGTAGAAATTGAAGACGAGGCTTACACGTGCACACGTACACACGCACATAAATGCGCATGATTCAAGCATAAAGGAGTACTGCTACCACCAAAGCATATTTGGTACAGAAGGAAGCGCCGCATAGGAGGCATGGTAATTTTTCGCCAACCGGTGGTATTCTTTCGTTTCTAAGAAAGTACAAACCTTCATTATAATGTTTCTAATATTGACTTTCAAATAAAGTTAATACTTCTGTAAAACTCGAGCAACCTGGCGTTCTCTTTCGTTCTTATTACCTTTTGCCGTTGTTGCCACATATCGCAAATCGCACGTTTGTACATGTACGATTAATAGTATACATGCTCAAATTCTACGGATGGTATGTGATGCCTTGTCGACATCACGCCATCGCGACGCTCTTTAGAAAAACCGTGGAAGTCAGAGATAATGTCAGAGATTCGTTAGGAATTCAATTTATTGTTTCTGTTGAATGTGCTCGGAAAGTACTTATTAGACGAGTACAAGAAATAACCCTTATTAGCGACATTGACACAGAAGGATTACACGAAGCTACGCTACAATGTTGGATCTGCAACTATTTAATTCCTTTAAATTGTAAATGCGCATGCTTATCCCCGGCTTGCATCGACATTTTGAGTCCGCATTATTATGAGCAACAGAGCCAGCGCTACGCCTGTAAAATAAGTCGCCCATCTTAGCTCCCTAAAGTAATGATTATTTAACTTAAGCTAATCTACATAAATTATTCAAATGCCTCTTTGAAACTAATTCTGTCTTCCCCAATGGGTGGCAAAATGCCCCATCAAACTAGCAGACCTAGAAACAAGAAGTTATGCAGGCAGTTTGTAACGAAGCACCACAGATGCTAGTGATTCTTCACTGAAGCTTTAGGTGCAAACCCACCTATGGCAGTCACTTCTTCCTCAATGCCTTGGTCTAAAGCTGCGTCTAAGGCTGGGTCACTGTAGAAACTCGTCCATTTTGGGGAGGACACCGCTGCTAGCACAGCACCCTGCGAAAAGGAAACAGGAGCAAGTCACGATCGTTCGGAAGAGCGGGAGGAGAGACAAAGCCTTGCGCTTGAATTGTACGACAGGAAGACAAAAACAGCAGAACTTGTGCAAGTTTGGAAACACAATCCGGAAACTAGACTAGCAGTAGGGATAACTTCAAGACGAGCAAGAGACAATTAGAAAAAAAAGAAAGGCGCCTTTCTCCGTGAGCGCCCCCACGGCGAAGATGAGGCGCTCAGATGGTATTCAGTTGAGCTGAGTAGTCCATCGCTAAGGCTCGTTTTAGTTAAGCTTACCTTAGTAAGGTGCTCAGTTGCGCGCCGTTAAACAAATTGCCCTCTCGGATGGCGCCATAACTGGGCTCACTGCAACTTTAACGGTATACCACGAGAAACGGATGGAAGTGTGGGCTCTCTCTGGTTTGAGTTAGTCTGACTTTTCAGTTACGTATTACTCTTGCTTGGCGACATGATCTTTTTTGTAAGTTTTCATGGAGCACCTCAAAGTCTTATGTGTATTCCTGCTGCCCGATTCTTGGCCTATCCCTCTACGTATATACACGCTATAGCTGAGACTCCGGCCTTGTGCCGGCTCACAGACTGAACCAGAATTGAATGCGTGAGTCACGCCTGTGCATTCGTACTCACGGATGTTGCAAGTCCTCGTAATTACGCATTGCCTGTAGCGTGGCTTGTGGATCAAAAGCGAGCGAAACTGCGACAATGTTATATCACTGAGGCAGGTTGTAAACCACCGAGTGCTCGGCAGACGAACGTTACTCTTCGAAGAATTCAGTGGTCTAGTGGAAAATCTTGATGGTTAAGTAGATCTAAACCGTGAACTTGAGCGCACAATGGCACGAAACATTGAGCTTGAGGCGGTCCATTTACATGCGGAGTGCCAAAGTGTCTTTACGTGTCATGCCCTGACAGTCGCACAAGGGTTAATTATTGCGCGCTCGTGCCTCATGGTTTTAAGGCGAGATTGGGCTGAGTACATAATTATGAAGAAGGCAGTTACTGCGTGGCCAGCGAACATATAAGAATAGGCTTATGCTAGCCTCCTCTTCGTGACACGCGCCCTGTGTAAGCAAAGGATAACTCGAGAAAAAAAAAAAGAAACCTCTTCCAGGCATTCGAGGCTGCCGAAAAAAATTCGGAACCTTCTACCGTGGCGTCTCTAAAACCTTCTGTAGTCACTTTTAAAGGATAAATTCAGCCTATAAATCAGTTAAAAAATTAAATAAATCTCTCTGAGACAACGTTATGGTTACAGTGTATTCCACATGCCTGCATGAATCTAGAGCGGCTTAGGTGGCCTGTAAATTTGAAAACTGTTAGGATTCCTCAACACCTGGTTGTGTGATTTCCCACACCCAGATCGCTGTATTTATTCACTTTCCCTCTTTCAATTTTTACTTCGCCCGAAAGTGCCAAATACATTCGAACAAACAAGAACATTATACGGCCAAAGTTAGTTTACTTTCTTTTTGTGTTCATAGCCTTGCCGTGCTCACCTTGAGCTTTCTCCTAGCGTTGAATTTCCGGAGTTCGTCCACAGTTTCCTGGAGGTGTACCCTTGGTGCGCAGTGATCCCGATCCTGGTGTGGCATCAAAAAGAAAAAAAAAGAAGAGAACTTACTTGCTGCAAATGTAATCAAGCAAGCTTGACGTATAAACGAAAGTGACTACGACGAGATCACAAGTTCAATAACAGAGCTGCGTATGTTCGGGAGTTCGACAAGTAACGTCCACTTCACTGAAATTAGCAGAGACACGAGGACTATCTTTAACGCTATCCGTAACGAGGAGACGTGTCCCCGCCTTATTTGACTGGTAACCCAGCGTTGTTGATACCCACTCATTTCACGAACTGAAAGTCGACGTGGAGAACAGATGCCTGGCACCGTATCTACAGTACAACTATATGGTACGTTAGAGCACATTACATGGAACTACAGCACTACGCGTGATACAGCGCAGACACATGGCGCAATAGAGTAGGTTATGATGCTTCCTATGCCGACTTTAGGGCATCCAGTTTGAACTACTTTCCTTGGCCTTCTAGACCTACCAGCAACTGAAACATGAATACAAGGCCTTTGCATTGAAAATGAAGTCCCGGCCGTCACTGCGATGCAATTTACCTTACAAGATTTGTTTAACAGATACGGAGACCTCATTAACCTACGTACAAACTGGTGGCTACGTTCCCACAGAAAGTTGAATATCAGTATTTGTCATTGCAGAGTTGCAATAAGAACATATGCACGCCGGTTGGGAAATCTTTTTTCAAAAATGTCGGATTCGTACAGCCCTTCTCGTCCTTTTTTACTAACCATCGGCTTCATGAAATTGTCAGAGGCACCACAAAAACAGGTAGTTATCACAAAATCCTTTGCGGATGTTACATGTATGAAAAAATTGCCCTCTGACCCAAACAGACACACATGTGACCGACGCTCTCTTGAAAGAACTTACTCTAGCTGCATGGTTAAAAATACGTGCGCTTTTCCGGTGGTTTCCACGTCACCGTAGAATCAAACAAAATAAAATTATGGGCACAATGGGTAAAGTGGCTTATGACAATTTTTAAGCCTCTCTCTCTCTCCCTCTCCGTGCGTGCGCCTGCACGCGAAATTTTCGTACCAATCCATTAAAAAAAGTTAATTTCAGAATGCTTCACACATGTTCATATCTGTCATACTATAAATTAAGCAGCTATCAGGCAAACGAAACAACATGTGCTTTCGTGGGGGACACTCTCGGCGAGACATATGTAAAGTTATATACAAATTATCTTCCCATGTCATCGTAAATCGGTTGATTAAGGGGGTTAATCAGTTTAGTAGAAGGTTTAGTACGTGGCCGAAGTAAAATATGGGCTATGAATACTTCCTGCTAAGAATTAGTAATAATTTTCTATCTACGGAGTCTTTTGGCAAGAAATAATATTATTGAGGGTTTCTAGACGCTCATGTAAATATTAAAACACTTCTAAGCCGTAAGTTTAAAAACCCGTCTGGGAACAAAAATGTGGTCCACGGCTTCTTTCTTCTTTTTTTTTTTTGGTTATAAACAGACAGACATCCTCGACACATACCACGTTTATTATTGTATAAGTGGCTATCGCTATTAAACGGTATGCCTTGTAGTGCTCATATTTACTTTACGTCTTCTCAACGTAACTTTTATATCTGCAGCTCTTGGCATAACAGCGCGTGACCGAGTGTGATCCATTCGTAGGGCCCGTTCGGATTTTCACACAGAATTCTGAAGAGAACGAGGAAGTTGGTAGTATTAGCTGTCTACCTGATCTACTTCACACTGCATACATATTTCGCAGTGCAAAAGTAAAACCTCTTCCTCTTGCTTCACCTATAAACTATCCTGATTGCGTCTTCAATGGTCCCTCAAACGGTTAGGACAAAATTTGTAGGCGCGTAGGGTACATCTGCAGTAAAACATTAGCGCCACAGTTGAAGTGAAGCGTCTCACATTAAGATAGCTATGAATGATTACAAGTTATCATCTTATCAAGCCGTGCTTTTTCTCCTCAGCCGAGTGATTGGAGGTAAGCTCCGCCTTAACTAGTTCTGCGTCATGATGCGAGGTCGTGTCCACTTCCGGTTGTTTCGGAGCTAGCGCGCGAAGTCTCCCCAAGCTCTCCGCTAGCCGCCTTGCAGTCGATTCCGAACGAGAACTATCCAAGCAGCGTGCGTTGCGAGCGTTCTGTCGTAGTGCCGAGCGTGTCCGGTATTGCGGTAACCGTAGGCGGTCTGTGCGTTTTAACGGATGAGCCGAGGAATAAACTAAAGCCGTTCCATACTACTACCGCTGTGATGAATGGTCTCTAGCGCAACCGTGAGCGGCCTGAGCGACCGGCACGGTGCAACCAGCTGGAGGTGCAGAGCTTAACAAGCCAAACACAGAACTTTTATTGCCGTAACCAAGTGTAATACATTTCAATTTTAAGAAGGCAACGTGTTCACTATTACGCATCTGCCGAAAATTTACACCAGCAACGAAGTAGAGTATTTGGTTACTGCCATTTGAGATCTCGTCTCGGAACGGTCTCGGAAGAGAACAGCAGTTTACAATAGGTAGCGAGGAACTGGAAGTGGTAAGGGAATACATCCACTTAGGGCAGGTAGTGACGGCTGATCCGGATCATGAGACGGAAATAATCAGAAGAATAAGAATGGGCTGGGGTGCGTTTGGCAGGCATTCTCAGATCATGAACAGCAGGTTGCCATTATCCCTCAAGAGAAAAGTGTATAATAGCTGTGTCCTACCAGCACTCACCTACGGGGCAGAAACCTGGAGGCTTACGGAAAGGGTTCTACTCAAATTGAGGACGACGCAACGAGCTATTGAAAGAAGAATGATGGGTGTAACGTTAAGGGATAAGAAAAGAGCAGATTGGGTGAGGGAACAAACGCGAGTTAATGACATCTTAGTTGAAATCAAGAAAAAGAAATGGGGGGGGGGGGCATGGGCAGGACACGCAATGAGGAGGGAAGATAACCGATGGTCATTAAGAGTTACGGACTGGATTCCAAGGGAAGGGAAGCGTAGCAGGGGCCAGCAGAAAGTTAGGTGGGCGGATGAGATTAAGAAGTTTGCAGGGACGACATGGCCACAATTAGTACATGACCGGAGTTGTTGGAGAAGTATGGGAGAGGCCTTTGCCCTGCAGTGGGCGTAACCAGGCTGATTATGATGATGATGATTTTAGATCTGTGTTTGTCTGGTTGAGCTCTGTACCACCAGGTGGCTGAACCATGCAGGGCGTTCACGTTTGCGCCTCCGCTCATTCGGTAGAACAACCAGCCCGCTTGCATTTACCTGAATACCGCACACGCTAAAGCTCTCTAACAGAGAATTTGCGTCCATTATACCGGCAAGCGCGGGCAGCTCTCCGGTTGAGCGGGGGCGTAAACGTGAAGGGCCAGATTGGTGGCGCCAGCTAGTGGTACACAGTTCAACCACACAAATACAGAGCCAATAACTATATTCTGCTTAGCTGCCGGTGTAAATTTTCGACAGCAGCGAAATTGCGTTCACAATTACGCCGCTTCGGCAAATTTCCCTCAGCAGCGAAGCAGAAGACAGTAGGTTACTGCAAATTTAGCTATGTGTTTGTCTTGTTGAGCTCTATGCCACCAGGCGGCTGCACCACTCCGGCCGCTCACGTTTACGCCCCCGTCCATCCGGCAATGCGTCCAAACCACCCCCGTTTGCCGGTATAGCAGACACACTAAAGTCTATTAGAGATTTCTGGCGTGTTACCGCAGAGCAAGCGCACAAGGGGGTTCTTGCATTGCCCAGGGGGCGCTACGAAAATGGTGCTAAAAAGCGCCCTCTGTCCTGAACTGGGTAGTACCAAGATCGGTCGTCTGCTTCGGAAAGCACGTTTACAATCTGGGCCCGCCACTTTCGGTTTTGTTGTACCACAGCTTGCAGCGAATATCGGGTGCCGAAGATTTTTTCAGGGGTGGCACGCTGCGTAAAGGCAAGAAATTATGAAAAGCCGAATACGTGTACGCCGTTCAAGAAATAAGCGGCGAAGTTTTAGCGCGGTGTCAATCGCAAGTGAAGCGAGTCCCGTACGAAGTTGAACTTCAGGTAAGGTTTGCACGCTGCTAGATTTAGGCGCACAAACGCAAGGAAATGCTTGCTATAAATGAATTCACAGCAGCGATAAGCAGACTTCATGTGTACGGAACTGCTCGAGCGCACGATTGTACGCGCCGCGACGGCAGCGGTCCTTCGACATGCCGCGAAACGGCGGGCCTTCTGCAATCTTTGTTGACTGCATGGCGCTAGACAAGTACTTATGCCTGCATTGCAGTAGCGGCCATGTCCCTTTAGCAACTGGGAAATAACTGATGCAATGCATATGAGCTCGCAGTAACATACGTGCAAATCGCGCTGCAGCGCGAGCTCGTGCGCTGTTCGCTTGATGTAGCTTTTAATGACAGCATTCGAACATCGATGTGCTGCAATCAATATTGTCTTGCTGCGCTGCCTCAACGTGCTGGCTTGGGGCCAAGGATGAGCCCATTTAACTCTCTAACCTGTGCTGCTCGTAGGGGGTAGTGAACTGTCACCGAATCAGCCCGACCACTTGCGATCATTTGCACACATCTGGTCACTTCACCACTTCGCGCCAGTCGAATTGTTAATTGTCGCTGTCTCATTGTCTCGAATCGTGAATCACCAGCCATACATGCTGCTATGTCGGTCTGCTATCGGGACTGTGGGTGTCAAAGACCGAATTTTGGAACGCAGATAATCAGGCAAACTTCAAGACAGGCAAAGCAGTCAGCATGGTGCGAAGTTTCGCTTACCCAGCGCGACGAACTGCAGCTATCCAGCGGGCCCGACGCTCCGCTTCGTGAGGCCTTGAAGGAAAACGGTAGAATCTGATATTGGGATTCAGGCCTTCTTGTTCATGGCAGCACACGACGCAGAAGAGTAACGACGGTGACGCTTTTTCGAGGCTGAGCTAGGTCTTTCCGGATCGGCGTCGCCGATTCCTTCTGCTTCCAGCATTACGTCTCACAGAGAGCCCGTTTTCGTTAAACTATAGGCTGCGGCAGTGGCGTAGCTAGGTCGTCTGGTACCCGGGGCCCATAGGTCTTCTATCCCCCTCCTGCGGCTAGCTCGCAGCGTGGTCAGCGTGGTATGTGTGAAGTGACGAGCCTTTTCGTACTCGCAACAGGGCAGAAAAAAGTGCGAATCGACGCAAAACTCAGGCTAGAAACGAGCTTCGCCACAGCCAGGGCTCAATACTACCCAAGCCGGTACTACCCAGATAACTTTTCGCGCACCGCCACCAGGCGCCACTACTATACCTCAAGCTCCAGCGCAAGACGCCCAGTGCACGGCAAGCTCGCGCTTCCTTGTTTGTCGAAGGCGCAAACACAACACGCACGCTTCGGTGATACCTAACTGTATTTATATGCCACCAGCACGCTGCTGGTCAGCCAAACTAACGCACGATGCACCCCGTTCCAGCTGCTGCGGCGTGCATTCCCGCGCCAGCCACACTAGACTGTAAAGCGTCTGTGACGTGCGCGCTGCCGTGTGCACGTCGCAGTTTTGTGCGATCACGTGCCCAGCTGTGTTTACATTGCTTCTTTGACGAATCTCGTTGCTCTCTGAAACCGAAACTCGGACTGGTCTCATCAAACAAGGCTCCAAATAATTACCCTTCGCGCTCTGAAGCAAATCATGTGTCGTGCAGTGATTACTGGGTCATTAGCTACTTAATACAGCAGAAAAAACAAGATCGAAAATTTTTGTGCCAGTACTTCTTTAAGCCAGACGTACTGCACTGCGTCTCTAGCTTGGCCACCCGAGCGCTCTTCGAGCGGAGGTAGAACGCATCGAGGCTCTGCTGCTGAACGTGGATAACTAGAGAAAACCGGCTGAACTGGGAGAACACTTCGCATTAAAGGGACCCTGAAACGATTTGGACGATTTTCTACAAACGTACTGAGTCGTTAGGGTAGGTTCTTCTGATCATTAATTGACACATCTAAGTGATCTGCGTAAGGCGAGTAATTTATTATAACGATTTAAAAATGCACATCGCTGCCGATCGCAGCACACTGTTGGGCGAATCTTAAGCCGCCCCTACCCATATGACCGAAATCGCCCATATGACGTCAGCGGGGAGAGCTATCCGATTGGCTCACCAGGGCGCGTGATCGATAATTTTCCCAACTTTATGGTAAACAAATGATGTCTGTAACAGATGGAATGTTAGTTCATTTGTTTTTTATAAAAAGAAAGTAACATAAAGAGAATGCACAAGAACAATTTTTCAGTACACTTAAGCACTTCCGGAACACGGCAAGTGTCGTCTGCTTGTGTTACAACGTGCGCTGTCTTTGACGAGAGCTCCACAGTCAGTGTCGGTCTGTCTTTTCACGAGCGCTATGATTCGACTTTGTTGCGTTGTGGACTGCAAACGTAGCGACTGGCAATATGTCAAGCTGCGACATCGTATCCTTCTGCAAACCAGGAGACGAGCGGACTGGCTGCAGCGCATTGGACAGCTGCTATCCGGTGGGCGCCAGGATTTGCGCGATTGCGGCCGTCACTTTACACCGCAAGATTACTAACGCAATAGCGTTTCGCGAGTCCGGTATTAGGGTAAACGCAAGCGCAAGGGGACAGGTCCTGGCCCTGTCCCCTTGCATGTCGTTTCAGGGGATGACCGGAAGCGCAAATGTGAATGGTCTGCACGGTGCAGCCACCTGGTGGCATAGAGCTCAACCACACTCGGTAGCAGTAACAAAATATATTCTTCTTTGCTGTTGGTGTAAATTTGTCGCAGAAGTCCAATCGTTAACACGTTGTTTTTGTAAATGTTCAAGATGTTTTACACTTGGTTAGAGCAATATTAGCTCTTTCTTTGGCTGGTTAAGCTCTGCGCCAACGGGTGGCTGGACCGTGGAGACCGATCAGGCAGCTCACGTACGTCTACGCTAAAGTTCCTTCATCACCATTTCGTCGAAACGTTCTGCTAGTGGGTGATTACCGGAATACCAGACACGTTCGGCGCTACGACAGAATGCTCGCAACACACGCTGCTTCAATAGCTCTAGCTTCGGGTTGACGGCCAAGCCGCTAGCGGAGACGTTTCGCGCGGGTGGGGGCGGGCTCCAAAACAACCGGAAGTGGACGATGTGACGTTGCATCGTGACGCAGAACCAGTGAAGGCGGAGTTTAGCCCCGATCGCTCGGCGAACGAGTTGAGGAGGAAAAGCATGGCTAGGGAGGAGGGTAACTTATAATCGTTTGTAGCTCTATTAATACGCAACGCTTCACTTACATTGTGGTGCGAATTTTCTACTTAAGCTGTACCCTACGCTCCACAAAATTTGTCCGAACCGTTTCAGGGGCCCTTTAGAAGAACTTTGTAGGCGCGCAACGGCGTTGGCAGAGCGCATGAAGCAGGGGCCCTATAACGTGAAACTATTCCAATATGTTTTTATTCCAAGCTCCTGACGCCAAATTTGCGTAACCGCCGACGCAAGCATCTAGCGGTCACTCGCGTCGTTGTCTCAACATACCAATCAAACGCTCTCCTCGTTATTGGAGGTCACTTTTGCTTGCTTTAAAAACGAATAACACTGCCTACGCTGAGCAGCTTGTCTTATCTAATTGGCTGACAAGAGGCGAGGAGCACGCTCAAGTGGAGAGGGATTCGATGGGGCCGAGCCACTGCACTGAAAATCGATAACCGGATGAAGAGGGTGGTGCCGGCGTCGTTGACTGGTCCGCTTTCCCTTAGCTTGCGGTGGCTGGTCGAAAATCGCGGTGGCATGCAACGGGAGCTTAAGAACGACGCTAAAACGGATCCTCAGCTAAGAATAATTGGCATAACGAGATCGTAAACGTGCCGAAAGCACTCGAAAACGTTACACGGCCAGACAAAAAGTTTTATTATACGAAAATAAACTCATGCTCTTCGGCAGGTGCGAGTAGCCAGTGCCTGAGCGATCGGCGGCAGCCATCTTTTATTCCTTTCGGAACGGGGCATCCTGTGGCTATTCCGAAGAAAATTCAGTTTTGTTCGGCATATTAATGCATCTTTAACGCGTACACGTCACTTTGACGCGATGAATTTTTGCGTTTTTGCGACGTCGCGTGACAGGCAGGGGATGTGGGTGCAGCCTGAAAACTCTTGACCAATAGCCGAGGGCTAACGGCGTAAAGGCGTTGAATCAAAAAGAACTATTTTTCTATTGTTCGGTCAAATCATGCATAGTCAGTGTGTACCCGTCATATCAGATAGGAAGCTATCGCGGTTTTCGTGACATCGCGTGACAGACAGGTGAACTGGGGGTGGTCCAAAAAAAATCTGACCAATCGCGGAGGGGTGATGGCAGAATTGGAATAGAAATGTTTGGAATAGTTTTACGTTATAGCGCCCCAGGTAGTAAAGTATACTAACTCTGTGGCTAGAAGACATGCGGGACCTACACTGAAACGGTATACAAGAAAGGGAAGGAGACTAGTCCTCTACAGTCTGCATAGTCCGTCATTTCCGGTGACCGATAAAGGCGTCGCCTTTTTTCCTCAGTTTCGGTATGAAAAACCGATTTTTGCGAGCGTTTTGTGAAGCGCCCACTCGCGTTTCAAGCGTAAAAATTTCCACAAAGGCTACTGTATGTCTAAATTATCTAAAACGGGGCTTTTTACGCGATCCATAACTTCGTTGCAGTTAGCCTTTAAATTTGTCACTTAATGATCAGAAGGAGCAATCCTAAGATTGCAGTACGTTTGTACAAAATCGTCAAAATCGTTTCAGGGTCTCTTTAAGAGCCGCACCCTATTCCAAGCACTTGCTATATACCAAAGGTAACATACACGGGGACTGAAAAGACGGTACCTACCTTGAGCCAAGGGTGGTTGAGCAGTTCCTGGACGGTGTACCGTTCCTGGGGGTCGATGCAGAGCATTCGCTGTATGACGTCCTTTCCGTACTCGCTGATTTGGTCCCACTGCCGACCGGTGAGCTGCGCAGGGTGAACAAGGAACACGGGCGGACATGAAAGCGCGGCGCACAAGCACGCCTGGTGAAGGTAAGGTACCGCATGTCTCGTCTACGCTGTCATGGTCGATTACCACTGCAGATCACCCACAGTTAACGTAAGACTGTCGTTGCTGTTATTAACATCGTTCCTCAAAAATTCAAACTGAAACGTGTATTCTATATTGATGAGCAGAAATTATATAAGCACATAATATAATGTACAAAAGGAGTAGTCCCTACTCTGGGCTCAGGTAGAAAAGAAGCTTACTGCAAGAAAGTTTTAAAATAGTTCGAGCGGGTCGTTCTTGTTAGTGCATTTGTTCTCTCTGTTGTGGTATAACAGGAATGAGCATCTATCTTCGAAGCACGTAATGCACAACGCAGGATGGCGTGAAGCCTGATGAAATAACTGGCAAGCAAAGATTACTCGGTGTTATTTGCCGTTGGAATGAAATAGCTTTGCCTGTCGGGATATGTGAGAGCGAAGTGTACCAAAGAAATGCAATTACGTCTTGTGTTGTAGGGAAGCCATCAAGCCAAGACCACTGGTCCGTTTTTTTTTTTTTGAGTATACACGAGCGAAAAACAAGAACTGCCTTTTACGTAAGTGGAAAATAACAGCTCCCGAAACTATCAACAGTAGTTCTAACGCCCCCCCCCCCGCCCCCTTCACGTTCTCCTCCCTGGCATTCGTAGAAAAAATAAGTCTTCGTTAGGTCACTGACACAGGCAAGGAGGTGCACTACTGAAGTAGCGTTTGTATTTGCAGTATATACCACGTTCCTTAACCAAGTCGCACCACTTAGCTTCCCTACCAACTCTTAACTTCATCAGCGCAAAACTCCGTAGGAATAAAAGAAATGAGGACCGCATGCGAGCCATGTTGCTCCGGTCACCCACATTACCAATTTACCAATTATAACCACGTCAGTATAGGTTGCCACAGTTGTCGGCTTATCTTGCTGCTTAACGGTAGTAGTTAGTGGGCCGGTCGGTTCGTCTTCTGGAACTGACCGCCCACGACAGCACGCACACGTGTAAGACAAATGGAGCAGAACCGACGAGGTTGGCGCTTGTCCGGTCTGCCTTTCTTTAGTGCGTTGGTTCCCACTAACTACCGATTACCGAGGACAAGGCAACCAGGCCACCGATAAGTGTAGTTCAATTACCATGTCGCGTCGACTGTAGGCATTAGACGTACTCATCCTTCCGAAGAAGCTGCGATTCGTACGATCCATTCAGCCGCGCTCATATCCTGCCTATAAATGCGCCAACTGCGGCAAAAAAGAGCTAGCGACACGGTTCCGTTTCTCTACTGTTGTTCTACGATCAAGGCAGCCAAGTAGAACGCTGTATTTGCTGCGATCGGGCTATCCAATCGCCGGAGAACAACAGTCCACTGGCTCTGAAAAGTGTAGTTACAGAGCAAATTGAGAAGAAATTTTTCGTAGTGGGGTGTGACAGTATTCATGATTATTATAAGAATCAAAGTGTCATCAATATTTTATTAGGTGGAATTGGTGATGTATTTAGACATTTTTTTAGACATTTTTCTTAAGGCAACGTAGCAACACCAAGCCATTCGCCAAAAGGACCTGCATTGCGAGCCTTCTTTCTTTATATTTCGTTACGTGTTAATTCGTACAGCTGGTGTGTGCTGAGGAAAGCACATATGCACATACACAAAGAATAAATCGGTGGAACTTTATTATTTCTTCCCCCTCTTGCGGCCTAATGAATATTTTTTTCTCCGGAGTTCGAAATTCAATATACGAACATTTCTATGAAGCAAGACAACCAGACACAAACGGTCGTTCTTAAACAAACGCTCTCGCGCGTCAATACCTGTGTCACACGGGCACATTTGAAAGGCCTTCCAGTCAACGGCCTTTGAAACGCCACAACTCTATCGACTCAAAGGAGTTGTCGCGCTGCTACACGGCACTTTCGAAAGGCCACTGAGTGGTTCAGGCGTTTCTCGCAAAATTGTGTGGCGCTGCGGATCTTTGTCTTTGTTTTCATGTCACGAAAAGTTAAGCAACATTAAAACCACTTAAAAACACTATAATTTCTTTTATGTTAGTTTATACATTTAAAGAAATGTTTATACATTGCCATACATATATGTTTTTGTTTTTAAGTTGTTGAGTACCGAAACTGCGGCAACGTTTGCGTCGCTGCATGTCGCTGTTGTCGAGAGTATGTGCAGTTCGCACACATCAAGTGGCAAAAATACTTTATTGAATAATTAATAACACTCATATATAATATTTTAGAGCATTTTGGTTTGGTTTGTTCTTTCTAACCGATAATATAAGCACACTGTGAACGAGAGGGCATGTTCGCACTGTTTCCGTTTCCGTCGCTCAAAGGCCATCGAGATTTCGATAGAGTTGTAAGGTGCTCCGTTGACTCGATACACTATTGACTCGGCAGCCTTCGAAACCGCACGTGTAGCAGCTCGAACTTGACCTTTGAGTAAACTGACTATCGGTTGGAAGGCCTTCCAAACGCCCGTGTGACACGGGTATAATCTCCCGGGAGGCGCGAGCTTTCCAGCGGAAAAAATTTGACTAGCCGGAAAGCGAAAGTGACACGTTCACTAAGACATGAAATCGAAGAACCCCATCCTTGCGCGAATGTCCCCCTTTTTGGCCCGAAACGACGCGGTGGAAGGTTCAAACCCGCAAAAAACTGGAAACGCAGAAATCAAAGCATTTCCGAAGTGTGTCCTGGAGGTAATGCGGCCAACGTGCTGCCCTCTGTCGTTCGGCGGCGAAGACTTTAACAGCCTTTCTCAATTCCTCGCCGCTAGCGGCGCCACCACGCAAGGGATAAAGGGGATGTAAGGTAGTGAAGGGCAAGGCTGGAAACCCCGGACGGGAAAGAACGCACCCGAGCTCTTACTCGCTTTACTTTTTCTTCTCCTTCCTTTATTGCTCTTTGCCAATCTAGGTTCGTGCTTGCCAGTTACCCGAGGTCAACTCTGATTTATCTCTTCCAACGCGAATGAAACGCATTAATGCTCTCATTAGACAACAGCTAAACAAGTTTCAATGCCACTTGTTGCACTTAAAGATATAAATTATACCGACTGCAGAAAACAGAATTTTGCCTTAGTGCCTCAAGTATTTTACGAAAATTGCCCGAAATAGGCAAGCTAAAATAAATTAACGCGAAAAGCTTACTAATCGGTAACTTTTCACCAAGATATGGATAGCGCTGTTCTGTTAACATCATTGTTTAAAGCATTTGAAAGCGAACAAATATAATTTGTTAACTTGGAACTCGTGCGAAATCGTCACAATGCTTAAGAGAGTTTTCAAACCCGATCACACCAACATCCCGACGCGATAGTGCTGACTGCTTTCAGGTTGCTCTTTTCATTCTCAGCGAGAGTTGCGATTCTAAACGAACGCTCCAGATTGCGGTCACCTGGCCGTGTGACCGTGCGATGAAACTCGTAAAATGGCGACGACTTACGCCCAGTCATCTTTATTGTTTTATTTAAACAGAAAGCTTGAACAGTGACGGGCAAACACAGTTTTTCCAGCAGTTCGGCGAAATTGACGTGCTCGAATGCGGTTATAATAATCGTAAGCGGTCAAATACTTAGAAAACTTTATTGCATAAGTGGCGTCCACGATCAACCATCGCTGCGGCTATCATCTCGTTATCACGTCGATTGGCTATCATAAGTGGACAGGGTGTCCATGTGGCAGCCAAGGAAACATTTCTACGGATAAGAGAAGCTGGATAAGGCAGTCGGAGAGGAAACTAGCTATGTAACTATATTCAAAAAGTGAAAACAAAAATAGCGAAGCCGATGATACTTCAAAGCGCTGAGCACTACTGTTCGAACCCGTATATGCGCGTCTGATTATCTGAAGGCGGTATCATGAGGCAAAAATTTGCCGATTACCATTCGTCTGTAGCGTCAGGAAACAAAGCAGAAACAATTCAGCATGTTCATATTTATACTTTTTGTGCGCAAACAAACAGGGACGAAGAATAGGGGCAACACAAGGACGAGCGCTTCCCCCTTCCCTCCAGTGCTCAGAACGAGCGAGTTTTCGCTGTCGATGCCCATGCCTTCACAAGAAAACAAAGGACGATAACCAACCAAAAGCGCTCGTCCTTGTGTTGCCCCTATTCTTCGTCCCTGTTTGTTTGCGCACAAAAAGTATAAATATGAATATGTTCCAACTAGGCCGACTCGCAGTTATAATTCAGCATGTTTTGTTATGGCCACAAAATATCCATGCAGAGAAAAACAAGGATCTAGTTATCCTGTCATAGGAATTGAGATTTAAAGATTTGGGGAAAGCTAAATGAACCTGCGTTTGGAATAGCAAAGCATGGCTTGGGCGATAGACTGCTGAATGACATGTTGCTGGGCAAGTTCGTGCTTACTTAATGAC
Source organism: Dermacentor variabilis (assembly GCF_050947875.1). Taxonomy (NCBI): domain Eukaryota; kingdom Metazoa; phylum Arthropoda; class Arachnida; order Ixodida; family Ixodidae; genus Dermacentor; species Dermacentor variabilis. Next base: position 152,742,586 of record NC_134569.1, on the reverse strand, counting down.
AATGTAGAACAATGGTACAACCACGAAGAATACACACAGATACGAGTCACAAGCGCATGTTAGGTGTATCTGTGTGCCTTCTTTATGGCTGTATTTCGCGCTGCATATTGTTAATAAACGGACTGATAGAGCAAAGCGAATGTAGGTTCCGCGTTTTATTCCGAACACCTCATCACGCTGCTCGGTAATTGTGCGGGCAGCCATGTTGTTCTGCCTCACGTTAATCCAGCTGTTTCCTAATGGCCAACTGCTCACCATATTTCGCGCAGCTGCCGCAGAAAAACCTGACCAATAATGTTTTTTTTTAGCTTAACTGACTTCGAATCAGACTTGTACGTAAATAGCTACACGTAAATAATTACTTGTAATCAATGAAATTTCTTTGGTAGTTTTGTAAGTTGTCGATTGTTTTTACTCGGCAACGCTCTCTGTAATTCAGTTACATTTTAGTAACCCATTGTATCGAACTAGTTACTTTTTTTCACGATACAAACTGTAACCGGCGATACAGTCTTCAGCACTTGAATTTGGAAAGAACGGCAGTAGAACGAGCACGTCCGTGCCACGCAAGAGCCTTGAGTATGCGCACGTTCATACAGGCCAGCAGGGCTGCTCAGTGTTATACTTACCTCATCCTAACGTTCCACCTGACGCTTGCTGATGAGCTGAACCGACGCTGCTATTGCTCGACATCAACGGCCGCTGATTTATGTTCAGCTTCTTATTGGGCCTGGCGGAAGCGCCACCTCCGAGCCTCCGCAATAGTGAAACGCTACGCTTCGTAGACAACACAGGTGCTAGAAGTGCGGCAAGGGAGAACCAGTCTTGTGCGCAATGTGTTCGCACGTTACAACATCCCCCTTCCCTCCAGTGCTCAGAACGAGCGAGTTTTCGCTGTCGATGCCCATGCCTTCACAAGAAAACAAAGGACGATAACCAACCAAAATTTAAAAAAAAAAGCAATTGTTTGGGAAGAGAAAAAAAACGTGTGAATGGCTGCAGAGGACACATTGAAAGAACCAGGCTAGCTCGCTGTAGTTACTGCATTCGTGCAGTAAAGGCTGCGAGAAAAAATAACGTGAAATTAATCAATTACGGTTTAACATTGACTCAATTATTCAGTGGCGCCTTATGTGGTCACTTTAATAAATTATTTCAATCAAGTAACTCTTAGTCTAACCGGTTATTTTTTACCATAATTGAGATGGAGCAAAAAATCAGGTTCGACAGAGCCGACACGAACAGGGACACTGCTTCGCTCGTCACAGATTGTTTGCTGCGCCACAGTCCTGGTAAAAAATTACGCATCAACTTGCCTTGCAATGTGTTTTATTGAGTAATTGCTTACTTGTATTTCTTTTGTGACATGTACAGATCTGCTTCAAACAGTTTGCGGGCGTGAAGGCTGTTGTAGCAAAATACTGCTACTAGAAAATAAGTACAGTAAACCGTTGCTATCTTGTTTAGCGGCGACTATTGCGGCTTCGAATTCTATTGCGGAACTTCTGTGCGATTATATAGCAGAGACTTGGTCAACACTCGTAAAAGTTTCATCAAAGTACTCAAAATCTAAAACGATGTATGTGAACCGCTGTTCCCTACGATATGTGTTTACCACGTGATATGGGTTTGCGAAAGCACACCAGGGCTTACGCCCACAATACACCCCACCACACGGCAATGGGAGGCAGCGCCGTCCAACTCCGACTCGACGGACCAGCTCAACCCGGTGAACCGAACGATAAGGGCAGCTAAGGCCACTGGACTACTGGACTGAGGGAACCACCCACTTCACAGCCGAAGAGTTACCTACGCTCGCTTGCTCTTTTGTATAAAGTTTATTCTCTCCCTCTCCCTTCACTGTGCGAACGGTATGTAGAGAGAGAGAGAGAGACAAAAGGGGAGGAAAGACAAAGAGGTTAGCCAGTGTAAGTGCCGGCTGGCTATCCTGTGCTGGGGAAAGGGTAAAGGGAATAAAATGAGAAAGAAGAGAAAACAACTGAGAAAAATTCTCACAGTAACGCGATGCCACGCGCTACAACATTGAAAGACGGTCGCGCAATTCGCATGCCCTTAAAAACTTCAGCAAAGCCCTTAAGGCCTTGCATGCCCAAGCCCGTCTGGACCAGTGTCCTAGAACTTTCTCTTCTGAGAAGGGGCGATTGTCCAGTTTTTCGAGCGCGGTCACGATCACTTTTCTTGACACATTGTAACGGGGACAGTCGCAGAGCAGGTGCGCGATCGTCTCCTCGCAGCCGCAGGTCTCGCAAGTAGGGCTGTCGGCCAGTCCAATGCGGAAGGTATGTGGAACTGTTAGCTGGCACAGCAATAGATTTCACGACACTTGTTCAGAACGCATTTCTCGAAAATGGTTCTAAGCACGTTTCTAGCAAAACGGTATGCCATTGACTGACTTGGCTTCGATTATTCAGTTGTAACGTTCCACCTAGTGACTATCATATAGCAGTTATATAGCCTAGTAAAATGTCATTAATTGTTCACACTGCCACAACACATCAATCATTTTTCTCTATCGCGTTTGGCATTTAAAATTAAATTGTGGGGTTTTTTATGCCAAAACCGCGATGTGATTATGATGCATACCGTATTGGGGGACTCGGGACTAATTCTGACCACCTGGGGTTCCTGCACCGTGCACCTAAATCTAAGTACACGGATGTTCTTTGCATTTCGCCCCCGTCGAAATGCGGTCTCCGTGGCCGGGATTTGATAACGCGACCTCGTACTTAGCAGTGCAACACCAAAGGCACTAAGCAACCGCGACGGGTGCGTTTGGCTATTAGTATAACGAGTTAGCATAAAAGTGTCCTTTCTTAGAAAAAGCACTAACTGCATGACGTCAATTACTCTGGGTGTCTTTCTTAGATTTTGCCGTAGGTGTATCTCGTATGTTAAGAGACACGACACTTCGCATTATTGATCAAAAATATAGATACGAATACACGTCTTGCCGAATGTATCATGGCTCACATACAAAATAATCAAAGAGTATCTTAAGACAGTACCTACGATACGAGTATCTTCGATACTGCCCAGCCCTGCCATAGCAGCGGGGTAACCGTTCATAGTCCATAAACAACGAAGCCAGCAAATTTCTTAACTGTCAGCGCATCTTCTGTAATAAGATATCTACATTGTTTCGCACATCTTTATTTTTTTTAAAGGGGGTGGGTGAGGAGCGGGCACTAACAATCGTATATTTCCAATATTGAAGCTTGGCAGGTCTGCAGACCCCAGCGAAATGCCCCCATTAAGTTCCGTCACCGGGAGTCGGTGCGCGAACTATGCGCTCTCTATCTCCCCCTTCCACTCTCTTTCTCTCTTGATCTCCCTTAACCCTTCCCCTCGTGCAGGGTAGCCAACCGGAACTACCCCTGCTTGACCTCCCTGCCTTTCTATGCATCCTTTTTCTCTCTCCGCGCTCGCAAGTGAGCGGCTCGCGCGGCCGAAGAGGACAAAGGCACTCACGTTCAGCTTTCCCTGGCAGATGGCCTCGTGCAGGCGCTCCTTGGTGCCGAGGAAGGGCAACGTGCCCGTGAGCAGCACGTACAGCAGCACGCCGCAGCTCCAGACGTCGGCGGGCTTGCCGTACGGCTTCCGCTGCACGACCTCGGGGGCCATGAAGTGCGGCGTCCCGATGCGACCTGTGCAACGGCAGTCACGTGTGGCCGCACGCAGCCACCACCGCAGCGGCGGGTTGCACTCTTTCGCAGCAGCTCGTCAGAGGAAGCTCAACTCGGGCGTGCGTTATTCGTTGGCAAGCGAGAGAACGACAAAAAAAAGTGAAACCGAGCGAGAAAAAGGAGTATCAGAGTAAAATTACAAGTTGTTACGTCAGCGTAAGCGTGAGCCAAGTCCGAGGGAGTGAGTGAGTGAGTGGGTGAGCAAAAGTGAGATAACAAGTTCTCGGGTGAAAGTAAGCGTAAGTAAGTGAGATGAGTTTCTCACCGACAAGCGACTGGCCGGTGAGCAATTCACTTGTAATGCGCACGAAATGAACGAGAATTGCGAATAAGTCAGAGCCACACAATTCTTGCGGAACTAAACAGGATAACGAACAATACAGCGCAACGTGACTAGGCGAGCCTCTCTCTCGTATTCGGTGTGCTCGTCTAAAAAAAAAAAAAAATGCAAACGTCCATTTCTGCGTTAGCTGCTCCCTGAATAACTGCTCCTTGAATGCGGTTCCTATAACTGTTCCTTGAATCGTAACAGCCATTGCGATTAAGTTATTTCATTGTAAGAGTCGTTTTCATTCTATGATGGGTGCCGCAACGAGCGTCGTCAAGGCCAAAAATAAGGCCAAGTGGGCTTTGGTTACTGCATGCCGATCCCTCCAATGTCCCTGCAGGTTGTGCGAGCGTACAAAATATAAAACTGTGTTTGCCTGCATGACTCACAGCGGGAAAATAATTTCACTGTAGTAATCACCCAGCTTGCCACAATAGTTTAAGCACACATAGATAAAGAATACCACGTAGCATCATTAGCTCACCGCTCTTATCTACGTGCGTCTTTCTTTTATCGTTGTTCATTTACTACAGTGCCACGCAACCTGTCTTCTACGGTGTTCAGATTAATCTGTTTGTTGTAGCATGTACTAGTCTAGATACCACTCTGCTGCTAGTTGAGCGCAGTGCGAAATGTTCGTAAACTCTAAAGGATGTACTCATGCGAAACAAACAGCGCTTATAAACGAAACAAGCGGAGAATGCAGATTATAGCGCTGAATAGCAAACATAATGCTTATTCGCATAGTGAAAGGCTGCTAAATGCCGTCATCGCCAGATGCAGAAGAGCATAAGACGTTTACAATTCGCACTCGACATACAACTGTTTCCTGAGCATCGATACGGAGAGTCCACTGAGGCAGGCATCACCACCCTTGTGAGTAGCAAGTTCTTAAAAACCTCACGCGTTCTTTCCTGCGTTCTCAGGAAAGAGTTTTCATGCCTTGAGTGAAAATTTGACATGTGTCAGGTTCTCGTGCACTAGGTGATGACCGCATATAAGCAATCTTTTCCCTATGTGAATAAACATCATGGTTGCTAGTCATCACTAGTGCCTGCCGTCCCCTCTCTTTCCGCTCAGAAGCGCTGTTTCTTCGCATACGTTATGTACCGACCGGCTCAAGTTAGCACACTGTTGACAAAACGACGAGCATCAAGTATTATTGTTATTAACCACGTAAACATATACAAACACCGCAAGGAGAAAGAAAAGTGGGCTAGCAGTCGTGTCCTAAAAAAGACACCCTGCCCACCCGCTTGAAGAGGAGAGAGAAAAAAAGGAGGAAGTTAAGAAGGAGATAAGAGAAGGAAAAACGGAGAGGAAGGAATAACACAGCATGCAGTCACACAGAGTACAAGCATTAAAGAGACGAGGGTCTGTAGTCCCGTGGTTGGCAAGAATTCCAGCACAGCGTTGTGACCCTCATACGGAGTTGAAGCACTACTTTTCGAAAACAAGACATCATTAAGGGCACTTCAAGAAATATTAAGCATCTGCAATTTGCTCAGCCGCACACAGCGACAACTGTTGAAAACTGGACATTCTTGAGAGCTGGCGCTCAAGAATTGCGCTATAGTATCCACAAGTGAGGCACGAATGCTTGTCCGTAAATGTGATGTGCGACATTAACACGTCCAATGCATAACTTGAGCAGTGGAGGCCTACTGCGGCGAGTTAAAGCGCTTCCATAGGTTTGTATATGATACGATCCCTTGGAGACACGTTCATCCGGTTGTTAGCGCTGTAGGTGATGTGTATAAGCAGCCTAGCGTCGTCGATTTTACATATATTATCACTGGTCAAGGTTGTGCGCTGACGACCAGAGCATCAGCCGCCTCGTTTCCCGAGATACCAATGTGTCACAGTACCCACTGAAATATCACCGTTCTTTTCTCAGATGTGATTTGATGGGCTATCTTAACTACGTCAGGTAAAAGAAACTGAGCCAGCGTTGACGCTAAACAGCCGGATGATACTTCTGCGGGAGTACCTCAAAATAGCAGCCTTTGGCCATTTAGGCTTTTGGATGATCTACATGAGCCGCAGCTTAAGAGGAAGCTTTAGCTCGAATGCTCCTATCTAAATACATGTAAAAGGAGAATTCGTTTTTCTCGGCAACCACTGCACCAAATTTGACGAGGTTTGTTGCATTTAAAAGACAAACTTAAAATCTAGTGACTGCTGGTTTCGAATTTTTGAGTTAGATCGTTAATTTTTTATTAAAAATTGGCAAAAATCGAAAATTTTCAGAAAACGAAACTATCAAGTTTACATATCTGTAACTTAACCACTAAAATTGATAATACAATTCTGTGAACTGCATCTAATAGTACATCTAAAGCGGACAAAATTGATATGTTACACATGAATATAAAAAGAATTAATCATAGTGAAATACAACTTTTGCAAAACCGCTGTAACCAACGTAACAAATTCACGTAAGATGTAAAATGACATATTGAATTTGTCCGCTTTGAATGATCTAATAGATGCCGTTTACAGAACTGCGATATCAGTTCTTGATGCAGAGCTATAAATTTGTAAACTTGGTGATTCTATTTTTTTCAAGCGGTCAAATATTTGAAAATCGTTTTAAAAAAATTCAAGCCTTAAATCGAAATTCCGTTTCCAACAGTCTCTAGAATTTAACTTTCTCTTTCAAATGCAACAAATTTCATCAAAATCGGTCCAGAGGTTCTCTCATAAAAACGTTTTTGCGTTTTACATGTATTTGAATAGGCCGCGTCGGAGTTGGGCCCGAGCTAAAGCTTCCTCTTAAAGCTCAATCTTCCTGCGGTTGCTGAAGATGATCTATAATGTATTCGAACAGGACGCTTTCCTCGAGTACCTGCGCAATAAGACGCAGCAGTGAAGAGAGGCGTTTGTGCAAACTTTAATAAAATATGCAGATGTGTCTTGTGTCTTCCAGAAGGTTGGCTGTCAATTGTCGTAGACTTTTCTAATAAATTATATATATATATATATATATATATATATATATATATATATATATATATATATATATATATATATATATATATCTTTCGAACCCTTGGAACACTTGAGTGGACGAGCAACCGAGGACAGTTGTACTCTAGCCGTCATTCACACTCTCAAGGAAAGGAAGGCAGACGTCATTTTCTCCAGGTGCTACTCCCATCTGCTGAGCAGCCGCTCTAAAAGCTCCTTACCTTCGTGGGCCCGACAAAGGCGATATATGTAATGTCAGGCCCTTCGATCAGCCTGTAGTCTCGGTGGTGTTTTCTGGCTTCGGCAAGTAAATCGTTTAATTGTGCGGATTGTCAAAGGCCTAGTATTGATCGAAGGGTCACTCCATCTTTCTCTAGCTGAGCCATCAGTCGAGGTGGAAGATTGATCAAAGGCGACGCAGAAAGTACTGTTGACAACACTGTTAATTGACGAAATCGTAGAACAGCTGCTTGTTTGGTCACAGTCATTGCCTAGAGCTGTCAGTGCTATCACATATTTCGGGAGATAACGGGATCATATGCCAGTAGCCTTAACAGCAGGTCGCCAGCAGATGCTGTCATCAACGATTATACTAAACTTTTGCTTTTGTTTTGCCCACGTTATAGAAGAATCGGTCGTGCTCGCTTCCGATGACGGTAGGCAATCCCTCACGGCTTAGACGGAGAAATATTGTTACGCGAACAAAGGATTAAGACTGGAGACTATTTACAAAGTATAGTTACAAGAGGTAACTGCAGCACTGGCCAGTTAAGCCGACAGCTGGAGAGCCAGAGGGCGTTCGTCGTCTTCGGTGGGGCGCCCACGTGTATCAGCCACGAGAAACGCGCAATATGCATGTATCATGGCCCCCGACGGCAGGAGCGACGTCCCGGAGTGTCTAAATGCCATCACTGGGAGGGTGATACTGCTTCAGTCGTGTAACGTGCACGATATCACTGGACTGGGAAGCAGATGGGGCGTCAGGGGCGATCTCGTAGGTGACGGGAGTCACGGCACGAAGCACTCGGTATGGGTCTGTGTAACGAGACGGCAGTTTTTCTGAAAAGCCGACCTGACGCGACGGAGACCATAGAAGCACCAAAGAACCAGGCGGAAAGTACACGTCTCGGTGTCGCCGGTTGTACAAACGCCTTTGACTCTCTTGGGATTTCAGAAGGCGGTCACGGGCAATTTCCCTTGCGTGGGCACAGCGGGCGATGGCGTCAAGGGCATATTCAGTGGTCGGTGCCGTGTGAACAGGGAAGGTTGTGTCGAGGGGCAGTGCTGGTTCTCGGCCGAACAGGAGGAGAAATGGGGAATAAGCGGCTGTGTCGTGGTGCGAGGAATTACAAGCGAACGTGACAAACGATAGAGCGAGGCCACAGTCAGTGTGGTTTGAAGAGATATATTTCGCGAGCATGTCTGTGAGAGTGTGATTGAGACGCTCCGTGAGGTCATTTTTTTTGCGGATGGTATGACGTGGATAGATTGTGCCTCGTGGCAGAGGACTGCATGATGTCCGTGATAACTTTTGATAGGAATGTCCGGCCACGGTCTGTGAGAAGTTGTCGCGGAGTTCCATGTAATAAGTTCACGTCGCGTAGAAGAAAATCGGCGACATCTGTGGCGCAGCTTGTAGGAAGCACAATGGTGATGGCGTAGCGCGTGGCGTAATCCGTGGCCACAGCGATCCACCTGTTCCCAGAGGTAGAGAGAGGAAAAGGGACAAGTAAGTTCCAAACCAACCCGAAATAATGGTTCCGCGGGAATGTCGAGTTATTGAAGGTACCCAGCAGGGAGCGTCAATGGCGTCTTGCGTCGCTGGCATTTCTCACACGCAGCTACGTATCCGAAAAAGGAGCGAGCAAGCCCTGGCCAAAAGAAGCGTCGGCGGATCCGGTCGTAGCTGCGTGACACACCCAGGTGACCGGCAGTGGGGAGGTCGCGAAGTTCGTGGATAACAGCCAAGCGAAGGTGTTTAGGGATCACAAAGAGTAATGCAGGGCCGTAGGGGTGAACATTGTGGCGGTAGAGTACGCCATCTTGAAGTGTGAATAAGCGAACAGAACTGTCCGCAAGCGACGATTCCAGGTGGTCAATGATGATACGCAAGGACGGGTCACGGCGCTACTCGTCGGCGACATGGAGCAGTGGAAAACAGAGCGAACACAGGCGTCGGTGTCAGTATCAGACGTAGAGGTCGTGTCTTCCACTGGGTAGCGAGAGAGGCAATCTGCGTCCTGGTGTTGGCGTCCCGACTTGTAAGTCACTGTGCACGGATATTCTTGTAGTCGGAGGGCCCATCGACCGAGCCGGCCAGTAGGACCATTGAGCGACGAAAGCCAACAGAGCGCATGATGGTCTGTGATTACTGAAAAGGGCTTGTCATATAAATATGGGCGGAACCTTGAAACGACTCAGACGAGAGCAAGACATTCGCGCTCGGTAATCGAATGGTTGCGCTCTGAAGTTGTCAGGAGCCGGCTAGCGCAGGCTATAACGCGGTCGTGTCCGTGTTGGCGTTGCGATAAGACGGCGCCGATCCCACAACCACTGGCATCGGTTCGGACCTCTGTAGGTGCGGACAGGTCAAACTGGGCCAAGACCGGTGGATTGGTGAGAATCGTGATAAGGCGTGAAAATGCGGCAGCCTGAGGGGAACCCCAAGTAAAAGGAACGTCTTTCTTCAGAAGTTCAGTGAGTGGTCGAGCGATTGCTGCGAAATCTTTCACGAGCCGTCGGAAGTAAGAACAGAGCCCCACAAAACTCCGGACGTCTTTGACAGACTGAGGTACAGGAAAAGCCGTTACTGCTCGAACCTTCTCCGGGTCGGATTGTACTCCGGAAGCATCGACGAGATGGCCTAGCACCGTAATCTGTCGGCGCCCGAAGTGGCACTTCGATGAGTTTAATTGGAGGCCAGCCTTGCAGGAGGCGTTAAGGATAGCTGCGACGCGCTCAAGGTGCGTCTCAAATGTATGAGAAAACACAAGGACGTCGTCGAGGTAACAAAGGCAAGTTGACCATTTCAAACCGTGAAGCAGAGAGACCATCATCCGTTCGAACGTGGCGGGGGAATTGCATAAACCAAACGGCATAACCTTGAATTGGTAGAGTTATTATTAGTAGAGTTATTGTTAGAGTTATTTATATCCTTGGAAGACGGCCGCATCTTTAAGGCGGTACTGTCCCTATGGGAAGAGTACGGCTGCTCCGGCGCCGGCATCTTTAAAGGGACAGCGCCATCCGAAGGAAGCCAGCGTGGCGGAGGCGGCCATGGCTTTGCAAGGTGTGGAGCTGCCAGACATCAGGGACGATAAGCAGTCCAGTGCGTCATCATCGATCAGTGGGGGCGACACAACTATCGTCGACCCTGACGAGGAAGTGGCTGATATGGCGGAAGTGGACAGCGACGGCTTCGAGGTGGTGAGTCATCGGAAGCAAAGAACGGTCGGAATCCCAGTGATAGTTTTGCCAACAGAGAAAGGTGTTGATTTGAGAGAGCGGAACCCTATCAGGCTCTTGGAAGCCATTAAAGTACTGCTGGGATCTGCCCCGATTCGCAGCCGCTTCACATCGCAAGGCGCTCTTTATTTAGATATCGCAACGGAAGAGCAAGTGGACATTCTTCTCCGGTGCTCTCAGATTGGTGACATAAGAGTTAAAGCCCGGCTGCCCCACTCCTACATGACTAACACATGTGTTATTAGGGGAGCACCAGTGTGGTATTCGGAAAGTGACCTTCTTGACTACTTGAAACCGCAAGGTGTTCTGCACGTGAAACGTCTCATGCGCTGGGTGGAGACTCAAGAAAAAGAATAGGCAGCGAAACCTACTAACTCTGTTGTGATAACGTTTGCTCCTAACACCGAGCGCCCCGAAAAAATTGACCTCGGTTTTACCAAGCATGCAGTCAAAGAATTCGTTGAACCTCCTCCCCGATGCTTTAGGTGCCAACGCTTTGGGCATGTAGCTAAAGTCTGCATCAAAGATCAACGTTGCAAACGATGCGGTGGCGCCCACGATTACAAAGCCTGCAAGGCAGATTTTGCTTGCGCTAATTGTGGTGGTGACCATCCACCGAGTTTGGGTGGCTGCCCCTTCCGTGTAAGCGCCTTACACCGCCGAGCGTCCTTCATTAGTGGTCCCAAACCACAACCTACTGAGAAGCAGATAACTGGAAGTGACGAGTTCCCGGCGTTAGATACGGAAGTTGAGTTCCCTGCGTTAGAGTCGGAAGTTCGTAGCGTGGTAACCAGCAACGTCAGTGAGCGACCTGAGCCTCGCAAGACGGCAAAGTCCTCTGTGGGTGAGTCGGTCGTTCGATCGGCTGCAGCAAAAAGTGTCCAAGTTCCTCAGCGACAAGACTCGACAGCCAGACAGCCAGACAAGTTTCACAGCCAGACTCGACAACATGGAGGACATTCCCTCGCCTCAAAAGAGATCAAGAAACCAGCTGCAGTGGCCAAGAGTGGGTCCCAGTCCGCAACCTTTGTTGAAATTGTGAGGCAGTGTGTACAGCAAAATAAGGAGCTCAAAAAATCAGGACCTGTCCGACCTTCTGCGAGTTTTGTTTGAAGTCCTGCGTTCATATGTTCAAGCGATGGAGACTGGAACCCTGAAGAACTTTCTTCAGCTCGTTCTTTCCTTTGAGCCCATAATTACCACCTTCGCAGCGACCTTTACCTTATAATATGGCTAGTCTTCTTCAACCTCGTGCAACAAAAAATCACCGAAAAGTGCCGTTTATTATGCAATGGAACTGCGCTGGGATTCTAAGTCGATTAGCAGAACGTAAATTATTTCTGAAAGATACGTGTGTTCCAGTATTAGCCCTCTCGGAGGCTGGCCTACCAAGCGGGAGATCGTTGACTGGATATGTCGCCCATAAGAATTGCAGCATAAAGTCATTTCCCGCGGGAAGTGCCGCCCTTTACATACGAAGAGAGATTCCTCATGTGGCTTTGAACGTCACCGATCTTTGCACCGATAGTATTGAGGTAGCGGCTGTGAGGATACGACTTGGCTTCCGAACTCTTTCTGTTGCCTCCGTATACGTGTCTCCGCGGAAGAAGGTATCAATGGACTTGTTTCTCCAGCAGCTTTGTGACCGTTGCCCAGCGCCCCGAATTATCTGCGGGGACTTCAACGCCCATCACTCTGTCTGGGGTGACAGGAACACAGATTCCCGCGGACGCAAACTTGTAGAAGTTATCGACAGTTTGGACCTGTGCGTGGCCAATGACGGAAGTCCGACTTTCTTCCGGCCTCCAGCCTCAGCCACATCCATAGACCTAACCTTGCATTCATCTGACGTCCGCGTGAAGGGGTCAACTGCACCTGACCGCATGGGAAGTGATCACTATCCAATTTTAGTGTTTACTGCCGACTTCCATATGCGCGGCTCTAAAATTAGCCATGTCGTTAATTGGGACAAATACAGGGAACAACTTGCATGTGTTTCTGGTGATGTCATAGACAAAATGATTTCTGGTAAGATGGCTGCTACCACAGCGGTCAAGTTGCCTAATCATTTTCCGACTCCGGATTTAAAACTCAGGAACCTTTGCGCAGCGCGCAGAAGGGCGGAGCGACAACTGATGCGGAAGAAGGACGACAGATCCTTGAAGACTACCTTCAATAGGCTTAACTCTGCCATTCGACGCCATACGAACAAGCTCTGTAGGTCGCAGTGGGCGTCCTTCTGCGCTAGCTTGACGGTTTTCTCACCGATGACGAGAATTTGGCGAGTCATTGGCAGTCTTGCTGGAGATTCTCGTCCTAGTAAACCTTTCGAAGTGCTTGCACTGCGCAAGCAGAAACCTCTCGTGTGCTTGGCAGAGGAATTTGCAGATGCATTTGTAAGTGTAAGTTCAGGAATTCATCCCTGCGCTCTGCCTGCAACATCTATGTCTGTGATGGACGCCCCGTTTACACTTCGAGAGCTACAGACAGCACTCAGCAGCCTGCGGCGTCGACGTGCACCAGGTCCTGACGGCATCACCAACCAGATGATGCAGAACCTACCTCTGGAACACCGGAAGATGCTCCTAAGCTATCTCAATCGAGTGTGGGAGACTGGCGACGTTCCTCCTTCATGGAATGTGGCTCACGTTGTCCCAGTGCTGAAGCCCGGCAAAGAAATGACAGACTTGGCCTCGTATCGTCCTGTATCACTGACGTCGTGCGTGGCTAAGCTCATGGAGAAGCTGGCAAGTAAGCGTTTATCTTGGTGGCTCGAAGATGGAAGGGTTCTGCCAACATGCATGACTGGATTCCGAACAGGTTTAAGCGCGCAAGATAGCGTCTTGGACTTGATAAGCCATATTGAACATCATAGAGCTTTCGGCCTTTCAACACTAGTTATTTTCCTAGACGTATCAAAGGCTTATGATAACGTCCTTCAGAGCTCAATACTAAATAGTTTGCAGGCCATGGGCGTACAGGGCTATCTTCTGCGATTCATTCACTCATTTATCAGTCATCGGAAAATTCAAGTGCGATTAGGAAGTACCACAAGCACCGAAAGGGCGGTATCGCGAGGTGTACCTCAGGGAAGTGTTCTTTCCCCAACGCTCTTTAACGTTGCAATGGCTGGTCTTCCCGCTGAAGTGCAAAAACGTTGCAGGCATGTCCATATGTCGATATACGCGGACGACATTTGTTTTTGGTTAACCGGATATCAACACAAGCATTTAGCTCTGATAGCTCGACAGGCATTACTTTCAGTTCAAAATTACCTTCAAGGTGTTGGGTTGACTCTCTCGGTAGAAAAATCTGGCTTCATCATGTTTCCAGGTAGAGGAAGAAGGTATGCGCGGCTGAAGATAGACCTTAATCAATCTTGTCTTCGACAATTGAAACACAAGCGCTTTTTGGGCGTCATTATTGACTACCGCCTACAGTGGCGACGAGCTGTGGACTCGGTTGTGACATCGATATCTTCGCGTCTCAATGTGATCCGTAGAGTTGCAAGTGAGCAATGGGGAAATCACCCTTCTTCAATGATCAGGTTGCACGATGCACTAGTGACGAGACGAATAATGTATCAGCTCCCTTTAATTTCCCCATCGATATCACAGCTGGAACGACTTGAGGTTCTGCACAGAAAGGGCCTAAGAAGGGCTCTTGGCGTTCCGCAGACTGCTCCTAACAATGCAGTACTTTATGAATCTCTATCGAGACCTCTTACCTTAGTCGCTTCACAAAGGTTATTGATGCAAATTGGCCGCCTCAAACAGACGGCAGCCGGCCGGACCCTTCTACAGCGCCTTCGAAAGAGATCCGAGTCCCGAGCGTACTTGGCCCTTAATACTCTTGGTTACCTGGGTCTGGACGATAGAGGTCGAACTAAGAGGTTGAAACCATCTTGGTCTTTTGCGAGCCTCGATTGTTCGTTGGCAGTTCCTCACGTTCATGCTAAGCGGAGTTCTCCTTTGACGGCAACGCGTTCGCTCGTACTGGAACATCTTGAAACTGAATATGCACGTCATCTTCAAATTTTTACTGATGACTCTGTGGACAAGGTCAGAGGATCTAGTGCAGCTGCTTTTCACATTCCCTCTTTGAAGTATGATTTTTCCGTTCGCTTCACTGCAGTCGTGTCCTCCACAACGGCAGAAAGCGTTGCCATTGAGGCAGCTCTCAAAAAGCTACGGTTTCGTACGCCTCAACCTGTTGTCATTCTTACAGATTCGAAACCCGCCCTTCAAAGGTTAGAGCACGGGTTCCCTACTGATGCCTTATCTCTAAGCTCCCTACGTTCGGTGCAAAAGCTCCGTGTCAAAGGCTTCTCCATACGATTCCAATGGGTGCCATCACACATAGGTATCATAGGCAACGAGATGGCGGACAGCCTCGCCCATAGAGCGCTGTCTGGGAATCCTTTGAGAAAAGTGCCTCAAGAAGACAAGAGACTCTTCAGAGAAGCGGTGCCGTGCCACTTCAGTTCTTTGTGGAGCTCACCTCACAAGCCATGTGTGATCAAGGGTCTCAAAAGAAACCAAGCCACCTTACTGCTCCGCATTCGCACGGGCTCTGCTCGTACCCCTGCGTGGAAGTATAAGACTGGCTTGGCGTTATCACCATTATGTTCAACGTGTGGTGTGTGCGGTGACATAGAACATTACCTAATGTGCTGTATTGTGTATAACGCGGAAAGGAGGGTGTTATTCGGGTCTCTCAAGAACCCAGGACTTCCTCACAGCTCTCTTCAGTACATTGTTTTCCCGCGCGGGAACCGATTGTGTAGGAAGGAGGTCTCTCGCCTTCTGTTAAATTACCTGCAGGACACGGATTTGGCTTCCACATGGTGAACTGAGGAGTGACCATTCGTAATTGGGAGGTCTGTGTCTGATTAAGTGATTTATTTATTTTAAGTGTCGCTACGGTGGAGCAATTGCCGGCAGCAACTGCAAGGCTAATCCCAACAGTAGCCTACAACAACTCAACTCAACTCAACTCAACTGGTAGAGGCCATCTGGAGTGACGAAAGCGGTCTTTTCTTGGTCTTGCTCATCGACGGAAATCTGCCAATAACCAGATTGAAGGTCGATGGACGAAAAGTATTTTGCACCGTGAAGACGATCAAGAGCGTCGTCGATTCGTGGTAAAGGTAAACGTCCTTTTTAGTAATTCGGTTTAGGTGGCGGTAATCAACGCAGAAACGCCACGTGCCATCTTTCTTTTTGACGAGCACGACCGGCGACGCCCAAGGACTCGACGAGGGCTCAACAATGCCTCTGACGAGCATTTTGTTTACTTCCTGCTGAATAACTTGCCTCTCTGTCTTGGACACGCGATACGGTAGGCGATGAATGGGAACAGCATCACTAGTGTTTATTTGATGCTTAACAAGAGACGTCTAACCAAGTGGTCGATTGTGAGTGTCAAATATGCCACAATACGAAAGCAAAAGGCGATATAAGGCGGCTGCTTCGTCAAGTGCGAGGTCCGGAGCGACCATGGGACGTAATGGGCCGTCGAGGTTCAAGGCATCCTGCAGGTAATCAGGAGGATCTGGAGACGCGTCGGCTGCAAAAGCAGTGACGTGGTCGTCTGTCAGTGACCGGAGCGTGGCCACCGCTATGCCTTCAGGTAACAGTTGCGTCGTCAAGCCAAAATTGATAACGGGGAGACATGCGGATTAGCGGAAAGGGTTACGACGGAGTGTGGCACAGAGATGTCGCGCGCCAGGAGGACATCACGAATAGGTGCGACGGCATAGTCGCCATCAGGCACGGTTGCCGTTGAGGCCAATCCGACGAAGGTTAGGGCTTTTGCAGGTAAGCGAACAAACGCTGTATTGCAGAGGGAGTTCAGTTGTTCGGGACGAACGTCTGAAAGAAGAGGAAGCTCGAGGCACAGCGTACCGGTGGAAAAGTCGATGAGGGTAGAATGCGTCGTCAGAAATTTGAGTCCGAAGATTAGGTTATGAGGGCAACTGGTCAGCACGGTGAACAGGACTGGAACTTACAGGACTGGAACTTGGCGGCCAGCAACTCCTATGCGAGCTGTGCACATACCCCTGAATGCAACAATGGCGCCATTGGCGAAGCGTACGGCTCGAGTGATGGCAGGCGTAAGAACTTTTTTGAGGCGACGACATTGGTTAGCGCTCATTATGGATACTTAGGCTCCAGTATCAATTAATGCCGTCAGCGGAACACCATCTACGTCTACTTCAATTCGGTTGGTGTTGGCGAGGAGCCTCAACGGACGATTTGGACAGGACGAAGATAATGCGGCACTGCCTCCAGGAGCTGCTTGGTCTAGTTTTCCGTCTAGGATGGTCCATAATTGGTCGGCGACGAATAGCGGTGTATCTGGGGCGACGGGGACCGACAACCCTGAGGTGAGGACGAGCGCGTAGGACGACTGACATGAGGCAACGGAAGGAAATGGGCTTTTCGTCCGGAGTTCTCCACTCGGTAGGCTTGCGGTATGTGGGAGGGGAATACAGATCGCCCTGAGGCGAAACAGTCGGCACCGGTCGGGCGTCAGGTCGGGAGAAGGAGCAGGCAGCAAGAAAACCTAGGTTTGCAAATTCTTACCGTACAAATGCCTGAATGAGAGAGATCGCCGGGGCTTGTTGGTCAATGGTGGGTTCACGTGGGCGTGAATGGAACGGCGCAGGACGTGTAGTCTCGAGTTTGCCGCGAACAACACGTGTGATGTACTCATTTAAGGGTGGTGAAGCGGTAAGGTCAACGGAAGACGACGTCGCAGCCGTGTTAGGGAGCCGGGAGAACTGTGGAATGAAGCGGCGGCTTTTGGCGAGCTCAAAGCGGTGGCATTCCTTGACAATGACGTCGATGGTGGACACATTGTTGAAGAACAACAAGTTGGAAGCGTCGTGCGCGATCCCTTTGAGTACGTGGCCGACTTTGTCAACCTCGGCCATTTTCTCGTCGACTTTCGGGCAAAGAGCGAGCACGTCTTGTATGTACGAGACATACGATTCAGTAGAAGAATGAACTCGGGTAGCAAGCTCTTTTCTAGCAGCCAGCTGCCGACTGGTGGGATTTCCAAAGAGGTCGAGGAGCTTCTCCTTGAAAGCATCCCAGCTAGAGATCTCGTCCTCGTATGTCCGGAACCAGACACGAGGAGTTCCGCCCAAGTAGAATAGGGCATTGGCTAGCATAATGGTGGGGTCCCAGCGGTTGCTTTGGCTAACACGCTCATACAGGTAGAGCCAGTCCTCAACGTCGACATTATCTTAGCCGGAGAATATGCCAAGATCGCGAGGATTGGTAACGGTTACATACGTTGTTGTCGGGGTCGCAGGAGTAGATGGAGATGAGGTGCCGTCACCGGGAACCATGGCGGAAAGCATGACGATGCGGCCGCTGCGTAGCGACGACGGGGAACGGCACCCTCCACTAAAATGTTACGCGAACAAAGGAGTAAGACTGGAGACTATTTACAAAGTATATTTACAAGAGGTAACGGCAGCACTGGCCAGTTCAGCCGACAGCTCGAGAGCCAGAGAGCGTTGGTCGTCTTCGTCGAGGCGTCCACGTGCATCAGCCACAAGAAACACGCAATATGCATGTATCAATATGAATGCCGACTTCATCCAAATGTCATGTCGTTGCGTCCAGTGCAGCTGGCAACGTTGCTCGTAGTTGCGGTTCGGCGTTTGAAGGGCCAGTAATACATAAGGCGATATCGTGCGAGTAGGTCGTGACACCTTCAGGATAGCTCTTCCTCTCACGTAAAAAACAGGTTAAGCCTGTGAGCGCACCGTTGAAGATAATGGACGACAGTACACTGCTCTGAGGAACTCCACAAGTAACAAGGCGAGGTTCACTTCTCCCATGACCAGCGCGTACCTTCATTTTTCTGTCCCCCAAACAGTCCGAAACGTAATCAGTTGTGCGACCTTCAACTCCAGCATAGTTGAGAGCTTAGAGAATTCCCACGTGTGGAAGAGAGTCAAAAGCTTCGTGGTGCAGGAATAGCACGTATGAACACTGACCATTGTATCTTGCGTACTGCAGTGTTGATGCAATGCCCACAATAGAGTCAGTTGCGGAGCGATTTCGCCGAAAACCACTCATAATTTCTGGAAAGAAGTCCTTCCTGAGAACTAGCTAAGTAACACGCTGATTTACCATTGCGTTCTTGCAGCTTTTCAGCATGATATAAAGGGAGATCAGTCGATAAGACTTACAAAGGTTTGTTGCACGTCCCGGGTTAAGTACAGGTATGACAATAGACGACTTTCATGTGAATGAAATTTTGCCACATGCGTCCTACTTCGTATTAATGTTGGATGAATACGAAGTAGGACAAAAACAAGGAAGCGTAACACTTGTTTGTTTTCTTCTTACTTCATGCTCGTCTTGTCTTATTCATGAACATGTACAGACTCACCCACAACCTACTTTGTGGAGGCGCCGGCATGCACATTTCATATACAACCACAATCTATTGAAATGCGCAGATTTTTTTCAAGGCAGAAGTTACTTAGCTAAGCACTTTGATGTTGCAGGCATTCAAAGGTTGCTCAGCCTCACACATGACCGCTGGTAGAAAGTCACGTCACACGTGAGCGCAAACCTCAAGACAATGGGACTCTTTCGCCAATTGAAAAGAAGAAAGAAATATGGCGTCTGTAACGACTTTTCACGCAGCTTTCAAGCGACGGTACGCCAAGAAAAAGAAAGGAAGGAGATAACGCAGCAAGCTTCAGGCATCGAGCTTATATAGAACAGAGATCCCCAGTATGCATACACGTATTCCACAAGCGCTGCAGTTTGCTCTAGGGTTTGTATGCAGTATCCAGGCACATTCCTCTTTAGTCAGTCACACAATGGCACCTCTAGCAACTAACAGCACTGAACAACATCGAGTAAGCTCGCTATGCACTGTAGTCGTCATCACGTTCAGGAAAGATCGTGACAACTACTGAAAATTAGAAAGGAAGAGTGCAAACTCGGGAAGTGCGCAGAAAGCATCTGCATGCACATGCAATACTCGTGTGCACAGCACATTTCCCCTCCGACAGGCAATGTTCCCGCATGGCACGTGGTCGTGCAAAACGATCGAGGAATGTTAGTGTGATAACTATGCTATGTCTCGGGTGCGCTACGTGACAGTGATAGGAGAGAGAGAAAGAGTGTGTGAGAAAGAGAGGGACAGGGATAGGATAGCAAAAAAATGATCCACAGCTGGCATCTTGTCTTACCTAGCAAGTCACATTTGCAGTATAGCCGGCATGCAAGGCTTAGGTTTTCCCCGTACTTAGAAATCTCTTTCTCTGCAGAGAACAGGGGAGGAGAAATGGCGACGTGAAAAACAGCCCGAAGGCCAACCGGTGAGGAGAAGGGGGGACAGTGCTAGGACAGTGACCGGAAATTGATTTCTCTTATGGCTGCCACGCTTTGGGAGCGTGAGCGAGCTTTCAAAAAAGGAAATGAAAATGCAGAGGAAAAAAAACAAACAAGAAAAACACGTGTGAAACAAAGTGCTTCTGCCTGGTAAGAAGAAGCGAAAGAGTGATACCAAAAAAAAAAAAAAAACACGAGCACATGTCAGCACTTGCCACTCTCGGGAGAAATTCGAACCTCTTGGCTTCCAAGGAGACGAGATAACCTTCTTCGAAAACTAAGGTGCCTTTTGTCTCGCCCGGCCAGCTGCTAACAAAGAGCAACTTATCCGTCTGACAGGACCGTTCTGTCATACCGCTATCACCGACAGCCGGTCTTTACTTTTCGCTAAACTGCTGGTAAAATGTGAAAGAAGGCAAAGACGAAGGTCCCAGAGCTCACAACTTTTCACGTAGAGCAGCCGCGTTTTCTTGGGAGGAAAGGTGCGTGATAGCAGAAGCATTCGTGCACGAAATACATCTTGAGCGAATGACAAAGATGAAACAGGAGATTTTATTAATCTTTCTTTTTCCCAGCCGCCCGAACGGTTCGATTTTCTTTACGCATGGCAAGTGGATTCGTGCCAGAAAAAGCATACAGCACACATCAATGCAGTATACAACAACCAAGCATCAAATAATCAAGACAGCAGCTTTCTTTCTGCCAATGACAGCTTCTCATCTTCATTATAGCAACGCACACGCAAGTGCTTTTGTCTTGAATTTTTCATACGTGAGAGGGCCTCCTAATTCGTTTCCCACGCAGTTCGCTGCATACACTTTGGCCCTTTCTTTTCTTACCAGATCCAACTCAGCAAATTTTTTTAAGTACAAGAAACATACTCTCAAAAATTTTTATTGAAGGTGTCGCAAAATGAATTTTTTTTTGTTGCGAATTGTAGCATTTCTTTAAGCTTACCAGGTTCCTTGAAAATTTGCTAAAAAGACGAGTGGAAGCATCAGTGCTATAACAAAAGCACTTGGTGAAGTTCATGGCATGCAGGAATCATGCTACAAATCGTATGCGAAGTGCCATTTGTGCGAAAGTGCATATTTTGCAAGCTGATTTCCCAGACGTGCCCGCATAGTTAGTGATAAATTTACTATGGACGCTGAAGCATTTGATATATACTGAGATGTACTGATTTAATAGATATGAGAGAGAATAAAATGTTAAAACACGTGTATTTGATCGTTCAGCACAATGCGCTGGCGGGCTAGTTGGTGCGAATCCATAATTACTTTGTTTAGCGCAAAACATCGGACACAAGAAAGACGACAGGACAGGTGACTGTCCGACGACGACAGGTGAGTTGAGAGTAGCACCTTGTCCTGTCGCCTTTCTCGTGTCTGTTGTTTTGCGCTTAACAAAGTAATTACGAAACGTATGTTTGAATAGGCAATGTTCTGTTGCTAAGAATACACGCTGTAGGGGAGTGCGAATATTCCAGAATTTCGAATAACAAATCAAATTGTGTCCTATTCGATTCGGTAGTCGAATCAAATTGTCAGTATTGGTAAATATGAATATTTTCAAAATACTTCCCGAGTATTTCAATATGTCAAATGCGCCCAAATAAACATAAAATTGGAGAAAATGTACGGTGAATTTTCTCCAATGTTATCATAGTATAGACACAAGGCATGTGAAATTGCGTTATGGAGCAGACTATGCACTTAGGTAGTCATACTTTACAGGCTGTATAACGATAATTCGCACTTTCTGAAGAGTCCTGTGCATACGATGAAACGACTTGTCTGCTCCGGATGCTCCATTCGTGCTTTTAAAGAAGAACGCTTCAGAACGTACTATGTAATGAGAGAAACTTGCTAACCTCAAGAATACTGGAACGTGAGCATCGTTTTATATTAGTTGTGATAACAGTTGTTCCTTATTAGAAAACTATTCGAAAAGCGTTCGCTATTCAATTCGATTCGATTAGCTTCCGGCACCATTCGATTCGTATTCGATTCAGTCTCAAAAATCACTATTCGCACACCCCTGCTACTCTGTCGTAAAGTTTCATCACGATATTATTGTATCTCACTCTTTCATTTTTTTTTTTTTTTGGTATTGCAATCAGTTCTCATCCCCCTCAAGAAAAATAGTTTTGGCATGCAAGATTTGCGAGCTTTATAATAATGACATCTAATAGGTTAATATGAACAATGAGTATTTCGCATTTCGCACCTTCATGCAAGATCGCCAAAAATGCTGCAAGGCGCATCATACAACACTGACTCGCAAAAAAAAAAAGGAACTCAAGTATGTCAAAGTCTGCACAGAAGGCGATTGCTTGATTGGTCGCCTCTTGAATAACGCAAGACATCGATACTTTGTTTGCGAACATTTCAGCGACATAAGACTTTCATGCAATGCGACATGTAAAGAGACAGGAAATTGAATGGCGTACGAGTTCACCGCTACCACGAGGTCCAGGCAGAATGCTCGCAGACGTAACAAGTCCGTCATGCGATTTTCACTACTGTCGTGTAACGTTTTAAAACGTAGCAGTGAGTATCAAGCAAATGCTTAGCATAGCGCTTTCGGAGGAGCAAAAGAAATCTATG
This sequence comes from Dermacentor variabilis, assembly GCF_050947875.1. Lineage (NCBI taxonomy): Eukaryota > Metazoa > Arthropoda > Arachnida > Ixodida > Ixodidae > Dermacentor > Dermacentor variabilis. The sequence goes on along the minus strand of NC_134569.1, from coordinate 152,720,142 downwards.
ATCGCATCGATCGACTCTACAGAAAGCTGAATCACTGAAAGTGGCTTCGAGAATTTGGCCGATAAATTAAGTTGCTGACGCAGAGTTAAATATTAGCCCCATCGTTTAGTCAACTGAGCACCAAGGGAGTCAGTCGGCAGGAGGAGAGATGAACGTGCCGTATTTGGGCATTGAGTGGCGGACTTGCTTGCCGTAAATTTGCATGGCGGATAGAGCCGTCCTAAGCGTAGCGCACTTAAGCACTTCCTATACGCGTAATCCAACCGCACCGTGCATAATCTGTTAAGTGTTTACTTTGCGATTTTAGGAGTGCACCGTGTGAATCTCCCAGTCAAGCATACAGTTCAAGAATCACAGAATGACTTGGAAGAGGAAATTAGACTTAAGCTTAACAAGAAACGAGGCAAAGCCTAGGTGCAATGAGTCTCCGGCCACAGCGAGTGTCACAGCTGGAGGGAACGGTCAGTCACAGCACACATCGCAGGTCACGTGTGATGAAAATGCCGCTAGAAAAGTCTGCTTAGTGGACGCCTGCGCCGAACGCATGAACGTGAAACCAGACGCCTAGTGCAGTCTTGCCACGTGCGACCTCCCTTTTTTATTTCTTTTTGATTTTCTTAGAAGCGTTCCTTAAAACAATTTCGCGAGCAATTACATTTGAAGCTAATTTCAGGAATTAGTCATCATCATCATCATCATCAGCCTGGTTACGCCCACTGCAGGGCAAAGGCCTCTCCCATACTTCTCCAACAACCCCGGTCATGTACTAATTGTGTCCATGCCGTCCCTGCAAACTTCTTAATCTCATCCGCCCACCTAACTTTCTGCCGCCCCCTGCTACGCTTCCCTTCCCTTGGGATCCAGTCCGTAACCCTTAATGACCATCGGTTATCTTCCCTCCTCATTACATGTCCTGCCCATGCCCATTTCTTTTTCTTGATTTCAACTAAGATGTCATTAACTCGCGTTTGTTCCCTCACCCAATCTGCTCTTTTCTTATCCCTTAACGTTACACCTATCATTCTTCTTTCCATAGCTCGTTGTGTGGTCCTCAATTTGAGTAGAACCCTTTTAGTAAGCCTCCAGGTTTCTGCCCCGTAGGTGAGTACTGGTAAGACACAGCTATTATATACTTTTCTCTTGAGGGATAATGGCAACCTGCTGTTCATGATTTGGGAATGCCTGCCAAACGCACCCCAGCCCATTCTTATTCTTCTGATTATTTCCGTCTCATGATCCGGATCCGCCGTCACTACCTGCCCTAAGTAGATGTATTCCCTTACGACTTCCAGTGCCTCGCTGCCTATTGTAAATTGCTGTTCTCTCCCGAGACTGTTAAGCATTACTTTAGTTTTCTGCAGATTAATTTTTAGACCCACTCTTCTGCTTTGCCTCTCCAGGTCAGTGAGCATACTTTGCAATTGGTCCCCTGAATTACTAAGCAAGGAAATATCATCAGCGAATCGCAAGTTACTAAGGTATTCTCCATTAACTTTTATCCCCAATTCTTCCCAATCCAGGTCTCTGAATACCTCCTGTAAACACGCTGTGAATAGCATTGGAGATATCGTATCTCCCTGCCTGACGCCTTTCTTTATTGGGATTTTGTTGCTTGCTTTATGGAGGACTACGGTGGCTGTGGAGCCGCTATAGATATCTTCCAGTATTTTTACATATGGTTCATCTACACCCTGATTCCGTAATGCCTCCATGACTGCTGAGGTTTCGACTGAATCAAACGCTTTCTCGTAATCAATGAAAGCTATATATAAGGGTTGGTTATATTCTGCACATTTCTCTATCACTTGATTGATAGTGTGAATATGGTCTATTGTTGAGTAACCTTTACGGAATCCTGCCTGGTCCTTTGGTTGACAGAAGTCTAAGGTGTTCCTGATTCTATTTGCAATTACCTTAGTAAATACTTTGTAGGCAACGGACAGTAAGCTGATCGGTCTATAATTTTTCAAGTCTTTGGCGTCCCCTTTCTTATGGATTAGGATTATGTTAGCGTTCTTCCAAGATTCCGGTACGCTCGAGGTCATGAGGCATTGCGTATACCGGGTGGCCAGTTTCTCTAGAACAATCTGTCCACCATCATTCAACAAATCTGCTGTTACCTGATCCTCCCCAGCTGCTTTCCCCCTTTGCATATTTCCTAAGGCTTTCTTTACTTCTTCTGGCGTTACCTGTGGGATTTCGAATTCCTCTAGGCTATTTTCTCTTCCATTGTCGTCGTGGATGCCACTGGTACTGTATAAATCTCTATAGAACTCCTCAGCCACTTGAACTATCTCATCCATATTAGTAATGATATTGCCGGCTTTGTCTCTTAACGCATACATCTGATTCTTGCCAATTCCTAGTTTCTTCTTCACTGTTTTTAGGCTTCCTCCGTTCCTGAGAGCATGTTCAATTCTATCCATATTATACTTCCTTATGTCAGCTTTCTTACGCTTGTTGATTAACTTCGAAAGTTCTGCAAGTTCTATTCTAGCTGTAGGGTTAGATTCTTTCATACATTGGCGTTTCTTGATCAGATCTTTCGTCTCCTGCGATAGCTTGCTGGTATCCTGCCTAACGTAGTTACCACCGACTTCCATTGCACACTCCTTAATGATGCCCACAAGATTGTCGTTTATTGCTTCAACACTAAGGTCCTCTTCTTGAGTTAAAGCTGAATACCTGTTCTGTAGCTTGATCTGGAATTCCTCTATTTTCCCTCTTACCGCTAACTCATTGATCGGCTTCTTATGTACTAGTTTCTTCCGTTCCCTCCTCAGGTCTAGGCTAATTCGAGTTCTTACCATTCTGTGGTCACTGCAGCGCACCTTGCTGAGCACGTCCACATCTTGTATGATGCCAGGGTTAGCGCAGAGTATGAAGTCTATTTCATTTCTAGTTTCGCCGTTCGGGCCCCTCCACGTCCACTTTCGGCTATCCCGCTTGCGGAAGAAGGTATTCATTATCCTCATATTATTCTGTTCCGCAAACTCTACTAATAACTCTCCCCTGCTATTCCTAGTGCCTATGCCATATTCACCCACTGCCTTGTCTCCAGCCAGCTTCTTGCCTACCTTGGCATTAAAGTCGCCCATTAGTATAGTGTATTTAGTTTTCACTCTGCCCATCGCCGATTCCACGTCTTCATAGAAGCTTTCGACTTCCTGGTCATCATGACTGGATGTAGGGGCGTAGACCTGTACAATCTTCATTTTGTACCTCTTATTAAGTTTCACAACAAGACCTGCCACCCTCTCGTTAATGCTATAGAATTCCTGTATGTTACCAGCGATATTCTTATTAACCAGGAAACCGACTCCTAGTTCTCTTCTCTCCGCTAAGCCCCGGTAGCACAGGACGTGCCCGCTATTTAGCACTGTATATGCTTCTTTTGGCCTCCTAACTTCACTGAGCCCTATTATATCCCATTTACTGCCCTCTAATTCCTCCAATAGCACTGCTAGACTCGCCTCACTAGATAACGTCAGGAATTAGTACCGGTCTCGAATGTTGGAAGAACGTAGGCAACGGTATTCGTGATGTCGCGCGACCGTTTTGTCCTACAAATGACAAGTACGCGACCTTACAATATATTAATTAAGACACGGTTACACACGTGAGACGCTCACGGTTCTTTTTATCTCATATTAGAACGCGCGAAAGATGTCACAGAATTGAACGCAAGGCAAAGTCGCCTCGCACGTACTAGTTTATGTAAAATGTCGCAGGAATGGTGCGCAATACATGTATGTACATCTTTCTTCCCACTTCACATGGTTACAGTCTTGTATTAGAACTTAGCTCATGGGTGTTTTTGTTGCTTTTTGAGATTCAACCGTATTCTCTGTTTCCTTCGTAGTGTTGCTTCAGCGTAGAGATGCGTCTACTCATAGGTAAGCAGGTGAGTAATCCTATTTAACGTGGAATGCTCAGGTCACCCGATTCTGAATCGCGCCTGTGCGTATCATTCAATGGGGGTGATATTTGACTGGCAACACCCATCATATACAAGGTAATTTTGCTATAGCATGCATGTATTTTTGTTTTTTTCACTGCTAAGTTTCGAAAACGGACCGCAGGAAGTACACAGAGGTTAAATTAGGGTGGTATGCTTGGCTAACTAATAACACTGCGGATAGAATTAGTTCACGAAAACACCTGTCACGCCACTTTTTACTTGTCACGTCATAATACGCTTTATTGGAACACTTTGACGGCGTTCCCTCCAAGTGTCACATACGCTGTACAATCAGCTAACTTTTTGAATGAAAAGGAATGATGCCATTTACCTGAGGTCACTGTAGTCGAATAAGAATTCATCATGTTAGGTCAGTTAAAATCAGGACCTTCACCTGACTAGCACGGTCGTTATCGCTATTGAACTAACCATGAGACCTGCCACTGGAAGAGCGACTGTGAAGTATTGGATGACTGTAAAGAGCTAGAAAAAAAAGTAACAATGAAAGGAACCGTTACGGTTTTCTACTGCTGGTACGTAGATGGCAGCTTTCCGTTTCATGCAACCACCTGCACCTTGCAAATTTTCGCATAACTCTTTTTTTTTTTTAGTTAGCGACTCATAGAGGAGTAAGCGACGGAGCAAAGGCCGCTGTCGTACCTGCAGAACAGATGTAGTCGTACTCGAGCTGGATGGCGGCCCCGAACCCGCCCAGCTTCACAGGCGCCGAATTCTCCTTCGTGGCGAGGAGAACGCAGTGAGGCTTGATGTCCCGGTGAATTATGTCGTTCTCGTGACAGTACCGGAGTGCCTCCAGGATTTGCCGCACGTAGTGGCTGCGACGACCCGGTTGAAATGCAGAGAGCGCCGGAGAATGCGGCGGGGTGGATAACGAAAAATGGGTTGATTTCAGAGCGCGGGAATTTCGTGGCGTACCCAATGCCTACTACGTTGTCTCGAGAGCATTACGCAGGGTGTCGGGTGACGAATGAAAATGGGGTTACTATGACAACTCATCTCACACGTGTGCTACGTTAACCTCAGTTATGGCCCGTCATAACGTGCTTTCAAAAATATTTGTTTTGTTTTATTTTCCTTGGAAATAAAATATGCACTACCCTAGGTGCTCAAAAGATATTCGCCCTGTCTATGATAGGCCCTTTAGAGCGGAAACGAACGAACACTGTGACCACACGTGCTTAGCCAAGTGAGCGGCTAAGCACGTGTCATCACGGCACGCTTCGTTGTAGTGATGTGAAAATTACTGCAACAAGTACAGCTCACTTGTTACTCTAATTCTCGTGTATCTTACATTACAATCCTGATTCAAGCAGAGATTAATTATGCAATCCAAAACGTACGTCTCTTAGGGTTCTCCCGACTGTAGTATCAACGCATCCCGGAAGACTTATATTGCAGGGCTGCTCATAAATGATGTCGTCTTGTGTGACTAAAATGCTGATAGGATAGTGTATTCTCAGCTAATCTATTTTTGAGAATAGAAGCCAGAATATCCTGAACACCGCTAAGTCACACACCGATAGGTCGCACGCACAAGTTATTTTACTGGCCCAGTCATTCGGAGAAGCGGTGGATCTTTGGCTAAAGCGGTGGATCTCGGTCTGCTTTGATGGAAGGGACCTCCAGCCAGTTTTCACTTTTCGAACCACAGTTCTCACTGGGCCGCGGACCCACCTTTTTATTTTTTCCAGCTTAGCTAATCAGTGGGTGAAACAGAATCCTGTAGTCACGAATGAATCATCGCAAGGGAAAATAACAGACCCAGAGAGCCATTGTGAATGTAAAAGCACGGGCTAGCTGGTATGATATGCTTACTTTAATGGCTTACTTCAATAAAACAGTCAAAGGAAAGGCAGTAACCTGCGTACAAACCGTACGCTCACTTTTCATTTTTCTAGTCTCCCCTCGGATACGCGCTAATTGAGTATAATCATCAAGTTAGCGGCAGTTACTTGCAAATTACTTTATTTCTGAACTCTCCTGACATTCTGTCAACGCACACAGAATGATTGCAGTGGGCGACGTACGTGCGAAGCAATCAACTGCATTGAGTCGCGGCACCAGGTGGCGCTCCGCGCAATGCTATAGCGCTCTACAACCGCAAGGCAGCATTTAACAAAATGCCATCAGCAGAGCCTCATGAGTACGCGCACCGCTGGAGAGAACCACCACTGACGTTATTGTTTTATCGAAAGAGCAACTGAAATGATTGATGGGGCTCGGTGTACGAAGCTGTGAACTCCACTTTCACGAGGATTTAAAGAAAAGCTGGATTGGTGCTGAAGGAGACCACAGGTTTTTGCTGTCTTTAGTTGAACTTAACGTCAGCGCCTTTTTTTTTCTTTTGGCTTGTAGCGTCCCCTTTTCCTTAACGACTGCATACAAGCGGTTTGCAAGCATGCATCTGACAGACTGTAATCGGATATGGCCTTAGGATATTATGGTTCCGTATGCCAATTGGCGTGTACCATGTGAGGGTGGTTAATGAGTCATTGGGCCTGTTCGATTATCTGTCCCTGACAGTACCGGACTGTCCGAAAGGCTGCATATGCAACGCTCATTGGAAGAAAGCACCGCCTCGGGCAGCCTGTGGCTATCCGGAATGAATAATCAAAGAGGCCCAGTGATGGATAAATCTTTCAGAACAGCTGCGCTAGGCGATTAGCTTTCTTTTTTCTCGTATTTCAACTCACATTGTCGGCATACTTCACACACGTACATATCAGCGACGCAACAAAAATTAAAGAAAGAAACGCGAGTAATTTACCTGGCCACAGCTTCGCTGTACACAAATCCCGCGGTGGCTCTTTTCACAATTTCAAAGCACAAGTCTGCCCCTTCCATACTGGAACAAATAAGAAAGAAAATCTGCCGTGTTAGTATCCCTACGTTAAACTTAATATACGCAAGCAAAACACCGAAGATGCAGCTAATCTCATTTAACTACTGTCGAGCATGCAGCTTATGTCACACGCTCTTGGCTCGTGCCACAGCAGAGTTGCCATGGGACACAGAGCCAACTTTCCTGGTGAACGCACTTTCTGAAAAGTTCTGACTCTCACTCGCGCAAATACGTGCAAGTGGTAATCACAACTTCTCATAAAACGTAGTGGAAAGAAGGGAAGAAAATTATCTAATTCAAATGACAACTGGTACCGGCGAGTGCCCATACATTACTGAGGTGATCCCTAAAATAAGTAAACGTCGCGTAGCTAATCGCGTTTTTTTTTTTGTGTGTGTGTACTATAAAAGGTTTCAAGTGAGAAAAACAATAACAATGAAAATACTGCGAGTTTCAATTCACACGTGATAGCTCCCTAATCTCCAACATTCTAATCTATATCTGTAGTCTAGCGATACTTTCAGTACCAGTATCAGAAAATCTGAAGCACCAAAAGACCGAAATACATTTTGTCACTAAGAAAGTTCCCTCGCATCGTACAGTTACTATCACCATATCACAAGCCTACAAGTTCGCCCTGAGTCAGGAAGCTTCTTGCATGTTCACAAGCTTATTATTCAAGGAGCTGCGCAAACTGGAGAGGGTGGAATACAAAATTTATAATGCGAGAAATGCGAATGGTGTACTTACTACTCAAACACCATGTAGAGCATTCCCTCGGAGCTGTATGTTTCTAAAAGTTCAACAATGTGCGGATGTTTGAGCATGTGGCAGATGGTGGCTTCTCGCTTTAAGTCTGTAAATAATGAAGAAACAAAGCAGAAAAGTATGTGTCAGTCATTTTCACACGGTTCTGCGCAACACCAGTGACTGAATGCACACGACCGACCAAATTCCGTGCATCAGCATGACGTCACGCTCAACGTCACCGCAACAGGGCGCCACAGACAAGCTTCAAGCGGTGCGATTGGCTGCATCGCGGAAACGGGATGCTCGTCCGCAGCATTCGGGACGCCGTGTGGACCCAGCTTGAGGAGTTTCTTTTTCAGATATACTACAGTAAAATCATATTGCAAGTGACTCAGATAAAACACAGTAACGGCCTCCGTCTTCCCGCTTTTACTTAGGGGCTTCGTCAGTCACACCGAAAATTCGAAGAGCAATTAGGCTTTTTTTGCAATTCATACAGGTGCTCACCAAATAAAAAAAAAATATTGACGAAGCTGCCGGGCCCTGCCAAGAATTTTACGCATACGAGACTACAATACGATAATGATAATCTAGAGAGCCGGAGCTCGCGAAAGTGCAAGTACGCTCTCAGAAAGTTTCGAGATTGGACAAAGCGGTAAATACTGTCAGAGGTTGCAGTGGATGAGAAAAATTCGCGAGGAACTGCGTATGTGGTCATCACACGCGAAGCCTCAACAACAACATGCCACACCGTGGTTAAAATTAGCTGACGAAATGCTGGAGTCTTGTTGCGTTGCCTTTGGTGGGGTTTGGGCTTTATAGATAAAGCGCTGTCTCATAAGCTAAAAAAAAAAAAAAGAAGAAATGTTTACTGACGGCATGTGCAGTCGCGAAGCGCTCTCCGGGTACCAACAGTGTTGGCATCTTATAACTTCTAGGATTTCCTAGCGCCATATGACATTTCTATACGCAAGGAGCGAATAAGACATGCCTTCCGTGCCGAGTCCGGGACAGGAGGTGAACTTGGCAACGTCGACGACTTTGACGGCGAACTGCTGGCCCGTCGTCTTGTGAACACAGCGACGCACCACACTGAAGGGACCCCTGCACGGAAGTGGCAAAATTGCGCGCTCGCATCAGACACAAGGCGGTGCACACGTATCACTCGAAAAAAAAAAACGTGGTTAATTAGTGCTTGATTCATTTGGTGATATTGAAAATACTGCCAACTTCCGTCGCCGGCTTTTTCGCAACATTTAACTTTCTAATGAATATACATAAATTATACAGTCACAGTTGGGAAACGAGCGAGAGGACCCATTGGCAGAACGTGCACACGAACACGGAGAAGGATGCACCATTTCGCTGCTGTTGAGCAACGAGGTTAAAAACATATTGCAAAAAGTCTCGGGTCGAATATATTTTCTGTTGTATGGTTCGATGTCGAGTCCAGGAGACCAATTTTGCATGCGGCAGGCCCTGGACTGAATCCCCACATTTATGTGAGGATACCGCGACGCGTGGAAAACCTTGTTCAGCAGCTCTCGCTTGGGTGTTGCCTACGCGAAGTACTTTATTTTTCTTTAAAATCCATCGCGCAAACTCCGCGTCGTGTGCATTTGGAGGGGTGGGCGAGCACATAGGCCACGTGTTGCTGGACTGCCCGATATTTGGCGAGGTAACAACTGCGCATTAATCTTACGCCTCTAGACAATCATCGTTTGTCACGTGGGACGATACTAGAACTATGTACAGTTAGCAGCTTTGAAAGGATTGGTCTCAGTGAAGTGAAACATTTCCCTATAAGTACGAACATATGCTTAAAACACTAAGGATGATTTTATGCATTCACTCGTCTTCGATGTTAATGTCTCGTCTTTTCGTTGTTTTTTGTAACCCTTGGATGTGTTAGTGTTTTCATGTGCTAAGACGTCTTTCACATTATAGCTATTATTCTTCGTATTCATTCTTAAAGCAAATTGATGTTCTTGCATTTCCATTTCCATGTTTTCCATTTATTTATTTATTTGTATAATAATCAGGTTACAAATGGGGATTATACATACATACAGAAGAGTAGAAGCGTAGAAGCAAAAAGGGGCACACGGAGGTTTACCGATTCCAACCTCTCAAGTCAAACCCTATCTTCCCCGCACCCTGCCTATACAGACATGTAGAGCACACAAGAGCATGCGTGCACATATACACACAAAGGCAAACGTTTATCGTCCTTTTGTTGTTGTTGCTGTAACGATTTTTGTTTCATTACTGAAGTGTTGTGCCGTCCTCACGTCAAGCCTCTCAGGAGTAGCATCGGTAATTTCCGCAACGCCACCAGACGTACTGTCATCTCAACAAAGCTGGCTTTACCGTACCGACATGCTATACACGTAGCGTTAGAAATCGGTGGCGCGAACGCCTTAGGAGAGCGCAGATTATACGCGACAGCAGAAATGTTTCTCCTACTTTCTATCATTTTTCAGTCACAGATGCACGAAGCAACAGTTCTATCGTCCAGCTCACGTACAAAACATGGTTTTGTTAACCACGTGTTATATAAGGGTCCGATCCAGGGAAAAGAGGGGGAATGCGGGAGATGGAAATTCAAGACGATGAGCAAAACGTGAACAAGATGAATGCAGGAGCCTGCATTCATCTTGTTCACGTTTTGCGCATCGCCATACGGGTCCGATGTAACACAATGATACGGACAGGAACCGCGATTCGTAGCCGATTCGTAACCTCGTTGAAACAAACAAAACGCATACACTGGCAAATTGGCGACGAGCGCCCACGTACAAAAAAGAAAAAGAAGGAACCCACAGACATGTGTAAAATGTGGATGCGCTTTCGAATATTTCAAGCAAGATCGATTGATGTTTTCGCGAGGTTTGACGTCCCAAGACAAGACTGCTGCTGTGGGGGACAGCATAGTTTGAAGGGCTCTGGATTTATTTTGACTCCATAAGGCTTGTTTGCACGCACCTAAATTTACGTACGCGAGCGTTCTCGCATTTCTCACCGAGCTAAATACGGCTGCCGCAACCAGGGGTGCTATAACGTAAAACTATTCGAAACTTTTCTATTCCTATTCTGCTATCAGCCCTCCATGATTGGTCAAAAACTTTTTTCGACCACCCCCACTTCACCTGTCTGTCACGCGACGTCACAAAAACCGCGATACCTCCCTATCTGATATCTTGTGTACTCACTTATTATGCATGATTTGACAGAAAAAAGAAAAACAGTTATTTCTGATTCGACCCGTTTTCGCCATTAGCCCTCGGCTATTGCACCCACTTCACCTGCCTGTCACGCGACGTCACAAAATCACAAGAACTCACCGCGTCAAAGTGACGTGTACGCGATAAAGATGCATTAATATGCCGAACAAAACTGAATTTTCTTCGGAATAGCCGCAGGCTGCCCCGTTCCGAAAGGAATAGAAGATGGCTGCCGCCGATCGCTCAGACGCTGGCTACTCGCACATGCCGTAGAGCATGGGTGTATTTGCGAATAATACAACTTCTTGCGTGGCCGTGTAACGTTTTCGAGCACTTTCGGCACGTTTACCCCCTCATTCTGCCAACTCTTCTTTGCTGAGGGTCCGTTTTAGCGTCATTCTTGAGCTTCCGTTGCATGCCGCCGCGATTTTCGACCAGCCACCGCAAGCTAAGTAAGGGAAAGCCGACCAATCGTAGACGCCGGCACCACCCTCTTCATCCGGTTATCGACTTTCAGTGCAGTGGCTCGGCCCCATCGAATCCCTCTCCACTTGAGCGTTCTCCTCGCCTCTTGTGGGCCAATTAGATACGACAAGACGCTCAGTGTGGGCAATGTTATTCGTTTTTCAAGCAAACAAAAGTGACCTCCTATGAACGAGGAGAGCGTTTGATTGGTCTGTTCAGACAACCCTGCGGGTAACCGCCTGGTGCTTGCGTTGACGGTTACGCAAATTTGACGTCAGGAGATTGGAATAGAAACATATTGGAATAGTTTTACGTTATAGGGCCCCAGGAATCGAATCCGCGACCTCGTGCTCATCAGCATGCCGCCATAACCACTGCGCCACACTGGCAGGCCGAGCAGGATTTGTCCTGGGTTACCTCCAGTTGAGAATAATAGCAAGGATTAAAGGTGGTTTTTGACAGGCCGGAGTCTGATAATTGAGAATAACGAAGAAATATTTAATTCAAAAAGGGGTTGGATTCGTATCACAGTAAAGAAAGGTGGGCTCTAAAGATTACGCAATAAATGCGGGTACCATCGCATGCTGTGGGCGCCTCTAGAAGTGCCTTTTTCCTCAGTAGGAAGTCTGCTCTGGCCCCGTATTCCAAGAGCCGCCGTAAGCAGGGTCCACACGTTCAGAGCGCGCCACAATATGCGTCCGCTTTGCATACAGCTTAATAACGCGAGCCCAAAGCTACAGTCGCGGTATCTGCCTCAGCACTTAACTGGGACACGCCGTGGTCGCTTAGTGGCTACGACGTTGCGTTGCTAAGTTTGAGGTCGTCGCGGTTTCTAAGCCCGGCCGCAGTGGCTGCGTTCCAACGAGAGCTGAGTGCCAAAACGCTCGTGTGCCGTGCATTGGGTGTGCGTCCAAGAAGCCCTGGGTGGCCAAATTAATCCAAAGTTTCTCACTGCGGCATACCTCGTAATCGTAAAATTCCAGAATTCATTTTTTTTTTATGTAATGGGGTGCGACAAGCCGCGTTTACCTGTATGCCATAAGAGCGCGTCGAATCCACATCAACTGGTGTGATTCCAGACCAACACGCAAGAACAAAATGGCGCAACAGAGGGGAGCAGATGGTGGCGACCAAGTCGCACGATGTTTAGTACGCTACACAGCAGCGGTGGCGCTTCGCATTCAGATGATGCAACGGGGTTGTCAACGCGTTACTATATCATTTGTAGGAACCTGTCTTGAGACGGAAAAGAACGAAGGCCGCATTTATTGAAAGCGCCGAAATGCCCCTCCGCGAGAGCCAAGTTTGAAAAGTGCGCGCTTCAAGGCTCGGACGTCTGCCGCGCCGTCTGCCGATGGAACGGAACCATCGACCGCTTAAACCTCCACATCCGCCCACTAGACGGCGCGACCAGCGCGCTGACATCGATTTGGGCTGCGACCTTGAACACTCCAAGAGAAGCTAGGAAACGAAAATGAAGGAACAGCTTCCCAGTCACGCAGCCCCGTTTCCCTAGCGCACACGCCATTTTATTTCCATTCATGGTCGTTCAACGCGTTGCTCCTTTTTGTTTCTTATCGAAATGAATAAGAGGAGAGGTTGGCCCTTTATGACGGCACTGGCTACTGTTTCACTAGCAAAACAAACAAATGTGCGCGAAAAGGGAGAATAGTCACAAAATATGACACTGGGTAGAACACCAGATGAATGAAAACTATAGAGTACAACCGCAAATAAATGGCAAAATTTTGTACATGAGTTCAGCGCACATGCGCATATACATCTAGTCAAATATTTTTAATAGCCAAAACACAGAACAGAAACAAATTACACATAGCGCAAAAAAAAGGATGATTACCACATAAATCAATTTTGAACACATTTATATGACTCATTTAGCTTATTAGAATAAACTGAAATTTAATACTTCCCAAAAATGTTTGCCTCTTCGAAAAACATTTTCAAAGCAAGGCGTGCTCTTTTCTGAACGCCCACTGTTGGCCATCGACCAAGTAACTTTTTTAGAGTGAATGGTCTTCTGTCTAAAGGCAAGAAACTCGCTTGCAATACTCTTCGTGGTCAAGAAGTGCTCTTTCTGAAGGCCCACTGTTGCCCAAGGAAGAAGCATCTTTTTTAGACTGAACGGTCTTTATTTAAAGGTAACAAATTTGCTTGCAATACCCTTCGTGGTGAATCATATTTAATGCGCTCGAGGAGATGTTGGAAATCTTGGTCTGCATAGACACAAGAACACTACGGACTAGAGACAAGTTTTATCCTGTATAAAAATGAGTTGCTTAAGTGCAGTACCAAGCTGCAGACGGTACGCTGATGTTTCGAATTTTCTGTTTCCCCTCAGATTTGACAGAATCGATAGGTTTATACATGGGTCAATGAAGTACAACACCGAGTTCTTAGATTGCTGATCAAACCGGGTAGTTTTGCTGAGGCAGCAAGATATATGTCTTAGGAGCAGGCGGATTTCACTGCGCAAAAGAGGAGCATTAATTGTCTCTGATTTATTGTGCTCCTCGTTTCTTTGCTGGGATGTCGCGGTTGCTAGGAGCACTTGCTTCAGTCGACAGACGCGGGCGTATAGAACACGACGTTCTTGTATTTCATGCATGAGATCAGAGAGCTTTAATACTTCCATACACGATGACCACAGTGCAGGCGCTGAGTGCAATCATAGTGCTGTTACACTAAGACAATGCTCGTAATTCTGTAGTATTGATCACAAACATCTTTCCCAGTAACAGTTTTTTTGCTCACACTCCAGATTATATCCCGAAAGCCCACATTACGAAAAAAAAGTGCGTTTCATTCCTGCATGTGTTTCAGTTAAACGCAAGAGAGAGAGAGAGAGAGAGAGAGAGAGAGAGAGAGAGAGAGAAAATAATGCAGAGAAAGGCAGGGAGGTTAACCAGAGGTAGTTCCGGTTGGCTACCCTGCGCAGGGGGAAGGGTTAAGAGGGATAAAAAGAGAAACAGAGTGGAAGGGGGAGATAGAAAGAAAGGGAGACAAGCACGAACAAAGCGCGTACACTACAGAACGGTAGGGAGCGGCATTCTTAGAGTCTGTCGTGAAGCCCCGTAGACCGCAAGAACGTTAATAGCGCGAGTAAGGCCTGCAACGCGGATGTTCGTTCGGAGCATTGGCCTAAAGCTTTTAGTTCTGAAAGTGGACGATTGTCCAGCTAGTTAAACGCAAGGAAGGAAGGAAGGAAGGAAGGAAAAAGTGGAGAAGGAAGGCAGGGAGGTTAACCAGTTTTGCCTAACCGGTTTGCTACCCTACACATGGGAGCCGGATGGTGGGGGATGAAAGATGGGGAGAAGGGATAGAGGGCACATAACACGGCACACACATCGTTGGTTACAGTCTGTCACTCTTGTGCGGTACGTGACATCACTGTCACAGCCGCTTTTCCAAGCCCGTATCCTTCATAAACCGAAGTAGTCCCTTCGTCGCCTTCAGCTGCGATGACTTCAGTCGGCGATATGTGAAAATGGTTGCAACTGACAATGGACTATTGTCAAGGTGCGCTAGAACGGACGCCATGGACTGTCTCTGAACATTATATTCAGGACAGTCGCACAGAATGTGTTCCAGCGTCTCCTCGCAAAGACAGGCATTGCAGAGAGCGTTGTCGGTCATTCCAATGCGAAACGAGTAAGATTTCGTGAAGGCCACCCCTAGCCATAAGCGATAAAGCAGGGTGGCCTCACTTCGGCGGAGTCCGGTTGGCATACATAGACGCAAGAGTTTTAAATGTACTAAGGCCAAAGCAGACGTGTTCGGCAAATTGGCGTAGGTTATGTATTATAGTGGGTCGCCATTGGTGAAATGTGACTTTGCGGAGTGAACGCCCCCCCCCCCTCTTTTTTCCACTCTCCTCCTCGGCAGAAATCAGCCTCTCTCCGCGGTACAAAGAACGCTACCACAGTGCCACGAGCTTTTCTTCTCTGCCCACATTCTGGCCTCACACAGCAAGGACAAACTCATCGACAAGTAATGCAGGCTTTTGAAATGGTGGAAAACAAGAACGCGCGGCTAAAGCGGCTTTGAACATTGCCTAGTTATATTCTGCCGCTCGCCTGCACAAGCCATAATGAGAAAAAAAAATGACTCGCCCCTGTGTAATTGTATGTCCAGCGAAGCTGTTGAAAACCACTACTACAACTGCTGAGGGGGGGGGGGAGGTAATGCTTTACTGCTTTAGGGTAATGGTAGTAATGGTAATTTACAGTAACGGTAGTAATGGGAGAACGGTAACTTTGACAGCACGCCGCCGCTGTTTGGATCGCGACACTGGAGCGATCGGATGGGAACTCGGCGCTGACGCCCGTGGTTGTACCTGGGTCGCAAGCCCCAAGGGTAGCGTTGGCCTGGCGGCCTGGGGTACAACTGCAAGCATCCGAAGGTCCCGGCAAAGCATGAGTCGACAGGTAACAACGAAACAACTTGTTTATTTTAACATCGCAAAGAGTTGGCGGTCAGGTTTGACCGAAGTAGAGAGACGGGAGAGCACTTCACTCAGCAGAAGAAATCGGAGCCCTCCTCTGGCGTCCGGGGCCAGCTGTTTTTATACTCTCGCAGTTGAGGGCAAGAAGGAACCCCTCAAAAGACGAGCACGTGAATGTACAATGGGCTAATGGTGACGCACACTGTCGTAGCGATGCCGTAGCACCATGTCGTGGCGCTGCGCACGATCTCGTAGCACCTGGTCGTGGCGCTGCGCAGCACACTGTCGTGGCGCTGCCGGTCGGACACAATGACTGTAACGAGAAGATGGTCCCTGCTTTGGCATCGCCTGTTTCGGGCACAATGACTGGAACGAAATCCCTAGGCGGTCGCATCGCCGCAGACGCGCCTGGAAACACCTGGCGATGAGTGTTGCGGTGACGACGATCGGGCCAAAATGTCCGCCGCCCCGCCGCCGTCGCGCCGGCAAAACCACGTGTCGCAGGCGAAACGCAACAGACCGCCCCGCCGGGGAAAGGAGATCCCGATGGACAGGGGACTGCATCCGCTGTCCGGAGGGATGTCGCTCGATGATGCTCATAACCGAAGTCGGGCGTCCCTTGACGTTTCTTGAGCGCAGCGCACAGAGAAGGCCTCGTTCTCTCGTTCAGGTTCGCACGGGACACTGCAAAGTGACTTCGGGAGAGTTCACATTTTTGTTCTCGTTCCCGGCAAGCGTTAGAACTACGCTGAAAACTCAACCGCTCAGTCAGCAAGCACGGCACAACCCTCACTAAGCCCTGCCAGGCTCTTTCCCCTTTTTATACCACTGCCTAGTTCCTTACAGTAGTCTAGCATCACTCAGAACGCGTCCACAAATTGAAAAATTGCACTAGAAAGCATATCATCACTTTGAAACACTAAACAAAAGCAATATGTTAAAAAAAACCTGCCTCAGGAAGAAAAACATCAGTAACAAACAATTTTGAGGCTGATTCCTACGTTAGGGGCTTCGACTTAAGCCATCGGCGTTACCGTTGAGACTCCCCTTTTTGTAACGCACCTCAAAGGAATATTGTTGTAAAGCGAGGCTCCAGCGCAGGAGGCGGCCATTTTTGGGAGAGATGGTCTGCAGCCATTGGAGAGGGCAGTGATCTGTCTCAATGATAAACCTCGAGCCGGCTAGATAGCATGACAATTTCTGAACGGCCCACACGAGACATGCACACTCTTTCTCGGTGGCGCTATACGCCTGCTCACGACTGGTCAGCTTACGACTAGCATACAGGACGGGGTGTTCTACTTCTCCATTTTCCCGTTGGCACAGTACAACGCCCATGCCTCGCTCACTAGCATCGCACTGAACAATGAACCCCTTTGTATAGTCTGGCGATCGTAGCACAGGCTGGCTTGTTAGGGCACTCTTTAGGGCGCTAAAAGCTCTTTCCTTTGTCTCGTCCCAGACGACTGTTTGAGGCTCTGTCTTTCTTAGAGCATCCGTCAGGGGAGCCGCGATATCAGAGTACCTAGGGATGTACCTCTGATAGTAGCCGGCGACACCTAAGAACGACCGAATATCGGTCTTTGTGCGCGGTTGCGGAAAGTCTCGCACAGCGGCCACTTTTATTTCAGAGGGGCGGCGACGACCCTGACCAATCACGTGACCGAGGTAGACAACCTCGGCCTGTGCTAACTGGCACTTAGGAGCCTTTACTGTCAAGCCTGCTTCGCGCAGGCGGGTTAGCACTGCCCGCAAGTGTGTCATATGCTCAGACCAGGACGCGGAGAATATCGCTACGTCGTCTAGATACGGTAAAGCGAATTCTTGCTGTCCCCGCAACACTTTATCCATGAGACTTGAAAAACAGTATGGCGCGTTCTTCAAACCAAAACTCAACACTTTAGGACGGAATGTTCCCATTGGTGAAATGAACGCCGCATACCTACTAGCCTCTTCTGTAAGTGGAACCTGCCAATAACCCCTGACAAGATCTAGGGTGGAAATAAACTGAGCGCTACTAACTTTCTCAAGGCGCTCCTCGATGTTAGGGATCGGATAAATTTGATCCTTAGTGATGGAATTAAGCCTGCGGTAGTCGACGCAAGGACGAGGTTCCTTGCCCGGTACCTCAACTAAAATCAAAGGGGAGGTATAATCACTCTCACCTGCCTCAATAACACCGAGCTGTAGCATTTTCTTTACCTCAGCCTCCATAATATCGCTCTGGCGGGGTGACACCCGATACGCCTTGGATCGTACTGGCTCTGTGGAGGTAAGTTCTATAGCATGAGTAAGTACAGAAGTCCTACCAGGCCTCTCAGAGAACAGACCTTGAAACTCTTGTAATAGCTGGTGTAGTTCGGTTTTCTGCTCAGGCGACAGCGGTGCTTTACTGATAAGGTCACTAATGACTTGACCGGTGTCTTCCCTGTTCGTCACTGAGCCTAGTCCCGGAAGCTCGACCGGAAGCTCTTCAGGAACGTTTACCATCATGCACACCACTGCTTCCCTTTGTCTATAAGGTTTGAGCAGATTACAGTGGTAAACTTGCTGTGCTTTCCGCTTTCCTGGCAGACTTACCACGTAGTTAACGTCCGACAGTTTCTGAACAATTCGTGCTGGGCCCTCCCACTGCACGTCTAGTTTGTTGTTTAGCGATGTACGCAATATCATGACCTCATCGCCAACCTCAAAACGACGGGCCCTGGCTGTCCGATCATAATAAACCTTGGCCCTCTGCTGGGCCTTTGTCATTGCTTCACCTGACAACTCCTGTGCCCTTCTTAAGCGTTCGAGGAGCTTAAGCACGTACTCCACCACGACTGGGTCGTCGCCCCTACCTTCCCATGATTCTCGAAGCATGCGAAGCGGAGATCGAAGCGAGCGACCGTAAACCAGTTCAGCTGGCGAAAACCCCGTAGCCGCATGCGGCGCGGTCCTTAAAGCAAACATCACCCCAGGCAGACACAGCTCCCAGTCAGTTTGATGTTCAAAACACAAGGCTCTCAACACGCGCTTCATGACGGAGTGGAGCTTCTCAACGGAATTCGACTGTGGGTGGTACACTGAGCTGTGTAGCAGCTTTACCCCACACCTTTCGAGAAAAGTTGTCGTCAAAGCGCTAGTAAACACTGTGCCCTGATCTGATTGAATTTCTGCAGGAAAACCAACTCGCGCAAATATGGACAGTAGTGCATTAACTATCTCAACTGAGCTGAGTTCTTTAAGCGGCACTGCTTCAGGGAACTTTGTCGCTGGGCAGATCACAGTCAAAATGTGTCTGTACCCCGTGGCTGTTACCGGCAGAGGTCCCACTGTATCAATAACGAGCCGTCTAAAAGGCTCCGTAATGATAGGTACCAATTTCAACGGCGCCCTCGATTTGTCCCCTGGTTTGCCCACCCGCTGACAAGTGTCACATGTCCTCACGAAATGGTCTGCGTCCCGAAAACACCCTGGCCAATAGTACTCTTGCAAGAGACGGTCCTTAGTTTTCTTAACTCCTAGGTGTCCGGACCACGAACCCCCATGTGACAAGCGCAACAGATCCTGACGATAGCATTGAGGCACGACCAGCTGATCGAACTCCACTCCTCGGCGGTCTAGATACTTCCGGTACAGGACTCCACCTCTTTCCACAAAACGCGCAGTTTTCCTGGCGATACCTTCTTTGACATTGCAGCGCACGTTTTCCAGGCTGCCATCCTTTTTTTTTGCTCGGCTATCAAAGCCGTCCGGCTGACTTTTAGCAACCTATCAAGTCCGTCTGACGTAGGCGCGATGAGCAAATCAGTAGATAGCTCTTCTAACTTTCCCGCGTCGGGATTTTCCTCTCCAGTATCTGGCGCCTTCAACGCTACAGACTCAATTTTATTCTGTTCGGGCGTGCTCTGAATATCAGCTTGCTGCGCCTCTGACCCTTTTTCGTTGTTTGATAACGTCGGCCCCGCAACTACCGCCTTTGCAGCGAGCTCCCGAACCTTCGATCTGGTTAGGGCCTGAACACTAGCTTCACCAAACAAAAGCCCCTTCTCGCGCAGGAGGTGATCGGACCTGTTTGAAAATAGGTACGGGTACTGGGGTGGCAGCATAGATGACACTGCCGCCTCTGTCTCAAGCGCTCCGAAAGGTCCTTCAATAAGCACCTTTGCTACTGGCAGACACACGCTATGAGCTTCCACGGCTTGCTTGATCCACGCGCACTCGCCCGTGAACATATGGGGTTCTACGTAAGACGGGTGAACTACATCCATCGTAGCTGCGGAATCGCGAAGCACTCGGCACTCTTTCCCGTTCACGAGGAGGTCTCGCATGTAAGGCTCGAGAAGCTTCATGTTCTCGTCAGTGCTGCCTATTGAAAAAAACACAACTTTTGGTGTTGTTTCCGGACACTGCGCCGAAAAGTGACCCGGCTTCTGGCACGTATAACAAACGCCCGCTCGCCTCATCTCGAACCGCTTTCTGCGTTTGGCTGCCGCCGTCTCTTTACGTCTGGTCGGACTGCTTTCGCTCGCATCCGCACTACGCGTGTCCCCCTTTAATCTCATGGGCGTGAACTTCGGCCTCTCAAACTTCGAGCCAAATTCACCCTTTTGACCGTCCTTAGCTCCGCGAGCTCGACGCGTCACAAACTCCTCGGCTAGCTCAGCGGCTCTAGCCACCGTACTCACGTCTGGCCTATCCAAGACCCAGTATCGCACGTTCTCCGGTAACCGACTATAAAACTGTTCTAGCCCGAAGCACTGCAGAACTTTATCGTGGTCACCAAACGCTTTCTCTTCTTTGAGCCACTCCTGCATGTTCGACATAAGCCTATACGCAAACTCTGTATATGACTCACTTTTGCCTTTCTCATTTTCCCGAAACTTCCGACGGAACGCTTCCGCAGACAGCCGGTACTTTTTTAGAAGACTCGATTTCACTGTGTCGAAATCCTCTGCCTCCTCTCTATCCAAGCGAGCGACTACGTCGGCCGCCTCGCCGGGTAACAAAGTGAGCAAGCGCTGTGGCCACGTTTCCCGAGAGAACCCCTGCTTCTCGCACGTTCGCTCAAAGTTAACCAGGAACAAACCAATGTCCTCTCCAAGCTTAAACGGCCGCATCAGGTCAGTCATTTTGAACAATACTCGTTCTCCTGCACCGTGTGCCTGACTTCCATTACGAGCGCGTTCCATCTCTACCTCGAGACGCTTCATTTCCAAAGCGTGTTGACGGTCACGCTCTTGTTTTTCTTTCTGTTCTTTAAGTTCGCGCTCTTCTTTTTCTTTTTGCTCTTTAAGTTCGCGCTCCTGTCTTTTTGCAGTCTCCCTCTCCTCCATGGTCTCAAGGCATTCCGACAGCTCGTCATCCTCAGCCTCTAACTCAAGAATAGCCTTTATCAGTTCTGGTTTTCTGAGTTTGTCCGAGACATCCAGACCCAACTCTCTTGCAAGCTCCAACAATTTCGGTTTGCGCAACGACTTCAAATCCATGGCTGCTCTGAATGCTGCTTTCTCTACTGCTTACTATTGTCTTGCCGCAACTAACCCGGCAGCAACGACAACCACAATTACCAGCTCTGTTTCTAACACTAACAAAAGCCTGGCAAAGCTCAGAAGAAGAAAGTCCCGCACTCACCAAACCTCGCAGGCAGGAATTCCGCGCAGTCGTTCCGCTGCAGGCAACCAGTCGACACACAGGGCTCGTTGCACTGCTCCCGGATCGTCGTTGAGCTGCTCAGCATACAGTCAACTGCATCCCTTTGCTGCTGGCCTCCGTTGTCGTGATCTCGCCGCTGGCAGACAGTTGTTTGAAGTCGTAGGCGATCTCACCGCTGGCAACCAGATGTTTGGATCGCGACACTGGAGCGATCGGATGGGAACTCGGCGCTGACGCCCGTGGTTGTACCTGGGTCGCAAGCCCCAAGGGTAGCGTTGGCCTGGCGGCCTGGGGTACAACTGCAAGCATCCGAAGGTCCCGGCAAAGCATGAGTCGACAGGTAACAACGAAACAACTTGTTTATTTTAACATCGCAAAGAGTTGGCGGTCAGGTTTGACCGAAGTAGAGAGACGGGAGAGCACTTCACTCAGCAGAAGAAATCGGAGCCCTCCTCTGGCGTCCGGGGCCAGCTGTTTTTATACTCTCGCAGTTGAGGGCAAGAAGGAACCCCTCAAAAGACGAGCACGTG
Organism: Dermacentor variabilis; assembly: GCF_050947875.1. Lineage (NCBI taxonomy): Eukaryota > Metazoa > Arthropoda > Arachnida > Ixodida > Ixodidae > Dermacentor > Dermacentor variabilis. The sequence goes on along the minus strand of NC_134569.1, from coordinate 152,698,250 downwards.
AATGTACAATGGGCTAATGGTGACGCACACTGTCGTAGCGATGCCGTAGCACCATGTCGTGGCGCTGCGCACGATCTCGTAGCACCTGGTCGTGGCGCTGCGCAGCACACTGTCGTGGCGCTGCCGGTCGGACACAATGACTGTAACGAGAAGATGGTCCCTGCTTTGGCATCGCCTGTTTCGGGCACAATGACTGGAACGAAATCCCTAGGCGGTCGCATCGCCGCAGACGCGCCTGGAAACACCTGGCGATGAGTGTTGCGGTGACGACGATCGGGCCAAAATGTCCGCCGCCCCGCCGCCGTCGCGCCGGCAAAACCACGTGTCGCAGGCGAAACGCAACACCGCCTATAGGGGTGCTGGAACAACAATGAAATCAGTTGCTAGGCTGGTACTTTTACATACGAAAGTTTAGTGACGTCACTCCCCCAAGATAACGTCACCGCGGCAGCTTGCGCAACTCTAATCTTTACCGGGAAAAGAAACGTATGCGGAGAGCGCATACGTTATCGGGAGCGCCTTATCATCAATTATGTGGTTCGGATGCTTCTTTTGAGCTTGTTCTTTATTGAAACATTTGTTGTCCTGTATCGGTTGTATGCGTGATCCCAAAGGGTGTATGCACTGTTGGCTTCACTTTGCTCAGTGCTTGAAGACTGCGCCTTACGGAGGTACGAGCCACTGCTCCTGGCCTACACTGTTGCCGGGATCGGCTCACATTTTGCTAGCGGACGCGGACACGAAAAATGCCGACCACCGAGAGGCTAACAGCTTCGCTTAATAAAAAAAAAGCAAAAAGTATTGAGCCTCCAGACTGCTCTCAGCACGAAGGCGTGTCGTTCTCTCACGTTCTGGCATTGTGACAATACAACGTCGCACAGATTTCTACCACCACTGCGGTCGGCGACGCCTCAGTAAGTAAGCGGGCATAATAATGAATTGGTGGCTGTTTCTACTCATGTAGCATGGAATATGCACCCGAGCTCTTTCGATGCTACGGTTACAGACGAAGATAAATAATCAGAAAGTGCAGATTTAGGACAGTAATTTGCGCCAATTGACATGATTGTTTCTTTCTCTCAGAGGGAGTGAGTGTTGCTCTAAGCAGCAGCAATATTGTGCTACTGCATACAAAGAAAGAAAGAAAGAAAGAAAGAAAGAAAGAAAGAAAGAAAGAAAGAAAGAAAGAAAGAAAGAAAGAAAGAAAGAAAGAAAGAAAGAAAGAAAGTAGGAAAGAAAGAAAGACAGAGCTCGACAAGTTTAACAACTACAACGGTGTCAGCAAAGCTCCAATAAAATTAAAGAAGCATGATAGTCGGGAGAAGAAAAAAAATCATTTTACGAGTGAATGCATCAGCTGTTCTAGTTGGATGCCCGGTACACATGGAGGCATGAAAGAAACTAGGAGGGTGTAAGGTCGCTCTGATTGTTCGTGTTCTTAAGTGTCACGAATCGGCCACGTGCTTTGTGTATAGAGAGGGGGTTCACTTGCCCCCATGTCAGCCGGGCGACAGTTGCTGTGTTATGTGGGGTCACAGGCACCGCGCGGTGTTGGGTGACACGTCGCGGCAGGCGCCAGGCGGGCGAGTGCCGATTCCGGGAAGTCGGTATTGTGCGCACGGTGTTGGCAGTCCGCCGACGGTCACACGAGTCCACACAGACCAGCCTTGAAAGGGACCGCTGTACAAGGTATTGTGGGTCTGGCCCCCGAGCGCCTGCCTAATTGGAGGCGCCGCCGAGGTTAAGAAGGGCTTAGCAACTCTGACCCCGTGCCGCATGCAGTGAGCATGGACCTAATCTTCTACGCGTCCGGAACGCAATCGCCAGCCTTGTTGTTGGGTGCGACTGCCTGTGTGGTGTCGAAGGCCAGCTTACAGTGCACGCTGTGGGAATGCGGGGCACACGTAAAGAGTGCATTCGGACGACGGCGTCTTGGAAACACGCACTCGGAGAACTTTGTCTTGTAGACAATAAGTTTGAAGGACAAGGAGGGCCATCAGTCTCCCACGCGGACAAACTTTGAGTACGGCCGCACTACGTGGTGTCGATGCCCCTGCTTCCGAGACATTTGCGGCCTAGAGACGCCCTTGGGATTTGAGGCGGCCTAGCGATAACTTGTTCGGGCCTGGCGTGTTTTGCTGAGCGCGTCACGAACTACGGAGAAATGAGAGGGCAACGGAGTTTTAGGGAAGAAGGAAAAGAGCTTTGTTTTCCAATATGCTTATTTTTCAGAGTAAGCCCATCCCTGTGGGTTGTGGCTTAACAAACGTTTGACTCTGATTGGCAACTGAACCTGTGGGACGGGCCAACAGCCCTACCGCCTTTTTTTCTTTGTATATTTGGGCTATAAAAATCGGGACGACATGCTGTCCCTCAGACTTGGCTGAAATCAGGATTGCTGATAGATCAGTGAGCCACCGTACTATGTACGTTAAAACGAGTCTGGTCTCTAACAGTCATTGAGACAGTCGAAGAGTGAGACTTTGTTTCTCAATTGTTCAAGTTTGTAATGTATTTGTTTTACCTGCCATGTACATAGAAAAGTTTACCTATAAATATTTCTTGTACATCTGACTTCATCGCTTCCTGCCTGCGTTTGATCAACAACTGCCGATCAGAGTCCGAGAAGCTTCAAGTTCCAGCGGTGAAGCGAGGACAGAGAACGAACGAAACTTTACTGAGGGCACGTTGCGTCACGCCGCCAGCCTTCCCTTTGCCTTTTCTTTCCTAAAAACGTCGCGAGCATCGATTGCGATAGCAAATTCGTAGACAGCTCTACAAAGTAAGGATAGTATTTTTATCGGCCGTATAAACTTGTAAACATTCGCTTACTAACTAAACTGACAAGCACAGTGTCACGCACGCGCAAGCAGACATGAACACATCTCACTCGATGAACGCGCACACCCGCTGTCAAAGCGCTGGAGTGAGTAAGCGCGGCAGCAGCAGCGAGCGAATTCACCTTCGTGCTGCCTCTCGTTTCAACGCGAACTAAGCGGTGAGAGCACTGTGCACACGAAGGTATCAGCACTTGGCGCACTCTGTCCCCATCGCCGATCGCTTTCAAGAGAGGGCCCGCGTGGCAGCGCCATACGCAGCCGCCGCCGGAGTAGAACGCCCTCCCCCCTCCCTCTCTCGCTGCCTCCCGGTGCCTCGTGCGCGACGGAAGGCGGCACGCCACCTATCTGCTTTGCTTCCTTGCGTGCGCGAGATCGAGCCACCACTGTGGGCTCACCCTCGCACGCTTGCACGGCGCGCGGCGACGACGTTACCACCCTTGAACTTTACGGGCACGAAGTGCACTCCTTCATATCTATAACGAGTCCTGGAAAGAGGGCAAAGTTCCTCAAGATTGGAAGCTCAGCCGCCTGGTACCGCTTCTTAAGCCTGGCAAGTCTCCCTTAGAGATTACTTCATACCGACCGATTGCGCTGGCAAGTTGCGTTGGGAAGGTAATGGAGCGAATGATCCTCGCCAGACTTGAGTGGTATCTTGAACATTACGAAATCTACCCGGACGCCATGGCTGGTTTTCGACGTCACCGATGTTCTATCGACAACGTTATCGATCTGGTAACCTATGTTCAACACCAAAAGACGTGTAAGAGGTTATCTGTCGCAATGTTCTTAGACATAAAGGGAGCCTACGACAACGTTCTTCATGACGCCATACTTGAAGCATTGGAATCGGTGGGCCTAGACGGTCCATTATATCGTTGGACTCGCAGTTATTTACATAGGCGGTCTCTATTTCTTAACACTGAAGCTGGCCCAACCTCGGAATATTATACGCACCATGGAGTTCCACAAGGTGGTGTCTTGAGTCCAACGCTTTTCAACCTTGTACTCATTGGTCTCGTGGAACGACTTCCGAACACAGTAAAAATTTCAATGTATGCCGATGACATCTGCGTGTGGGCATCTGGTGTGACAAGGCCGCAAGTACGCGCCAGGCTTCAAAAAGCTGCCACGTCAACATCGGCCTACTTAAATGAACAAGGCCTCAAGATCTCGCCAAAAAAATGCGCATTGGTCGCGTTTAGCCGGAAGCCAATGAGATCATACGATGTCTCTATCGACGGTCAAAACATTCCTTATGTCAGGACGCACCGATTCTTAGGAGTAATCATTGATCGCGACCTCTGCTGGAGTCCTCATGTGGCCTACCTAAAGAAGCGCCTGACGGATATCTCTAATGTGTTTAAGTTTCTTGGAGGAAATGTCTGGGGTACTTCAGTACATGCAATGATGCAACTGTACAGGACGCTCTTTCTTGGGTATTTGCGATACAGCTTGCCTGTGCTGACCAACACCTGCAGAAGTAATATCCGTACACTCGAAAGCGTCCAGGCCCAGGCGCTAAGAGTGTGTCTTGGATTGCCGCGGTGTTCGTCAACGGCTGAAACCATTGCGATTGCACACGATTTCCCAGCCAAGATCCATATAGTCATGGAAGCACTCAGAGCACACGTAAGACACCTTGCTCGAGCCCCTGCCCATCATCTAGCCTCACTGCCAGAGGATCGACCACGTGCTTCCTTTTGTGAAACTGTCCTGCCCTATCGTGCATACCTTCCATCAGGTTATACAGCTCCAGCGAAAGTTCCGTTTCCACCATGGTGCTTGGCTCAAGCAAAGGTTCGACTTATCGTACCAGGCATACGAACAAAAGCCCAACTCTCGTCTCCAGCACTCAAGCAGCTTTCACTGCTCTTGCTGTACGAGACGTAAAACGATCATCATCATCTGTATACTGACGCTTCAACCACGGTGAATGGGTCTGCAGGATCGGTGATCTTTCCTGCAAAACCTTCCACCATAAAGATTCGACTCTCTCACCAGACTACATCGACTGCCGCGGAGCTTGCTGCTATTCGTTGTGTACTTCGTGTAATTTCTGAAGAACTACCCAAGAAATGGAGCGTGTTCACTGACTCCAAGGCTGCACTTCATTGTTTGGTTTCTGCCTTACGCCGAGGACCCCACGAACAACTAGTTCTAGAAATCAGACTGCTGCTTCACCACCTCGTCGAGCAAGGACACGACATCACGTTGCAGTGGATTCCAAGCCACTGTGGCATAATGGGCAATGTTACGTTTCGCCTACGACGCGCGGTTTAGCCGGCGCGACTGCAACAAAGCGGCAGACATTTTGGCCCGTTCGGCGCCGCCGCTACGCTCCCCGCCAAGCGCGTCCAGGCATGTTCCGATGCCACGTGTCATGTGCGTGTGTGAGTGTATGTGCCATTGTGCCCGACCGGCGGCGATACGACAGCAGGGGTCACCTTCTCCTCCCAGCCATTGTGCCCGACCGGAGGCGATACGACAGTAGGAGTTACCTTCTCCTCCCAGCCATTGTGCCCGTCCGGAGGCGATACGACAGTAGGAGTTACCTTCTCCTCCCAGCCATTGTGCCCGACCGGAGGCGATACGACAGTAGGAGTCACCTTCTCCTCCCAGTCTTTGTGCCCGACCGGCGGCGCTACGACAGTATGCGTCACTTTATCCCATTGTACAATCACGTGCTCGTCTATTGAGGGGTTCCTTCTTGCCCTCAACTGCGAGAGTATAAAAACAGCTGCCCCCGGACGCCAAAAGGAGGGCTCCGATTTCTTCTGTTGAGTAAAGTGCTCTCCCGTCTCTCTACTTCGGTCAACCTGACCGCCAACTCTTTGCGATGTTAAAATAAACAAGTTGTTTTGTTGTTACCAGTCGACTCATGCTTTGCCGGGACCTTCGGATGCTTCCAGTTGTACCCCAGGCCGCCAGGCCAACGCTACCCTTGGGGCTTGCGACCCAGGTGCAACCACGGGCGTCAGCGCCGAGTTCCCAACAGGTCGTACCATCGGTGCGACCACAACAACCGTTGCCATCGGTGGGATTCAAACAACTGTCTGCCAGCGGTGAGATCGCGACAACGGAGGCCAGCAGCGAAGATATGCAGTTGACTGTATGCTGAGCAGCTCAACGACCATCCGGGAGCAGTGCAACGAGCCCTGTGTGATGACTGGTTGCCTGCAGCGGAACGACTGCGCTGAACTCTTGGCTGCGAGGTTTGGTGAGTGCGGGACTTTCTTCTTCTGAGCTTTGCCAGGCTTTTGTTAGTGTCAGAAACAGAGCTGGTAATTGTGGTTGTCGTTGCTGCCGGGTTAGTTTGCGGCAAGACAATAGTAAGCAGTAGAGAAAGCAGCATTCAGAGCAGCCATGGATTTGAAGTCGTTGCGCAAACCGAAATTGTTGGAGCTTGCAAGAGAGTTGGGTCTGGATGTCTCGGACAAACTCAGAAAACCAGAACTGCTAAAGGCTATTCTTGAGTTAGAAGCTGAGGATGACGAGCTGTCGGAATGCCTTGAGACCATTGAGGAAAGGGAGACGGCAAAAAGACAGGAGCGCGAAATTAAAGAACAGAAAGAAAAAGAAGAGCATGAACGTAAAGAACAGAAAGAGCGAGAGCAACAAGAGCGTGACCGTCAACACGCTTTGGAAATGAAGCGTCTTGAGGTAGAGATGGAACGCGCTCGTAATGGAAGTCAGGCAAACGGTGCAGGAAAACGAGTATTGCTCAAAATGACTGACCTGATGCGGCCGTTTAAGCTTGGAGAGGACATTGGTTTGTTCCTGGTTAACTTTGAGCGAACGTGCGAGAAGCAGGGGTTCTCTCGGGAAACGTGGCCACAGCGCTTGCTCACTTTGTTACCCGGCGAGGCGGCCGACGTAGTCGCTCGCTTGGATAGAGAGGAGGCAGAGGATTTCGACAAAGTGAAATCGAGTCTGCTAAAAAAGTACAGGCTGTCAGCGGAGGCGTTCCGTCGGAAGTTTCGGGAAAATGAGAAAGGCAAAAGTGAGTCATATACAGAGTTTGCCTACAGGCTTATGTCAAACATGCAGGAGTGGCTCAAAGAAGAGAAAGCGTTTGGTGACCACGATAAAGTTCTGCAGTGTTTCTGGCTAGAACAGTTTTATAGTCGGTTACCTGAGAACGTGCGGTACTGGGTCTTGGATAGGCCAGACGTTTGTACGGTGGCTAAAGCCGCTGAGCTAGCCGAGGAGTTTGTGACGCGTCGGGCTCGCGGAGCTAAGGACGGTCAAAAGGGTGAATTTGGCTCGAACTTTGAGAGGCCGAAGTTCACACCCATGAGATTAAAGGGGGACACGCGTAGTGAGGATGCGAGTGAAAGCAGTCCGACCAAACGTAAAGAGACGGCGGCAGCCAAACGCAGAAAGCGGTTCGAGATGAGGCGAGCGCGCGTTTGTTATACGTGCCAGAAGCCGGGTCACTTTTCGGCGCAGTGTCCGGAAACAACACCAAAAGTTGTGTTTTTTTCATTATACAGCACTGACGAGAACATGAAGCTTCTCGAGCCTTACATGCGAGACCTCCTCGTGAACGGGAAAGAGTGCCGAGTGCTTCGCGATTCCGCAGCTACAATGGATGTAGTTCACCCGTCTTACGTAGAACCCCATATGTTCACGGGCGAGTGCGCATGGATCAAGCAAGCCGTGGAAGCTCATAGCGTGTGTCTGCCGGTAGCAAAAGTGCTTATTGAAGGACCTTTCGGAGCACTTGAAACGGAGGCGGCAGTGTCATCTATGCTGCCCTCCCAGTACCCGTACCTATTTTCGAACAGGTCCGATCCCCTCCTGCGCGAGAAGGGGCTTTTGTTTGGTGAGGCTAGCGTTCAGGCCTTAACCAGATCGAAGGTTCGGGAGCTCGCTGCAAAGGCGGTAGTTGCGGGGCGGACGTTATCGAACAATGAGAAAGGGTCAGAGGCGCCGCAAGCTGATATTCAGAGCACGCCCGAACTGAATAAAATTGAGCCTGTAGCGTTGAAGGCGCCAGCTACTGGAGAGGAAATGCCCGATAAGGGAAAGTTAGAAGAGCTATCTGCAGGTTTGCTCATCGCGCCTACGTCAGACGGACTTGATAGGTTGCTAAAAGTCAGCCGGTCGGCTTTGATAGCCGAGCAAAAGAAGGATGGTAGCCTAGAAAACATACGCTGCAATGTCAAGGAAGGTATCGCCAGGAAAAATGCGCGTTTTGTGGAAAGAGGTGGAGTCCTGTACCGGAAGTATCTAGACCGCAGAGGAGTGGAGTTCGATCAGCTGATCGTGCCTCAATGCTATCGTCAGGATCTGTTGCGCTTGACGCATGGGGGTTCGTGGTCCGGACACCTAGGAGTTAAGAAAACTAAGGACCGTCTCTTGCAAGAGTACTATTGGCCAGGGTGTTTTCGGGACGCAGACCATTTCGTGAGGACATGTGACACCTGTAAGCGGGTGGGCAAACCAGGGGACAAATCGAGGGCGCCGTTGAAGTTGGTACCTATCATTACGGAGCCTTTTAGACGGCTCGTTATTGATACAGTGGGACCTCTGCCGGTAACAGCCACGGGGTACAGACACATTTTGACTGTGATCTGCCCAGCGACAAAGTTCCCTGAAGCAGTGCCACTTAAAGAATTCAGCTCAGTTGAGATAGTCAATGCACTACTGTCCATATTTGCGCGAGTTGGTTTTCCTGCGGAAATCCAATCAGATCAGGGCACAGTGTTTACTAGCGCTTTGACGACAACTTTTCTCGAAAGGTGTGGGGTAAAGCTGCTACACAGCTCAGTGTACCACCCACAGTCGAATTCCGTTGAGAAGCTCCACTCCGTCATGAAGCGCGTGTTGAGAGCATTGTGTTTTGAACATCGAACTGACTGGGAGCTGTGTCTGCCTGGGGTGATGTTTGCATTAAGGACCGCGCCGCATGCAGCTACGGGGTTTTCGCCAGCTGAGCTGGTGTACGGTCGCTCGCTTCGGTCTCCGCTTCGCATGCTTCGAGAATCGTGGGAAGGCAGGGGCGACGACCCAGTCGTGGTGGAGTACTTGCTTAAGCTCCTCGAACGCTTAAGAAGGGCACAGGAGTTGTCAGGTGAAGCAATGGCAAAGGCCCAGCAGAGGGCCAAGGTTTATTATGATCGGACAGCCAGGGCCCGTCGTTTTGAGGTGGGCGATGAGGTCATGATATTGCGCACATCGCTAAACAACAAACTAGACGTGCAGTGGGAGGGCCCAGCACGAATTGTTCAGAAACTGTCGGACGTTAACTACGTGGTAAGTCTGCCAGGAAAGCGGAAAGCACAGCAAGTTTACCACTGTAATCTGCTCAAACCTTATAGACAAAGGGAAGCAGTGGTGTGCATGATGGTAAACGTTCCTGAAGAGCTTCCGGTCGAGCTTCCGGGACTAGGCTCAGTGACGAACAGGGAAGACACCGGTCAAGTCATTAGTGACTTAGTCAGTGGAGCATCGCTGTCGCGTGAGCAGAAAACCGAACTACACCAGCTCTTACAAGAGTTTCAAGGTCTGTTCTCTGAGAGGCCTGGTAGGACTTCTGTACTTACTCATGACATAGAACTTACCTCCCCAGAGCCAGTACGATCCAAGGCGTACCGGGTGTCACCCCGCCAGAGCGATATTATGGAGGCTGAGGTAAAGAAAATGCTACAGCTCGGTGTTATTGAGGCAGGTGAGAGTGATTATACCTCCCCTTTGATTTTAGTTGAGGTACCGGGCAAGGAACCTCGTCCTTGCGTCGACTACCGCAGGCTTAATTCCATCACTAAGGATCAAATTTATCCGATCCCTAACATCGAGGAGCGCCTTGAGAAAGTTAGTAGCGCTCAGTTTATTTCCACCCTAGATCTTGTCAGGGGTTATTGGCAGGTTCCACTTACAGAAGAGGCTAGTAGGTATGCGGCGTTCATTTCACCAATGGGAACATTCCGTCCTAAAGTGTTGAGTTTTGGTTTGAAGAACGCGCCATACTGTTTTTCAAGCCTCATGGATAAAGTGTTGCGGGGACAGCAAGAATTCGCTTTACCGTATCTAGACGACGTACCGATATTCTCCGCATCCTGGTCTGAGCATATGGCACACTTGCGGGCAGTGCTAACCCGCCTGCGCGAAGCGGGCTTGACAGTAAAGGCTCCTAAGTGCCAGTTAGCACAGGCCGAGGTTGTCTACCTCGGTCACGTGATTGGTCAGGGTCGTTACCTCTGAAATAAAGGTGGCCGCTGTGCGAGACTTCCCGCAACCGCGCACGAAGACCGATATTCGGTCGTTCTTAGGTGTCGCCGGCTACTATCAGAGGTACATCCCCAGGTACTCTGATATCGCGGCTCCCCTGACGGATGCTCTAAGAAAGACAGAGCCTCAAACAGTCGTCTGGGACGAGACAAAGGAAAGAGCTTTTAGCGCCCTAAAGAGTGCCCTAACAAGCCAGCCTGTGCTACGATCGCCAGACTATACAAAAGGGTTCGTTGTTCAGTGCGATGCTAGTGAGCGAGGCATGGGCGTTGTACTGTGCCAACGGGAAAATGGAGAAGTAGAACACCCCGTCCTGTATGCTAGTCGTAAGCTGACCAGTCGTGAGCAGGCGTATAGCGCCACCGAGAAAGAGTGTGCATGTCTCGTGTGGGCCGTTCAGAAATTGTCATGCTATCTAGCCGGCTCGAGGTTTATCATTGAGACGGATCACTGCCCTCTCCAATGGCTGCAGACCATCTCTCCCAAAAATGGCCGCCTCCTGCGCTGGAGCCTCGCTTTGCAACAATATTCCTTTGAGGTGCGTTACAAAAAGGGGAGTCTCAACGGTAACGCCGATGGCTTAAGTCGAAGCCCCTAACGTAGGAATCAGCCTCAAAATTGTTTGTTACTAATGTTTTTCTTCCTGAGGCAGGATTTTTAACATATTGTTTTTGTTTAGTGTTTCAAAGTGATGATATGCTTTCTAGTGCAATTTTCCAATTTGTGGACGCGTTCTGAGTGATGCTAGACTACTGTAAGGAACTAGGCAGTGCTATAAAAGGGGAAAGAGCCTGGCAGGGCTTAGTGAGGGTTGTGCCGTGCTTGCTGACTGAGCGGTTGAGTTTCAGCGTAGTTCTAACGCTTGCCGGGAACGAGAACAAGAATGTGAACTCTCCCGAAGTCACTTTGCAGTGTCCTGTGCGAACCTGAACGAGAGAACGAGGCCTTCTCTGTGCGCTGCGCTCAAGAAACGTCGAGGGACGCCCGACTTCGGTTATGAGCATCATCGAGCGACATCCCTCCGGACAGCGGATGCAGTCCCCTGTCCATCGGGATCTCCTTCCTCCGGCGGGGCGGTCTGTTACGTTTCGCCTACGACGCGCGGTTTAGCCGGCGCGACTGCAACAAAGCGGCAGACATTTTGGCCCGTTCGGCGTCGCCGCTACGCTCCCCGCCAAGCGCGTCCAGGCATGTTCCGATGCCACGTGTCTTCATGTGCGTGTGTGAGTGTATGTGCCATTGTGCCCGACCGGCGGCGATACGACAGCAGGGGTCACCTTCTCCTCCCAGCCATTGTGCCCGACCGGAGGCGATACGACAGTAGGAGTTACCTTCTCCTCCCAGCCATTGTGCCCGTCCGGAGGCGATACGACAGTAGGAGTTACCTTCTCCTCCCAGCCATTGTGCCCGACCGGAGGCGATACGACAGTAGGAGTCACCTTCTCCTCCCAGTCTTTGTGCCCGACCGGCGGCGCTACGACAGTATGCGTCACCTTATCCCATTGTACAATCACGTGCTCGTCTATTGAGGGGTTCCTTCTTGCCCTCAACTGCGAGAGTATAAAAACAGCAGCCCCCGGACGCCAAAAGGAGGGCTCCGATTTCTTCTGTTGAGTAAAGTGCTCTCCCGTCTCTCTACTTCGGTCAACCTGACCGCCAACTCTTTGCGATGTTAAAATAAACAAGTTGTTTTGTTGTTACCAGTCGACTCATGCTTTGCCGGGACCTTCGGATGCTTCCAGTTGTACCCCAGGCCGCCAGGCCAACGCTACCCTTGGGGCTTGCGACCCAGGTGCAACCACGGGCGTCAGCGCCGAGTTCCCAACAGGTCGTACCATCGGTGCGACCACAACAACCGTTGCCATCGGTGGGATTCAAACAGCAATGAACTTGCCGACGCAGCAGCACGATCTGCACATGAGGAGGGCTTGCAAGACTCCATCCCATTCTCAAGAACAGACGCTGCAACGAAAATTCGTGTGCTTGCAAATTAATCCATCAAAACTTTATGGAACACACCAAGCTTACAGCATACACGTCTACACCGACTGGACCCATCCCTTCGACTTCGACCCCCATCTGGACTCTCTCGACTAGAAACAGCAGTACTTTGCCGACTGTGGCTTGGTGTCGCCTACACAAGATCCTTCGCCTTCCGAGTCGGTATGGACGACAGCGCGGCTTGCAGACACTGCGGCGGCGAGGAGACCATCGAAAACGTGCTCTGCCACTGTCCTCAATACAGCGCGCACCGGCTGTCACTAGCGACCACGTTGGCACGCCTTGACGACAGGCCACTTTCAGAACAGTCAGTTTTGGAATGCCGACGTGAAATGTCGTCGCAGCAAAAGTCGGTCAAGGCTTTGTTGACTTTTCTACGTGACAGTGGCCTATTAGAAAGACTATAAGGACCCCATTTCATCCCTTTTCATATTTTTTTTTCTCACGCTTTTATTTTTGTCACGCTCTTCTTTCCGTCTTTACTTCCCGTTTCCCTTCCCCTAGTGCAGGGTAGCAAACCGGAGGTTTTAAGTCTGGTTAACCTCCCTGCCTTTCTCTCATTTGCATCTCTCTCTCTCTCTCTACGGGACATCCCGGTGACGGCGAAAACGGGAGAAATGCGCCTTGAGTGTGCATATACCGGCTATCCCAATAAAGATTGCCCAACGCGTGACTCCGCTCTCAGCGTAGTGGGTCCAGTATGGGTGCTTGTAGGGGTGCTTTGTGTGGGTGCTTTGCCAACAGCTCTGTGCACATCTTTTCCCGATATGCTTTTGCTACTTCGCTCGCTAATTGCAATGCATTCATTTATTGCCTTCATTGCAATGTAACCTGTGAATGCGGCAGCCGTACGTTGCTTTCGCACATGCTCTCTTCATGACAGATCATGTGCTGAGCGCGGGCAGCGCGGTGGTGGGAGACACCAAAAGCTGTCGTGATATGATCACGTGTTGGGCTGACGTCTTTTTTACTTCAGTTGTATCCTATGATACTGCCTTCTAGCTATATGCTTCCTCCATGCCAGTACACAACCTACATAAGCTACACCCATATGTTGTTATTGTTGTTGCCTGAAAACATTATCCTCGTACGCACGAGGATAATTCACCACACTGGTAGCAATTAAAACTGCACCCAACGAAAAGTAAGGCTTGCTAAAAAGCAAACAATCTAAAAATAATACATCAGGCAATGTTCAGTTGTGTCCGACTATCTAAAGCTAGTGCAACAGCCATAAGCTTGTCGTTCTGATTCTTCCGATACACAGCAGAAGACACGGTGTAGCGCACACAAAGGCGCCTTTCACCACGGCTAAGAGGGGGTTCTTCACATGGTATACGACGGGAGGCTGACGACATGGAGCCGTTGAATCCGCAGCACCTCCTAAGCTTGATGAACTTTCAGAGTTTGAAGTGAGGTAGAAAAGGGCTTCGTAGACAGACAAACAGACAAATAACTTTATTGACAAGGTCCTGGAAAAGAAAACTAAATGCATTATTAAGAATAAGAGATCGTTGGCGCTGGAAAGGAACTATTTTAGACGTGACGGTGCATCTCTGAAATGGCTACCCGCAATGCGATACGATACTGAACGGTAACAAGTTCTACTTATAAAGCACGAATTATATAGTCTGCTTTGGTGAAGGGAAGGGGTTCGAGACACGTTCCCCTTGCTTCTCTTTGTCGCTTTGTCCTTCGGAGTCCATGAGCAGCGGATTGCACACCACTGCGCGTATGGCTGTGATAAGATGCGCACCACGTGGGACGCCTTTAGCCACGGACAAAAAATCATAGGCTTCTTTTGGCCTGCACTCCGGCAGTGCTGCACTCTAGCCGCATGGCGAAAAGCAGGGCAAGAAATACGTGCCGTTCGCCAGTAGGCTCGGATTAGTGGATGGCACACACAGTAGCTACCGCAGGCACCCACATGTGCTCCCTCGCACGCACTCAGCGGTGTGCCGGCTGTTAAAAAAAAGGAAAATAAAAAAAAACCCGGGTAGGAGAGCCACTTGGCAAGACGACATGTTTGCTCGGCCCCAACTCGAAGGCGGCAGCAGAGGCGACGAGAGAGCGAAAAAAACCCCACTCCCTCCTAGCTCACTGTTTGCACCGAGTACTCTGTCGCAAATCGCCGAGCCACGACCAGCTAAGGAGAGCACGAAGAGAAGAACCACTCAGACATCGCACTGCTTAACGCTATTGGGGTTGCCGAATCTCGATCGCGGGAGCGGGCTCCCACACTGCGACCACATTCTCAGTACCCGGTTCTGGGACATTCGTGAGAAGTACCGGGGCTGTATGCACCTCTTCTTGAGAGAAGGTCCTTCTGGGGCTGTCGCTTCATCAGTTCGTCACGCAGCCACCGTCCTACCCTTAACGGCAGGTGCCGAATTCCCTACGTTCCAGCATTACCTCATCGTCCATTTTGCGCAAGCAAGGAGAACTGAGCTTTACGCTGTGGCCTTTTCAGGCGACAGTGCGTAGAATGACGTAGTTGACACAGGATTTAGTGCCTAACGGACTACGAATGACATCCGGATGAAAAGGCTGATTTTTTTTATAAAATGGTAAAATTATGTATTCAAAGAGGAAAAATTAGTCCACTCTGCAACACAAAACCTTGTTGTTGTTGTTGTTGCTGCTGCTGTTGTTTTTCCCCCTCGCCTTGTTTTCTTGGTTCTTTGCTTTAACGATGATTGAAGAATGACGACAGGCGCTTCAGGACAGCGATATTTAAACTGTTCTCGTGCAATTTTACTTACACTTTTCAAAAATAATATCCAAGTGTTTGATTGAATGGGGCCTGAAAAACTCAACGTTTAAGACAAACATTTCAACAGGGAAACACAGCCCGAACAAGGATGATTCAAGCGAAAAGTACACAATATTACAAAAGGAAGAGCATCAAGTTTTTTCCATATTTTCAGTGCCTCCTGCACCTCTTTGTCAAAAACCAAAAACAATGCCCTCCCCGACCTGTCCTAACAAACGAAAATCACGAGGCATGATTTTTGCCCGATCAGTGGATGGGAAAGTTACCGAAAAGACTGGTAAGTTGCAAAAATATAACGAGGTGTGCAGCCGTCAGTCGCTGTCATGTCGCACCAGAGCCCCTCTTTTCACCAGACACAGGCCCGTTAGCTTAACTACAAGGTAGATATAGCTGTTGACAAGACGCCCGCATGCATCCCTATTGTGAGCGTTCTTACCAAGCGTAATGATGCGCTGTCTGCCATTTTACTCGAAGGCAGTAGAAGCGAAGAGGTGCACACGCTGTAAGGGATCTAAGGGAACAAACTAATTATTTGACAGTCGTTGAAGATTGCCTCTGTTTGCTACACAACTAAACCATCTTACGCGGAGGCCCCTCACCGCGACCGATGCGGAATAATTTGCGTTAGCTGGTTGCCACAAGCTCTATGAGCCTTGTAACGGATATCACACTGTAGTACTTGTCGCGAGCGCACACAACTCCTCGGTAGGAACGCTAGCCTTTGTGCAGACATCGCCCGTGTTAGCAGCGGAAAGCGCCCTGGCTCTGCAGCAGAGCCGATTGAGGGCAGCGTCAGCGGTGCCGCCCACTCGGTTTCAACGTTTTAGAGAGCAGCTCTTTTAGGCGGCCGTTCCTAGCTGCCTCGGCGGCGTAACCGAGCGGACGAGCACAGCAAAAGATGAAAGGGAACGCGGAGCGCAGCGGGAAAGAAGAGCGCACGAGGAGGAAGGTGGAGGAGGACGCTACAGTGAGAGCATGAGGCGTAGAAGGAGCGCAGGGGAGACGGTCTGCGCATGCGCTGAGTTGCTGGCGGCCACTGCCGCCGCAGATGCGTTGGCGACGTCATCTGCGCTTCCAAGGGAGGCGCCAGGGTAGCGTGAGGTGGAGAGTGCTACGCTCGTCCGCGGCGTTGTCGGCCTGCGGTACCAGCGAGCGTGACGGGGATCACTGCTGCCGCAAGGGGCGATGGCCAGTGGCTACGAGTGAGGCTCGATGTGACGCTTTCCTGGGTGTTGTCGCCGCTGACACTGGTGGCACGATTCCCCCGCAACGAAAGGCCGCTCTCCTCGTCGGTGGGACTAAAGCTTGAGAATTATTATTATTATTATTATTATTATTATTATTATTATTATTATTATTATTATTATTATTATTTGTTTTGAACACGTATACACAGGTAACAGGAAAGGGAAAGCGAGGAGCAGGCTGGCAACTGCCACCGGAAGGGGCACAACGCCTGCCTACTCTTCTGAAGGGAGGTGACAGCAACACAGAAATGGAAGATAGGAAGGTGGGGAGGAAAAAGGAAAGAGGAAAGGAGCGCAGTGCCGCGCAAGACAGGCGACGATGGCTACGATATGGCGGCAGAGTAACGCGCGTCGTCTCTATGGAAACAATGCGCGCTACTCGCAGCGTTCTCTTCCTCATATAAACTGTTTACCTATATAATCATAATATAAGATATTGACATGAAAAATGAAAACACATATAGAGCTGCGCTCAAACTTCGCATTAGGCACTATTGTAACCCTCGGTGAATTTTTTTTTATTGCAATGGCAATTGTATGGACAATCCAGGCTAATTTGGCCGTCGTCGTCACCGCCACCGTGAGGTTCCCTATATATTTAGGTATATTTATGCTGTATGCTACACCATGCTATGTGACTTGCGGTAGATGCAGGTTATATTTCTAATGTAAGAGTTATCGGACGATCCCACCGCTGGCATACCGTTGTAGGAGTTGTCGGACGATCTCGCCACTGCCACCATTTGAAGGGGTTGTAGATCGTAGGGAGGAACTTGGGAGCAACTAGGCGTACAGGGTTTATTTACAGTATTTACATTTTAAACAAGAGATACCTCGACAGTCTAGCGTGGCTCCCAAATGGAGCACGCAAGATGAAGCATACAGCAAACGAGCACACAGCTCCCGAGTACGATCACAGAGCACACTGACGAGCACACCCTAGCAGCGACAAACGGCCGCTTATAAACACTCCGTGCTCCCTAGGTCCCTAGGTGAGAGAACCGTTCGACCAGTCATCGAAGTTGACCCGCCTTCTTGGAGGAGGAGGGCTCACACACACACGTACGCACTTTGGTTTCCCAGAACGCGAGTTAAGCGCGTCCTCGTAGCCAGGTTGTCACGCCTGACCGCAGCCGGCGCCTCCAAATTGCTGCCCTCTCCTGTAGTCGCCACGAGTCGCCACGAGTAGCCACCTCCCGAGCTGCCCCTCTCCTGTAGTCGCCACGAGTGTCAGCAGACTGTGACGAATCCTGGGGCCCACATACCGCAAAGCACCCTTTTGTTAGGGAAGCTCTTGCTGCAGAGAGACCATGAAGACCTGGCAAATCAACCAACAAGACACGGGGCACCAAACGTGGCCCGCCCTGCTGCCATCGCCGATTCTCCGAACGAGGCGCATGGTGGATTAACGCCGCCGTAGTCCGCAGTTCTCTGAAAGAAGTTCATGGTCGGTTAGCGCTGTCGTCCTCGCCGGTTCTCTGAAGGGCGCCCCCACCGCGGGTCGATTGACGCACGTGCAGCGGGCTGAAATAGCTTTGCAGAGCAGTACCCCTGCAGGCCGATCCTAACACCACACCATTATGTCACTAAAGTTGCTAATACCAGGTCTTAAACTCTTGACAAAATAATTCTTTAGAAGGTCCAGAATAGCAAACCGCAAACAAATGTCATGAAGCAAATCACTGAAAACCGCATGCCTTTTATCTTAAGTTTTCTAAGACTCAAATGTAAAAAGTGCGAAACAATAACAAAGTTCAAAGCTGAAAATGGTGTAGTTTTATTGACGCGTCGGCGTCCAACCTCCGGGATCGTCCAGGGATAGAGGTTTGAAACATGCCTGATACGGAAAAGTAGTGATAAAGTCGCTAAGAAAGACTTTGGCTTTAATTAATAAACATAAATGAAATAGTCCGATGGAAGGATCGAAACCGAGGACCCCTAGCACAACAGCTTGTTCTCACTTAGTCAGCTTACGTTTAATTCTATTCAAACTGCCACTGCAGCTACGAGTCTTACATTTCGTGCACTATTCACGTTGCTATCGCATTCATTGTTTCACCCTTATGGTCAATCGGTGACATTTGTTTGCAGCCAAACGCACTGAACTTTCTAGAGGCGTTCCATCGCCGTCGATGCTAGGACTGCACCAAGACAACGGCGGCACCAACGGCGACCACTGAAGTGTGCCTTGAGGGTCCATATAACTGCTATCGTCATGGTGAAGTGACTAATCGTTTAAGCTGTGAAACCCCATGGCTCAAATTTGTCAGACGCGCTGCGATATTCTTTCTCCTGTAAAGCGTGCACCGTTGCTATGCTAAGCACTCCGAGGGAAAGCAAAAAGGTTATGCGCAGGGGTTTTAAACGTGATAGCGTTAACGGCCCCGTGTCGCAAACAAAAACAAAAAAAAAGAAAAGAAAAGAAAAGAAAAGAAGAAGAAGAAGATCTATGTCGGAGTCAGACATCCTTTGGCAAAAAAATCATTTAGGACCACAACCACCCAGAACCTCCGTGTGGCGTAGAGAGGTTAGTCAACTAACTGAATTCCTCAAGGTAACGTGCGTCGAAAAAATCGTAAAATACAAGCTAAACTCAACCTACAGAAAGGATAGCGTTGAATTGTAATTTGAAGATACCAGGAAAAATAATTCCGTTACGCAAAAACTCAAACGCGAACCCCTTTTCCAGCATTTCTACCATTCGTAGAGTAGCTACGTCTACCGAGATTTGCGCGCGCCGACGCGCGCGAATCTCAGAGGCCATAAAGCGGCGCGCCCGGTTTCTTGCGAACACCTGTAGATGACGCTCGACTCCACCGCGTCGCTTCCCATGCAAGAGGCATCGTTTTTACTAGAAAGCTCGCCTTCGTGCAAAGCGTTCGCCGCCAGCGTTTCCCAGTAAACATTGCGGTTACATACGCTGCAGTTGCCGGGAAGAGTGGGAAGCAGTCCGGCAGCTTGGGATGCTATCGCTTTCTACTCTTAAAGGCGAAGCTTAAGCGTCCACCCAATTTTATCGAGTAGAAATTGATTCGATTTTTCCTAGCAGCCTGCCCTAATGAAAATAAGCTAGCAATACAGAAAAGTAAAACCTTGATGTAAAGGCGCAATCGCTGTCACTACAGAAACAGATGTGATTAGCCGCGTAAAAAAAACTATAATTTTTATGGGAAGAGAATGCTTAAAAGGAAAAATAGAGAACAGAAAACGACGTGTCCCAAAATTTGCTGAAAGGCCAGAAATAAAACACTTCACGTCAGTTATCAAAAAGTAGAATTAAATGAAGCAAAAAAAAAAACAGGAAATGTAGGTATGTCAAGACGAACATCACGTTTTCTACACTGCACAGTGAATACGGAAAAGGTGAATAACAGATCACTAAAGCTCCAAGGGATGAGAATATTGTCTCGCACGAAGAAATCTCCAACGGCAGCAAACGAAGCTAATAAAGTAATGACATGAAGAAAAAAAGAAAGGAAGCTGAAGAGCTTGACGCAACAACTACAGGCAAAAGAAGGGAGCAAACAGATGTCTAAGAGGGCACTGAACGAAGCACTTTAATGGGCGTCATATAACAGCGACGAAGGCAGCGTGATATCCAGATATGCTAAAATGAAATATAAAACAAAACAGAATAGAACTCGGAAGCAAACAAATGCTGTGATGAACACACATATTTGACACTCCTGGCCGAGTAATGTCTTATTTTGTCCTGTACAGCAATGTTCCAATAATAATAATAATAATAATAATAATAATAATAATAATAATAATAATAATAATAATAATAATAATAATAATAATAATAATAATAATAATAATAATATTATTATTATTATTAACAAATGTAAGCGTTAACACAAACAGATTTGACCATTGGCTGCCGCTGCTTCCGGAAGCAGCACCAAGGACAAAAAGACGCGCTGCGATATCGGGCAACACTATCGAGAAGATAACCAAGTATAACAGAACGAAGGCGCGCAAAAAAAGAACGTTCGGCAGCATGTTGCGCTCCTGCAACACGTGAAGGCGAAAGCCTGCTGGCACGCTTGGTAATGCATTAAGTGATACGATCGGAGGGACTCCTCGCAAGACATAGCGAGCCGCAGTGTGAAGCAAACATGTGGCAAGCCGACGTAAACGTGCGGCAAGCTGTTGTGTGCGAGCTTCCGCCTCCTCTCTATGTCGCCGTCTCGTATTGTCACGTTACTGCTTTCGCAGTTCGGCTTCTTCCGCTCGTTTTCGACACTTAACTGCGGCTTCGCGTTCTCGTACAGAGGGGTCAGACTCGCGCCGACGACGTTTATCTTCGACTTTACGTTGCATGCTCTCAGCAAGGAAAAACAGCACTGGCGTTCGAACGCCCTGCTCCCACAGCTTCGCAAGTCGCACCTCGTTTCTCACTTGGCGAGCATCCTCGGCCATAGCGTACTTCCGAGGGGGGTATGCAATGCTTTATTGATGATTCGGATGCTTGTTTCGAGCTTGTTCTTCATTGAAACATATTCTGTTCTGTGTGTTGTGCGGGTGATTTCAATGAATGTATGCACTGTTCGCTTCACTTTGCTGAGCTCTTGTAGTCTCTGTCTTATTGGGGTATGAGACATTGCATTTTTTGCTTGCTCACGGTGGTATGAGCCATTGCATCTTTGCACGTCTCTCTACCCCTGTCTCTCTCTTTCTATTCCACTGCAGTGGAATAGAAAGAGCAGTGCAGGGTAGCCGACCGGACTCTTGACTGGTTAGCATCCCTGCCTTCCTTTTAACTCTTATCTTTCTCTCGCATCTTTGCTTCCTTACGGGGGTATGACCCATTGCTGATGATGATATTTTTGTGCCACTCAACTAGAAACCGCGTTTTTTAGGCATGAGCTATTACAGCAAGCCCCTTAAGGCTTTCGCCTCAAGAAGGAATGAGAAAAAGAAAACGCAAGCCGATGACTTCATTCGCTATCGGACAGTGCGAACTCTCTGTAGACGCGTTCAGCACAGGTCAGCGTATAATCAGCGCTTCGAATGTAAACTAAGACACTTACACTGCAGACTTTAAGCACATTTCATGCCGCCATGTCGTTCGAATCTCGCAGAAACCTGTCAGTAGATTAAATGGCGCTAAGTGCTCGCAATATGAGCAAACGAATGCTCTCAAACTGCTTCAAGGCGCTGGTTGACGCAGTCGGCAAACACGTATCGCGTGAGTGCTTTCTTCTGCCCCTTCCACCTCGCACAAAATTGGTGAACGCAGCTTAGACGACGAAAACAAAACGAAGTACAGTAAGAGATAAAACCAAGAGACACGATACGCTTAGCAATTATTAATTGCCTCCCACAGCTAAGTTCTCCCGGCAGAGTCGCTAGGATACTCGTCCAAGCAACTCCGGCGAGCATGCTCTAACGAGGGGCTTAAGCGACAAAGCCTGCACCGAGGTCAGCAGGAAGAATCTCCGAAGAGTAAGGTTAAACGACGATTACCATATTCGACCCGCCGTAGCCAGCTTCTGTTCCAAGCGCAGAGCGGTTCTGCCACCGTATTTTTAGGCCCACAGCCATCCTTTGAGCAGTACAGGTCGGCACTCTCTTATGCAAATTTCGGCACTCTTTCTATCGAGCCGCTACTCAAACAAGTTCACTCTCGTCTTAACTTTCCTTTTTTTTTACTATAATTTTCTTGTTCGTTCGTAGCGTGGACAACATTGCTTTCCCAACAAAGGAATCTTATACACTGAACCCTAGTTCAAACCTTAGCTTTATCGAGTACGTACTGTGCTACGAGATGCGAACTTTTTTTTTTTTGAAGGCTCTAGTGTTGGCATATTTACAAACGTACACACGCTTAGCAAACTCATTTGGAATGATAAAATTAAGAAACACATTTTGCGCATTTCTGTCGCAACGACGCAATGTTTCTTTTTTCTTTTTCTAGCGTTTACCCGATCATCATTTGTTAACTCGTATCATCTACCAACTTCGCCTACAGTACCAAGCATCACTACCAGCAGTCGTGACAGTGTGTCTGTCAGTGGTAAAAGTGCTACGTTGTTCAGCACGATGCCACGTGTTCGATGCCAAGCCGCCGCCGTTCTCATATGAGGACGGTGCTGAATATTTCGTAAATTTATATTCAGGACAAGCTTAGAAAACCCAAGTGCTCATAAATTTATCTAGTATATCTCACAGTGCAGCTGTTGCTTCCATACGTTTAAACAACGTTACTTAGTCAATGAGTATAATGCGCGTAAAGAAATAAGGTGTTAAACAAATGAAGTATATTGTAGCAGTAAGCAATGTTTTTAGGTGAAACAAGTACTTTTTTGTTCCTCTATCGATTCTATTCGTTCACGGTATCGGTAATATGTTGAGAATTAAAACGGAACTCCGGACCAGCTAAAATTATAAACTAGTACATCATTAAGTCCTGGTCTAGGAGCATTTAGCAAAAGTTGAATTAAATTATGGGGTTTTACGTGCCAAAACCACGATCTCATTATGAGGCATGCTGTAGTGGAGGACTCCGGAAATTTAGACCACTCGGGGTTATTTAACGTGCACCTAAATCTAAGTACACGGGTTAAGAAAAATCGCCTAATGACTACAAACACAAGAAAAAAAAAGACCTACCTGGCAACACAGGAAGGACAGTTTGGTAAGGCAAGTGTAGGGTGTATTTGAGGGCAAGAATGAGCGCATTTAAAGACTAAACGGTTATGACAAAAGATAAAAAATGTAGAAATAAGGAGCGAAATAACCTACCAATAAAGGAAATAAATATAAGAATAGAAAACAACGACATTTCTTAAAAGGTACCACGCTGAGTTGAATGCACGCTTGACGCCATACAAGGAGTTTTAATATTTCTTGTTGAATAACGGTATGCTGAAAACGGAAGACGATCCTTTCTTTTTCGCAACGCAGAGCGATTAGTAGACCATGCCGTGAGCTTTCGTACGCGTCGTTCCTACGCGGTTTTTGTACACCGTTACCGCGAAGCGAACTTCAGCACTCGTGCTTAAGTCTTCGTCCCACATGGCGGAAGAGGTTTCGATCGCTCTTTTTCTTGCACGCTTGCTAAGCTCCGCATTAGCATTTGCATTGGCACGTGAAAAGAAAGTTCCTGGGCACTCTTGGAAAACGCCAGCTTTTCATTTTTTTTTCCTTTCATATAAAATTGCCTTTTTGCTTCGTTTTCTTTCGACGACGACGCGCGGTAGCGCTAATACCACCGAAACATATGAGCGCAGCAAAGAGTGCATCGAGCGTCACATTTCGCATCAATATTGACAGGCTTTAAGGGGCAGGAACTACGGAGGGTAAAGCTCGAATAGAAGCGCTCTACGGTAGAAGGAACGCTTGTATAAGCCTTTCAGAGACCTGCTTCTCCCAGACTTCTAACGTTTCCTTAACATCGTTACAGCAACGCTCCGCGTTATGCTTTTGTCGATTTCTGGACAAATTTTTTTTTCTTAGCGTTTCCAGCCGATGTGCAGGAATCGCTGTAAACTTCGGGCTGAGGCCGGCAGCTCGCCATGATTTAAAAAATAAGCAAAGGAAAGAACGCAGAACCGTGGAGCCTTAACAAGGAATAAGCAAGGTTGGAGGAAAGCAAAAAACAATACGTTTTATTATTATTATTATTATTATTATTATTATTATTATTATTATTATTATTATTATTATTATTATTATTATTATTATTATTATTATTATTATTATTGAAACTGCCAACGGAAGGGACACAAGACCTGCCGGCACTTCAGGAAAGGAACTACAGAAACGAAGAAATGTAACGTATGAAAACGAAAAGGAAAAGAAATAAAAGATCCCGCACATAGGTGTTCATGCACATTGAATTGAAAAGGAAATGCTGACCGCCCAAACGAACACGTGCGTTCGCATATGCACAGGCAGGAAAGAATCCGCTGCTACGAGTGCGCGCCGAAATGACATGCCAACTTCAAAGTGTGGAGAGAGAGAGAGAGAGAGAGAGAGAGAGAGAGAGAGAGAGAGAGAGAGAGAGAGAGAGAGAGAGAGAGAGAGAGAGAGAGAGAGAGAGATGGCGAGTGCACCGCGACTGAACGCGGCTGAAACGAGCTGAGCGCGCACTAACACAAGTCGCCTGCATATGGGCTCGCAGCTGAATGTCCGCTTCGCGAAAGAGCCCGATTCGAAGCAAACAGCGAGAATGCTTTAGCGTTGTCAAACGTAGAGCTTGAAGCGAATCAAGCAAACATAAACGAAACTGGAGACAGAACTCGTAACTGAAGGGCCGGAGCAACGCCCGCCTACTCAAACAGTGCATAGTATAATGCTTGAGTAGTGCCAGCTTCCACTGGCGAACCACCCCTTTTTACGACACTATCGACGGCGCCGGCGTGGCCCCTTTCAGCCTACCTGATTCTCTCTCCGGTCTCCGGTCTTCACGGCTTGAGGCATGAACACGAGGAGGGGAATAAAGAAGTTCGAACTTCGACGAAAAGAGCCGAGCAATGGATCCGTGATATAGGAAACGAACACAAAAAAAAATTCAAAGAACACACTTTTAGAACATTTGAACAAAGCAACGTTGTTCTTCCTTCTTTCATTTTTTTTTCTTTCTCCATTCTCTTCTTTACGGCACCCTGAGTGACTTTATCAAAACAGGGCTGTGTATACTGGGGAAGCGAGAAAAAGGGACCAAGAGCTCTTATTTTAATTAACCCCGCCGCCTCTCGCCGCTGACAGAGGAGGGAACGACAAAGACGTTCTCGCGTAGACAAATACGCACAAAAAAAAAGGAAGAAAGAAGGAAGCTGAGCTAATAAATAGGAAGGAAGGCACGGAATGCCTTCGTCGTCGACGAAGGCAAGACGTCACGAGCGAGCATAGGCAAATGATTAAAGGACCGATGTCAAAACGTGTACAGCAGCCTTGCGAAGATGGCAGCCGAAAAGAAGAAAAAAAAAAAAGAACGATCCGAAAGCAGGTGGCCTGGATGGAGTAATAACGCGTCTATTCATGCGATAAAGGGTGGCGGGAGAGAGAGGGAGATAGGGAAGGTGAGCGAAGGGAACGTCATCCGGCGCTCGGCGATTGCGGAAGGGTAAGCAGAAACACGAGAACACAATTTTGGGCTACTTTGAGACTGCAGAGAAGTGAGCGGCGGCAGCAGCGTACAAACACGGAGCTTCTTTGCCTTTCATCCGCGCGGAATTAGATTATAGACCATCCAATAAGGTCTCGCGTTCTTCCTCCGCCACATCTCGATTCGGTTTCGCGCAAGTAGAACATAAAAGGCAAAAGACAAGTTGGAAATAAATAAATACTGCTTGGCATCCTTTCTGTACACCCTTCGTCTGCAAGAGTGTGGAAATAGAGTGAGGAGTAGCTGCGCAATGTTACGTGATTCTGAGCCACAAAACCGACTACGAAGCGTGTCGCCGCGCCCTTCTCGGTCGGTTTGAAGCGTTTCCGGGGAGAAAAAAAAAAGCCAACCTGCAGCGCGCTCGATGTGCTGTTGGGTTTGGAGCACAACAGGCTGATAAATTTTATTTCCTCTCGTCGAGGCGCTCGACAGGATCTGGCAGGAGCGATAACGGCAGTCACACAGAAAATAATTACTATGTATAACATGATGTCGTGAAACATAAATGTAGAGCGACGAAGAACGTTTATTGGACAATTTATGGAGCTTACGTACTTTCTTTTTTTCTCGCAATCACGGAGGGTATTGCGCTTCTCCACTCTGCTACAAAAACGAGAAATAACTACTGTCACGCTCGCATCGCTTTAGTTTTTGGCAGCGACTGCACTTCACCGTACTATCGGAGTTATCAAGTTCTATCTCGGCTCAAGACGGGAGTACTCCATCCCAAAAGATTTCCTGTGGTGTCGCCGATTCTGCAGCGAGAGTTTCGTACAATCATATTGCGCGCGCGCGGCGATTGCGGTTGTGGACTCACGTGTACGCGAGCGCTGTCGATTACTCTGTAACGTACGGTGGTACAAGTATAAGTAGCAAATAGACTTGACCTGCGACATGAAATTTAACGACCACCGGCTGTGCTTGAAGTCTGCGCATTTCAGCCTTTTTTCTTTCGTTTTCCGTTTAAACAAAAGAAAATGATTGTTTTTTTTTAATTCGCATACACTTTGCTTTGTCAGAATCGTTTTGCTGGAATAAGCACGATGAAAGTATTTTTCCCCTACTCTCTTCCCTTTGACAGCAAGGAAATAACGTCCCTAATGACATCATTATGGTACCGTCCAAAACAAAAGAAGGCGCAAACACGAATGGAGAGGATTCGCGTCATTTACTTCGCAGAGCGTACAATCCGTGTTCATCACGAGCATAAAATGCGTTCCCATATAAGATGATTATGTAAAGTTCGAAACAAACATTCCACAAGAGCCAAATGCAGGTCTTGCAGTTTAGAGCCGCTCGCTTTTTACGACGTTACCGAATGCCCTTAAACGACGTCGCAAAATAAAGGTTCGCCGAGTTTCGCAGGCAGGAACCAGGCAGTTATTCTTTCTGGAATAAAAAGGATCTACACCTCCAGTTTTAATGACGCTGTTAACCGCCCCATTGGTAGAAAAGTCACGTTGCTTTACCCCTCTCTCTTGGCCAGAGGCAATTCGTTCGCGAGAACAGCGGAAGTAGCACGGATGCTTAAAAACATCTAGCTTAGCGCGCTCAAGTTTTGGTTTCAAGCAACTTTAGGAGAAGAACGAAAGAATGAAATGAACGAAACAAAAATTAAGGAAGCCGTCTGAACTGTTTAACTCCCGCAAAGAACTGTTTCTCTACTGTCTAACTTGTCCAGAACGCAAAAAAAAAGAAAGAAATGACGGGCGTGGTTGTAAGCAATTGTTTTTCTGAGCGCGGCCTACCTGACAGCAGACGGTGAACAAACATCGTAACTTCGAAGTGCAGCAGAGTGAGCGCCACTGAAAAAACAAAAAGTCGAAAGGACTTCGAGCCGCCAGCTGAGGCGACCACAACCAAAACTACCGGACCATTCTTTTTAATAAAGTTTATTTTCTTCTTCTGGGTGATGCACAATAAAAAAAAAAAAAACGTCCACCAGTTGTGCTGTGGAAGCGTTTACAAAGGAACAAATGCATGCGCGAAAACAGAAATAAAGGAAAATGCGAAAACAAGTTTGATCTTCACGAGAAGACCCCTAACTACTCGCGAGGTATTCTGCGGAAGCACAACCCAACCCTCCGTTAAAGAAGCAGTAGTCATCTTACTTTTCTCCAGAATTTCTGCTTGGCGCACACACTTTCGTTTTTTTTTCTTTTTGGCGAGAAAGAGCGAGAGAAAAAAAAAGAAAAAAAAATGAAAGACGGACGGAGCGCGACTTCTGGACCGCTAGTCTATAGCCTTCTGGCGAAGGAAACGCGAAAGGACAAAAGGTTCGAGCACCGGAACAAAGAAGGAGCCGCAGGAGCCGGCGACCTGAGTGCCAGAGCGCGGACACACAAAGGTTCTCCCGTGCGTCCGTCGACGTCACCGTTGCGACGCGGTTATCTTTCGTGCTCCGGCAAGACCGGGAGAATAGCCGCGCGCTTGCGAAGCAGGATAAAAAAAAAGGAAAAGAGTAAGAAAAGAAGTGTCGAGAAGTCACGACACGTTTAAAGATAAAGAAAAATGAAGTACGAGGGTAACAGCCCGCGAAAAAGCGGGGGGAGCTTCCTTCGAACAACTGCGACCGCAAAAACGGGGAACGAGTCGGCGAGAGCGTAATGACGGTGCGCAGCAGTCGCAGCGGAAGCCGCAAAATCTCGAGCTAAACGCATATCGCGAGCGAAACGATGGCACCAACAAGTGCCGGGCTGCGCCTAGCGGAAACGCACGTAGCGGGCAGCCTTTGCCGCGGCATGGAAGCATTTGTCTGCGTGCGCTCGCGTGCGAGTGTATAAACGTGCCGAATGGGCGGGCGTAGGTGAGTACGTCCTTGCGTGCATCCGAGTTCCCGTATGTTTGTGTGTGCATAGGTGTGTCTGTGCCAAAGCAGATGTGAGTACCTTTGAGGGCATCCGTGCGTATATATGCGCGTATCTCTGTGCCTGCATGCGTGTGTTTGATCTCGCGAGTGTGTGAGCACGTACTACGTGCGCCCGTGTGGTTTGTGCGTTCCGTAATAATGTTCGTGTATTAGTCTTCCCTTGCCTTAGGATCGAGCGCTCGTACAATCTTGTTTTAGACTATTTTGCTTGCTTATGCCTCTCCGCATTGTTATTGTGCTTCCCTCTGTTACGGCTGCTTCGGAGGGCGGCCGACGGGAGCCAGACTTGTCTCCGCTTTCTCGGGCGTCCCGCTGATCCTTCGCCCGACGCTCAGCGGCACTTACTCTCTCTCGAACTAGCTATAGCCTGTCTCATTGTGTCGGCTGACCAAGCCCGTGTCGTTCCTTTGCTCCTTGGAGATTTCGGCGGAAGCTTTACTGCGATATAAATTATAGATGGACGCTCCAGACGATTTTCTGCCGTCGCCGGCGCCTTGCTGTTCCGCAGCAAGTCCAAGGGCGATACCATCATCGCCGCGCGCCTTATGCTGTATTTGCGAGTGAAAGCGTGCGAGGGAGGAGCCGCCGATGGCGGCTCAATTTCTCCCGCGCTAAGGAATAATAACAACATTTGGGGTTTTACGTGCCAAAACCACTTTCTGATTATGAGGCACGCCGTAGTGGAGGACTCCGGAAATTTTGACCACCTGGGGTTCTTTAACGTGCACCTAAATCTAAGCACACGGGTGTTTTCGCATTTCGCCCCCATCGAAATGCGGCCGCCGAGGCCGGGATTCGATCCCGCGACTTCGTGCTCAGCAGCCCAACACCATAGCCACTGAGCAACCACGGCGGGTTCCCGCGCTAAGGAGGAAAGCGCGTTTGTCTGTCTATCTCTCTGTCCATCCGCCCGTCCGTGCGCACGCGCTCGTGTGTGTGCGTGCCTGTGTGTTTGCGCTTGTGCCCATGTGCGCGCGGGTGTAGTACGCACTGCGTAAACAATACGAAGTAAAGCACACGTGCGCGAGCGCTTCGTTGCGCACTGTTTGCGCGCATTCCTGAAAAGGACGCAGAACGCGCGTATCACTTGCTCGCGCTTGTCAGTGTTGGCAGAGAGCGAACAGTACAAGCCTTCAAAGGCTGGGGGAGGGGGGGGGGGCGAAAAATGGCGGCCACCGAAAGGTTAAGTGAAGAGGTCCATTACAGGCGCGCTTCCGGAGGTACCGGAGCACGGCATCCAGCGGTGGGTAATGGAGGAGGCCCCAGCCACGGGGGAAGGCGAAAAAGATAGCGGTGCCCATTAGGGACACTTCGCTCGCTTTTCCTTAAGGACAAATGAAGAAAAGGCCCGAGCGCTGCCTCGGCGCGGCAAAAGAATTATCGAAGCAAAAACTAAATCGCGCTGCCGCAGTGGCGCATGGCCGGCCGCAATCATTTTCGTACAGCACCCGTCCCATTCATTCGCTGCCCCTGGCACCGCGATTCTTCATGTTTCATTTTCCTTCACAGTTTTGCTCGCTGAATGGCGGCGAGAGCTGCGAGCCACGGAATGCGAGGAAGGGGAACGCTTTGCGCGCCGACGTTTTTCGTTTTCGGCTCTCCGGGCGCCGCAGAATGGGCAAAAAAATTCTTTCTCCCGCGTAAGACACATTGCGTGGAGCTCTGGCGAGCGACGAAGGGGGGGCCTCAGCTACCGTTTACACATGGTTGCCCTCCGCGGACAAACGAATCGATGCTTTCGCAGTAAAACTGGGGAAATGCGTAAACGTTGGCTGAGGTGCGCGAGGTTCGCTGCACTCTAAAAGCTGTTACCATTCGCCCGTTATAGGGCGTCTTCGTGAAACTCTTATTCGATTATAGTTAAAGCCGAAACTTATAGGGCGATCCAAGAGGCTTTTTCTTCGACGTCAGTACTAAACTGCTCTTAGTCGCGACTGACAAACCCATCCGTAATTTCACCAGCAGCGTTCGCGTCGTTCTTTCTCGCCAAGCACCGAATCGCGGCCGGGACCAAATTAAATTCGGAGTTTTACGTGCCAAAACCACTTTCTGATTATGAGGCGCGCCGTAGTGGAGGGCTCCAGAAATTTCGACCACCTGGGGGCTCTTTGACGTGCACCTAATCCTAAATACACGGGTGTTTTGGCATTGCGCCCCCATCGAAATGCGGCCGCGGTGGCCGGGATTCGATCCCGCGACCTCGTGCTCAGCAGCCCAACACCACAGCCACTGAGCAAGCACGGCGGGGCCGGCTGGGTTCAATAAATGCGTTATCGAGCAAGCTTAGCAGAAATTTTCGATAGGCAATTTCGCGCACGTAACGAGAACACGTGCTATTGTCCAATAAAATTACGGGACTCAACGTCGTAAAGCATCAAGTGGGCTATGATGGACGCCATAGTGGCGGTGTCCCTCGTACCCGCCCCCATCATCGAAATGCATTCTCCATGGCCGGGAATCGAACTCGCTACCTCGTGCTCCGAAGCGGAACACCATAGCTACTCAACCACTGTGGCGGACAGCGTGCCACGGTGAACTTAGACAAATTGTTACTCTCGGCATTATATTTTGTTTTCTTTTTTCTTCAACATGTCGCTAATTGTATTAGAGGTGCAGGAGTATTAACAACAATAATTATTATAATGACAGGAAGCAAATGCTGCCGCAGAGGACACACGATCCGTCTGAGAGATAAAAGAAAGAACGAGTGGAAGAGAAGGGAAAATAAACAGCCATGCAAATGGACATAACGTACACTGTCACAGTCTTCTGCTGCGCCCTCTCCCCCCCTCCCCCTTCTTATTTTCTTCTACACGCTTATCTTGTAAAAATAAATTAAAGGCAACACGAGCACAGGATTAGATGTACAGGCAAGATTTCCACAGTCAGAAACGTTCGGGCATCACACTTACAAGGTGAAACAGAGGTGTATTTCACTGCCAAATTCAGCTATGTCACAACCGTGAGCGTTAGCGCATCGTGTGTAGCGATCTTTTCTGGAGGGAAGAACACAAACGCAACGGAAAGGTACCAGGTAAAGGAAGTGTCCTACGTCACATATACGCAGGATGGGAACTGCAGGCCTTATAAGACGCACGTAATTCCAATGCGAGAACATGCGTCAGCTGTTTGAGGTCCGCGCGCACGAGTGAACATTGCTAAACTAGAATCAACAGAGAGAAAAGCTATGATATTTGTATTCAACGCCTTTCGACGGCAACGTATCTCCGTCGGCTCTTTTGCACAGCGCAAACTTGGAAACCTTAGAAACTAGAAGGCATCTTGAGAGAATTAAGCTATTCTATCTGATATACCATGATAAGATAACAATATACAAAAGTAAGTACGTTAAGCCTGTCAACAACTAAGATACTCGTTCCTTTCATCCTAAAAAAAAAGAAGCTTACGTGTTAGCGTAAGCTTTTTTTATGGCAAAGGCGTTAACCTTTGCCATATTTATGTACGCAGGATCTTCCCTGGTACAAGCAGCAACTGGAATATCCTGCCACCCAGAGATCTATAGAGAACGCTGATGTAAATTCATTTGCTCGTGCTTTCCTTGCACTTTCTCAGTGGTATTTCTATAGTTTTGCTCTCTATTGCGTTTTGTGATGCTGCATGAAAGGTTATTATTTCATTCGCGGCTGGATTTGTCGCCGCTTTTGTGACTGGGCATGCTCTTGTGTACTAAACTGTATTCGGCATTGTTATTGTTTTACGTGGTCTTAGTCGCCGCTTTTGCAGATCAGCATAATCTTACGTACTTGTTCTAATTGGCATTCGGCATTATGTTTCGGTACGGTACGTGTATCTGTTTCGACACTACTCAATATATTATATAACCAGTATTTGCTATTGTTGTGGTACTATATAACTTCGTTTTACTCTGTATGTTATTCGGGGCCTCGAACTGAACCACTTATCTTTTATTCCACATGCATTTTGTAAGGAGAACATTTCATATTGTTTTTTTTTTTACATCACTTGTAGCGGTGTCTTGTAGCTACCGGCGGGTCTAACCTGGTGATTGAGGTTGGCAATTTCTCCGCCTGAGCGTCTCTTCCATAATCACTTGGCCATTTACCACCAGTAAAACAGCCCAGCCTTTCTTATAAATGTGATAAGAAGGCGTGAAGCTTCCTTGCATGTTATAGCGGTCCTTCAGGAAACTCAAGTTGTTGAATACTTGCATGTGGGAGGCCGTTCTTTTGTAAGTTCTCAAGCAGCGTGTCTCTTTCACCACGGTAGCTTGGGCATGACCACAGAAAGTGTTCGATGTTTCCTGTCTCATTGCACGAAGTACACCGCGAGGAATCGGCACGTCCCGTATTGAATAGCCATGCAGGACTACATGCAGAACCTGTCCTTATTCAATGCAGTAGCGAGGCTTCTTCCGGACGAAACCAACTGGTCACGCAGAGCGCAAGTGGCGGAATTTAGAGGGATACAATGTGAGCGCGAGTGTCCGATTTCGTGACTTGATTGCTTTTTTCAGTACTTTGACTTTAAGGGGATATGATATCGTTTAAATATTCTGTATTGTGTTACCTTTCATGTATCACCCACTCCTGCCTAAAATCCGGCCTTCAGACTGTCAGTATTTTAATAAATAAATACATAACTTGGGAACTCACTGGTATTTGAGCCAATGCTCAAATGTATCATCTCTTATCTCTACATCTTTGTGCCTTACGTGGTGACATCAATTATGTAGAACACTTCCTATGGTTATGCCCGCAGTTTGACGCTTGGAAAGAAAGGCGCTGCTTCACAAGCTCCACAATAAAGGTCGTGCACAAGCCAGCTTCGAACACTTCGTCCTCGCTGGAGGGCTCGTAATAATCAGGAGGATAGTTCCACGACTGCCGATTTCCTTTCTTCGAGACATGGAGCTGATAAGCGTCTGGTGGAACGATTGCTCAGGCGGAGCATTTGCCGGCCAAGCATGGCAGGCTAACCCCGCCTGCTGCAACACCAGCGCCATCTATATGCCACGCTCCCAACGGGTGATGAAGGAACACGTTTTGGCAATCGTTAGCCTCCTTGCCTTTCCTTGTGTTTATCTCTCTCTCTCTCTCTCTCTCTCTTATTTGGCAGTATTTTAGCACATGATAGCTACATCGAACGTTTTAATTCAACATACTTTCTTTTTTACTCTACACAGAAAACACAATAGCCGGTGTAAGGAATTAAAATCTAGCGCACTCTTCTTCGTTTTTCTTTTAAATCTTTTTTAGCTTTGCGAGTTATTCCACCTTGGCGATGTACGACCGACTGCCAGTGAACGTACCACGTACGAGTGCGTTCACACTGACTGTCTCTTTATGCTTCTCTCCCCTTTCGTTTTGATGCGAAAGTGCCAATTGATTAAAAAAGAGTCGGCGTCTGTAGCAGCCAAACGGCACCTAAATTTCCATTGGCTGCGATGCCACGTCCCCCTCGCTCTCGGAGGCCTGTGTTATCCACGCGCCCCTTGCCGCGCTACCGCTCGCCTGCGTTCTAACTGCGCCTTGCTAATGACAAGTCAAAACGCGCCAAGCGTCTCAACGCGCTCGCTTGCCCGCGAGGAGTTCATAACTGGAAAGACTGCTCAGCGACACTCAATTGGACATTAATGCTTTCGCATTCACAACTCACAAGAAGTGTTTAGGTACCCTCGGACGTTACTTCTTTTTTATCTTTCCCCTTTCACTTTCTTCAAGTGCAGGATAAGTGTTCGGGCACTGCCGAATCGGTTCGCCTTTTTCCTTTCATTACCTTCCTTCCCGCCTCACTTTCCCTTTCTCCCCACCTTTATAGTTGCCAAGAAAATATTCCGAGTCGTCTGTACACTTCCATCACTTTCATCTTATGTAACTTATTATACCTCGAATCTCCCTACCTCTTCCCTTCTCATTCCACAATATCGGCTGAGGATGCTGTCTTTTCTACTCCTTAAATAAAGTGTCCATCTTCAAAGAGTCGAGGAAAACATACTGTTTCGTTTTTACAATGAATTCCGCTCGAAAATGAGGTGGACGGAGGCACGGCATCGCTCTGGCTGGCTCAAGGAGTGGACCGCTACGCAGGCTAAAGGTGCACGAAAAACGGCGGCCAGCTTTGTCGCGACCAGGCGACGTCACGAGGGGATCCATCCGAGAATCATGCAGCCGTTTATTGGGCTCGAACGTGCCTTCGATGTGGCTCCAATTTAGAGCGCGTAACACACCGCCCACCGAGTTCCCCTCGCTTCGTGCGAAACCGGCCCGTTTCCTTCCGTCTTATTTCTTTCGCGGCGCTTCCATTTCCCGTGCAGAGGGAAGGAAGGGCAGTAACATCCCTCCACTTTTGCAAGTGTCCACTCTCGGTATTTGACACGCTCACTGTTCGTGATTGTCCTCGTCTCGCTAATACACTCGCGACTCTGATGGATTCAACCCCGTCACCGTTATTTCAAAACAGTGACTCATCGTTTGAAATCGAGCGGCTTGGAAAGCATCCCGTCGAAATGCGACCCTGTCCTGTGACCGATCTTTCGGCATCCCCTACTTGCTTTAGAAACGTTCGCTTGATCGCCACGTGTTCTGGCAGGATAGCGTTTGAAATGCCTTAACACGACGTACGTGTCGTAGCAGTGATAATTACATTGCAGCCGCTTTGGTCTCGTGACAAAGCCTGAGAGTTACTGCTGCACACTTCATCTGTAGAGATGCCAGAACGCTAACAAATCACGAATCGAAAACGCCGTTAATTATCTTGACCCATACCTGATGCCGGTGAGAAACAAAAAAGAACCAGAATCACGAAAATGTCACTTTGGCGTCAGTAGATAATGTCTTGGACATCATAGCTTGTTTGGCGACATATAAAATACGGAAGGGATCGTAGGTTTTTAAATCTTGAACCAAGAGGCCTTTCAGCTGTTGAAATGTGACTCCTCGAGTTACTTTTCACAACTGCAATGATTATAGATTTTTATTACACGCACAAGAAAGAAAGAAAGAAAGAAAGAAAGAAAGAAAGAAAGAAAGAAAGAAAGAAAGAAAGAGAGACCCATTTGCGAAACACGAAGCTCTCAGTATAACTTCTTCATAATACGAAGACGCCGTTTGTGACCTACATACTTCGAAGCTTGTAAAAACCCGACAAAGGTCAAAGCGCTGACCAAACCTGCGGCTGTTGCCCTGGCCCGAACCTGCTAGCCTACCTGCGTGCGGAGCACTGTTTTCCCAATTTACGGAAGACTGTTCTCAGCCGGGAGCTGCGTTCATCGTTCTACTTTCACTTCTGCTGCTTTCCTTCTTTTTTTTTTTTCGTTTCGGATACGGCGGCCCTTCCGTTTTTCTTCCTCAATGGCCTAAGGGCCAAATGATCGCACTGCCCTTTTGAGTCATCTGTTTCTTTCTGCATCTTCATTCCTTTGTTCAGCGCCCCTCAGTCTGAGTGCTCCCCAAGGCACACCTTAACGGCGAAAGCTTGTTAAAGGTCCGGTACGTTTATTAAAGAAAAGCGATCAATGTCACGCAGAAGTAGGCTGCGCAGAAGCCAGAGGGTAGATAGAAAAAAGAAGTGGGGTACTCTGCGAGGAACCAAGAATTTCTAGGGTGTTTGGTTCGCTGCTCAAAAGCAAAACTACAAACTGACATTACCAACCAAGAAAACGAGTTTAGTTCACTGCTGTTACTCACTCCGCGAACTGCGTAGAAAGAAAACCAGTGAGAGTAAGCAAAGGCATTTGTGCCGAAATGAGGAGACGTAGACGCTCTTCATATTAAATGAATGCGATGGGCCGGTCGCGGTGGTACTTTTTAATTATTTTTTTTGCAGGCTAGTTTAGTAAGCTACTTAAAGAAGTCAAGGATGAGTGACGCTATTGTGAAGCTCTAAGGCCCGTAACGCTCTTGCGTCGCGGAACTACTTTAGTTAATACGTGGCCATGGTTCGGTATGTGATTGCACCAAGTTATTAGATTGTTTTCATTACGGTTTCTGGCATCTCTCAAGTTTGCCGGACAGCAAGGTCACGCCAAGAGGATACCGCGTCCGTGGTTAACGAACACCGACGACCTTCCTCGGTGCACCAGCATATACTGGCGCATAAATTGATGTTGCGTGAAACGAGAGAGAGAGAGAGAGAGAGAGAGAGAGAGAGAGAGAGAGAGAGAGAGAGAGATGGCAAGGAGAGGAAAGGCAGGGAGGTCAACCCGACGAGCTCCCGGTTTGCTGCCCTACACTGGGGGTAAGGGAAAGGGGGAATAGAAAGAGGAAAAGAGGGAGAGGGTGAGCACTGACTGCACGTGGGATGAAACGAATTCATTAACATTCTTGCAGCGATCACCAACGCATATGCTGACGTCATGTGCCTGTGTATACACTCCGGAGCTCTGGATTCCAACTCCGATACAATGTTGTCCGGGCACTACGCAAACAGTGATGTTATAAGCTCGTTTTGAAATAGGGTTTGGAGCATAGTACAAATTCTCTACGTGACGTCCAAGCCCGGCGTCAACTTTAGTATCTGGGATGCAATTAAAGAGCGGCGAGTGGCAACTAAAGGGGCAGTTGTTACTATAGACGCCACCTTCTGACTATAGGCCAAAACTTATAATTACATTCCCATATATGCAAAATTCAGTTTCAAACAGCCATGTACATGTTTAGATAACGTGCATATGAAACTGTTCACCCCCACCCGGCAAAAACTGTGCGACTTCACCGAGACGGCAGATGCTTTCCATCCAAGACATTGCCATCCATCAGAAACATCGGACCCGGAGAACGACAATCGCAGCCCCGCGAGAAGCGATTCCCGGAACTATAGCGAAAACAGCCCACAAAGCAGCGACGGGACACTGCCCAAACCTGTTCCCGACTGTTCGGTCCTGTGCGCGAACCGGGAAATTAAATCTGCCTCGTCGTTGTCTGTAGCGTCGTTGCTACTTATCTTTCCCCAACCAATCAGCGAGCGCACGAAAGCAATGAGCAGGAGGAACGCGAGAGGGTGTGCAGGTCCTAATGTCGCTACTCCGGTCCAGAGAGCAAAGTTCTGCGCGTCGCCAGTTGCGAGCAGCGCGCGAAGTGCCGACGCGACACGCCACCCTTTCATTATGAAAAAAGCGGGGGAACAACGCGCTCTTCACTAGCTGTACCGCCACGGCACGCGTACAGTCAACCACAAGATTTTACGGCACACGAGATCTGAGAAAAAGCCGAATATCTGCGCAGCCTCACAACACAGCCTAGCATTCGCATTTACACCCTCTACCAGTATATGTGAACAACACTGCGACGTTCGGTTTTACTGACTGCCGTTGCATGCTGCTCGAAAATTGAACGTTTTCCCGAGATCCCGTGGTCCGTAAACTTTTGTGGTTGACTGTAATTGCCGAGGTACGAGCACAGCCTTGCGTCCGCAACGCATGCTTGTGATCGCGGTCAGAAGCGCGAACATTCCCGAGATGGAGCTTGGCAAAGAACGGTAAGCCGTGAAGGATGGGCTATTTGTAGATTGGAATGTCGTTTAATTTTCTTCGCATCCCTAGCTGTTGTTGCCGGCGGCACCGGGGTGATAAACGAAGGCGTCGTAGCGCCCTCTAGAGGGTGCCTACAAGAATAGAACAGAGTTCACTGTAGCAACCCAGCGCGATGCTGTTCATTGTTTTTATGCCCCTCCTTCCCTCGTGCAAGGTTTAGTCAACCGAAACTACCGTGCCTTTCTATGCATCCTCTCTCTGTCCTGTTCATAAGGACTGACGAAGCCAGTCGGGACATCGCGAGCGCAGCCGATAAATAAAATCACGCGCATGCGCTTTGTGCTGGTGGAGCGCGTCGCGTTCTGCAGCAATGCATTGTCTGCAGTCGCCTACTTTCCACTGCCGCAGCGTTCCTCCAGGGAGCTTGCCACGTCTAGCTCGTTCCGGCCACTGTGCGGCGCTGATGCAATTTCATTAAACAACCGTCGTGCGCCCGGTCGTCGGAGCGTGCGTGCGGCGCAAGCGTTATCTTTTGGGGGGGAACTTTCAGCGTCTCGCGGTGCGCCGCAGGTTAATTAGCGCTACGCTCTGTCGTTGCTCGGTTACCTGCAGCTGTTCCCAGGAAAGAAGGAAAGAAAGTTTGAGCGCGCCCGATAAAGTGAGCCAACGAGAGTGTGCGCAGTCGCCGCGACTATAGACGTGCTAACTGCTGTTTGGATCGCACCGCTGGTACGATCTGTTGGGAACTCGGCGCTGACGCCCGTGGTTGTACCTGGGTCGCAAGCCCCAAGGGTAGCGTTGGCCTGGCGGCCTGGGGTACAACTGGAAGCATCCGAAGGTCCCGGCAAAGCATGAGTCGACTGGTAACAACAAAACAACTTGTTTATTTTAACATCGCAAAGAGTTGGCGGTCAGGTTGACCGAAGTAGAGAGACGGGAGAGCACTTTACTCAACAGAAGAAATCGGAGCCCTCCTTTTGGCGTCCGGGGGCAGCTGTTTTTATACTCTCGCAGTTGAGGGCAAGAAGGAACCCCTCAATAGACGAGCACGTGAATGTACAATGGGCTAATGGTGACGCACACTGTCGTAGCGCTGCCGGTCGGGCACAATGACTGGAAGGAGAGGGTGATCCCTGCTTTCGCATCGCCTGGTTCGGGCACAATGACTGGAAGGAGAGGGTGATCCTTTGCGGTCGCATCGCCGCAGTCGCGCCTGGAAACACCTGGCGGGGAGCGTTGCGGCGACGACGATCGGGCCAAAATGTCTGCCGCCCCGCCGCAGTCGCGCTGGCAAAACCACGTGTCGCAGGCGAAACGCAACAGACCGCCCCGCCGGGGAAAGGAGATCCCGATGGACAGGGGACTGCATCCGCTGTCCGGAGGGATGTCGCTCGATGATGCTCATAACCGAAGTCGGGCGTCCCTCGACGTTTCTTGAGCGCAGCGCACAGAGAAGGCCTCGTTCTCTCGTTCAGGTTCGCACGGGACACTGCAAAGTGACTTCGGGAGAGTTCACATTTTTGTTCTCGTTCCCGGCAAGCGTTAGAACTACGCTGAAACTCAACCGCTCAGTCAGCAAGCACGGCACAACCCTCACTAAGCCCTGCCAGGCTCTTTCCCCTTTTTATACCACTGCCTAGTTCCTTACAGTAGTCTAGCATCACTCAGAACGCGTCCACAAATTGAAAAATTGCACTAGAAAGCACATCATCACTTTGAAACACTAAACAAAAGCAATATGTTAAAAAAAATCCTGCCTCAGGAAGAAAAACATCAGTAACAAACAATTTTGAGGCTGATTCCTACGTTAGGGGCTTCGACTTAAGCCATCGGCGTTACCGTTGAGACTCCCCTTTTTGTAACGCACCTCAAAGGAATATTGTTGTAAAGCGAGGCTCCAGCGCAGGAGGCGGCCATTTTTGGGAGAGATGGTCTGCAGCCATTGGAGAGGGCAGTGATCCGTCTCAATGATAAACCTCGAGCCGGCTAGATAGCATGACAATTTCTGAACGGCCCACACGAGACATGCACACTCCTTCTCGGTGGCGCTATACGCCTGCTCACGACTGGTCAGCTTACGACTAGCATACAGGACGGGGTGTTCTACTTCTCCCTTTTCCCGTTGGCACAGTACAACGCCCATGCCTCGCTCACTAGCATCGCACTGAACAATGAACCCTTTTGTATAGTCTGGCGATCGTAGCACAGGCTGGTTTGTTAGGGCACTCTTTAGGGCGCTAAAAGCTCTTTCCTTTGTCTCGTCCCAGACGACTGTTTGAGGCTCTGTCTTTCTTAGAGCATCCGTCAGGGGAGCCGCGATATCAGAGTACCTAGGGATGTACCTCTGATAGTAGCCGGCGACACCTAAGAACGACCGAATATCGGTCTTTGTGCGCGGTTGCGGAAAGTCTCGCACAGCGGCCACTTTTATTTCAGAGGGGCGGCGACGACCCTGACCAATCACGTGACCGAGGTAGACAACCTCGGCCTGTGCTAACTGGCACTTAGGAGCCTTTACTGTCAAGCCCGCTTCGCGCAGGCGGGTTAGCACTGCCCGCAAGTGTGTCATATGCTCAGACCAGGATGCGGAGAATATCGCTACGTCGTCTAGATACGGTAAAGCGAATTCTTGCTGTCCCCGCAACACTTTATCCATGAGGCTTGAAAAACAGTATGGCGCGTTCTTCAAACCAAAACTCAACACTTTAGGACGGAATGTTCCCATTGGTGAAATGAACGCCGCATACCTACTAGCCTCTTCTGTAAGTGGAACCTGCCAATAACCCCTGACAAGATCTAGGGTGGAAATAAACTGAGCGCTACTAACTTTCTCAAGGCGCTCCTCGATGTTAGGGATCGGATAAATTTGATCCTTAGTGATGGAATTAAGCCTGCGGTAGTCGACGCAAGGACGAGG
The DNA here is from genome assembly GCF_050947875.1 of Dermacentor variabilis. Taxonomy (NCBI): domain Eukaryota; kingdom Metazoa; phylum Arthropoda; class Arachnida; order Ixodida; family Ixodidae; genus Dermacentor; species Dermacentor variabilis. The sequence continues at coordinate 152,657,801 of NC_134569.1, read as the reverse complement.
TTCCTTGCCCGGTACCTAAACTAAAATCAAAGGGGAGGTATAATCACTCTCACCTGCCTCAATAACACCGAGCTGTAGCATTTTCTTTACCTCAGCCTCCATAATATCGCTCTGGCGGGGTGACACCCGATACGCCTTGGATCGTACTGGCTCTGGGGAGGTAAGTTCTATATCATGAGTAAGTACAGAAGTCCTACCAGGCCTCTCAGAGAACAGACCTTGAAACTCTTGTAATAGCCGGTGTAGTTCGGTTTTCTGCTCGGGCGACAGCGGTGCTTTACTGATAAGGTCACTAATGACTTGACCGGTGTCTTCCCTGTTCGTCACTGAGCCTAGTCCCGGAAGCTCGACCGGAAGCTCTTCAGGAACGTTTACCATCATGCACACCACTGCTTCCCTTTGTCTATAAGGTTTGAGCAGATTACAGTGGTAAACTTGCTGTGCTTTCCGCTTTCCTGGCAGACTTACCACGTAGTTAACGTCCGACAGTTTCTGAACAATTCGTGCTGGGCCCTCCCACTGCACGTCTAGTTTGTTGTTTAGCGATGTGCGCAATATCATGACCTCATCGCCCACCTCAAAACGACGGGCCCTGGCTGTCCGATCATAATAAACCTTGGCCCTCTGCTGGGCCTTTGTCATTGCTTCACCTGACAACTCCTGTGTCCTTCTTAAGCGTTCGAGGAGCTTAAGTACGTACTCCACCACGACTGGGTCGTCGCCCCTGCCTTCCCATGATTCTCGAAGCATGCGAAGCGGAGACCGAAGCGAGCGACCGTACACCAGTTCAGCTGGCGAAAACCCCGAAGCTGCATGCGGCGCGGTCCTTAAAGCAAACATCACCCCAGGCAGACACAGCTCCCAGTCAGTTCGATGTTCAAAACACAACGCTCTCAACACGCGCTTCATGACGGAGTGGAGCTTCTCAACGGAATTCGACTGTGGGTGGTACACTGAGCTGTGTAACAGCTTTACCCCACACCTTTCGAGAAAAGTTGTCGTCAAAGCGCTAGTAAACACTGTGCCCTGATCTGATTGGATTTCCGCAGGAAAACCAACTCGCGCAAATATGGACAGTAGTGCATGGACTATCTCAACTGAGCTGAGTTCTTTAAGCGGCACTGCTTCAGGGAACTTTGTCGCTGGGCAGATCACAGTCAAAATGTGTCTGTACCCCGTGGCTGTTACCGGCAGAGGTCCCACTGTATCAATAACGAGCCGTCTAAAAGGCTCCGTTATGATAGGTACCAATTTCAACGGCGCCCTTGATTTGTCCCCTGGTTTGCCCACCCGCTGACAAGTGTCACATGTCCTCACGAAATGGTCTGCGTCCCGAAAACACCCTGGCCAATAGTACTCTTGCAAGAGACGGTCCTTAGTTTTCTTAACTCCTAGGTGTCCGGACCACGAACCCCCGTGTGACAAGCGCAACAGATCCTGACGATAGCATTGAGGCACGATCAGCTGATCGAACTCCACTCCTCGGCGGTCTAGATACTTCCGGTACAGGACTCCACCTCTTTCCACAAAACGCGCAGTTTTCCTGGCGATACCTTCTTTGACATTGCAGCGCACGTTTTCCAGGCTGCCATCCTTTTTTTGCTCGGCTATCAAAGCCGACCGGCTGACTTTTAGCAACCTATCAAGTCCGTCTGACGTAGGCGCGATGAGCAAATCAGTAGATAGCTCTTCTAACTTTCCCGTGTCGGGCGTTTCCTCTCCAGTATCTGGCGCCTTTAACGTTACAGACTCAAGTTTATTCAGTTCGGGCGTGCTCTGAATATCAGCTTGCTGCGCCTCTGACCCTTTTTCGTTGTTTGATAACGTCGGCCCCGCAACTACCGCCTTTGCAGCGAGCTCCCGAACCTTCGACCTGGTTAAGGCCTGAACACTAGCTTCACCAAACAAAAGCCCCTTCTCGCGCAGGAGGTGATCGGACCTGTTTGAAAATAGGTACGGGTACTGGGGTGGCAGCATAGATGACACTGCCGCCTCCGTCTCAAGCGCTCCGAAAGGTCCTTCAATAAGCACCTTTGCTACTGGCAGACACACGCTATGAGCTTCCACGGCTTGCTTGATCCACGCGCACTCACCCGTGAACATATGGGGTTCTACATAAGACGGGTGAACTACATCCATCGTAGCTGCGGAATCGCGAAGCACCCGGCACTCTTTCCCGTTCACGAGGAGGTCTCGCATGTAAGGCTCGAGAAGCTTCATGTTCTCGTCAGTGCTGCCTATTGAAAAAAACACAACTTTTGGTGTTGTTTCCGGACACTGCGCCGAAAAGTGACCCGGCTTCTGGCACGTATAACAAACGCGCGCTCGCCTCATCTCGAACCGCTTTCTGCGTTTGGCTGCCGCCATCTCTTTACGTTTGGTCGGACTGCTTTCACTCGCATCCTCACTACGCGTGTCCCCCTTTAATCTCATGGGCGTGAACTTCGGCCTCTCAAACTTCGAGCCAAATTCACCCTTTTGACCGTCCTTAGCTCCGCGAGCCCGACGCGTCACAAACTCCTCGGCTAGCTCAGCGGCTTTAGCCACCGTACAAACGTCTGGCCTATCCAAGACCCAGTATCGCACGTTCTCCGGTAACCGACTATAAAACTGTTCTAGCCCGAAACACTGCAGAACTTTATCGTGGTCACCGAACGCTTTATCTTCTTTGAGCCACTCCTGCATGTTTGACATAAGCCTATACGCAAACTCTGTATATGACTCACTTTTGCCTTTCTCATTTTCCCGAAACTTCCGACGGAACGCCTCCGCAGACAGCCGGTACTTTTTTAGAAGACTCGATTTCACTGTGTCGAAGTCCTCTGCCTCCTCTCTATCCAAGCGAGCGACTACGTCGGCCGCCTCGCCGGGTAACAAAGTGAGCAAGCGCTGTGGCCACGTTTCCCGAGAGAACCCCTGCTTCTCGCACGTTCGCTCAAAGTTAACCAGGAACAAACCAATGTCCTCTCCAAGCTTAAACGGCCGCATCAGGTCAGTCATTTTGAACAATACGCGTTCTCCTGCACCGTGTGCCTGACTTCCATTACGAGCGCGTTCCATCTCTACCTCAAGACGCTTCATTTCCAAAGCGTGTTGACGGTCACGCTCTTGTTTTTCTTTTTGTTCTTTAAGTTCGCGCTCTTCTTTTTCTTTTTGCTCTTTAAGTTCGCGCTCCTGTCTTTTTGCAGTCTCCCTCTCTTCCATGGTCTCAAGGCATTCCGACAGCTCGTCATCCTCAGCCTCTAACTCAAGAATAGCCTTTATCAGTTCTGGTTTTCTGAGTTTGTCCGAGACATCCAGACCCAACTCTCTTGCAAGCTCCAACAATTTCGGTTTGCGCAACGACTTCAAATCCATGGCTGCTCTGAATGCTGCTTTCTCTACTGCTTACTATTGTCTTGCCGCAAACTAACCCGGCAGCAACGACAACCACAATTACCAGCTCTGTTTCTGACACTAACAAAAGCCTGGCAAAGCTCAGAAGAAGAAAGTCCCGCACTCACCAAACCTCGCAGCCAAGAGTCCAGCGCAGTCGTTCCGCTGCAGGCAACCAGTCATCACACAGGGCTCGTTGCACTGCTCCCGGATCGTCGATGAGCTGCTCAGCATACAGTCAACTGCATCTCTTCGCTGCTGGCCTCCGTTGTCGCGATCTCACCGCTGGCAGACAGTTGTTTGAAGTCGGAGGCGATCTCACCGCTGCCAACCAGATGTTTTGATCGCACCGCTGGTGCGATCGGTTGTTGGGAACTCGGCGCTGACGCCCGTGGTTGTACCTGGGTCGCAAGCCCCAAGGGTAGCGTTGGCCTGGCGGCCTGGGGTACAACTGGAAGCATCCGAAGGTCCCGGCAAAGCATGAGTCGACTGGTAACAACAAAACAACTTGTTTATTTTAACATCGCAAAGAGTTGGCGGTCAGGTTGACCGAAGTAGAGAGACGGGAGAGCACTTTACTCAACAGAAGAAATCGGAGCCCTCCTTTTGGCGTCCGGGGGCAGCTGTTTTTATACTCTCGCAGTTGAGGGCAAGAAGGAACCCCTCAATAGACGAGCACGTGAATGTACAATGGGCTAATGGTGACGCACACTGTCGTAGCGCTGCCGGTCGGGCACAATGACTGGAAGGAGAGGGTGATCCCTGCTTTCGCATCGCCTGGTTCGGGCACAATGACTGGAAGGAGAGGGTGATCCTTTGCGGTCGCATCGCCGCAGTCGCGCCTGGAAACACCTGGCGGGGAGCGTTGCGGCGACGACGATCGGGCCAAAATGTCTGCCGCCCCGCCGCAGTCGCGCCGGCAAAACCACGTGTCGCAGGCGAAACGCAACACTGCGGCTGAGGTTTTGCTGGATCTTCACGAGAGGCCAAGCTGGGGGAGGGGGGCTCTACGTCGATGTACAAATGAAACGAGTGCGGGTTTCTCACAAGGAAATCTTGGTTTCGGAGGAAACAGCACATGTTTTGTATGTAGGAACCAGCACGACAGTGTGAGAGAGAAAGGCAAACGAGGAAATGCCAAGGTCAAACACATTGCTTGGCACCCGGAAATAGAAGCAGAGGGAAAAGAACAAGACGATGGAAAAGAGGAGAGAGGCAACACTGACCTCACGTAATATTGTGCATAACAGAGCTTCAGACGGAGCCCGCATGGCTTCCTTTCTAGCTTGGCGCTATTACTTAGAGGCGGATGCAAGACTTTCCGCATCATTAAGTCTTCTCCCCTTTGCGGCTTTATGTAGACATTATTTTACTTTCGGAGTTTTAATGACCTTTCGAAGACTCGTGACAAGCGGATGACAGCATACTATTACTATTACCGCTAAAGCAACTTTGACGAGCCCTTCACAAACCACAGAAAAAATAATGTTAATTCGCAGACCCCCGCGCACTTACGAGTTGTGAATGCGAGCGCATTAATGTCCTTTTGAATGCCGCTGAACGGCCCTTCGAGTTTTGCGCTGCGAGTAATGTTTTAGAGTTTTACTGCGGTGTTTGTGATAGTTTTGCGACCAAATTGGTGCTGGTTATTGTTTACTTATTCTTTTTGTACAGCTCATACGTTAGCATGTTGGCTGTAGAGAGGAATCATTTGCACGGAATTGTTGAGAAACCAAGGATGCCGCATGCCGCCGACGTCCTGCGCAAAGAAAGACCGAGAGAGAGAAACGAAGAGGAAAAGGTAGGAAGGTTAATCAAGAACATGCCCGGTTGGCTACCCTACACTTGGGGAGGGGAAAGGGGAAGAATAGAGAGAACGAGGAAGCGGCGGCGGCCACCACGGCTGGCCGGCGCGCGTAGCAGCTAAGCCCAATTGGGGTGAGAAAGGGAGAGAGCTTCCGAGAGAGCGAAGCAGCGGCACCCGCACGCGCGTGTCACGTGACCGCCTCACCCACGACAACCAGTCTCACCCCGCGGCGTCGTATCTGCTCCGTCGAGGCACACTGGTGAGCTTGCCGCTTTTAATGAGAAGCATTTCGACGGTGAAATAAACGTGATCCAAGCAATTTTACACAAAAAGGCCGCAGGAAGACGGAAACGAATAGAGAAACAGTTAAACAGGGTGCGGACGTTCTTTTCTTTTTTCTTTTTTTACGATATGAACAACAAAGATAGACTAGAGAAAACGACATCCTTTGACAGCCATGTCAGCACCTATAACAGCCATGTGCTGTCGAAAGGAAAAGCAAAAGATTTGTGTTGGAAAAGTATTTCGCACGCCGAGGCGCTTGTCCTTTCTATGCGGGATAGGGATGTTAAGTGCAGTGCCATAACGCTTTACTTCAGCACAGATAGAACGTGCACGCACAGAAGACCCACATTAAGACCCAACAACTAAGCAAACCGCATTCCACATAAGCTTACCTTTCAGCTAAGTCATCGAGGAGAAACCGACGCAAATAATTCCCGTCGAACACTCGCACCCTCGTCTGGGCGGCTACCTCAATTTACCCGCGCTTCTCCCGTACGTAGCTTTCACTTCATCGGTGCCCATGCCTAGTTCAGCTTACGGCTCACGGCGCACTTAAAACGTGAGCTATAGGGAAATATGTTAGCTGAAGCACTGCCTTTCTGATGAGAGAGAGAGAGAGCGGGGGGAAGACTGGCTTCGGAGGAGCACGCATAGAAAAATGATAAGCTTCATTCTATCGACCCTTTCAGCTACGTCGGCTAATACTGTGGCAGCATTCCGGCCATTAGACACCTCTCTGCGCGTTTTTCCGCCCCTTTCCCCTGCCGCTCTCGGCTGTGTCCCTTCTCCGCTTAGCTCGGCACTTTTTGAGAACATTGTGCCGCTTTCACAAGCCGGCCTTCGCTTGCCTGCTAATGACGACGGCTTGAAAACAAACGGCCTTTTAATTGATTGCAGAATTCGACGCGTCGGCTTAATTACGACCGAAAGTGCATGCGCGAGCGCTGGTGGCCGCAGCTGGCGCCCTTCCCTTCTATGCATAAACATCACACGACGGTGGCAAATAGAGATAAGAGGAAAGAAGAACGCGATTGAAATAGGTCGGGATCATGGGTATACGCTCGCAATTAATTAGCATGGCTAGAATTCTATTACGGCACTCACACACACAGCCGGGCGAGAAACGAACCAAGGCCCCTGGGTGCGCATAAAGCGTGCGAAGCCACGGCCGGCCACGGTGTTTATTCTCTTGGAACTGTGTGCTTCTGGCGGGACCCACACGCTAAGCTTGCACGGACGCTCAGTTAACCACGCAAAGCTCAATGTATCACATTAGATACGCCGTGTTTGATGCCTCAAAATGCTGATATAGGCGTGTTAAACTTAACGGAAAACTCACAGTAGTGGCAGCGTTTCTTACACGCTTGACTCAAGCTTTAGCTGTGGACAGCTCAGCAATGCATTTAGGAATCAATCAATTAGCACACGATTTATTTTTAACTCAAATAACAACTTAGTAGCAGTTAGTGGTGGGGGTGGTAGTAGTAGTAGTAGTAGTAGTAGTAGTAGTAGTGGTAGTAGTAGTAGTAGCAGTAGTAGTAGTAGTAGTAGTAGTAGTAGTAGTAGTAGTAGTAGTAGTAGTAGTAGTAGTAGTAGTAGTAGTAGTAGTAGAAGTAGCAGTAGTAGTAGTAGTAGTAGTAGTAGAAGTAGCAGTAGTAGTAGTAGTAGTCATCAGCCTGTTTTATGTCCACTGCAGGACGAAAGCCTCTCCCTGCGATCTCCTGTCCCCTGTCCTCCTGTCCTGCGCCAACCGATTCCAACTAGCGCCCGCGAATTTCCTAATTTCATCGCACCACCTCGTCTTCTGCCGTCCTCTACTGCGCTTCCCTTCTCTTGGTACCCATTCTGTAACCCTAATGGTCCAACGGTTATCTAACCGGCGCATTACATGACCTGCCCAGCTCCATTTCTTTCTCTTGACGTCAATTAGAATATCGTCTATACCCGTTTGCTCTCTAATACAAACCGCTATCTTTCTGCCTCTTAACGTTATGCGTAGCAATCTTCGTTCCATCGCTCTTTGCGCGGTCCTTAACTTGTTCTCAAGCTTCTTTGTCAGTCTCCAAGTCTCTGCTCCATATGTCAGCACTGGTAAAATGCACTGATTGTACACCTTCCTTTCAATGATAATAGTAAGCTTCCAGAAAGGAGCTAACAATGTCTGCCGTATGCGATTCAAGCCATTTTTATTCTTCTATGAACTTCCTTCTCATGATCAGGGTTCTCTGTGATTAATTGACCTAGATAAAAGTACTCCTGTACCGACTCTATAGACTGACGGGCGATCTTGAACTCTTGTTCCCTTGCCCGGATATTCATCATTATATTTGTCTTCTGCGTGCTAATCTTCAACCCCACTCTTGCACTCTCTCTGGTTAGGTCCTCAATCATTTGTTGTAACTCGTCTGCATTGTTGCTGAATAGAACAATGTCCTCAGCAAACCGAAGGTTGCTGAGATATTCGCCGTCAATACTTACTCCTAAGCCTTTTCAGTTTAATAGCTTGAATACTTCTTCCAAGGACGCAGTGAATAGCATTGGAGAGACTATGTTTCCCTGTCTGACCCGTTTCTTTATAGGTATCTTCCTGCTTTTCTTGTGAAGGATTAAGGTAGCTATAGAACGTCTTTAGATTATTTTTCAAGGTATTTACGCAAGCGTTCTGTACTCCTTGACTACGTAGTGCCTCTATGACTGCTGGTATCTCTACTGAATCAAATGCCTTTTCGTAATCTATGAAAGCCATACAGAAATGCTTATTGCACTCTGAGGATTTCTTGACAACCTGATTAATGACATTGATCCATGGTAGAGTATCCCTTCCTGAAGCCAGCCTGTTTCCTTAGTAGTAGTAGTAGTAGTAGTAGTAGTAGTAGTAGTAGTAGTAGTAGTAGTAGTGGTAGTAGTAGTAGTAGTAGTAGTAGTAGTAGTAGTAGTCGTTGTTTGTATGAATGTACTCCCCATGGCCAGAAATCAAGCTGTTCTAGTTTTCCTATATGTGGAGTGGTGCTCGGTCTTTCTGGTATATTGCTCCCTTTATTGCGAACGATTTCGTTGTATTAGTCCATTGCGATCTGTATTGCGATATATTCGCGATTTCTATCAGTGTGCAAAGCAGTGACTGGGACAGCCAGCGTAACGTAATGTGCTTTAACACTAAGTGGTTCGCGCGATGCCATGCAATCGCCGTAAACGTTTACAGCGACGGGTGAGCAGCCTGCGCACCACAATCTGTCTGAAGATGACCGTAGATAGTCCAGCGCAAGGCACGTGGGTTCACAATTGTCTTAATCACGCGGCAATCAAGAACTCCGTAGACAAGACACGACAGGACTTCTGGTGCAGCCTGTAAGTCCATATAGGGGTACGCAGTGAAGCCGTACTGATAAAAAAAGACGGATTCAATTTTTTCACAGTCGTGCTTGCGGTAACTACGACACAGCTCGTCATACCTAGCTCCACCATAATCCCAAAGCATACCCCAGTACAAGAAAAAAGTATGTGCTCGATTCCACGCGTGCGCAGCGCATATTTTGACGTTTAAGTTAACCAGAGAGCAATTTAGTGCACAGGCGACCGCCATATGTAGAAGCTGGAAATTGTTAAGGGCAAAGAAAATAAGAACGTGATCCGGAGCAACTGGTTTTCTCCGGTTACCCAATTTACTTCCCCGTGTTTCTTTTCATCCCATTAAGTACGTTCCGTCTATGTTTTTTTTTTTTTTTTTTGTCTTCAACCCAGCGTAGCAGGCGCGCCATCACCAAAGCTGCCGCTTAACTTCCGAGGAAAATACACCCCGAGTTTTACCGCGGAGCAGGTCGCTGCATCGCAGGCAGTTCGGGCTTTCTCATATCTCTCTCCGCCTGACAGCTTTATGCCGACACGCGGCTTTTTTTGACTCGGGGGTCTCGTGCTAGGGCGGAAAGGCACTCAAGGCTGTTCCCATGGCTGCCCTCACATTTCAAGCTAATGCCGTGCCGTACTCCGGGCCGTCGTTCGCCCTGCGAGAGTGGGAGAAGGACAGAAGAGAGAAAGAGAACGTAGGCGGCAACCACGCTTAGAAGTGGGGGCGGAGAAAGGAAACAAGGCGGAGACATATGTCCCAAGGCTTAGAATAATAGTAAAAAAAAAGAGTGTGTGCCGGCTTTGTTTCTCTCGTGGCAGCAACCTTACGGAGGACTGCAGCAGCACTCCAGTCCGTCTCGGTGCCGGCGTCTCGGGCCCTGCGCAGCAGCGGTCGAGTGCCGAGAATGTTAGTCCAGGACGGCACGGCGTCGCACGCGCGCTGCTAAGAGCGTCTCTCCTGAGAGGCGAGACCATTCTCTCGATCCGGAGCGCGCATCGGGGAGGCTAAAGGGGGCGCGCGATGAAGAAGAGGGGGAGGGGCGCAAAGCTGGAACGCAGAAGGGCAGTGTGGCGAACGAGTAGCCGCGTATGCGTTCCATGGGCAACAGCAAGATGGAGCTCGGCAGCGGGCGCAAGCAGCGTTGGAAAGCCGAGGAGGGGCGAAGTGCCTTTGCCTGGTAATTCAATTACCCCAGCCGAGAGGAAGCGAGCCACGGCGCGTGCGGAAGGTGGATGGGCAAGTTCGCTTATAGCAAACAGGGCCCGCCTGTCCCAAGCGCGCGTGACGAAAGCGACGCTGCCTGAGGTATTGCTACAGTCTAAGCAGTGCTGCATCACATAATTCCTGATCAGTAAGGGGGACTGTTGTAACTATGCTACTGGAGACAATTGCTATAGGAAACCTACAACCTACACTGAAGCGAGAAAAGAAGGAAAGGGCGGAAGGTTAACCAAGGTCTGGCTACGTGGGCCAGGTAAAGAGCAGACTTGCAGGAAGAAGTAGGCGAGTCAATGTGCACGCACTCGCAGATGAAATTTAACTCACGTACATGTGTGTTCACTCGTGAAGAATGTTCACTAGGCTTAAGCTTTCCACGTGTGACAGCAACGCCAGAACACGTTGCAACGTCGGTTCGCTATAGGCTGAATGGGAAGGACGTGTTGCACATTAGCGATGACTGTTCCCATTGCTTATTCCGAGGCGAGATCGCCCGGGATCTGCAAGTATTCGAATATACGCTAATGAAGTTGCGATGACTGTGATCTGTTGTGTCTGGAATGCTAATGCTTACATTCTGAAGCTAATGCTTTGGACTGGGTAGAGCTCTGTGGGTAACACTGAGATGAACGATGGAGCAGTAGCAGTTGTGAATGTAGTTCCTTTTCCAGCCCTATAATGCCTTGTTTCGGCAGTGCTGGTTTACCAAAGGAAATATTCACGGCACCATCTCGCTGGCGCAGGATTTATACCCACAATGTACTGGGAATACCAGAGACAAGTCAAGCTGATTGCGCACAAGCTGATTGCGTACAGCTTCTGTCCACTGCACAATCTGCCAAGTGTGGGACGGTGAAAGGGTGAAGTCTGTCGCGCAGTAGAGAGAAAGGCACACAATGCTTTAGCTGAAGCAATGCGAAAAACAGGGACACAGAGGGGAAAACTTAGGAACATAAATGCACAATAAAAAACACACGCACGAATGTTGCTTTTTGTCAGTGGTTCTAGCGGTGATTCGCGGGACGTAATGCCCCAACACATACATAAAGATTCCATCTTGGTCTATACTGCGCCGCCTTTTGAGCACACAGCCGACCTCTCTAACTTAGTCCTTCAGCACGCACGGAGTGGATGGATCTATCTCTTCGAAAGAGTCAAGGAAAACAAAAAGGCCGAGAGCGACAGCTGCTCTCGCCACTTGGCGAACACAAGTATCACTCGGACTAGCCGCGCAGCAAGTTACGCACCAAATTCCACTGCGATGACTGCACTGTTTTCTAGAGATTTGCCTGTATAGCCTACAGAGAGGTAAAAGGTCACTGCAGGTCAGATATATCTGAAAATTGGTAGCACACCTCAAAACACCATTGTCGACTTCTGTATACCGGGTAGGAGAATGGAAATGCTGTCACGTCACTTGGAGTAAAGGAAAGAGGTCATCAGTCAAAACTATACGCGCTGACTTGAGGCTTAAACATCACGGTGCTCAAAGCACCTGCACGGCTTGGCTGCATATGATTTTTATACTGCAACGCGTTAGCAACCAAGCTAAAAACAACGAATCCACGTAACAGACGTGCGTAGAAAGGCACTTCCTTCTATGCAGAGGGCGCACGAAAGCTAAAGTCATCTTGCAAATATTATTTATATAAAAAAATAGAAGTTGCTAAAAGTCATTCTTACGCACGACGGATTACGCATACGACTCACGACAACGCGGCCATTTGTATGGTCGCAAGCGAAGCGCGCGCTGAGCCAGCAAGACAAGCCGTTACAGTACAACGGGAGGGAAAAAGAAGTAACACGCGAGAAACTTAGAACTTTCACGACTCAAGACGCACACGCGATCTTACCGGGGAAGCTGCGGGGGGTGTCCACGACGACCTTGGTATGCGCAGAAGTGGGTGAGTGAGTGCTTTGTAACTGAGGCGAGAAAAACCTAGCGAAGAGGATGAGGACAGCGCGCAATGATCGATGGAAGGAAAAATGACAGGCGTAGCGTTAAAGATACGGGAAGACATCGGTTAGGCTTAGGGAGCGTACAGTGGAAGCCGATACTCTAGCTGTCATCAACCTCTTGTAGCCTGAATTTCTGGCCTGAAGAAAAAGATATTTGACATGCAGATCAAAATACTTGTATGCGAGGTTAGAACATCCCCAGGTTATATCCACAACATTTGGTGCCTCCTTGAGTGAAGTTTGTGGGCGAGTGAAGAAAAAGAAACTGAACTGTGTGTTTAACATGAAAGAATGTTTTGATATTAGCAACTCATCGCACCGCACAGTCTCTTACTCGGTGGGTGAACCATCTCGCATGTTATGGCAGCCCGTAGAACAGTCAGTATTGCAGAGACGACGACTGCAATACGTGCACCTGAACGATTGCATTTGCGTTACTTTCTCGGAGTGTTCACCATGGTTGGAGATACCGTGTGCAAAGCATTGTTTTAGAACATGGGTGACACACCCATATATTTATTGGGGGTGAGTAAACACGACGTATAAATTATGATATTTCTCATATTTGATGCGTCGCGAAATTGTGAGAACTGATCAGAGGAGGTTAAGAGGGGCGAATCGATTTTGGCGTGTTATATTATTTATAGCGCTCATAATCGGTGGTCCATTACAGTAACAAATGGGTGCTAAGGAAACGAAAACGCAGTAAGGCATGGCATAGGCAACAAGTTCGCATGATTTAATGGGGAAATTGGCAGGCATCCCATGGAGTCAGCTCACGCATGACAGCGGTAATTGGAGATCACTGAGAGGCCTTCGTCCTGCAGTAGACATAAACTAGGATGATGATAAATGAAGGCGTTTTCCAATTGTGGCTGCTAGGTTAAAGGGAGGAATGAAGGCGTTGTGGTGAGAATAATGTAATAAAGAAGGAGCGATATTGCGATCAGATGCAGAGATTCGAGAAAAGAGGTCGGTTTTCTATATATCTTTTTTATAATTAATAGTATTCGAATGCTTTAGAGCTGCTCTGATGAAAGAGGACTGAGGAATAAGAAGGAAAAAGAAATGCGCAACGCGGTATCATGTCACATAGTTTCGTGCTTACTTTTTTTTTTATACGGTAACGGGTTCGCTCTGAAGTGGCCTTCAGTAGTTGGATGGTTGTTACTCAAAATCTTTCAGCGTGGCTACAGTAGGATACAACTCTAAAAACACAGCAGTTGGCAACCAAGGCATACGGACCACACGGGATTGTATTAATCTACCAGCCAATCACAGAAGCAAACAAAATCGTTGTCATGCGACCTTTTCAAAATGGCGTCGTAATTGATACCTCCGGAGCGTCTGCTGTTTTTTTTTTATTATTTTCATCGGCGGAAGCAATGATGTGTGCAACAGACATGGACGAAGTGTATGGAGTCTGAGAATTTCGCTCTTCAAAAGTCCGCGGTACAGTTCATTTCACTGCTGAACCCGCTTTACTCGTGAAACTTTACTGTCAACTGAAGTGAAACTTGACAATAAGTTGCAGCGAAGCAGGCGTTTTATTTCAGTTCAATAAACAATTAGGCTTTCACCGTTCCGCTATAATAGATAAGTAAAAATGTACAAAATTACGTGCTTATAATTTCATTCTTGTGGCTACCGCCTTATTGAGGTAACAGGGAAGGAGTGAGGTGCGAACTATTTGCAGCCTCGCAGAGGAACAGTGGCTGGCGGTTTTGAGGGCATGGGCAGGGCTTCACTGCAGACTTCAGTTGTATCCGACCATAGTTACCACAGCATATCGTCTACCATCACAACAAACTATCCACCGAGTTTACTTCTTTAGATTAAGCACAGACTAACCTTGACAATAACCTGGAATTTTCGTTCACGCATTCCAGACAACTGCTAGCAGCCATCGATTGCAATTCTCGAAGAACCTGCGCCCAGAAGGCACCTATATCTGACCACGCAAAGCAATGTCGTCCGGATCGCTGCGAGGAGATCTCGAAGCGGAAATATTGGCGCACAGCCGCCGATTTCAGTTTATGAATGAAAAAAAAAATGAGAGAACAAAAGAAGTACGACTAATGCACACATACGGTGCGAGAGAATGAGCCGATGGGGAAAAACTCCATGTAGCCAACGACAGCAAAAGTCAGCCTAAGCCCAAGAGCCCAAGAAAGAGTGGGCGGCTTCAATGCGGGGTAGAGAGAGAAAGAGAGAGACCCTCGAAGACTGGGTCATGTCGCGCTCATCGACCGTATACGAAGAGAGCAGCTTCCGTGCGGCGCCGGGACGTCCATAGGCCATTAAGAAGCAGGCCGAGAAGGACGAGAAGGACGTGAAAGGGAACCGCCACCGTGGTCTTCTGGCTGCCGTTCGCACCCCCCCCCCCCCCGCACCTCCCTGCGGACGCCCATAACCGTAAAGGCCGCGGTAGCGTCGGCGGTACGGCCAGAGGTGGGCCACTTCGCCCCCGCCCACTTCTCGTCAGCGAACTGCTCACAAAGAGCGCTCACAAAGAGTGGCGAAAGTGTTTCTTCGACGACCGGCGCTACATTCAGCAGGTGCGCGCCCCGCGGCCTATAGTGGGCTCTCGACACAGTACGGAGATAGCCGCAAAGAGAGAGAGAGAGAGAGAGAGAGAGAGAGAGAGAGAGAGAGAGAGAGAGAGAGAGGGGAAGGTACTTATCAAGGAGGCACCCTTTGCCCGTTACATATACCAATCAGAGAGAGTTCAGTATTGCGCAATCGGCACGAAGTCGGCGCCGACTTTTTCTCACGACGTGAAATAAGAAGACGAAATAGGCGCTCTCTGGTGGTTCAATAGCGGGAGAACAGAGAAAAGCAAACAGTTTTTTTAGACAAATCACAACAGGCGTGGTTGCAGGAAACAGGCAGTATTGCGTAACATGACTGTAGCCCAAACGAGTCGGCCTAACCCGTGATCATCAACCCCGCGCACGCGCGGCTTGTCTTGTTGCTCTCGCTCTGCAGGCAGAGAGGGCTACGGTGCTAGCTACGGCCGCACATTTTTGGGGTATCTCGTGCGTGGAAAGAAGCACGAAATAAAGGAGAGTGAAAGCCTGCACCACTAAGACATAGCGGGCGTAAAGTCAATTCAAGTAAAGTAAGGGGCATGGTGACCCAACCCTAAATTTAGAAATAAAGTCGAATTTCGGAAAACTACGGCAGGGCAGCCGAACAAGTACGCATGTGCTAAAAACTACCGCGAGCCAATCATTCTCGGCGAATACGCCGAGTCTCAGAGGTTACATTTTAGACATACTATTCGAGGGAAAAAGCGAAGGGAATGGCTTCGCGAAGCTGCATGACGTAACGTGACGGATGCGTGAAGTAATGTCCCCTCCTAGTTTCATTCCTGAAGGACTAGAGTATGATGGCCACCGTAACTTGAGGGAAATTTGGCTCTGGGATAGTTCAGCTATACCACGGGAATGACACTCGTAGGTCGAGATGTATGATCTTCGAGCTTGTTGCTTAATTCTTTGAGATTGGGCATATTGACATTTGTTTCCTCTTCCCTCCCCTTCTTCCTATCTTCCATTCCTGTTTTTTTCTCTTTCTTTCTGCAGCAGTTACCGGTTCTGAAGCTTCCGGTAACAGTTACCAGCCTGCTCCTCGCTTTCCCTTTCCTGTCTAGTGTATATGTGTCTTAATAATAATAATAATAATAATAATAATAATAATAATAATAATAATAATAATAATAATAATAATAATAATAATACATTCTTGCAGCGTAATTCTTATGCTTACTCTTTCTAAATGCCTAAGAAATGATAGTTTTCAAAATGCATGAAGAAAATAGAATTCATTGCAGATGCAGAACCACTGGCGATTGTTGCATTAAAAACGCAGCACTTTGTCGAAAATGATCGATATTAAAGTTTACAACACCATTCGGAGCCAGAAGGACGAAGTTCATGCAAATCAATGAACTAATCATTCCCATGCTGGCTGAACTGCCGTACTCGCAACTCACGTCGACACTAGCGCAAGGGTCCCGGTGCAAATTATTACGGAAAACTTTTCAGGGAGAAGAAACGGCACAGACACCATAAAGAGAAGAAAAGATACTAGAGAAAACGAAAGAAAACCTGGAAGTCGTGAGTATTTCGAACGACTTCAGAAAGCGTGTGGGTACAACATGGCACACTGATTTTGTATTTCGACGTGAAGGCGGGACAGAGTTATAAATACTGGAATGATGGGGGACTACGGAAATGATTGGATGCACTGGAGCCTTCTAAAGAATTCGGTGGCGCGAAAGAGGCAGACCAGTCTAGTGTCGACTTGATTCAGCAGTGTGCCTATACCTGTTTTTCACACTTCCGCACTTTCACATTTCCTTACACCGTACAGAAATTACACTTTTGAGGGTGTTGCCTTCTTGCCATGGGTGAAACACCTACTGTTAGAGCTATATAAAAGAACTATGGCAGACGACAGCGAGCTCTAACTACACTTTCGATCAAAAAAGTTGTAGTTGAAAATTGTGCAATAATTCTGACCCCCTTAAGCGCACAAAATTATCTGATACGTGAATATGACAGCGATTAGCTACGAAAGTTTATTTATTGCGCTATTCGTGTCCTCTCCGGCGGCTATCATCATTTTTCACTTCCCACAAAGAAAAGTTGGCAAACAATAAAACTACATTGGTCCCCACCAACATTTCTACCTTACGCCTTAAGCGTGAGGGTGTTAGCCAGGAGGCAACCAAGCACCCTTTATACAAATTTAATGTGTAGAGAACTGAAAAGAGGTGTCCTTCACATGGGGTTATTGAAGAGCGTGTGAGGATTTGAAAACATCTTTCAATTGGTGGAGGACTGCGGAAGCTGAAACAGCCTATAAAACCTTAAAATGCTATCAAAACTTCCATTCGATTACTCTCAAGTTGTGTTGGGATGTGTCCAAGTTCTCAACCGAGCCTCCAAGAGCGCAATTTACAGGCTCCACAACCACCGACCCGAAAACCGCTGTTGGTCACCGGCTCAACGAGCTCGGCCGTGAGTGACAGTTAAGCTATTGCAAACTGTAGACCATTCGTCAGCCCTGTCCTCCCTTCACCAAGAAGTTGCTATAGCCAGTCCTATGGTCCGTCCGTCCGGCCAGCCGGCCCTTAGTCCGCGCGTACGTGAATGCGTGCGTGTGCCTCGCCTTGAGTTGAATAGCAATGGAGTAATAAGCGGTGAATTCAGTGCGTCGTGCTATGCCTTACTTTCTTTTTCTTTGTTCGGTACAGCGAAAACAAGGCAAAGGTGAAAGTTACAAGACTTCTTTTTCTTATTATTGCTCAAAGTGCACTGAAACGCAAGTAACACAGCTTAACCCCCGTATTCAGAAATGCGTCTTAACTTGAAGCACGCGCTTGACTTGATTTAAATGACGTCTGTCGTGAACCCACCGAGCGAAACACAATGAACGTCTTGGGCGCGTTCGCACAAGGCGTCATTTATATTACGTCAAGCATGACCTTCAAGTTAAGATACATTTCTTAATACGAGGGTAAGCCTTCAACTTCGAGGAGCTCACGCCTCTCACAATATATCTTTCGCATTGCACGAACGCGCTCTGATCAACGCCACCGCGACCACCATAGCAAATATTATTCGGGACTTGGATCGTAATTGAGTGGGCGTCCAGGAGCGGTAGCGCTTGGTTACCCCTGACGGCTGGAGCAGGTCAAAGACAGACGGGAGCGACGAAGAAGCAGGGATATTGAACCACGGCCACCGTCGACTCGTTCCTCTTCTCCGCCGAGAAACCCGCCAGCGGATCACGTGGTCGCCGACGGTTGGTGTGCACAGCACGGCGCCGCAAAAGCAAACAGATCGTGAGCCGTCACACGCGTGCCCTGCATATTGGTGTCGACACTCGCTGAAGGAAGGCTCCGGGGATGAACACGGCGGGGCTGGTTGTGACGTCTGGGCAGCCACGTCAACATGAGAAACGGGCGGGATCTGACGTCGCTCCGTGTTTGACATACGATCGCGTATGTAGGTCTTGCAGGGACACCTGCTACGAGAGCTTCCTTCATTTTTTTTGTTTTACGATTCTCATTTATCAGTTTATTGAGTAACATACAGGAAATGTTGGCAATAGAGATGTGCCATCAGCCTTTCCACAGGAAGTCGAAGTGCCGCATAAATGAAAGCATGGCACGATGTAAAGTGAGTACTTGTAGTCATTACGCAATTCACTTCCCGGAGCGGAGCAGCCATTTGCATTTTAAAAAAGAGTGCACAAAAAAAGAAAGAGAAATATTACGCTTACCAACGAGCGCTCGAGAGAGCGGCAGTGAAAAAAAAGGAAGTGTTCTTGCCTACACCTTCAGCAACTGTGAGAACTTATTTAGAGCCAAGTTCTCCAAACACGCGTGTGTATGAGTGGGCCTGCGGGCGCACGCATTCGTGTGTGTGTGTGTGTGTGTGTGTGTGTGTGTGTGTGTGTGTGTGTGTGTGTGTGTGTGTGTGTGTGTGTGTGTGTGTGTGTGTGTGTGTGTGTGTGTGTGTGTGTGTGTGTGTGTGTGTGTGTGTGTGTGTGTGTGTGTGTGTATTTCGTGTTTTTGCCTGGCCTAATAAACATATGACGTAGCACGTACAAGACACTTAGAAAACTAACTAGTTTTATGATTTTGAATATTCGGAAGTAATACCCGTGTCACACGGGCGTTTGGAAGGCCTTCCAACCGATAGTCAGTTGACTCAAAGGTCAAGTTCGAGCTGCTACACGTGCTGTTTCGAAGGCCGCCGAGTCAATTGTGTATCGAGTCAACGGAGCACCTTACAACTCGATCGAAATCTCGATGGCCTTTGAGCAAGGAAACGGAACCAGTGCGAACATGCCCTCTTGTACACAGTGTGCTCGTATTATCGGTTAAAAAGAACAAACTAAACCAAAATGCTCTAAAATACTATATACGAGTGTTATTAATTATTCAATAAAGTATTTTTGCCACTTGATATGTGCGAACTGCACATACTCTCGACAACAGCGACATGCAGCGACGCAAACGTTGCCGCAGTTTCGCTACTCAACAACTTAAAAACAACAGCATATATGTATGACAATGTGTAAACATTTCTCTAAATGTATAAACAAACATAAAAGAAATTACAGTGCTTTTAAGTGGTTTCAATGTTGCTTAACTTTTCGTGACATGAAAACGAAGTAAAGATCCGCAGCGCTACACAATTTCACGAGAAACACCTGAACCGCTCAACGGCCTTTCGAAAGTGCCGTGTAGCAGCGCGACAACTCCTTTGAGTCGATAGAGTTGTGGCATTTCGAAGGCCGTCGACTGGAAGGCCTTCCAGATGTGCCCGTGTGACACAGGTATAAGCTATGCTTGCGCTTTCCTGCCGTAGCGATAAAGTAACGCGATCAGTCTGACTGACTGACTGACTGTGACTGGCTTATTGTGACTGACTGACTGATTGACTGACTGTGACTAGCTTATTGTGACTGACTGTAACTGAATGATTGTGACTGGTTTATTGTGACTGACTGTAACTGACTGACTGTGACTGTGACTGAGTGTGACTGATTGTGACTGATTGACTGTAACTGACTGATTGTGACTGTCTGACTGGCTGGCTGACTTACTGACTGTAACTGACTGATTGTGACTGACTGACTGTAACTGACTGACTGTTTGTGACTGATTGTGACCGACCAACCGACTGACTGACTGACTGACTGACTGACTGACTGACTGACTGACTGACTGACTGACTGACTGACTGACTGACTGACTGAAGCTAGCACACGCTAGGTTTCCACACATAACAAAATGTGCAGCAGAGGCGCGCACCTCATGCTCGGAGCTAGCTGTAGCCATTCTTGGAATGTACAGTAACAAAGAAAACGCGAGCTCAAAACACCAGAAGTCAGCTACTACTGGTGCTTGACGCATTTATACGGCGCTCTAGAGGGCTGTTTTGTAATGATGGTCACGTGGCTGCACTTTCGGTGGGTTCCAAAGGCAACTTGGTCGCCACCCATCAAACTGGGCGATCGTAAACGCGCTTATCTCAAGAAACGAGCGAAAATTTACGGCGCCACTGAACCCTTACGTACCGCCAGTTATAGTTATTGTGGTTGTGCGTGTATTCGACGAGTCGTTCTGTTTGTTGCTGCCTTCGTTATTTCTATCTCTCCTAAGCGCTCCAGTTTCCCAACCAGGCGAGCGTCAGCAGTGTGAAGCAATAAATCGTCCTTAACCCCACATAACCTGGCTAAGACAGCAACGAGAATTTCTCAGGAAGTATAAATGTCAGCTGAAGGATATTAGCGATAAATTGCAAATGGCCTGCGAAGCTGACCAAGCACAATGTTACGCACTAGAAAAACAAATAAAGAAAGTAATAATAAAACGAAGCGTCATCAAATAATCAACGGAATCATGGTGCTTTCCTGCTTTTCTTCGAATTTCCTAAGCCAGCGGTATGTATGCTCTTTTCAAACGCTCAAAATCTGACCCGTATTTGGCTACGAAGCAGCGGAAGGAGTTTCACTGAACAATGGTTCTTGCATGAAAGTTAACAAAAACCTTTTTCAACAAATATCTTGCAGCTTCCGCGAAATAAGAAGACCAAACATTTCCATAAACAATCTGGGAAGTGGCAGTGAGTGCGATGGTAACGGCAGAATACTATTACGGTATTTCACACATTGCGAAACTCCTCTCGTAAAAGACAATTGAAAAAGCACGCGTTCATTTTGTACGTCCTTTATTGCAAAAAGAAATAAGTAGAGGACTCTGTACAGTGCGTCAAACGCTGAGAATGCATATGGCGGCTGGCTCACGCAATTTCGAAGCATAGATAAGTGGGGCCTGGAAAATAAATGGCGGTTCTTACAGCGCCATTTATTTGTAGCGCCTCCATCATGATATACCAACTATAGCCCAACGTGCAACTTTAGTCAGCTTCTTGTAGCAACGACCGTGAACAGGATACAGATTTACCTTGCGTTCTATGTGCAATCTGCAGCTCGTGCAATCTGCAATTTACGCATTCGTTTATGACGCCACAGTTAATAAAAGGCCAACCGAACGAAATAAAATAGTGAGAAAATTACACCTCGTCTGTAGTTTAGCGATTCTCTCATTGCAAATATTGCTCTGACTGCCCTATACGACACTTGAACTTGGTAAACTGCAGGGCAGTGTGGCAACTAGGCTGAAGCGCTCAGAGAGAAGGAGAGAGAGGAAGAGGTAAAAGCGGGTAGGTTAAATAAAGACGTGCTCGGTTAGCTACCCTGTATACACAAGGGGAAGGAGAATGGTGGAGAGATAGCAATCTCTGTCTAAATTTCTCGAACCTATGACGTTGTTTCTTCTGATTTTACAACATACGTTTTATCATAGCGACTATTATGTAAGGAACAGCCGTCGCTATTATACAGTGACTAAATGTATCTCTTATTTTCCCTTCAATTAAAAAAGAAAGGTAGGAAAGAGTGCTCAGAATGGCAAAAAACGCTTCCATGTGGGATTTCTGAACCTAAATATCAATAGTCATGGACGGCACTGAATGGCAGAAATGCTTCTCACGGAACTACTCCTTGCAAGAATTGCTGGAGAGCCTAACAAAAATCCTGTGGATCATTCGGCCGTGCGATGGCGCTGTCGCTATGCTACTCCATCAGACTACGAACAAGACGGAAATTCACGAGAAGATGGAGCCCTGAAGTGTTTAGCAGCAACGGTCCCTGTTCCGACACCCGCTCACCAATCCGACTGTGAGGCTCGAAGCGCCCTGGCTTCTCTGCGGGTTCCGAGGTATAGCCCTCACCAAGAAGAGGCCAGCAGCGGTTGACACGAACAAGCACTATTAGATAAACAAACTTAATTGACTGGTTGTGGTTGCGGCTGGCACGAATTAAAGGTGACCTAAAGAAACTCGACCAGCCTCCCTGTGATCGTCCCTGACCGCGGTCCGATCAACCTTGGTCCCTGCGGGGCGGGCGCATGCCTCGCGCCCGCGCGCTTGGCGCTGTTACTCGACGCAGTTTCTTCCTGCGTTACTTGTTGGCGTTCACTTACGAAGCCGCGGCCACGCTTAATGCGAGATGCGCGGAACATCAAGTGACCAGTGTGGTGTCGCCGTCAACGCAGCACCTTCGTGTGGCGGCTGCGGCTGGTTCACCCTTCCGATCAGATATCGATGGCACATCGGCGATTCCCACAGGCTCTAGCTAACTGCCGGAGAACGAGGACATGGAGGGGGCAAACACCCGCAACAAGAGGAGACCTGTGCAGGCTGCTGCAGAAGGAAACCGGAGACGAATCAACACTTCGCAGTAAAACGCGAAGATCCAGCCAGAAGCGGAGGTTTCCAAGTAGCCATTCGTACTACCGACAGCTGTGTTTCAAAGCTTATCGAAGTGCTACCTGGTCAGCGGTGGCAATCAGCAAGAGATGATAAGAATATTGATGAAAAAAAAAAGGTATGGAACAAATGGGGTCGTCAAGTCACAGGCAATTTTAACAAGATATAGTCAGAATGCTATATACGTTGTCATATATATCTTCGGTCGGTCGGCCGGTTGTGTAGGGCAGGAAACATTATGGTGTAGCGCGAAACCGGAGACATGAATAGAAATGAGCATTAAATCCTACGTGAAAGATTCGCGCACACTGAGGGCAAAGGGAAGGGGGTGAGAGAGAGAGAGACAGAGAGAGAGAGAGAGAGAGAGAGAGAACGCTAAGATTACTGAAGACGAAGGAGATTCGGTCAAGGCTCGTGCGGCTGCATTCGCGAACCTAAATCCTTTTCTATACCAACGTTCTGCCTTCGGCCAGTGACGCAGACTTATTGTTGCGCGCGCTTCCATTCTCGAATTCCCCCCTGCTTCGCCGAAAAATTCGTTCCCGAGCTTCTAACCTTTTGTGTACTTTCTAACTTCATGCCACGCGTTAAAAGGCCCCACTCATTCAGCGATATCATTTTCGAGCCAGGATCCACAAAAGAAAAAAAAAGAGCAAAAAAGGAACTGAGCGTTTAGACGCAGGTCGCCTTCTATGCTGCTTATTCGCAATAGCTTCAAATTCACATACATTGCACTAAACACTAAGCACAATGATCCCCTTTCCCTTTCCCTAGTGCCGGGTAGCAAACCGGAGGTTTTAACTCTGATTAACCTTCCTGCCTTCCTCTCATTTGCCATCTCTCTCTCTCCCTCTCTAAGCACAATGATCACTCACAAGTATCGTCGCCTCGCGAAAACTCAGTTAAACATTCCGAACAACTTGAAAGTCTAGTTCAACACGACAGAAACTCGCGCACTGCACCAATGCCAAGGGCAGACCCACCATTTGTGCAGGAGAAAGAGGGAGAGAGAGAGAGTATTTCTGCCTCGAAGTAGGGTGCCTCGAGGAAACCCTAAGGCACCCTACCGCGAAGCGATTGAATGCGCGCCCTACCACCCACACACCCCCTGCAAGTAATGCTGCACTGTTTCGCACAACCTGATTGCAATGTGTGTGTGCGACGCAGAAGACAAACCACGCGCATACTTCACGGATCACGCTGCAACTTGAGCAGAAATGGTACCTCGCCATCTCTCTGTACTCGTAGACGCAACCCGACAAGCACCACTATTTTTCTTTTTTTTTTGCTTTAAATTAATTTTCTCTCCGCTTGGCAACATTTGGACACGTTATCTTCTTTTCTTTTTTTTACTTTTTTCCATACTTATAAGGTGGGGCAGAAATTAGTCGCGCAGTCCGCTATGACTTCTTGGTTAGAAACAGGAAGTGGCTCGGACTATGCCCTCGAGCATCGGCTTCTGCCAGGCTGCGAGGAAACGGCTCGTCTGGAGAGGGCACATGGCGCCGCGTGGAAGGAGCCCTTTTTCGTTCCCATTAGCTCTTCGCAACTTGCCAGGGACGCGCGTTTCGTTTCTATTCGCGAGAGGGAACCTCTCTGTCTGGACAGCAGAATTAGAGCTAGAAAAAAGAAAGCAAGAGAGAGAGAGAGAGAAATAGGAAGAAAGAGCATGAAGAATGCAGGGAATTAAGCGCTGGCCGGGCCTGCAGAGCTGCAGCGATACAGCAGGGAATTGTCGCGAGAGACGCGGTCGGTCGGGACACCCGGGTTAATTGCGCCGCAATCGCTTTCTCCCACCAATGAAGCGCTCGCAGGCGATGGAAGGATGAATGAAAATATATAGATATATATATATATACGAAAAGAAGGAAAGAAAAACAAGGAGCCACATAAAAAAGAATGTGCTGCAGCAACGAATGAATGAACGAGCGAACGACGGCTGTAGCGGCGAGAGAGAGGGTGGCCTTGGGGAAAAGAAAAAAAAAGCCAGGGCCGCCACTGCTCGAATCGTCCGTCCGCCGCAACTTATTGATTCCGAGCCAGAGGCTGCCGTGCACGCTCGTTTGGCCGCTAATAGACGTATCTCATTAATACACGGAACGGCTCATAATTAGAGGAGATTATTAGATCGAGTACGGCAGGCTTCGCAAAGCGCAATCCCAATGTGTAGTCCGCTTGCACGGTGTTTTATGCCTTTCTTCGCGTTCCGCATTAACTGTCGGCGCCACGGAAACACGCCCCGTCTAGGCAAGAATAATTACGCACGAGAAACTGGATGCGTATGGCAGGAATGTCTTCGCGGACAAGGTAGGTCAAAGCATGGGTCACGTTTCTATGCTTCTCTTTTTGTTGTTGCTGTTGCTGTTTTTCACAAAGTGCGCTTCTTGTGGATACAAATCAAAAATCAGTTCGAGAGAACGTTTGGTAATGCCACAACGACGTGCCTTTAATGACGTGGTATTGATTTCAAGAGCTCTCGAAACTTCGTGGAGTAACCATCAGCATGAAAACGCGCACTAACTCCTGCGATTGTAACGTGCACGTAGAAAGCCGAAACGCGGCCGCAATGCGCGCTCATGCGCTGCTGCTTTGGGGTCAAGGAATAATACCGGTGGCACACGTACACTTCTGATCGCGATCGGGACCGATCCCGATCGAGCTTGATCCAGATCGGGTGTTGCTGCACGGTCATTTGCGATCGCGATCCGAGAATCGCGATCAGCCCCTTAATCGGTGTCGCAGGCTAACGTCTGCGCCCTCTAGAGCAGTGATCTGAAAAGGCCAAAAGCAAGAAGTGAAGCGAGCTCAATAAATAACGTTTAAACATCTTTTACCAGCAATAATAAGCTGTAAAATTGAACTATTGCCCAAATATAACCATGTTTTGCACATCTGAATTTGTAGCTAATAGATTATGGAGTGCTGAGAGTTTCTGACGATCAGCAGACCATATTAACTCTGTCCGGATTGTTGGACCGTGTAGCAGCGACCATTGTTGATCGTGATCGAAAAATCTAATCCGAATCAGCCCCGATCGCGATCAGATATAACACACGCACTGACCTAACCATTGCCTCGGGCCGCTTATTTGGCGCCACGAATTTGCCAATAATTTAGTGCACGAGTTATGCAGCGCACGAATCAGCTGGAAGCGCATACAGGCAAATAGCGTACTACAATGTGAACTGCTGCTTAATTGCGAGAAAAAAAGGAGCGAGCGAGAAATGCAAAACGCGTAAATGGGAAGTTTTTCTCCCTCCTCTTCGCTATGAGTATATCTGAGTAAATTCAAGAAGCGTGACGCAGCAATTTGTCGACGAGAGACAGTACAACGAAGGAGAAATTGACAGTTTCGCGTCAACTGCGTCGTTTGTTTGCCTTAAACGACCAAAACTTAACGCTCATACTGACCTAAACTCGCTCTGACATAGCAGAGAACACCCACAAAGTGCTGGGTGGCAAACCGCAGTGCGCCTGGTTAACCTCCACGCATTTTTTGCTTATTTGTATTTTTCCATCGCTCCCTGCTTCTAGATATAGCGTTACACCGACCCGTTACAGTGCCCGTGGTCTTGTGCAACACTGTAGCGAAAAAAGCAATTACAGCATTGCTACAATCCGCCTTTTTCGTTTTTCTGTGCTGCCCTCTGCCGCACGCCGCTGAAAACGTTTTGGAAGGGGTGCCGGTGCTTTCGCCGGTCGATTTATGTAGCTGCGCCCACGTTGAGTGCGCGTCGATTGTACGTTTCGTAGATCGTTAATCATCATTAATGGCTTCTTTGGGGCAGCATGTCGTTCCTGGAAGCGATGTAAGACTCACAGACTACTGGTTGAGCAGGTATGAGTGCGATTATGTGCTAACAGTGGGTCCGATAAACGCACGCAGAGTTCCGTCTGCCAACGCGGCTGCCTTGGAGTTTGTTGTCGCTCACTTCTGCACTTGGAGCTCGCTTTGCCTTTTGCACATTATTTAGACATTTCGCATATTCAAGAAGTCTTCGAGCGCAGCCTCTCGCGTCGGATTTATCAAAGTGGTGCACTTGTTTACATCGACATCTAAAGCCGCGGATCGTTGTTAGCGTCAAATATTGTGCAAAAGGTGCATCGCTGATATGAAATGATGTCAAAACGTAGCAAAACATACATATCTGTGCGAATGTGCCGCGTCGTTCCACCCTGAGACGAGTCATTATAAGCGGTCGAACCACTTAAACAACGGCCACTGTAACCCAGATACATATTTTACGGCCCGTTAAATACTGACGCTCGCTTTTCTATAACTCCCTCATACTTACAGTTTGCGTGTGCCATAAAGCCTTATTAGGGAAAAGTGTGCTCGCATAAGAGCTCACTTATAGGCCGTGTTGTTCTCCCGCGAAAACACGGATGCCATCATTGACTCGGTTGGTATAACTGAGCGAGACGGTTGCTTATGCTGCTGTATACCGAATGCGCCGGCTCTTGTTCGCCATTTGATGCAGAGTTATACAGTACATCTCCGCAATTGAGAAATGCATCGGCATAAAATGTACACACCCATCCGTAGCAAATACGACCGGCAGCCTATAGGGGTACGGTGAGGTACACATGTTGGCACAGCGCTGTGTCGCCGCTGGCCGCCTACCAGTGCACTCGCCGTGCGAAGTGGAGTGTAGTTGATGTAAAGTGGCTAACGCCAGAACTGGACTATAAAAGCAGTTTCCTTCATCCTAACTGCCTACTTTCCAGTTCAGGTCCGCCGGTAGCGGGCGCACGAACTCGACAGCGCCAGGCTTAACTTTCGCTGAACAGGATCAACGTCGACTCAAACTTCATGTGTACGGCTTGAGAGGGTTGAAGCTTGAGCATTTTAACTTGGTAGGCATGTTTGACTAATTTTGAGCGCGATTAAATATATATACAAGCGAAGGCGCTGTCGCTTCGACGGCCGATCGCGCGGGGTTCGGTCGGACGACGGTCGGCACGCCGATTTTGTCGGTGCCGTCGCCCAGAAAGCCCGTCGCAGTACGACAACTCGCACTCGTCGGTTGCGTACTTGTCGGCCTGGTATGACAAAGTGGTTTCAGTGAAGCGCAGCAGTCGGTCAGTCGTAAGAGAGAGCGTCTTGTCGTTCTCGTATCGATCCAGTGTTACCGCGCCTTAAACGAGTATACGCACGCGCTGCCACGTACCACCAGCAACAGGGGGCTGACGCTGCAAGAAGACCTCGTCAGCAACGTGATGTTTTTTTAAGCGTCACGCAAGTGTGATGCATGGGTTTTTTCGTTAAATTTGCTAGCCATCAATGCAAGGCAGCAACCACGCGGCTCACGTTGCAGCCCGGACTACTCGGATGAAGGCCCGACTGCTTTCTATTGTAAAGTGAATTTGCGGTCTTACGTTACGCACGTTTCCGGCACCGCGCCGAAGTCGAGCTACCAGTGGACTTTAAACACCGCACACAACACGAGTGTTTGCAGCAGCGCGCGTCCGAGCGCTTTTTTTTTTTCAGGGTACTTTCGGGCGTGCGCTCAGTCGCGCGACCCTTCCAAAACGTTTCGCCACTAATCCGCCAGATTAGGACGCACCTGCCGTCGCGCCATGAAAAAGGCGAAAATGGGAAAGTTCCCGCAACCCTGTGTGCGCATTCACGCGTACGCGCAGCTAATGCCTTTCTTTCCTGTCCCTTCTTTCTCTCGACTTACCGTTCTATCCCCTTACCGTAGAGCAGGGTAGAAAACTGGAAAGGCTTTTGCGAACCTCGCTGCACTTTCCCCTTTTCTTTCTCTCTCTCCTTGAGCTCTGATACCACCTAGTTTTCATTTCCAGCACACATCTGCGTCGGCTTTACAGTCATCATCATCATCATCATCATCATCATCATCATCGTCATCATCAGCCTAGTTACGCCCACTGCAGGGCAAAGGCCTCTCCCATACTTCTTCAACTACCCCGGTCATGTACTAATTGTGGCCATGTTGTCCCTGCAAACGTCTTCATCTCATCCGCCCACCCAACTTTCTGCCGCCCCCTGCTACACTTCCCTTCCCTTGGAATCGAGTTCGTAACCCTTAATGACCATCGGTTATCTTCACTCCTCATTACATGTCCGGCCCATGCCCATTTCTTTTTCTTGATTTCAACTAAGATGTCATTTACCCGCGTTTGTTCCCTCACCCAATCTGCTCTTTTCTTATCCCTTAACGTTACACCCATCATTCTTCTTTCCATAGCTCGTTGCGTCGTCCTCAATTTCAGCAGAACCCTTTTCGTAAGCCTCCAGGTTTCTGCGCCATATGTGAGTACTGGTAACACACAGCTGTTATACACTTTCCTTTTGAGGGATAGTGGCAACCTGCTGTTCATGATTTGAGAATGCCTGCCAAACGCACCCCAGCCCATTCTTATTCTTCTGGTTATTTCAGTCTCATGATCCGGATCCGTGGTCAGTAATGAAGCGAAAATAAACTTATTAAGCCTCTTCCCTTTCGGCGACAGCCACCTAAGGTCGTCGCTAGAAACTAACTGCCCCCTCTCCCCGCAACCTCCCCTCCCCCCTCCCCCCCTCCCCGCCCTGCTCTACCGTAACAGGCGGCGGCTCAAACGCCATGCCCGCGGTATACTATCGCCTTAGAAGAACTTGTTGTTGTTCGAGTTGGTGCATACTAGTAAACAGTTCTATAACTGCGCGCACAAACGACCACAGAGACAGCACACAAGGACAGGCGCAGTCCTTGTGTGCTCTCTCTGTGGTCGTTCGTTCGCGGAGTTTTAAAACTGTTTGCTAATACTGTCGCCTCTATCGATCCAGCGCCAAGAGCCCGCAAAGTGTCCGGCCTCCGCTGGACTAATTAGACCAAGCACACGGCTAATTATTTCCTCGCCGTGGCCTTGAACGTGTGCCATTACCGAGCACGTGTCCTTCGAGGCCACCGGCGCCGCCACCCTTGAGCAGAGTGCGAGGAAGTCTCGGACCTTCCAGCTAATCTTTGTTTCGCCGTGCGTTCCAGTGCGGCGAGTGCGCCCGGCTTGATCCCGAATTCGAGAGCGCTTTGCTTCCAGGACCCCAGCCCGACCCGCCTACACACGCCATTTCCTCGAAACGCAGTGCGAGATCCCATATGCCGCCACCGGCGTGGCCGTCTATTTTAATGAGCCCGCATAATCGCCGTACGTACAAGCCCCTAATGACCGCGGCGGCCCGCACCACTTGGACGAACGCCGCCGTAAACTTGCTAGAATTCCGCGAAAATTAACAGAGTAGTGCGGGTGGCGGCAGCCCGTTCAGCGAATGTAGATCGAGGGCGATTAAAACTCTGAGCGCGGTATGCATACAAACAGTGCTGTGCTGTAGTGGACGAAGGACTGAAGGTGAAAAATGTGTTCCAGCTCGAAAATATCAATGCGCCCAAATTTTCGGTGCAAACAGAAAAAAAAAAAAAAAGCAGCGCCCGAAAGTGTTCACACGGCTGTCCGTCTGGAATTGCCGTGGAAAGGTTGCGCGGAACGTTCGGGGAAAATTCGCGCGGTCCCTGTGATCAAACGCACCTCGGATTATCTCTATGACTTTCAACAATGAACAAATTATTGGGACAAGCGGTTGCGGAGGCATGCCGAGGATTTGTCAGCATGCCGTCAACGTCGTGCTGTTGTCGTTCTTCGGTCGTGATCATGCCGTGGTCCTCAAGTCTTTGCAGTTTTATCGTCATCGTTCCACCGTCGTCAATATGTCGTCGTTAATCACTCTATCGTCGTCACTCGGTATTCGTCATTCCATCATCACTCCGTCGTGATCAAGCCGCGGTCATCAGGGCTTCCTGATCACATGGTCAACATTCCGCCGTCGTCACTCTGTCCTTGTCATTCGCGTGGCGGTTCTATCATCATCGTTCCGTCGTCGTCAATCTGTCGTCGTCGTCGTCATTCCATTGCCGTGATTCCATTGTTATTCCACCTTCGTATTCATCCCTTCACATGTCGTCGTGACGCCTTCGTAAAGCAGTCGTCGTCGTGAAATCATCGTCACGCAGCTGTGGTACCTCAGTAATCGTGGTTCCAGCGTCATCCTTCCGCTGTCGTCAATCTGTCATTGTTATTCCCTCTGCCGTAGTCGCTCAAGTGTCGTCATTCCGCCATCATCAATCATCAATCTGCCATCATCAATCACTCTGTCGTCGTCATTCCATCGTCTCGCCCCTCCTTCGTCGTCATCCTTCCCTCACATGCCGTTGTGACGCTTCCGTAATCAGACAGTCGTCGGCATGCAGTCCCCGTCGTTCAGCTATCACAATTATGTAGTCGTGGATCCATCGTCATCGACCCGCCGTCGTCAACCTGTCGTCGTCAATGACTCTGTCGTCGTTATTTCCTCGTCGTCAATTAAATGTCGTCATTCTATTGTCTCGTCACTTTTTTCGCCGCCATTCATTCTTCACGCGCAGTCGTGACGCTTTTGTAATCATGCAGTCATCGACACGCAGTCATGGTCATGCAGCTGTGGTCACTCCGCAGTCATCATGCCACGGTTGTCCGGCCATCGATGTTCCATCGTGATTATTCTATCGTCATTATAGCGTTGCCACCCCATTTCCGTCAAAACCCACTGCCAGAGTCCAGGAGTAAAGAAAAAGTCGGAAACAGAGAAGTATACACAAGAAGCTCGTAACGTATTCTATCCTGGTAGTGGATGTGTTCGTTTACCGGGAATTTATGTCGCCCTTAAACGGAGGCCACACTTGTATCGGAACACTTGCGTCATTGTGGTACACTTGCCTTACCGTGTTCCAGCCTGCTCCTCGCTTTCCTTTTCCTGTTAACTGTGTATATGTGTATATGTGTTCAAAACAAATAATAATAATTACCGTGTTACGTTTGGTCGAACATTGCATAGCCTTTGCGTCATTGACGTTTTGTTCGCGTCAGCAATAGCACTCTATTTAGGTAATTTTCTGCAAAAATTTCGGTCATTAAGTTTACTTTTGTGTGACAGTTATTTGCCACTAGCGCAGACATCACCAAAAGCCTCGCTTAACATGGATTTCCATGTAAGCTTGGGATTCGCCACCGATTTTTTTAAAGAGTTAGCACAACTAGTGTCAAGCGAAACACGGAAAAGTACGATAAAAAAAATTTCCCGCAACAGCGGTCGGAGTGTACAAAGGAAAACTTCGTAACAGTGTTCAAAGGAACTACGAACTACGCCCACTCCAAGATCTGACTGAGCGGAGCAAATGCCAATACACATCATTCAATCTTACCAGCTCCTGTTAACTTTCTATTCTGCTAGATTCACTACGCTGTTCGTGTACTGCAACTGAGATATAACAACACCCCTCCATCGGCAACAACGCAAAGGACGACCACTTCAGAACAAGAATCAGAGCGCTTGTCCTGCATGTGGTGCGCCTTCGCTTCTGCGACCTTGTTTAAGCGAGCTGATACAGTTTAATGCTGCAATAATACTGGTGCATGACGATTTGTGTCACAAGAATTAGGAAACTGTAGTGACAATTGCAAGGCTGACCACAATCGAAGTGTATTACTGAGCTAAACTAACGCGCCGCTTGTAACTTCATCGTAGATGTCCTACATGTACCATACGCGCATGCCCACCTTGCATCTGTCCGAAAAGAAAGTAAACAAAAATAAAAAGAATCTTCATAACACTGTGTCCCGAGCGTTTTACTCTTTCCGAGAACAGATATGGCAAATAAAGTTCATTTTGCTCGTTTCTTACACCGTTATCGACGTGCTAGCGCCGAGACCATTATTTCTCGACATCGACGCCCACACCTTAATTGAATGACATCAAGAGCCGACCAAAGCGCGCCTTACTCTTTAAAAAACACACTGCTCGTGGAGTAAAAAGTCAGCTCTGTCAGAAGATCCATCGACTTCACGTTCCCCACTTACTCGCCTAACGGTTATAAACTTTCCCGTACCGCATTGACCTAACGCTGACTTGCAAGATGTAAGTATAACACATTCACTGCCAGAATTCTCAGAAAAAAATAATTTAAAAGAAAGCAAATATATACAAACAAATTTAGCTTGGGGAGGAACAGCCTTTTTTTTGCGCGGTATGCACTATCCAAGAAGCTTCACAGCCCAATCCCCCTGAACTGATGGTGGCGGATCTCGCAAAATCTCTTGGACAAGAGGCGCCGTAAAAGTAAATATTCAAAGTAAGCGGTACAAGCCCAGACAGACAAAAAAACTCTATGCGGAGAACAATAAACTTCCCCACGGACATTCCGCCATTTCGTTAAAATTTTTGTGGGTGACGCTGAATCTTAGCTTTTTTTTTTCGCTTTTTCATACGCCTCCCGTCACGCTGAGGTCACGCTGGGTCGCCTGTGCACTCGACCGCACCACAGCGCTATTCGAAAATCGAGCAGCGGAGCAAATGCGCCGCAAGTGAACTTGGAGGCGGTCGACCGCGTTTCATGACAGGCCCTTTCCACTGCCAGCGCTACGCAGAGCGCAAATCACCGTCGCGCAAGCGCACTTTGGTTCTTGTGATCAGGAGTTGTCACGCCGTGGTGACACGGAGGATGAGTCGACGAAACGACCGTGGCTGTCGGTGTCGATACTTCTGCCGCCTACAACTACAGCGTTTGTCTCGCAGCGAATCACCATAAAGGCGGGAACATCGAATAGTGCAGAAAGAAGAACAGAAAAAAAAAGTCGCAGTTTCGCCCGAAAGACGAAGCATCGATTGCGATAGCAAAATATTGGACAGCTACCTATACGAGGCAACGATACTAGTTTTATTAAAATTATGGTGTTTTCCCAAAACCGCTTTCTGATTATGAGGCACGCCGTCGTGGAAGACTCCGGAAATTTCGACCACCTGGGGTTCTTTAACGTGCACCTAAATCTAAGTACACGGGTGTTTTCGCATTTCGCCTCCATCGAAATGCGGCCGCCGTGGCCGCGATTCGATCCCGCGACCTCGTGCTCAGCAGCCCAACACCATAGCCACTGAGCAACCACGGCGGGTACTAGTTTTATCGGCCGTGAACTTGTGAACGCAGGCATACTAACTAAATTAACAAGCATGGTTTCACAAAAGCAAACACGAACACATCTCACTCGATGACCGCGGAAACTCGCTGTCAAAACGCTGCAGTGAAGAAGCGTGGCGGCAACAGCGAACGAATTGCCCTTCGTACTGCGTCTTCCATCCCTCCCCCCCCCCCCCAACGCGAACTATGCCTCGAAAACAGCGCGCGGCGAACTGTGTCTCCGTCGCAGATGCCTGTCAAGATACAGCGGCCTGCGCCGCCCGGAGTAGAAAGCACTGCCCGGCCCCTCCCTATCCTACCTTCGGATCCTTACACGCGACGCAAGACGTCGCGCTTCTTCCCCGCTTTCCTCGCTTGTGTGCGCTAGGTTGAGCGGCGATCGCCGGCACACCCTCGCACGCTTTCACTCGCACATACAGCACACGCGTGCGAGGATGTGCCGGCGATCGCCGCTCAACCTCGCGCACACAAGCGAGGAAAGCGGGGAAGAAGCGCGACGTCTTGCGTCGCGTGTAAGGATGCGAAGGTAGGATAGGGAGGGGCCGGGCGGCGCAGGCCGCTGTATCTTGACAGGCATCTGCGACGGAGACACAGTTCGCCGCGCGCTGTTTTCGAGGCATAGTTCGTGTTGGGGGGATGTAAGACGCAGTACGAAGGGCAATCACTCGCACACACAGCACACGCGTTCACGCAGGGGAGAACCACACACCAGCTTCGTCATAGTGCCTCTATTTTTAAGTTCACTTGAATTGGTGACTACAGACGTGATGCGAAACCTGATTGTGGCTTCATGGATGATACTTGTGAATGTTTATCATCAGAGTGCTGAACTTGCTTTCACCTTTGCGCATCCTTCTTGCTATGTCATCATCATCCCTCATCACATCTTTATGTCCCCATTCCTCCTCCCCCTGTGCAGAGTAGCAGGCTAGAGCACCTTAGCTCAGGCCGACCTCTCTGCCTTCTTTCAATTAAATTATCTCTATGTGTGTATATACAGCACACTCCGCGCGGCAACGATTTTATCGCTCTTGGACTTTATATGCAACCTCCCGGCGACGGCAGAAATGCGCCTCGAGTGTCCATATAATAGATATCGCAATAAAAGGAGGAGGATTTGTTATGTACGTAACGTGTTCTCTTCCAAAATTCCGAACTTCGCTACGGCCATATTTAAACCCAATAACGCCATTTTCCAAGAGTTCCTAACTCTACCGTCACTTAAGCAACGAGAGAATACGAAACCGAAACGTGTGCAAAACAATACATCACCGAAGGAATACGTGAATGCGGTGAAAGATCTTCGTAAGCACAAGGAACTTACAACAATATATATATATATATATATATATATATAATCAGAGCTCCGCAAAAATCAGTCAAAGAAAATGAAAGCCGATTATTAAAGTCTTGCTCACAGCGATAAATTATATGAAAGGCATCAGTAATTTAGAAAATTTTATAAAAGTTTAATAGGAATGCAAAAGAAGCCAACAGAAACACAAAGCTGAAGAAAGCGTCACCGCCATCCCGAAGTATGAGTTATAATGGCAAGAAACGGTTACACTCGTAACTACGGCAAGGACTATACCCATAGATGATGCCTTGTAAGCAGTACTATGCAGTGCTACTTAAATTATATTGGTACCAAAAAGCTTTAAAGGGTCCACGAACTACTATTTTTGGAAGTGGAAAACTGGATTCGAAGTTAAAACAGGCTATTTCAGAATTATTATTATTATTATTTGTTTTGAACACATATACACATATATACAGTTAACAGGAAAGGGAAGGCGATGAGCAGGCTGGCAACTGCCACCGGAAGGGGCACAACGCCTGCCTACTCTTCTGAAGGGAGGTGACAGCAACACAGAAATGGAAGATAGGAAGGAAGGGAGGAAAGAGGAAAGGAAGAGCAACAGGACAAATCTAAAGACTAAAGTAGAACACAGTACACTAGCACGTTGTTCCGCCGAGTTTCGACTCTGCAGCCGGAATTAAAGTGACGCCGCATCGAACAGCCTCCACAATTATCTATCACATCCATGGCTAGTTTGCTACGCGGCTAATTGTGCGCTCCACGATGAGACGCCAAGTATGGCTGCACGCAATCACCGTTTCACTGGTAGTCGGTTCACAATATACACTACAAGGTGTTTGAACCCGCCACTTCCCATCTTCGAAGGAAGAAGCGTTAGGACACAGTACAGATCACACACAGTAGGACCGGTCACTGAAGGTCACGCTACTACAGAATGTTGAACGTTCACGCTACAAACGTGAACTTAAGTTAGTTAGCTCTAGAAAGGTTAGTAGGGCGCGATGGGCCTGATCACGTTTAGATGCACAACCACTGGGGTATAAGCATTCCTCGAGTGTCGCACACCGCAGGCCAAGGAGGTGATAGTTTCTCACTAGCGACATGCGCTGCGCACTGAAAGCGGGACACTCAAATATAAGGTGCTGAAGTGTCTCGTAGCAGCCACAAGACGCACAGAATGGACTTGCCACACGCCCTTGTCTGTATAAACGTTCGTGCACGTTCACGCAACCAACCCTCAGCTTGAGCAGTTGTGCTCTAGCGCGACGAGGCAAGCCTCGACCACGAACACGGGGCGGGAACGTTTCATTTGCGACACGCTGATCTGGATGCTGCTTAAGTAGGTGGCGACGTATCAGGAGACGAGCGTCATCAAGCTTGCACAGAATTTCTGGGCAGTCACAGTTGTTATGAGCGCAACTTGAAGCGAGCCGATCAGCTTCTTCATTTCCGGCGATTCCTACGTGTGAAGGTATCCATTGAGCGACGACAGATACCTCACGTGATGTAATTTTGCTCGCAGAGTCAGTAATGCTGCGCACAAGTGGGCAATCAAGCTCACTGCGTTGTAACCTGCTAAGGGCAGCACGGGAGTCCGTAAAGATGACAACTTTCGATGTAGTTAACTCCTCTTGCACGTATTTCAATGCAACATTAATCGCTGCTAGTTCTGCAGTTGTTGACGAAGCTGGATGAGGTATTTGAAATATACGTCGTACTTTAGTTGAAGGGCAGAAAAAAGCTGCAGAGGCGCCTTGACCGTCGTTGTGTACAGATGCATCTGTGAAAACTTGAAGATAATCTGAAAACTTTTCGAACATGTGAGACTGAGCCAATTGGAATATTGCCGAAACAGCCATATCAGACTTTTTGTGCATGTCAGGGATTGTGAGGTAAATGGGAAGTACGTGTTTCGTGATACCTTTTGGAGGCGGAGACGTATCTGAAGCAGCATGTTCAGAAATGGTAGTGATATTCATAAATAAAGCCGCCATTTTTCCCATTCGAGATAACGGGCGGTTAACGAGACGATGAAGGAGCGATTGACCATTCGATGCGCGGTGCAGACGCTCAATATGATACAGAGCTCTCTGATCTGCTTGCAGCCTCAGGGGTAACTGATGCGCTTCAGTGAGTAATGCAATAGATTGCGCCTCACGAGGTAATCCAAGCATTAGTCGAAGGGCAACGCGATGATCTCGCTCCAGTTGGGACATCAAACTATGTGGTATGTTCAAAATTGGTAATGCGTACAGCATGCCTGAGAGTACAGATGACTGGTACACCTGAAGAGCCGTTGTTTGGTCGCAGCCAGCACCTCGAGCAGTCAAGGCGGCCACATACTTAAGGAGGGAGTGCGATTTGCATCGTACAGATTTAACGGCAGGACGCCAAGAGATGCGATCATCCACAATTAACCCCAAATAACGGTGTTGTCGCACCCAGTTTATAGGCGTTTCGTCAAGATAGAGTCGGCTCATCGTTCGACGAGCGCGTTGTTTAGGGTGATATGCTATTGCAGCCGACTTAGCAGGTGATATGAGCAGGCCAACTTCACCCAAATACTCCGAAGTAGCGTTGAGAGCTCTTTGCAAGCTTGCACGAAGCCGCGGACCAAGGTGCGAAGGGCCGCTTATCCACAGAGCAATGTCATCTGCGTAGACAGCTATGTTCACAGGGAAATCAGTGTCCCGAGGCAAACGACTTGGAAGTGCGGCGAGTACGGTGTTAAACAAAAGCGGCGATAATACGCTGCCCTGTGGCATACCGCACTTCACATTTCGGTATTCACTAGTTACTCCTCCGACACGCACTTTCATACGGCGCTCCGATAGAAAATTATGCACAAATTGTAGCAGACGACCCGAAATTCCCGTGGTTGCAAGAGCGAAAATAATCGCCTTATGCGGAACTGAATCGAAAGCTTGCTGTATGTCTAGGAAGAGCATGTAGGCAGAGTGCTTGTTTTCTTTAGCAAATTCGAGTGCTGAGACAAGGTCTGATATGCTGTCCAGAGCCGAACGGCTCTGGACAGCATATCACAAATGCTTCAGTGCGTTCAGCAGAAGCGGCTTGTTTTCTTTAGCAAATTCGAGTGCTGAGACAAGGTCTGATATCACAAATGCTTCAGTGCGTTCAGCAGAGTGCTTGTTTTCTTTAGCAAATTCGAGTGCTGAGACAAGGTCTGATATGCTGTCCAGAGCCGAACGGCTCTGGACAGCATATCACAAATGCTTCAGTGCGTTCAGCAGAAGCGGCATTATTGGCAATCAAACACGGGCTTCGCGGTGCTGCTTCAGCAGTGTATGCAGACAATCTCGCACCATGCAGAACAGCCAGGAAGGAGTACCTAACACCACATAAATCCCTCAATACGTTTGAAGAGAACACTCTTAGGAGACTACAAACTAATACATACCCAACGCCAGCTAAGTTACACCAGTGGTACTCTAAACTATGCTCCCCGCAATGCCCATCCTGTGGAGAGGTAGCTAACCTCTACCACATGGTGTGCGCTTGCCAATTTAATCCCATAGTTGACCCCATTCCAAATCCCTCAAAAGAGCAGTGGGAGGTTATTCTGCTCAGCGATGATCCTGACCGTCAGCACTGGCTGGTGGGGAGGGTCAGCGCAGCAGCAATAACCAATGGACTACCGGACTAGGCCCACCCACGAGTTCTACGAATATCCTGCAAATAAAGATGTTTTCAATCAATTCGCGGTGCTTCCGCTCCTTCTTCAAATGCCTTGCACTGCGAAGGCTACGGCGGAGCGGGGCGTGCCCGCAACGCTCCGCCTGCTCAACGTCACTCTGATTCGCAGTTCCAATTTGATTTTGGTTGAAAAACCCAGCACACTTAAACAGAATAAATTCAACACAATATCCAGACGCGAGCTGCAAGCTCCGCAAACACGAACACGCAGGCGTGGCACACATCTTATGGAAGTGCACACAGATCAGATCAGTATATGTAGAGAACAAGATAGAACCGGACCTTCTCGAGGAGCGATGGCTAAGCGCTCTGACTAGCTCAGAACTACACGACC
The DNA here is from genome assembly GCF_050947875.1 of Dermacentor variabilis. Classification (NCBI taxonomy): domain Eukaryota; kingdom Metazoa; phylum Arthropoda; class Arachnida; order Ixodida; family Ixodidae; genus Dermacentor; species Dermacentor variabilis. The sequence continues at coordinate 152,619,081 of NC_134569.1, read as the reverse complement.
AATTATGGGCTATCCAGCGGGCCCGGGCAGCGGTGGAAAGGCTATGCCTCACCGCACATAATGCCCGGGTGGCCTGAGCCCGGGCTGGCAACCTTGCAGGTCCTTTTTCCATTAAAGTTTTTTCCGTCCGTCCGTTAACGTGGACGCCGCTACTTCCGAATTTGGCGCCTACGACGCGCCGAAAGTAAGCCGAACATTAGCCAAGCTTTAGCCAAACGTAAGTCAAACGCGGTCGTACCCAGCGAGCCGCAGTGCGCTCAGCCAGCGGACTCGTCGCGGCATCTCGCGGTGGCCGCGGTATCTACGTAGCGCATAGCTACGCAGCAGACCGCAGCTACATGCAACTGTAGTGCGTATGCGCAGCGTTTGCTTCGTACACGACAGGGCTTGAGTGCGTGGTCGCCCTCATATGCTCCAGCGTGACCATGCTACGTGGCGCGGACCGGTGTCGTCCTTCACAAGCTTGACCAGCGGATAGTAGCCACGTCCAAGTTGCGCATTTCTCCAAGCGCTATCAACTAGTCTGCCAAGGCGTCTAACGAGGAGCCGCCAGGAGTGAGCGCGCGCGCTGCCAAACGTACGTATGGTCTGTCCTTAAGTTTTCGTGGTTCGAGGCTAGCTGAGAGATCAAAACTAGTCGAAATTAGCGAGACCCGACGGCTGCTACACCGATAAGCACGGTGGCCAAAGTTTAACTCCTACGCGGGCGGCCGCGGCCGAGCGGAAACAGACGATAGTCGGCTTCTTCCGGAAGTACGTAATAATTACCGGAATTCGAAAGCAGATTTTCGCTTACTTCAGCCTGTTTATTAAAGTTCGTCAATAAATATACAAAGTAACAGTAGGAAGAAGCGCACTTCGTCGATTGGCAGGTGTACGTTGGGGAAACAATCCTATATCCATGCTTAAACTGAACGCTGCACTGATAACAAGCCGCATTCTCTATCAGCTCCCTCTGATATCACCGTCATCGAGTCGATTCGAGCGCTTGGAGGCAGTGCACAGAAAGGGACTTCGCTTGGCGATGGGAGTTCCAACGGCGGCTTCAAACAAGAAAGTCACTAATGAGGCAGAGTCTCTTCCACTCCGCCTCTTGGCATCTCAGGCCTTGCTGACGCAGCTATTAAGGCTGGGCGAGTCACGCGCAGGCACGGCGCTTCTCCGGCGGCTAAGATCAAGAACTCGCTCACATTTCCATGCGGCACTGAACACCTTCCGATTTTTAGGATTGGAATGGCCTAAACGAAGTCGCCTTGGCCCGTCATGGTCTTTTCCGGACGTTACCTGCAGCCTCAATGTACCCCACCTACCGACGAAACGCACCATTTCAACTGCCGAAGCCAAGCTTATTGTGTTGGACCACTTGAGCACTTTGTTTCAAAGCCATCTACAAGTGTACACAGACGGTTCGGTGTGTGCACAAACAGATAGCTGTGCAGCGGCATTCTGCATACCATCCCTTGATGTGTCATGGTCTGGCCGACTGGATCGCGTAGTTTCCTCTACAACAGTAGAAAGCGCCGCAATCACCGCGGCTTTGCGGAAACTACGTGCCTTTTCTGCACGAGATGTCGTGGTGCTGACGGATTCCAAGTCAGCATTACAAAGATTACATCGGGGCCTACCTCTAGAGAAATTTACAAGGCAGTCTCTGGCACTGATTGACGACCTCACGAGCAAAGGATTTAACATAAGGTTTCAGTGGATTCCATCACACGTAGGAATTGATGGAAACGAGGAAGCTGACGCCCTTGCACGCCTTTTTTGACGCCTTGCACGCCCTTTTTGGACATGTGTCCCAAAAGTGAAAGCTCCAAAAGCTTTTCAAAACCCTAAGGATGCAATCCGCCTTCACTTTAGACAGATGCACAAGAATCCACACGAATCCTGTGTGGCTCATGGATTTACACGCGAACAAGCGACGCTTTTATACCGCATCAGGACCGACTCCGCATACACCCCAGCTTGGCTATTCAAGACTGGGCTTCGCGCTTCCCCACTCTGTGTTTTCTGTGGTGACATTGGTGACATCGAACATTTCATTTGACTATGCCCACAGTTTGACACAGAAAGAAAAGCGTTGGTCGACAACCTGCAAAAAAGCGGTCTCACGCACAGGACATTTGAAGACGTTGTTTTCCCCGGAGGGCCCGCGGCATTCAGGAAGAGAGCGCAACGCCTGCTGATAGCCTTCCTGCGAGACACGGGGCTCATCGACACCTGGTGACACATCCCTGATCTCAACTTGAAGGAGGATCAGGCGGAACAATTGCCGGCTATGTATGCCAGGCTAACCCCGCCTGCTTCAACATCACCACCACCACCACCACCACCACCCTTCTTGATTGACTATTGGCTAATAGCAGCCGCGTACGGGAATCCGCTATGTTACGAGACAAAGCGTCCAGAAGAAAGTGAGGAGCAGGCTTGTGTTGAAGAGAGGGAGTTTTGAGAGAAAGGCGACTTCACACTCCGTTGGCGAACTCCACGCGAGATGCTCACAGCAGCGCATGCTATCCGCGGACTGCGTTTTTTCACCAAGCCCGAGGGGTGGTTCAGGAGCCCTTTAACGCGATGTCAAAGGAACTAATCTCCGAAAGCACTTGCTTAGCGCGCTGCAAAATTCGAATAAAATGCCCTCACATATGGATTTCTACGGAAGACTCTCAGGCAGTTTTCCCTTTCTCTTTTCTTTTCATTCCCTTTATCACTACTTTCTTAACATTCCCTTCTTTTCCCTTTCTTTTCTCCGCAGCCTCCAAGCATTTGATTACAATAAGAGCTAATCTTAGCTGTGTTCTTTATAGTGACGCATCCCTTTGTACAAATATAAAAGACAAAAGAGGATAATAAACCGAGAAGTTTCAGTGCGGTTAAGTTGCTGTCCAAAACGTTTCGGCAAGAACACCATCAAAGTTCGAACGCATGAAGTTCAACATTAGGCGTATCTCTCTACAGCGACTCGACGTCGCCCTGCAGCAGTGCGCCCACTTCCGACTGCAAAGTTCGTCGCACAATAGCTCCTCCAAAAACGATGAATGCGAAGCAAAACTGACGAAATATAAGGTCCCGACATACCCGCCTCCGAAGACCGTATGTGCAACAACATCAATGCCCAGGCGTATACACTGCAACCAGCCACCGTTTCGAAACGTGTAGCACCGCAGTAAAAAGAGGCAACAACCCAGACAGGCAAAAAGTCATGGAAACATCGAACGGTGGCGGCAACGTCAAAAAGAAAAAGAAAAAAGTAGGCGCATTGGTGGTGGCGCCGTTTGAACGCCCGCACGCCCTTCGCGATCCCTCATTTCCTCATCTCCGGCACGCTGCTTGCAACACTGTCTGACTGCGCCAGATTTGACGCGTGGAGATCGTTACGGTGCTTGGAAAAACGAGCCGCGTGCGCCAGCCGTTGCCGGCCGCGTCTCGCAAGACACGTACTACATGGACTGCCTTCCGCGTGCGCTCTGGTCCGAGACTCGATCGCGGTAGATTTGACGTCCCAACATTGCGCTCGTATGGCCTCGCACTTTTGTCGCGATGACGCTTTTGAAACCAGCAGGACGCGGTTGTTGAACGGTTCGGCGAGGGGTTTCTTTGTGAAGCCCTTTCCGCGTCACTGCTTCACACAGACATCTCTTCAGATTGCACCTCGTTCAGCCTTTCTTTTCTTCATGAAATTGTTAGCCGAACGCAGCCCACTCCAAACCACGACCCATGCCAAGCAACATGAGCGTCGTCGTCATTGTGCTAGTGCTTTTCTTTTTGTAACTTAACGCGTCTAACGTTTAGTAATAGTTTAGAGGAGTCTCCTCGACACAAGGGACAGAATGACAGTTAAAGACGCTGTCATGTTCGCTGTCGCTTAGAGTTGTCCGTGTTAAAAGCAAAGGGGACATGAAGACAAGGTCGTCGAAAGTACGCGGGCGATATTGGATGAAGCCGAACCGTGTCGGAAAGGAGACAGGCCTCCCTACAACTTCGTCTTTCTCCACTCGAAGCAAGTCGCACCGAGCAAAGCTTTTCGTTCGCAGAACGTACGGACATGCCATGTGCGAGACGGATGTGTTGCTCTTAGTTCCCACCTGGCACTCAGCACCCGAAGCGCAATCCTTTTTAGAGCATTTGCCCTTACACAGTGAAATGGCTAGGGTTTTCAATCTCGTTACAAAGAATTCGCTCACTTAGATTTTTGTTCGCCTTGGTTTAGTTACCGCGTTACCTGTCGCAAGCAGCGCGATTACATTTTCTTTCCTTCCACAGACTCAACCTGGTCCTCACATCATAAAAACTGCATACATCACACTGAATTGCTCTGGCACTGGGGAATGTGCGGATTGCGCGCACCTGTTATTCACTTTCCCGTTTCCCTAGCACAGGGTAGCCAGTCAGTTTAGACGCAGGCTAACCTTCTTTTCCTTCCCTGAGGTTATCGCTTTCTATCTCTCTTTCTTTTTATATCTCTCTCTCACACAAACACACACACGCACACATAGAGAGAAAGAGAAAGAGAACACCAGTTGTCATCTTGCGTGAGTGGGCTTACTCGTAACCATTTGAAATTCACTAACTTTAAACCTACAACATCGGGCGCTACGCCTCTGGCAACGGAGTTACGTGAATGATTTAGTAGTATTTATTTGTCGACTACAACGTGCATGGATATTAGGCCAGCCTTCCCGACATACCCCAGAAATTCTCATAGTTCATTCAATTATTTATAAAAAATGTCTTTTCATTAGGACCATAAAGAGACCAAGTGCCGCTTTTTGAAGATGTGAGATGCCATCTATTCTAACTAAAAAAATTGTTTTAAAAAGGGATGGCCCCTCTCAGGGCCCGAATAAATCAAATAGCGATACACAGAGCGTTAGTTCCCCGGCTGAGTTAGCTATTGAACTGGGAAAAAAATTCTGCGCGACGACTTGGGAGAAAGAAAGAAGAAAAGGAATCAACCGCTGCACAAGCTGCGGGATAGAAAGACAGAGGCAAAGAGAGCGGATTACTTGGAGAACATAGTCCTCGGCCATGACTATTAAGTGCTACCAAGTTAAAAAAGAAATGAAGGTGCCGCAAAAGAAAAAAAAGAAACAACGAGGAACGGATGCGGTAAACGTACGCGAAGCCTTCCACCGCGCAGACTGCAGCGACATGCCGTGTGCGTCGTTATTAGCAGAGACTCGATTTCTTTAGCTCCGTCCTCTCTTTTTTTTTTTTTTTTCTACCCACTGGAGCTACGCGTGTTTTCGGCGTCCGAGCCACCATCTTCACCCCGTACGTGCCTGTGCAGTCTCATTACCGCAGGCTTACGGCGCACGACGTGCGGGTTTGCATACGTCGCGAGTAATTACGCTAGTCGGGCGTGAATCCTCCCTACGGCGACGGCTTCTCGTATACCTGGCGCCTATATAACTACATTTTTTTGTTGTTGTTGTTTTCCTTCACTAGTGACTCGCGTATGTTGCTCGTCGCTTCGTTGCCCCCGTGTTATGCGTGCCTTCGTCGTCCTGTAAGAACGAATGATGCATAAAGGAAACGGCAGCGGAGAAGGGCTTAATTAATAATGCATCGAGCAGTCGGCGAAGGCTTGCTCTGAAAGCGGGCAGGGTGAGGCACGAGGCCTTGGTGCGCTTAATTTCTCCTTTTATTCACACATGACATATCTGGATATGTGAAACTCGTTACTTGACGAAAGCAGTCGTCGTTGCTAATTATTCGGCTATTTAATATGAAGGAAGCGAATGAACGCCAGACAGAGTAGCAGAGAGACAGAGAGAAAGCTGGAAAGGCGAGCAGGTAAACGCGTTCGGTTTGCTACGCTACTCTGAAGGGTAATAAGTTAAAATTAGAAAAATAAAAGAACGAAGAGATATAAAGAGAGAGGAAGGAAATTAATAGCAGCGCGTACACGTGGGGATGCCCATCACATTTCCGCAATAAGTCAGCGAGCGAGGCCAGTCGATTAAAGAAACTGTGCCAATGTCCGCGCATGCATTCGTGAGCCTGCGACTCATGAGGATATATTTCCAAGAATCATTCAGTCTCTTTAGTCGTTTAGTCTAACCGGCTTAGGAGCCCGAAGAATGTCCCCTTCAAGGTCAAACTACAAAAACACCAACACGCGTTCAACTGTTTCTTTACAGCGTCAGTTGCACGTGGCCGTGTCTGCAATTCCAGTGAAGAAAAAAAAAAGGGTCTTTCGCAAGTACCGCCCTCAGCCAGTCGCGGCGCAGTAAAATTTGTCTGATGGAAAGGTGCGATGTTTTTGGATAATTGTGCCTACGACCTACCGCGATGCGCTCAGCCACCGTTAGACGCAAATGTCAATACGGCGTGCTCTTGCCGAGGCGTGGGCCAACCGGAGACATATGTGCTACCTCACCTCCATGCCTGCTCCAAACTCCAATGACGTTCTAGAGAGGGCCTATCCTGCGGTATGATTTCCAACAACGTCGCGAAATGGGCGCAACGTTTCAACATTTCGATGGCTATTATGAGAATACACGCCACCAATAAAATGAGAATTTCGAAGATAGCGCAGTCAACGCTATAGTTGTACTGACAGCGCACAGCGCGCGACTTGTGAAAGTCGAGGATTCCATTCGCACCACTGGCGAGCTATCCGAGTCATGGGCCATGTATAATACGAACAACAACAACAACAACAACAACAACAACAACAACAACAACAACAACAACAACAACAACAACAACAACAACAAAAGAGTTCGTTCAAGTGCCGCTCAAATGTGTTGCTTGTAGTTTCCCCACCCGTTCCATCGTCGTGTTCGTCCAGTAACATCTTCACCGGCTACATGTAGTGTCGTGCTGTGTGCACGTCCGAAACCTATGTGCACAGACGCCATCATTCTCAGAGTCTGCGCGACGTGGAACTCCTCCCCCCCCCCTCCCTGTCACCCTCCTCCCCACACCACACAAATTATCAAGCGCAAGTGCTGCGCAGTGGTTATGGCGACCGGCTCGTAACCGCACTTTTCCCAAGGGGCAGGAATTAAACACTTGGTCGCGACGGCGTCGAGTTGGAAACCGGATGCTAACCTAGTTAACCTTCAAACCTCTGTCGCTCCATTATCACCACATCGTGCGGAGTGCGTCGACAAACGTCCTCAAAGTAGCTGCAGCATGAAAGAGTGTAAAGGTTTCCAGCTGACCTTAAAACTCTATTACAGGTGCGAGCATTTTATTTCTTTTTAAGCGTCTATACATCCTTGTTGAGTAAGTACGAAATGTCAGTTACCGTGTACCTAATCTCCCAATTTCATCTAGCCCAGTTGTCGCTTCATTCCCCGCAGCCAATTAGGCAGCGCACACGCTAACTATTGTACTAATGTATTCGGCTCAACCCAGGCACATCGCAATAAGTCGGTAGGTAGGTTAGTGTCTCTGATCGTTTCGGGCCTCCTCAACAAAATGAAAATTGAAGTGTCCAGTTGTGCAACTGAACCTCCCAGTCCTAGCTACACAGCCCGATGCTTTAACCAATCGCTTGCACATTTATTTTGTGCCAATGCCAATTAACTCTTTTCGGACGACTGGCACGTACGCTATGTGACATAGCACAAGCGAGGTCACCCCGTGGGCACGCTAGTTTCCACTAGGCGGCGCTACATAAATTAATGATGCGTTCTTTCCAATAAAATTCATCTGATGTCGTAACGCCCAAATATTTGAAGTGACTCACTTGTTTTATTGCTGTATCGTCTAGCTTGTAATTGAAAACTAGCACGGTTCTTGTTTTTCTAGTCATCCGCACGTAGACAATTATTTCTTAATTTATTTCCATTTTCCACCCCGTGCATCAATCGATAATTGCTTCTAGCGCTGAACCTAAATTTAATTGGCCCACATGAGGTGAGATTTTAGAGTTTATTAAGCAATCATCTGCAAATAAACGAACCATGATTTAGCCATTAAGGCCCTTTGAAATGCGATTAATATAACTTGGAAATAATATAGCTCTTAACACAGACCCTTGAAGGACACCTGATGCTACAGTACTGGTCTATCATTCTATGCTGCCGTGTTTAACATTATTAGCTTCCTTGTGCAGTGATGCAGGCGGCATGGGCAATAAGACACGGTTCTAAATAGTTCTACAGGATATTGACAAAGTTGCTGCGCACAATGTTGAAAATGTGATTTTGTATGGTACAGCCGTTGTTTCTCGTGGTGTTCGGAGTCCACAGTGCAGCGCTCATGTTAATACATCAGCGGACATTGTTGTGACAGATTGGCGTTACTTTATAAGAGGTGTTGTATTTTCTTATTTGACTTGCGTAGCGCTCGTGTCTGTAGATATATTTGAAGCTTATCTTATGATTATTCCACCCGGCATCGGCCTTCAGGCTAACGGCATCACAGAAATAAATGAATTAGCCCACCAGTCCTAACTACTCTCTTTCCCGTGGGGCTCGAGCGGGTGCGGCTCAGGTGGGTGCGACCCACTTTCGGCCCACATTCCCCAGTTTTTTTCTGCGTAGCCGATAACGCTACGAAGACGCTGTGCCACTTTGTATTGTCTTAGGGATCGGCCCAGCTCGTAAAGAAGTAAGGCCTCTTGTTGGCTAGTCGGTTCATAGATTTAGTCAAAAATTTAAACTGCGCGGGGAGGACAGTGCGTGAACGGAAAACAGACGCACACACAAAGCACAGTGTGTGTGCGTCTACGTTTCTGTTCACCTCCTGCCTTCCTCGCGCAGCTTAAAATTTTGGCTGAATCGTAACAGAACAGGCTGTGAGATTTCGTAACCGGAATAGAAATGAGCCTATTATCGCGCCGTCACCGTCGTACTATACCGCCGTCGCCTCGCTTAGGTCGTCACACAGAGGCTGACCCGCACAATGGAAATTTCCGGAAATGCGCGCGAACCGTCAGCGGCGCAGGCAAGGCTGTGTGGGAAGTCGGAGCGTCGGCCGCCGCTGGAGTCTCCCCTGTTCGCCTTGCCTGCAGCGTGCGAGACGTTGATGAGGTGCAGGGCATTGTGAGAGAAGACAGCACGTGGCGCACCGACTTCCCATACTGCCTTGCGGCCGCCGCGCGCGCTTCTCGAAAGGTCCATTGTTTGCCGTATACAGACACGTTCGCGCATCTGGTAACACTTTAAAGAATCCCAAACAATGCTGAATATCTGGCTGGCTGCAAGATGCTCCTCTCACCATCGATTCCCACAGTGTGTGGTGCCTGCATAATTTAGCAGCAGAATACTGTAGCTATAGTCGACCAGTTCGACTTACTACACCAGAGCAGGCACGTACCCAGGGAGGAGGGGGGGGCGCGACCCCCCCCCCTCTGTTCACCGCCCCATAAACGACCACTCCTCACACACATTTCTAATGCGCCGCCAAATCAATCTTGAGACTTAAGAGCTATTTGGCGGTTGAAATTTTACGGCCTTTTTCACTCCTTTTGGATGGCGGTAGTTATCGGCATCTCCTGGGGTGTGAAGCCCAGTTTTCTCATCGATTCGGTGCCCGCGCCATTAACTCGAGGTGTGTTCAGTTGTCACCACCAACGGTGATGCGCACCACTCTTGTTTCATTAGATCAACCTTCTTTGTTTGTTGAGACTGATTCAGGGACCAGGAAAGAGATTCAGTTCGTAGTGAGCTGTCTATATGCGGCCGGGGAAAACGCAAGTTGCGTTTAACTTTTCCTTTTGCTTCATTATTTCCTGCAGTAACGGCTCGCTGCGACGCTGGCAGATCCTCGGAAACCGTGATATAGCTTAGATAAGGTGAAAAATACAATCAAGAGAAACAGCGTCCATGATCAAACCCTGCAATAACCGTTAAACATATAAGCAATATGAATGTCACCCGTTGGCTCGTTTGGTTTTTTCTTCCCTAATTGTATAGCACTTTTCGTGCAATATTGGCAACTGGAAACAAGAGTAGCTAGGAGTTGGGAAATTAAGCGATCAACTAAGGCCGAGAGCCAAGGCAACAGCCAAACAGAAAGGAGAAGCGAAAATTAACGAATTTAATTTAACAATTCAAGTGTTATTCCCGCGCGTCTTTCCTGCGCGAGTCTATTTGATGTGGTTCCTTGTTTGTCAGTTAACTTAAAGGAGAGGTTTATTTCGTAGGCGTACCTGTAAGATACACGTTATTTCATTTTCCTTTTGCGGGTTCACGCCTCTGTATGGCGAACGGTGGGCATTATTCAAATTTGTACGAGCAAAGGTACCATACCCCTCAATTGCATACAAATGTTAGCTTGAGTGGCGCCCCCCCTCCCCCGGCCCCCCGGAAAGAATATCCTGGGTACGTGCCTGCATCAGACATGAGGTGCGCCATTGACAGAACATACGCATAAATGGTTTCGATTTAGAAAGCAAAAGTTACTTCTCACGGATCAACCCACATAAGTTACCACTTCACACACCCACGTGTTGATAACTACAAACGCATCAGCACTGTTTCATTTCTGCGTCATCTATCAGCGTCCCACGTTTTCAGCGCTACCGGTTAATTTGGCCATAGCCCGCGGCCCTTTGCAGCTACGGAAGCTCGCCCGGATGTGCGCATTTCCCCACTTTCGTCGTGCGCTCGGTTCGTCGGGTCACGCTTTATTGGCTGCCTTGGATTGACAAGAACGATAGCCTCGGTGATCGGCGAGCCGAGCCTGGGTCAAGCGCGCGAACACCGCCGTAGCCGCGGGCAAGCAGTCATCGCCAGCACTCACGCCGCAGCGCCCTTCTCATTATCGCCACCAACGCGAAGGTCCCCCGCTGCTCTTTCGCCCCCGTTGTCGACTCGACTGTGCGTTCGCTTTTATGCATTCGCGCAGGTTTGCGCTACATCAGGATAGATTGACATCCGACGCTTCAGCTGTGCTGAGAAAGATAAGCTTGGATAACTTTGTTTACGTTTTATCAGGAAGCCAACCATTCGGAAGTTGTCAGAAAAAGGCAGTTGTAAGTTCGCTGCCCTGAACTTTCTGAGCAAAATGAGCAAGGAGCATGTGCAAGAGATAAACATGAAAAATATAAATAGAGAGCTTCATATACACAAAGATGGAGTAGTCGGTGACGCTATACCCCCCTGTGCATGTACAAGCATTCAGTTACACGAGGCTCCATATGAGTGTTCTCATTTCCTGTAATTTTTACGTCGCAAGCTGGGCACAGCCCTCGGCCGCCCATACAGGGTATTGTACTTTTCTGTACAGTGCTACTTGGAAGTACTGCTTAGCAGGAGATCCTGTAATACGATGTCTTGATATCGATTTCCCACAGACGCCTTCCAAGGCGCACAGCACGTAACGAAGCCTGTCACTTGGAGTCGCCGCGCAAGAGAGGGCGCGCATTAAGAGAGGACGCCAACAGTTGTCTTCCGTCGCACCTTACCACCACCTGCACATGTTGTTGCCCCTGACACGCGGCCAAAGCTGAATTGATCTTCTTTTTCTTTCTCTCTCTCTTTCTCTCTTTGAATGTGACAAAAACAAGAGAAAACAAGAATATGAAACGTAAAGAACGTAACCAGACGAGCACCCGGTTTGCTGCTTCCCACTGGAGGTAAGGGGCGTAGAGAAAGAGAGAAGACTGCGTGCATGCAGGTGGGTGCACATGAGGACTGTGAAGTAGTAGAGCCTGCGTTCTCCTGTGTGTCCGAGAAAGTGCAAAAGAAAGAAGGTGCACGAGAAGGCAGAGCGGGAGAAGCGAACATGGGAAAACATAAAAAAAGAAAGAAAGAGGATCTGGTTCGCCGTTGGGGGACGTACGATGTCCTGACTAGGTTAATACATGCGACGTACGCAATACATCCGGTCGACTGCAGGTAATGTGACCGTGTAGGTGCACACAAACAAACATGACATCGCGTATACACGCGCTAAAAGAGACGAAAGAAAGCACATAAAATAAAGAGAAGAGCAAAAGGAGACTCTTCCGACTCTCGATTACAATGCAGCAGGCCTGGATGACCGATATAGGGTGGGAAAGCTCAGACATGGGAACACCGAAGCTATCCACCCATCTGGAGCCCTTTACTGCAGATTATGCGACTGAGTCTCAAAAAAATTGAAACAACGTCGCTCTGTCTTGAGCCTCGTATCAGTAACTCAATATTCTATGAGAGCCTGTATATAGCAGAGCGCCTAGCGCGTTTTCTCGCTTGTCCCGTTTACGGTTGGCCTGGTAGGCCGAGTAAAGGTTACTCCACGGTTTATGTCAAGCCCTAACCTCGTTCAAGACAGCACATCAAGTTTTGCAGATTACCAGGGTCATAATGTCTGGTTATCTATGCGTCACCACACGTTCTTCATTTAATCTTGTCCTTTCTTACTCGCAGAGTACGGGAACGAAAGGCGTCGCTAAAAATGAGAGGTTTCCCTAAATGTAAACATCAACTTCCGTAACATCATCTACGACAAAAACTTCAGTGCCTGCCTTCTCACTGCTATGTAGTGGGCAATGCACACACACACACGGACGGCGCTGTTTCTTCAGCACACAACGCTACAGATATCCTGCCGATACCTTTCTCTAAGAGTCATGGTGCGTGCGGTCTGGACTGATGCGCACACGATGGCACGTGATCCTATGGGTTGAGTTTCACCTCCCATGTGACCTTAACAGACGCCACACGGCCTGTCTGCCTCATACTCGACTGAACATGCCAAAACACAAATACAATGAAATACATACTTTATTGTGCATAAACAAGGACGAAGTAATTCCTATTTAAAACCGAACGAATTACGTCCCCACTGTGCCCTGCGTGCAAAGTGCGGGATGATTTAGCCCACCTAATCTGTGTTTGCAGGCTATGTACACACTGGAAAGAACGGCCTTAATGTCCACGCTCGACAATCACCAACTGCCACTCTTTGAACCGAAGACACGTCCTTGGCCCATTGACTAGCACTGCCTTTGCATCTCGCGCAACGAAGGCACTTTGTGTGTTTCTTAGAAATATTAGTCTCAATGAAACCCTTTAGATGAGTGTTAGCTGTGTTTCGTGTATGTTGCGTACGTACCTTCGTTGTGGACTGTGCACGTCATTTCACTTTTCGCCCCATCCATCTGGGGTAGCAGGCTAGGCATGCCGCCAGGCAAACCTCTTCAGGATCCATTAAATCTCTCTCTCTCTCTCTCTCACTCTCAGCTTCCAAGAACAAGCCACAGCCACGGTGTGATGGCTTTGGTGACACAGGTAACACGGTGGGTGCCACCGTGTTGCCTGAGCCACGTCTTTTCTCGCTCTAGCGTTGTCGCCACCTTGTGCCTCACTTCCTCCCTCTAAATGGAGATGTCGTATTGCTAGTTCGCTCTGGCGTCGCTGTTTCGTAGCTGCAGACCGTCTCCCGGGGGCCAAGCGCGGTGTGTAGCTGCATCTCATATGGCTGCCTTTTACATGTTCAAGTCTTCAGAGGAATTAAAGCGCATGTCTGCCCAGTCCTCTCCAGCTTTATATCACAGGTGTCTACTTCGGGAAGAAGGAGGGGGGGGGGGCATTTTAATGACTACTAGCTGCTAGAAAACGAGAGGTCGAATCTCCAAGAAACACTGCAGGAAGCAGAGCACTCCTTTTGTAGCTACTGGTGGATGTTTTAAACTGCCTACGAATTTAACGTGAAAGGAGCCTTTTAAATGCGAAGCACTTCTTTGCGAACATTTGTCCCTTTCTCCGTATCTATCTATCTATCTATCTATCTATCTATCTATCTATCTATCTATCTATCTATCTATCTATCTATCTATCTATCTATCTATCTATCTATCTATCTATCTATCTATCTATATATATATATATATATATATATATATATATATATATAGCCGCCTACGTCTTAGTGCTTTCATGGCCGTTTAGTTAAATTGGTAGGCTCCCCGCACACTGCTCCACATATCATCGGTTCCCACAGGGCGTGGTCTCTGCCTGCTTTTTTCTTTCTTAAATTTCCCTTGGTTGCAAAGCAAACGCTGCACAGAGTGAATAAATACAGGTACAACGCGACAAAGAAAAGCATTAGCGCGAGTCAATCACTCGCAACACTTCCGTTTACAACAGCTATGGTCCCCAGAATATTTTCATTTTATTAACCTCGTATTCTTGCGCCGTCGTTTTTAGAATGAGATATGGCCAAATGGAAGTGTAGAGCTGCTGCTCCGTGGAATTAGACCAAAAAGGAGAAGAAGAAGAAAGCCATTGCCCAGTCAAGGACGGAGTTGCTTTCTGTGTCACATAACAACTATCAAAGACAGTGCATGCAGCGCCGCCGGTGGTAGCCAAGGCTGCGCACGTTCGTCATTGTCACTCCCATACGTTCAGTGTACGTCTGCGACATATACTGAACGACATTTTTAAGGCGCAATTAGTAGGCATCAAATAACGACGTTAGTACGCGTTATTTTACTGAAAAGAAAACTTAACGGTATCGGTTCCCCATGAAGAAAGAAAGAAAGAAAGAAAGAAAGAAAGAAAGAAAGAAAGAAAGAAAGAAAGAAAGAAAGAAAGAAAGAAAGAAAGGCAGCCACCAGACCTCGGCGCAGCCGGTGCCTGGCAGTCCGTTGCGTCAGCAGAAAGAGGACTATTGTTGCAGGTAAAGTGAAAGCAAGCGAACGCTATCGACGGGAGAAAAGCGTAGAAGGCGCTCGACACAATCCACACAGAACTATACTGTTCCTCGCGCGCGACACACGTTGCCTCGTGGTAAAAGCAGCAATTTTGCCAGCGTTGAACGCAAAGAGACACTGCTTCTGCAACCGCGTCGTTATATACGTTCTCGATGCGGGCTCCTTTTTCAAGGGCTCCCAGGGGAAACCAAGAAAAATAAAAAAAAAATATGGCGTTATAGGCGAGGATGACGCATGCAACACGAGGAGTAAAGTACCGAAAGCGCCAGCGAGTGCCCCCACCTCCACATCGAATCATCGAAAGAGGTCTGCGACGTGCGAAACACATACAACTTTAAGTGGACAATATATATATACATCCCTCGACGGCAACGAGACAATACGCGTCCGATGCTCTAAACGACCTCCAGGCCGGTGCAAAGTCACTGTCCCCAAGGGCCGCAACCGCTTTAGTCCCGCGACGCCGAAAGCAATCCCGTGATGTCGCAAGCGTCCATAACGCGAGACGAGCGCGCGCGTTTCGCTTCCACGCGACGCACGCGTGAGCGCACGCAGCGACGAGCGTGTTCGTCAATATTTACGCTATATTTCGACGTCGTTTCACTCTTTCTGTTCACCCAGTTGTACTCGCCGTCCAGCGACGTTGCCAGAGCGCGGTGCAATGTACTCGAACACCACGCCCTCGAAAGAGCAATATAATCTTCCGAAGCCAAGGTCAGTTGCCCGAAAACGGTGGCCGTGTACATGTTGTCGTTCGTTGGCAACTCCAGCGAGATAAAAAAAATTGAGACCCGTGCGACGTAGTTTTTTTTTTTTTTTTGAGAAATAAAAGTACCCGTTTACGGGCCCACTGCGAGTTCTCCGGACTTACACCCGGTAGGTTGCAAGTTCCGACGGCGCGGCTAGTGCTTGGTCAGTTCCTTGCGCTACGTGCGAGAGCTCCCGGAATAGAAGGCAGATTTTCAGCCACAGGCCAAGCAAAAAAAAAAAAAAAAGCATAGATTTCAACTCGTTGCTCCGAAGAGGAAAGTAGCTGCGACGGTACGTGTTTTCGTTGAGACGGATATGCTATAGCGATTTGCATTTCATATCAAGTTCCTAGGTCAGATGCTTCTTCCTTTTCTTTCTTCTTTTTTTTTTTGATGTCGGCGTCGTTGCGCCGACGCTGGCCTACTGAACTGTACTAAGCAAATCCTTAGAAGCAAATATAATATACCACTTCACACTTTAGAGGGAAAAATATAGTTGCCGTGTCACTGTAAGGTGACAGTCTTCTACTATTTTCACTCCCATAACATGCACAGAGAGAGAGAGAGAAAGTGAAAGAACGAGATAGAAGTAGCACGTAACGCGTTCGAAGTTTACCATGCATGCCCGTAAAATTCAGGAAATGAAGCAGCGCATTCGCACGGATATCCACCGTACGCGCTGACACACAGCCTTCAGTCGTGAGAGTCGACAAGAGGCTGTGGGCTTTCAACGTCACTGGCGTATCGCCTTTCAATGGCCGTGTTGCGAATGTTAGGCACAATGAGTGCGAAATTAGGTCGCAACTTCCTCAAATTAGTGGTAATAAGAGCCTGGTCGCACCTCTACGAGCCGCTCGCGTTCGCTGAGACGTGACTGCAACTCTCTACCATCGCGAGAAAGGCGCAGTCTCATTCCTCGCGCACTGTGCACCGTGTCCGGGAAAATGGGTAGGCCATTCCCGCTGAATTATTCGAACGCAGGGCATCGGCACGCCGTACCGCCTTCCCGCGAACAGAGGCAGACGACATGCTCCTTGTCCCCAAGCATTTCTTTCTATTTTACCCTTGCGAGTGACAT
Source organism: Dermacentor variabilis (assembly GCF_050947875.1). Classification (NCBI taxonomy): domain Eukaryota; kingdom Metazoa; phylum Arthropoda; class Arachnida; order Ixodida; family Ixodidae; genus Dermacentor; species Dermacentor variabilis. The sequence goes on along the minus strand of NC_134569.1, from coordinate 152,602,652 downwards.
TGGGCGCGCTAATTTCCTCGGTCGTTCGGTGGCTGTGCCATTGTCCTCGTGAGCGTAAATGAGCCAGAAAAGATAGAAGGTACAGACCCCAACTAGACAGATGTCTGGTTGTCTTTGTTAGATTGACGCAGGTGAAAGGTAGGATAAGAAATTGAGATAGATAGATAGATAGATAGATAGATAGATAGATAGATAGATAGATAGATAGATAGATAGATAGATAGATAGATAGATAGACAGATAGACAGATAGATAGATAGATAGATAGATAGATAGATAGATAGATAGATAGATAGATAGACGAAAATCGTCCAATCGTCCGAACGAAAAGGAATACGATTGTGTTTGTAAGTCAAATCGCGATAAATGGCGATATAAGCGGTCCATGTTCTTTCCGCAGCCGCAGACATAGAGTTCAACATTGTCAGCCGGCTCAATTAACGTTTAATTATTGTTCTAGCTGAGCGCAACAAGGTTACACGTCAAGCGACAATGGCGGTAAATACAAACCGCCACTTCAAGCCCCAAAATCCAACCCACAGATATTGATAAGAGGCCCTCGCGAACCGCACATCCGCGTTTGGCAAAAGTAACCTGGAGCGTTCAACTGCGACGCTTCTCATAGACTGATGTGTAGCTTCGAGACTTCATGTATCGAGCCTACACAATGGCCAGTTTATTTTTGAAACGGCACGCAGTGATTGGCGAAGCGTGACTGAAGCCGACGTCATTCGGTCACGACCGGTAAAAAGAGAACGAGAAAAAAGCCGCACTTTCGCCAGAAAGGCGAAGCATTGATTGCGATGGCAAAGTAGTAGACAGCTATACGAAGGATAGTAGTTTTATCGACCGTATAAACTTGTCAACATTCGCTGACAAATTAAATTAACAAGCATGATGTTAGCGTGCGCAGGCAAACATGAACACATCCTATTCAATGACCGCGAACACTGGCTGTGAAAACGCTAGCGTGAGCAAGCGTGGCAGCAACAGCGAGCGAAGTGACCTTCATGCTGTTTATCGCTTCAATGCAAACAGCGGCCAGTACAGAGTACGCATAAAGGTATGAATAATCTGCAGATCGCTTTCAAGATACTGTGCATGGGACCGCGCGCCGCCGCGCAAAGTACGCAGTTGCTGGCGGAGTAGAATCCGTTCCTCCCTCCTTGCCGCACTGCCTTCCCACTTTCCTCCCTTTCGCACTCGATATTGCGCCGCGATCGCCAGTTGCTCTTGCGCGCAGTCGAGAAGTACGCAGTTGCTGCTGGAGCCCCACGCCGCCCCCCTCCCCCCCCCCCCCCACACGGCTCTTCGCGTGACGCAAGACTGCGCGTTTGCTCTCCGTTTTCCGCCTTTCCGTGCGCCAAATTGAACCGCGATCGTTGGCTGACCTCGCGTGCTTTCACTCGCACATACACCACACAGCGAAGTTATCGTCCTTGGACTTTATACATAACATCACGGCGACGGCAACCGCAAAAATGCGCCTGGAGTGCACATATAATTGCTATTGCGATACAAAAAATTCCCGAGGATTACGATACACCTTAATGCGAAATTTGAGTGCGGCTCTATATGTTTTTTCATTTCGCGATATGTCGGCAGGCGCGGACAACCTGCCTCATGCGGCACGTTCGAAACGGACCGAAGTGTGGCGCGTCTGCCTCACTAATCGGGAGATCGCGACAGGCAGCGCGTGGGCGAAGCGTGGGGGCGATTCACAGCAGCCGCCGAAGACAGACCTCCGCTTATGCAGCCCTTTGTTTCCGTACAGACAATGAGCGCTACTTACCGTAGCCATCGTCTCTGCACAGCCCGTCTTGCGTAGCACTACGCTCTTCTTCTCACGCTTTCTTTCCACCAACCACGAGAGCGGCTCTTCATTCGCGTAACTTTAGTGATAGAATGAGCAAATTTAATGATAGAATGATGTGGCAATATAGCCTGCATTTACCACATGTCATATAGCATGGCATGGCATATGGCATAAATATTTAGGCATATGGCATATGACCTAAATATATAGGGAACCTCACGGCGAGGGCGACGACGACGACAAAATTCGCTTGGAGTGTCCATATAATTGATATCACATTAAAAAAACACCGACGATTACAATACTCCCCAATAAGAAATTTGAGCACAGCTCTATACGTGTTTTCATTTCGTGTGCCAATATATTGTATTATGTTTGTATAGGTACACAGATTATTTTAGGAAGAGAACGTTGCAAGTAGCGCGCTTCGCCTCCATAGAGACGACGTGCGTTACTCTGGCGCCATATCGTAGCCGTCGTCGCCCGTTTTGCGCGGCGCTACGCTCTTCTTCTCACGCTTTCGTTCCACCAACGACGCGGCCTTTCGTCGCGAGGAAATCGGGCCATCCGGGTCAGCGGCGAAAACACCCAAGGGAGCGTCACATCGAGGCTTACTCGTAGCCGCCCGCCATCACCCCTTGCAGAAGCAGTGATCCCCGTCACACACGCTGGTACTGCAAACTGACCTCAGCAGCTGATATCGCGGACGAGTGTACCCCTCCCCACCACACAGCACCCTGCCCTCCTCCTCGGAAGCGCAGATGAGATCGCCCACGCAGCTGCGCATGTTTAGAGGCCACCGGCTATTCAGCGCATGCACAGGCCGCCTCCCCTCCTCCGCCTTCCGCCTCGTGGTTCCGCTGCACCCTCCTCCTGCGCTATCGCCTTTCTTTCTTCTCCTGCTGCGCTCCGCGTTCGCTTGTTCGACGCCGCCGGACAACGCCGACGCTCGCCGCAGGAACGGACGCCTTAGAAGTGCGCTGTAAAAACGAAAAAAAAATTACAGATCCCACGAACCACGGGAGTAGGTGAAAGCGAAGGTTTGAAGAGCCAGCGAGGTAAAATGGCGTATTACGACGAAAGATGTAGATGCTTGTACGCGCTGTATTTTTAATGACGAACGCGTTCTTCAGCCAACATGGTGGACCTTGCAGAGCAAAAGGACGTTTCATTTAGTATTGAAGTGTGTTGAAACGCAAGAGCCGACGTGCTCGAGCTTGTAGAAATACGCACAGCAAATTTCGGCGACGCGGGCACCCCGTAACATCTACCTTCATTCTCAGCTAGAAGATGCACGCGCTCACTTTTCGCAAGTGAATTGTTGCTGTGCGAGATGGTTAAATGCGCCCACCAACTCAAAGCGCTGGCTCGCATGAGATAAATTGCTAAGGGCGTTTTATTCCGCCTCTCCAGGCATGATTCTGTGGGCCAATGGCTCATCGGCCTCCTGTGCTGGAATAGGTCCGAAACCAACCACCAGACATGTCAGCTTATATATATATATATACGTATATATATATATATATATATATATATATATATATATATATATATATATATATATATATATATATATACACAGAACAATGTTCTGTAGGTCCGGTGAGCACGTACATTAGAAAAGAGGAGCACATATACCAAAAATTAATGTTTAAATGCTTACGTTTCGACCGTGGCACGGTCTTCTTCAGAGTACTCTGACGATCACACCAAAGTTCATGCAGTCGTCGATTTTCCTGTGCCAACCAGTTCTACGGACGTCGGAAGCTTTGTGGGCCTGTGCTCCTAACTTCCCCTCATTTACCCGCCGTGGTTGCTCAGTGGCTATGGTGTTAGGCTGCTGAGCACGAGGTCGCGGGATCGAATCCCGGCCATGGCGGCCGCATTTCGATGGAGGCGAAATGCGAAAACACCCGTGTACTTAGATTTAGGTGCACGTTAAAGATCCCCAGGTGGTCGAAATTTCTGGAGTCCTCCACTACGGCGTGCCTCATAATCAGAAAGTGGTCTTGGCACGTTAAACCCCATAATTTAATTTTTTTTAACTTCCCCTCATTTGTGAATAATTTCGCGCACTTTGTTCCCCTTCTATGTGACCTCTATAAGAAAGGGATTCCTGTATTCCTGGAGGCCCACCTTGCAGAAGGAGAAACTTAGAGAGGCTCTGATATTACTCTTTCTGAAGATCAGCAACGCCGGTACTATTGTCGTTGCTCTACCATCGTATCGGGGCAGATTCTCCTCTCTTGTTTATATTTCCCGCCTTCGGTGCGCAGCCACGTACGGCGGGCTGAAGCGGACGTGCGCCCCGTAGTTATCCGATCAAAGGACCCAATCGCGGTGCACAGCATCGCGATACCGTTACACCAAGTCCATTTCGTCCCAGTATTGTGCTCTAGCGTAGAAAGGAGTTCCTAGTGAACTCCGTAAGTTAGACTGCGAGTCCGGTCCCTTGCTATTTTTGCCGGCTTTCCTAAAATGAATATGTGTATACTCACTGCACTGCAAGAATGCACAGGCGATGACCTGCAGCAAACCTTACGCACATAACGGCCTATGGTAATTAACCCATCAGTTATTTAGGATAACGAACGCGTATGCTGGTCGTGGCTTTATAAGATTCGTTTTGCGTTGTTGAACAAATTTCGGGCGGCCGCGCACCGCGGAGATGTGACGAGCCACAGCGCACTGACGAAGACGCCAGCAGAAGACAACGTCGTTACGCGGTTTGAACACTGCGACCCGAGGTATATTGTTCTCACGGTAAGTGAAGTTTCACAGAAACAAAGTTCTGCGGTGCCGAACAGTAAGCGCTCATGTGTGCGGCTAACGCGTTGACAGGGCCTACGTGCGACCGTTTATGTGCGCGCCGGGTACGTTTCTCTGTCGACCCTTGTTCATCCTTGCAACGCATCTGTCAACCTTAACTTCCCTGCGCACCTAGAGCACAACGATAAGGTTTCTGCGGTAAGGAGGGTTCGCCCCTCATTTACTCACAACAGCCGCTTCTTTCCCATTTTTCCACATGGCTGTTTTCCGTGCCATACATGCATCGTCCGCTGTCACAAGCAGAGACACTGCACATCTGTCACTGACGTGCAAGGCTTCTATCGTACATATTCCGAGGTGCATCGCTTTCAGTCTGTGATGACACGGTAGAATGAATCGCCACGCTCTCTGTTGGCTATCGATCCTCAAAGACTCGACGAATCACCGAGGCCCCTGGGCCCTCCTCTTCAAAAAATGAAACGCAATGTCCTTTGCAAGTCCGGCCTATCCCATCAGGACGCTGACTTCTTGTCTCGGCACCCCATTGACGCCCCAGACATGGATGAAGCATCTGCCAGTACTTCCACGCTATCCGCCTTTCGTCACATCGGCGACGAACAACAACGCGATACGCCCTTACTAGACCTTATGAGCCGCCTACGTTCTGACGCGTCCGACCTATCCCTTCACATGTTCGTCCTCCGAACTTCAGACCGCAAAAACTTGCATCTCGAGGGGAACGAACTGCTGACTGTCGTTCCCTCTCATCTCCAGGCGAATGTGCTAGCGCAACTCCACGATGTCCCAACTGCTGGCCACCATGGTGTTCCCAGGATGTACGACCTTTCTTGGCGACAATTTTTCTGGCCTTAGCTCTACTGTTCCGTAGGACGTCATGTCGCTGCCTGCGAGTGATGCGAACGTCGTGTTGCGTTTCGCCTGCGACACGTGGTTTTGCCGGCGCGACTGCGGCGGGGCGGCAGACATTTTGGCCCGATCGTCGTCGCCGCAACACTCATCGCCAGGTGTTTCCAGGCGCGACTGCGGCGATGCGACCGCCTAGGGATCATCCTCGCATTCCAGTCATTGTGCCCGAAACAGGCGATGCCAAAGCAGGGATCTCATTCCAGTCATTGTGCCCGAAACAGGCGATGCCAAAGCAGGGATCTCGTTCCAGTCATTGTGCCCGAAACAGGCGATGCCAAAGCAGGGACCATCCTCTCATTACAGTCATTGTGTCCGACCGGCAGCGCCACGACAGGGTGCTACGAGATCGTGCTCGACATGGTGCTACGGCATCGCTACGACAGTGTGCGTCACCATTAGCCCATTGTACATTCACGTGCTCGTCTTTTGAGGGGTTCCTTCTTGCCCTCAACTGCGAGAGTATAAAAACAGCTGCCCCCGGACGCCAAAAGGAGAGGGCTCCGATTTCTTCTGTTGAGTGAAGTGCTCTCCCGTCTCTCTACTTCGGTCAAACCTGACCGCCAACTCTTTGCGATGTTAAAATAAACAAGTTGTTTCGTTGTTACCAGTCGACTCATGCTTTGCCGGGACCTTCGGATGCTTCCAGTTGTACCCCAGGCCGCCAGGCCAACGCTACCCTTGGGGCTTGCGACCCAGGTACAACCACGGGCGTCAGCGCCGAGTTCTCAACAGATCGTACCAGCAGCCGGATCAAAACATCTGGTTGGCAGCGGTGAGATCGCCTCCGACTTCAAACAACTGTCTGCCAGCGGTGAGATCGCGACAACGGAGGCCAGCAGCGAAGAGATGCAGTTGACGGTATGCTGAGCAGCTCAACGACGATCCGGGAGCAGTGCAACGAGCCCTGTGTGATGACTGGTTGCCTGCAGCGGAACGACTGCGCTGGACTCTTGGCTGCGAGGTTTGGTGAGTGCGGGACTTTCTTCTTCTGAGCTTTGCCAGGCTTTTTGTTAGTGTTAGAAACAGAGCTGGTAATTGTGGTTGTCGTTGCTGCCGGGTTAGTTGCGGCAAGACAATAGTAAGCAGTAGAGAAAGCAGCATTCAGAGCAGCCATGGATTTGAAGTCGTTGCGCAAACCGAAATTGTTGGAGCTTGCAAGAGAGTTGGGTCTGGATGTCTCAGACAAACTAAGAAAACCTGAACTGCTAAAGGCTATTCTTGAGTTAGAGGCTGAGGATGACGAGCTGTCGGAATGCCTTGAGACTATTGAGGAGAGGTCAAAAAGACAGGAGCGCGAACTTAAAGAGCAAAAAGAGAAACAAGAGCGCGAACTTAAAGAACAGAAAGAGCGAGAGCAACAAGAGCGTGACCGTCAACACGCTTTGGAAATGAAGCGTCTTGAGGTAGAGATGGAACGCGCTCGTAATGGAAGTCAGGCACACGGTGCAGGAGAACGCGTATTGTTCAAAATGACTGACCTGATGCGGCCGTTTAAGCTTGGAGAGGACATTGGTTTGTTCCTGGTTAACTTTGAGCGAACGTGCGAGAAGCAGGGGTTCTCTCGGGAAACGTGGCCACAGCGCTTGCTCACTTTGTTACCCGGCGAGGCGGCCGACGTAGTCGCTCGCTTGGATAGAGAGGAGGCAGAGGATTTCGACAAAGTAAAATCGAGTCTGCTAAAAAAGTACCGGCTGTCTGCGGAGGCGTTCCGTCGGAAGTTTCGGGAAAATGAGAAAGGCAGAAGTGAGTCATATACAGAGTTTGCGTATAGGCTTATGTCGAACATGCAGGAGTGGCTCAAAGAAGAGAAAGCGTTTGGTGACCACGATAAAGTTCTGCAGTGCTTCGGGCTAGAACAGTTTTATAGTCGGTTACCGGAGAACGTGCGATACTGGGTCTTGGATAGGCCAGACGTTTGTACGGTGGCTAAAGCCGCTGAGCTAGCCGAGGAGTTTGTGACGCGTCGGGCTCGCGGAGCTAAGGACGGTCAAAAGGGTGAATTTGGCTCGAAGTTTGAGAGGCCGAAGTTCACACCCATGAGAGCAAAGGGGAACACGCGTAGTGCGGATGCGAGTGGAAGCAGTGCGACCGAACCTAAGGAGACGGCGGCAGCCGAAGCCGAACGCAGAAAGCGGTTCGAGATGAGGCGAGCGGGCGTTTGTTATACGTGCCAGAAGCCGGGTCACTTTTCGGCGCAGTGTCCGGAAACAACACCAAAAGTTGTTTTTTTTTCAATAGGCAGCACTGACGAGAACATGAAGCTTCTCGAGCCTTACATGCGAGACCTCCTCGTGAACGGGAAAGAGTGCCGAGTGCTTCGCGATTCCGCAGCTACGATGGATGTAGTTCACCCATCTTACGTAGAACCCCATATGTTCACGGGCGAGTGCGCGTGGATCAAGCAAGCCGTGGAAGCTCATAGCGTGTGTCTGCCAGTAGCAAAGGTGCTTATTGAAGGACCTTTCGGAGCGCTTGAGACAGAGGCGGCAGTGTCATCTATGCTGCCCCCCCAGTACCCGTACCTATTTTCAAACAGGTCCGATCACCTCCTGCGCGAGAAGGGGCTTTTGTTTGGTGAAGCTAGTGTTCTGGCCTTAACCAGATCGAAGGTTCGGGAGCTCGCTGCAAAGGCGGTAGTGGCGGGGCCGACGTTATCAAACAACGAAAAAGGGTCAGAGGCGCAGCAAGCTGATATTCAGAGCACGCCCGAACTGAATAAACTTGAGTCTGTAACGTTAAAGGCGCCAGATACTGGAGAGGAAACGCCCGACACGGGAAAGTTAGAAGAGCTATCTACTGATTTGCTCATCGCGCCTACGTCAGACGGACTTGATAGGTTGCTAAAAGTCAGCCGGTCGGCTTTGATAGCCGAACAAAAGAAGGATGGTAGCCTAGAAAACATACGCTGCAATGTCAAAGAAGGTATCGCCAGGAAAACTGCGCGTTTTGTGGAACGAGGTGGAGTCCTGTACCGGAAGTATCTAGACCGCCGAGGAGTGGAGTTCGATCAGCTGATCGTGCCTCAATGCTATCGTCAGGATCTGTTGCGCTTGTCACACGGAGGTTCGTGGTCCGGACACCTAGGAGTTAAGAAAACTAAGGACCGTCTCTTGCAAGAGTACTATTGGCCAGGGTGTTTTCGGGACGCAGACCATTTCGTGAGGACATGTGACACTTGTCAGCGGGTGGGCAAACCAGGGGACAAATCGAGGGCGCCGTTGAAATTGGTACCTATCATTACGGAGCCTTTTAGACGGCTCGTTATTGATACTGTGGGACCTCTGCCGGTAACAGCCACGGGGTACAGACACATTTTGACTGTGATCTGCCCAGCGACAAAGTTCCCTGAAGCAGTGCCGCTTAAAGAACTCAGCTCAGTTGAGATAGTTAATGCACTACTGTCCATATTTGCGCGAGTTGGTTTCCCTGCGGAAATCCAATCAGATCAGGGCACAGTGTTTACTAGCGCTTTGACGACAACTTTTCTCGAAAGGTGTGGGGTAAAGCTGTTACACAGCTCAGTGTACCACCCACAGTCGAATTCCGTTGAGAAGCTCCACTCCGTCATGAAGCGCGTGTTGAGAGCGTTGTGTTTTGAACATCGAACTGACTGGGAGCTGTGTCTGCCTGGGGTGATGTTTGCTTTAAGGACCGCGCCGCATGCGGCTACGGGGTTTTCGCCAGCTGAACTGGTGTACGGTCGCTCGCTTCGATCTCCGCTTCGCATGCTTCGAGAATCATGGGAAGGCAGGGGCGACGACCCAGTCGTGGTGGAGTACGTGCTTAAGCTCCTCGAACGCTTAAGAAGGGCACAGGAGTTGTCAGGTGAAGCAATGACAAAGGCCCAGCAGAGGGCCAAGGTTTATTATGATCGGACAGCCAGGGCCCGTCGTTTTGAGGTTGGCGATGAGGTCATGATATTGCGCACATCGCTAAACAACAAACTAGACGTGCAGTGGGAGGGCCCAGCACGAATTGTTCAGAAACTGTCGGACGTTAACTACGTGGTAAGTCTGCCAGGAAAGCGGAAAGCACAGCAAGTTTACCACTGTAATCTGCTCAAACCTTATAGACAAAGGGAAGCAGTGGTGTGCATGATGGTAAACGTTCCTGAAGAGCTTCCGGTCGAGCTTCCAGGACTAGGCTCAGTGACGAACAGGGAAGACACCGGTCAAGTCATTAGTGACCTTATCAGTAAAGCACCGCTGTCGCCTGAGCAGAAAACCGAACTACACCAGCTATTACAAGAGTTTCAAGGTCTGTTCTCTGAGAGGCCTGGTAGGACTTCTGTACTTACTCATGATATAGAACTTACCTCCACAGAGCCAGTACGATCCAAGGCGTATCGGGTGTCACCCCGCCAGAGCGATATTATGGAGGCTGAGGTAAAGAAAATGCTACAGCTCGGTGTTATTGAGGCAGGTGAGAGTGATTATACCTCCCCTTTGATTTTAGTTGAGGTACCGGGCAAGGAACCTCGTCCTTGCGTCGACTACCGCAGGCTTAATTCCATCACTAAGGATCAAATTTATCCGATCCCTAACATCGAGGAGCGCCTTGAGAAAGTTAGTAGCGCTCAGTTTATTTCCACCCTAGATCTTGTCAGGGGTTATTGGCAGGTTCCACTTACAGAAGAGGCTAGTAGGTATGCGGCGTTCATTTCACCAATGGGAACATTCCGTCCTAAAGTGTTGAGTTTTGGTTTGAAGAACGCGCCATACTGTTTTTCAAGCCTCATGGATAAAGTGTTACGGGGACAGCAAGAATTCGCTTTACCGTATCTAGACGACGTAGCGATATTCTCCGCATCCTGGTCTGAGCATATGACACACTTGCGGGCAGTGCTAACCCGCCTGCGCGAAGCAGGCTTGACAGTCAAGGCTCCTAAGTGCCAGTTAGCACAGGCCGAGGTTGTCTACCTCGGTCACGTGATTGGTCAGGGTCGTCGCCGCCCCTCTGAAATAAAAGTGGCCGCTGTGCGAGACTTTCCGCAACCGCGCACAAAGACCGATATTCGGTCGTTCTTAGGTGTCGCCGGCTACTATCAGAGGTACATCCCTAGGTACTCTGATATCGCGGCTCCCCTGACGGATGCTCTAAGAAAGACAGAGCCTCAAACAGTCGTCTGGGACGAGACAAAGGAAAGAGCTTTTAGCGCCCTAAAGAGTGCCCTAACAAGCCAGCCTGTGCTACGATCGCCAGACTATACAAAAGGGTTCATTGTTCAGTGCGATGCTAGTGAGCGAGGCATGGGCGTTGTACTGTGCCAACGGGAAAATGGAGAAGTAGAACACCCCGTCCTGTATGCTAGTCGTAAGCTGACCAGTCGTGAGCAGGCGTATAGCGCCACCGAGAAAGAGTGTGCATGTCTCGTGTGGGCCGTTCAGAAATTGTCATGCTATCTAGCCGGCTCGAGGTTTATCATTGAGACGGATCACTGCCCTCTCCAATGGCTGCAGACCATCTCTCCCAAAAATGGCCGCCTCCTGCGCTGGAGCCTCGCTTTACAACAATATTCCTTTGAGGTGCGTTACAAAAAGGGGAGTCTCAACAGTAACGCCGATGGCTTAAGTCGAAGCCCCTAATGTAGGAATCAGCCTCAAAATTGTTTGTTACTGATGTTTTTCTTCCTGAGGCAGGATTTTTTTTAACATATTGCTTTTGTTTAGTGTTTCAAAGTGATGATATGCTTTCTAGTGCAATTTTTCAATTTGTGGACGCGTTCTGAGTGATGCTAGACTACTGTAAGGAACTAGGCAGTGGTATAAAAAGGGGAAAGAGCCTGGCAGGGCTTAGTGAGGGTTGTGCCGTGCTTGCTGACTGAGCGGTTGAGTTTCAGCGTAGTTCTAACGCTTGCCGGGAACGAGAACAAAAATGTGAACTCTCCCGAAGTCACTTTGCAGTGTCCCGTGCGAACCTGAACGAGAGAACGAGGCCTTCTCTGTGCGCTGCGCTCAAGAAACGTCGAGGGACGCCCGACTTCGATTATGAGCATCATCGAGCGACATCCCTCCGGACAGCGGATGCAGTCCCCTGTCCATCGGGATCTCCTTCCCCCGGCGGGGCGGTCTGTTGCGTTTCGCCTGCGACACGTGGTTTTGCCGGCGCGACTGCGGCGGGGCGGCAGACATTTTGGCCCGATCGTCGTCGCCGCAACACTCATCGCCAGGTGTTTCCAGGCGCGACTGCGGCGATGCGACCGCCTAGGGATCATCCTCGCATTCCAGTCATTGTGCCCGAAACAGGCGATGCCAAAGCAGGGATCTCATTCCAGTCATTGTGCCCGAAACAGGCGATGCCAAAGCAGGGATCTCGTTCCAGTCATTGTGCCCGAAACAGGCGATGCCAAAGCAGGGACCATCCTCTCATTACAGTCATTGTGTCCGACCGGCAGCGCCACGACAGGGTGCTACGAGATCGTGCTCGACATGGTGCTACGGCATCGCTACGACAGTGTGCGTCACCATTAGCCCATTGTACATTCACGTGCTCGTCTTTTGAGGGGTTCCTTCTTGCCCTCAACTGCGAGAGTATAAAAACAGCTGCCCCCGGACGCCAAAAGGAGAGGGCTCCGATTTCTTCTGTTGAGTGAAGTGCTCTCCCGTCTCTCTACTTCGGTCAAACCTGACCGCCAACTCTTTGCGATGTTAAAATAAACAAGTTGTTTCGTTGTTACCAGTCGACTCATGCTTTGCCGGGACCTTCGGATGCTTCCAGTTGTACCCCAGGCCGCCAGGCCAACGCTACCCTTGGGGCTTGCGACCCAGGTACAACCACGGGCGTCAGCGCCGAGTTCCCAACAGATCGTACCAGCAGCCGGATCAAAACATCTGGTTGGCAGCGGTGAGATCGCCTCCGACTTCAAACAGTCGTAAAAAGCCGGCTTTACTTCCTGCTAAATTCTTCAAGCCAATTGATATACTTGCTGAACCATTTTATCATGTTGGCCTCGACCTCCTCGGCCCTTCCCCCATGGCAGGTGCGGGAAATAAGTGGGTTGCCGTTGCTACCGATAATTTTACCCGTTACACCATCACACGAGCTGGCCATATCAGTTACGCCACAGACTTTGCTGACTTCTTGCTGCAAGACTTAATTTTACGCCACGGAGCTCCTCGACAACATCTCAGCGACCGGAGTCCCAACTTTTATTGCTACATCAATTCGATGAACAGCCCAGGCAGATTTCTGCCGTCACCGCCGGCGTGGCCTGACCTCCTGTATAAAGTCCTAGGGTGATAGCATCGTCGCCGCGCGCCGTTTGCTGTGTGTCCGAATGATAGCGTGTGAAGGTGAGCCGACGATGGCGGCTTAATATTGCGCGCGCAAGGCAGCGGAGCAAGAGTCGTGAGGAGGGGGTTCTACTCCGGCGGCTTCTGCGTATGGTGCGGCCGTGCGCGAGCCTTACCTTGAAAACGATCTGCGATGGGGACAGAGTGCGCAGAGTGCTGGTAGCTTCGTGTACGCTGTGTTTTCGCCGCTTAGTTCACACTGAAGCGAGAGGCAGTTCGAAGTACATTCGCTCGCTGCTGCTGCCGCGCTTCCTCACTCCAGTGTTTCGACAACGAGTTTCCGCGGTCATCGAGTGAGATGTGTTCACGTTTGATTGTGCGTGCGTAACACCATTCTTGTTAAATTAGTAAGCGAAAGTTTAGAAGGTTATACGGCCGATAAAACTGTTATCATTAACTTTGTGTGACTGTCTACTAATTTTCTATCGCAATCGGTGCTTCGCCTTTCGGGCGAAACTGTAACTTGCTTTATTTATGGTTATCGAAGTAAGCACAAATTTACAACAGCGTACTATCGCCAAACGAACGGTCTTCCTGAGCGCCTGAGTCGAACAATCACCGATATGCTTGCGGTGTACGTTTCTTAGATCATTGTCACTGGGAAACCAGACTTCCTTTCGTGACGTTCGCGTACAACTCCTCACACGATGCCACCGCTCGCTACTCCCCTTTCTATCTCCTATTTGGACGTGAGCCAACATTGCCTTTCGACACGCTTTTTCCAACCCTTGTCGAGTCCTCGTCTGAGTACTGTAGGATACGGGGGTATTCGTCTAGATGTCAGGCGTCACACAGAGGGTCACTCTCTAGCCTATGCGGCCGATGCGTCTCGTAACGGATAGCCATAGCTTACGCTACCGGAGCGTCACACGGAGGCTAAGCGGGCCCACGCCGTCGTCCGAGAGTTCTTGTCGAGCGTTGCTTCTTTGTTGATGAGTACGAGGTGGGAAAAAGAGAACAGGGAGTTTATTTACATAGGAGAGGCAAACTTATTCACAGAACAAGGGATACTCGTACTGGCCGGAGCACGGAGCGCATTACATCGTCCTCTTAGTATGAGCTACAGGTCAGAGCAGACTGCACTTTCGGAGAGCACGTCAGGAAACGTCAGTACACCTTAGCATACTAGAGCAGCCGAAAAAGTCCGCTTAAATGCTCTTTATCCTCCCTATATACCTAGGCCAGGGAAATCCGCGGTCACGTGATCCACCCATCGGAGCGTTCATGGTCGCCTAAAGCTCCGCTTTGAGGGCGAGGGTGCGTACAATCACTCCGGCGCCTTTGTTCACGGAACACAATCGGAGAAATGCCCCCAGGCGCACCCGGCTCACTGCCCCAGAGAAAGGAGAGAACGCTCGTACAGAGGGGTGTCACGCTTGACTTAATTGGCGCGTCTTGGCTCCGGGAAGTCTGTAGATCGGCTTTGGCGGCCAGCAGTGACCGTAACGAAGCGGCATAGAACGTACTTTCACTGGAGTTTTAGACACTTTCACGCACTTTAACTCGGTCCCAGCGTTGAGGTCGGTGACCAAAGGCCATCCACCAACTCCGTAGCCGTCAAACGTGCCTCGCCTTGGTGTCGCCGCTGGTCTGTCGGAAACGGACGTATTGCGAGCTTCAAAAAGCTGATTTGTCTCAGGAAAGCAGAACAGGCTCGAAGGTCACTGCCCCCGGTGGCCGATCGTAGCAGTACGCTTGCGACGCCACAGTCAGAGTGGCAAAAGAACGCCAGGTTGCCCTCCTTCGCCTCCTTGCGCCGCAGGCACGGCAAAACTCGGTTTCTATGACAACCGCCATCGACATGCAGACGTCGACATTAGTGCGGGCGACTTCGTTCTTCTGTGTACTCCTTCATGGCGTATCAGAAAAGCTGCTTTACCGATATCCAGCCTCTACCGCGTCCTCCGGCAAGTCAGCGACGTCACTTACGAAATAGCCCCACTCGATGCTGCCACATCGTTCTCTTCATCTGACGTCGTCCCAGTTGCCCACCTCAAGCCATACAATGAGAGAAAGAATGGGAAAGAAGGAGCGCTAACGTGAAGACGCATTGTTATAGTAGTTCAAGTCAACAGGCCTCTCCAAATGTTTATCTTAAAAAAACCGATGAAGCAGACGCGTGCTACTATCGCCCAAAAACGAACGCACAGCGCAACGACAAGCATTAAAGGGCCCCTCACCAAGCCCCATGGTAAATTTTGTTTATACGCTGGAAGTTGTTACGTGTCCTCTATAGGGAGCGTTCTGCCGCAAAAATTCTTCAAGTCGGCTCATTAATAGGCGAGATAGGAATATTTCAGTGCCGCGAACCCATGATTTCAGCAGGCGGGCTCCAGTGCATAGCGAGACTCCCTCTCCACTCGCCCCGTCGAGCCTTCGCAAGCGAAATTCGTTCCCTGCGTTCTCCCATGCCGGACCTCGAGGATTGCGTGACAGATACGTTACGGGCCGCGCGTTCACGTTTTTTTTCCCTCGCTTGTCTTTTTTTTTTTTTGGCGATGCGCACTTTCGCTAGCGGCGTTGCGCGCGAGCTGTTATCGTTTCGCGCAGCGCCCGATTTCGCGCTGTGCACAAGGACACATAACTAGCGGTACATTTAAGTGCCACACAAATACTGAGGCAGAACAAGCGGATCGCAGAGCATGACCGCGCGCTGGAACACGGTAGAATATGGCATAGTTTCGGTACCTGCGCACGTGACGGCAAGACCGTGGTAACAAGCCGACGAAGCGGAAGTACATCTCTCTTGCTTGGGTGCGAAGTAAAGCAAAAAACACGCAGACATCAGTTTGTGTGTTTTATTATTTCTCTAAACTTCAATTCGTCAATTCAAGCAACAGATCACACAAATAACAGATGGTGCCTTGAGTAATTCTCGAAGTAACGTGTCACCACGAGCGACGTCGCACTGCGGACTCGAGTACTGTTAGATACGGGACCGTTTTCTGAGCCTACTTCGAGTTCACCAGACCACACCGAATCGCACCACAGCTAATTAAGGAGCGCAGAAGCACGGATACCACATTCCCGAGGCGCGCCACGTGAAAACAAGTTGTCGGCCCCCACCTCGTGTGCCGCAGGTGGAGCTATTCACTGCTTGACTCTTCCCGAAAGTGAAGCGAGAGCCTGGCACTGTTCCAGGTAACTTGGGTCCAAGAGGCAAGACGGGTGTAATGCACCGTGAAACCCTGGCAGCGTCGCCCCCATCCGCCTATTGTGACGGCGAATTGCAAGTCAGCAAGGCAAGACCGCAGGGAGAAGTAAGCCCTCGGACAATTGGCGACCAAGCAGCGACCCTCTCCGCCGGGTGCGACACCATCGCAGCGGGCTCGCCGATTGGCCGAAAATGGCGTCACCTGAGCGAGCTCTCCCATTAGCCGAACGTGACGTGACTTCGAGGCACCGAAGGGCTTAAAAGACACAGACCGAGAGCATTCCTAGAGCATTCCTTGATTCGTCTCTTTCGAGCTTCTTGCCACGGGCCGCAGCGTCCGAGTTGCTGCCGGCCCGTAATGACTCCATGACTTAATTTCTTGGTTGTCTCACTGTAAATAATGTAAATGAACCTACCAAGTTTTCATCCCAAAGTCCTCCTCAACTCTTACAGTACGTAGGCGCAGGGACGCGATACATCATCATCCGGCTTGGAGCGCGGCGGCCGCGAGGAGAAGGAAAAACGGCGTTCGGTTTGAAATTTCAGATGTTTCCGCGGCGTATAGCGATGCAATACTTTGCAGACACGATCGTTATCGCACAATGTATGCTCTGCGCTTATCAGTTCAATATGGCTAGACTTGGTGTGGGCCCTTTAAGGTCCTAAAGAACTCTCCATTACATCTTACTTTTATGAAGCAAAAGAAAATAAAGGCGAAATATTGAGGGTATACGTGCAGCAATACAGTTTCACAAATACGAGGTAAGGCTAACACTTTACGCATCATTGGGGTCTTCAGCTTCCGTGACTGCACCTAAAGAATATGCATGTTGGACCGCGAGATAAACTAGTATTCTCATAAGTAATTATGATAGATTTCAGAACTATGTAAAAGAAGTAAACGAGCCGACAAACAGACAATGCCGGACGACCTCTCTGGAACGATTACAAAACTGGTAATTTTGTTGCTGCTTACCATTAAACCATGATAAGGAGAGAACGTAGTCCAAAATGTGACGGTTTCGCTAAGCGATGGATACCTATACCTCTGCTTCCCCTTTCACGGCTGCTTAAAACAGCGTGCATACGTGATGCCAGCATTTATACGGTGACAATAAGTATTCGAATACGAGTGCAAAGATCGCGTCTGTGAGAGAGAGAGAAAAAAAAATGTAATGAAATGACACGGAGGTTAACTGCAAAAATTTCGCTTTACTACCCTGCATGGCGTAAAGTGATAAGAGGATTTAAACAGATAGAAACGCAGGAAAAAAACAGCGAGTACAGAAATGGTAATCGGCGTACAATATGGAAGCAGCACATGTCACTATCGCAGCCTATCTCGCAGGGCCGTTGACTGCAGAAAGCAAACTAAGGACTACCTTCAATGGTCAGGTGGCGCAGCGATCGGCTCAGCCGTCAGCGCCACTGTGTCAATTCCACGAAACACCGAGGCGGCCACTGATACCGAGGTATGCTTTTGCGGCGCTCGCTTGAAACGTGTCGGTTGTTTTAAATTGTGGTTTTAAGGCAATCGAAAACATCGAGGCCCATTTTGTACCACTGACGCTTAAGAAATGACGTCAAATTTACGACTACAGCCATGCTTATCGTGTCAAAAGAGTAAACAGCACGGACGTCGCAGCGAGGTGCCTAAAATAAAGTTTAGGGTTTTAAGCGCCAGAACCATATGATTATGAGGCAGGCCGTAGTGGGGGACTCCGGAATAATTTGGACCACATGGGGTTCTTTAAGGTGCACCTAAATCTAAGTACATGGGTGTTTTTGCATTTCGCCCCCATCGAAATTCGGCCGCCGTGGCCGAGATTTGATCCCGCGACCTCGTGCTTAGCAGCCGAACTCCATAGCCACTAAGCAACCACCACAGGTCGCGAAGGGTTTGTCACAATAAATAAAGCACGCTTACGACGTCGAACTCAAAGTAAGTTAACAAATAACTATTTTATTCCACTTAAGCGAGCAAACACGGCCGTGGAAGTTTTTCAACGGTCATTTATGGCTTCCTTACTTGGAGCGTGCCTTGCACCTCACAATTGTAGAGGTTTTGTGTAAACGGCAGATAAGTGCTTTTTTTCTCCGTTGACAAAGTGCCTCGGGAATATTCTAGTATTGTCGTTTGGGCTCGAATGTGCACGAGGGCATTACCGCTGAAGCATAATAGAGAGCAATGAGTTGAGACTAAACAAATTGAAGACTGAACAAATATGCGCTAGCGTGCGCGAGAGAAGTGCTAATTTTCGAACAATCGACGTGTGCTGCGGTGCACTCCAACCTTAGTTCTGTTGTTCTAAGCGCGAGAGAACATTGGCACGAATGAGGCCGGTTCCAGAAATCACATCTCAGCAGCAGCCAGCAGCAGGAAGAAGCACAGTGCGTACAAAGCTCCAGCACGGAGCGCTTACGAAGCTATATTTGACACATGACAACCACTGCGCGTTTGTTTTGGAACAAGACGAGCTAAACAAGTATTTAAACTAATTTACAATAGCGGGAATCAGTCCACGCGTTCTTATGCAGTTGATGCTATATTGCGCGTTTTAACGGATGCCGCTGCTGATTCTTTTTCTTGCTTTTACATTTACGTCTTAGTTCGTTTAACATAAATTCGCAAGACCGACACGAACAGAGACGATCCAGTTCAGCCGCCGGGTTGCTTCCCCCGGTTTTGAAGGGAAGCGGTACAATTTGATGCCGACATCCCCGTCGCAGTGGTGACAATGATCCTTAACACAGCAGTACCAGCGCTTGTTCTCTTTGTTCGCACTTCTCACAGAGGAGCTGCCAAGAGGCCGCGATGAATCGATTGGAAAATTGGAAAAGCAGGCTTTCAGATGGGCCTGAGCGCAGTACGGACAATGGAGAAATGACGGTGAGGGCCTACTCGCGGGTGCTCACCGCCGCTGCTAGGCAAACTTCGTTGCAGGGTGCCCATAGCGCTCTTGGGGCCTTTGGCGCACCCGTCCGTTGTGCCCACTGTCTAGTATTTATTTTTCTTTTGCTTTGACGTATCTCTGACGTGGTACACAACAGTTGCCTCTCAGTACTACGCTTGTGAGCCGCTGCACAGAAGATGAGCGACTGCTTCGTCACAACCGCAATTCGACGGGCTCTCGGCGGCCCGTCGAATTATGAACGAGTACAGCTCGGCCAAGCTGCTACAGCCGGCACAACAGAGTTTCCTCATCCCTCGGTAGCCCAGGCGGAATATATATATATATATATATATATATATATATATATATATATATATATATATATATATATATATATATATATATATATATATATATATATAGGCGGAATATAAGTCAGGAGCCAGGGAAAGTAGGCGAGTCTACGTGATAATAGTCGATTTACACCACACCATTGTGCTATCGCGTGCCATGGAGGGAAACGTAGCTGATGCGTCTATTCTTGCGAATGAAGTGGAAACATTGCCACTGTCGCGCGTAAAGTGGGCGGATTGGCTCCACTTACACCACATTGAGCCGGCAGCTACTAATGAAGTATCGCGTTTGTGCTTCCCTCATAAACCTATCAGCTGTTTCTATTAAAAGTTTAACAACCGAACGCTTATGAGACATTATCCTACACATTTCTGGGCTTCTATTCACAGAACCTTTCTCACATTAAAAAGTTCATACTAGAGGTGCAAGCCTATCATGATGTTCGACATGTCATTAGCGAAGGCGGCAGGCAAATAAAAAACACACAACTCTCACGAGCGAAAGCTTTATGAATTAGGCCAATGTTTCTCTTTTTTTTAAACTCTCAACATCGCAACGCTTTCAGTGGTTCCAGAAAAAAAATGTTGGTCCCTGCATAATTTCATTCAAACGCAGGACGGACGGACGGACGGACGGACGGACGGACGTCCGTCCGTCTGTCTGTCTGTCTGTCTGTCTGTCTGTCTGTCTGTCTGTCTGTCTGTCTGTCTGTCTGTCTGTCTGTCTGTCCGTCTGTCCGTCCGTCCGCCCGCCTGTCTCGTGCGTGCGTGCGTGCTAGAAGTGGAATCGGTTAGATGACAGCAACAAACGCCTGATCTATGAATTATACAGCACTACGCAAGATTCGCTGAAATTCGCTAAATTCACTTAAACCTTCAGGACATTTTTTTACTGCGTTAAACGATATGTTCATTCGCTTAGCTAACGTGCAATTTGATTTGTGATTTTGCCCAGAATCTTCAACTGCTGAAATTGCCAATCAAGCTGGCCCTGCTGTGTGGCATCATCATCAGCAGCAGCAGCAGCATTATTGTTATTGTCAATGTTGCTTATAATTAGGAGAGAGCAACATAAAGATAGGAAGAAGAGAAGGAACGAGTAAAGAAAGAACAGCATCACAGATCACAGAAAGACTGAAATAAATCGGGAAGCACGCGAATTTCTTCCTCGGTAAGCTTAGAGCGTTCTTATTGTCACGTGCATTCTCGCCCTCGTGCTCATCGTTTCGGCGCTAAACATGTTCTTGGCCTAGTTTCCATTTGACGAAGAGCGTGCTCTTCCCAGACAATTCGCACTAAAGCTTCTGCTTGCGGCTGCAGGCGACCCATAGACGCCCTGTTTGTCCAAACGGCTCTTTCATTTCGCGCCGTTCATGGAGCAAACGATCTTTGTTCGTTCCTGCGCTTCTCAAGTCCCCCGCTATTTGTGGCACGAAACAGAACATAAAAGTAAAAAAGAAAGTCATCGTTAGTGTCAATCGACGTAGTCGGCAAAGCCGCCCCCGACGCGTGACAGCTGCAGTTTACGACTGCAGCTAGGAGGGAGGCTTAGATAACGAGCATTGAAACCCGCGACAGAGCGAAGGACCCTTCCGAGTACACGATGAGGCGCCGTGCGAATTCCAAGCACATAGTCGTCGGGTAAGAAGAAAACACCTGCGTTAATGGAGAAAAGTATGGACGGAGAAAAAATATTGACTCTTAGAGAACATGGGGCAGTGGGGAGGGCGATAGGGCTAGTGAAAGAGGACGTGAGATAATGGGAAAGGAACGAAAAGTATCTGATATCACTTCCGGTTTGCTACCCTACACTGTTGAGAGAGCGAGATACATCAATTTAAGAAAATGGTCGTCCTGAGGTCGATTCTTCTAGCCCGTTACACAGCGCCTGGAAAGAGGGAAAAGGATAGAGGGTTATAGGCGTCTACGATGTGGACTGAAGTCGTGTATCTTGGTGAAGGCGTCTTGTCAGGTGGCCCTTTCCCAGCCCCCAATCAAGCACCATGCTGTTTACGAATACAAGCGATGCTCGAACGGTATTACCACTGTGTTTAGGCGGCAAGAGAGGACGTAAGGATTACGAAAGCGGGACGCCACGTCGAAGTAGAACGCACACACACAAGTGAGTATTTGTAGCACGTTGAGAAGCGCTTAGCACAAGCGAGTGCCGATCGCAGCAACAAAATCCCGCTGCGCGGCGCTACCACCCATCAGTGCACAGACTGGGAGCGTTTAAGGCCTTTTCCATTACGCAGCTTGGGGGAAGCCGGCAGCTGGTGCGTTGTGCGTGTGTGATTGTGTGCCTGTCGTGCACTGTGCGCACCATTTCATTTTTCATTGTACAAATGTGTAGTTAGCGTGCTACGCATGCCACCAGAAAACTGAAGAGCCTTCCCCCTCTTCCCCCATCTCTCTTTCTCTCCTCACAACTGTTTCTAAAACGCGCGCTTAAAACACTATCGTTTCCGCCATGTGTCGGCATGCTCCGCGTAACTGTGCTCCTGCGAGCATTCGAGGTCTTAGCGTGATCGATTACATCTGCCGGTTTCGTCCAAGAGATTGAAAGGTGGAAACGGTCCGGCAATAGCTCTGCCAATGTGTTTGTGAACCGCAGCGCCAAGCAGCGGTAGTTCTCCGCTCCGGTGATCACTCGCTCGTGCTTAACTTTGTTATATTGTTTTCGAACAAACGCGCATCAACTCTCTTTCAGTAACTGCAGCAGCAGCGCTGTTGTAACTTTGCTCACAGATGACGTTCGAAACCAAGGTGCCAGTAATGCGTTGTGTTCTATCAACGGCCGTTTACTGAAGCAAGATGAAACGACGTATACCCATCCATAAATTTTAAAAACGAAAAATAATTGTGGTATTCCAGTGGTCACTAGCTAACTCCGTCGCCTGTGGGGGACGTTCAAAATGAGAAACGTCATGGTTACGCTGCGCATCAGGCCACTGCTTTGTCCCATCTATTAAATGCGATACAATGAATATTTCGAAAATCGTGGAAAAGAGAAGTGGCGAGATATTAAATGCCATATCAGAAACAAACGTGTTTTGGAAAATAGGTATTACTGTCTACCTCCAACCATTTGGTGCATGTATGTCGCCGTGTTTCTCAGTATCACGTATTCAAATGGAGACGACACGAAATAGAGGCGGGAGGAAGAGGCCTAAAATGTGTTCGATTTCATAAATGTCAATCAAATCATCGATCTGCCGATCACTTCAATTGTTTGCACAAGCGAGGCAATAAACAAATAAGCAATACTGTCGTGTACAATGCATCATCATCATCATCAGCCTGGTTACGCCCACTGTAGGGCAAAGGCCTCTCCCATACTTCTCGAACTACCCCGGTCATGTACTAATTGTGGCCATGTTGTCCCTGCAAACTTCTTAATCTCATCCGCCCACCTAACTTTCTGCCGCCCCCTGCTACGCTTCCCTTCCTTTGGAATCCAGTCCGTAACCCTTAATGACCATCGGTTATCTTCCCTCCTCATTACATGTCCTGCCCATGCCCATTTTGTTTCTTGATTTCAACTAAGATGTCCTTAACTAGCGTTTGTTCCCTCACCCAATCTGCTCTTTTCTTATCCCTTAACGTTACACCCATCATTCTTCTTTCCATAGCTCGTTGCGTCGTCCTCAATTTAAGTAGAACCCAAGCCTCCAGGTTTCTGCCCCGTACGTGAGTACAGGCAACACAGCTGTTATACACTTTTCTCTTGAGGGATAATGGCAACCTGCTGTTCATGATCTGAGAATGCCTGCCAAACGCACCCCAGCCCATTCTTATTCTTCTGATTATTTCAGTCTCAAGATCCGGATCCGCGGTCACTACCTGGACTAAGTAGATGTATTCGCTTAACACTTGCAGTGCCTCGCTACCTATCGTAAACTGCTGTTCTCTTCCAAGACTGTTAAACATTACTTTAGTTTTCTGCAGATTAATTTTTAAACCCACTCTTCTGCTTTGCTTCTCCAGGTCAGTGAGCATGCACTGCAATTGGTCCCCTGAGTTACTAAGCAAGGCAATATCATCAGCGAATCACAAGTTACTAAGGTATTCTCCATTAACTCTTATGCCCAATTCTTCCCAATCCAGGTCTCTGAATACCTCCTGTAAACACGCTTTGAATAGCATTAGAGAGATTGTATCTCCCTACCTGACGCCTTTCTTTATTGGGATTTTGTTGCTTTCTTTATGGAGGACTACGGTGGCTGTGGAGCCGCTATAGATATATTTCAGTATTTTTACATACGGCTCGTCTACACCCTGATTCCGTAATGCCTCCATGACTGCTGAGGTTTCGACTGAATCAAACGCTTTCTCGCAATCAATGAAAGCTATATATATAAGGGTTGGTTATATTCCGCACATTTCTCTATCACCTGATTGATAGTGTGAATATGCTCTATTGTTGAGTAGCATTTACGGAAACCTGCCTGGTCCTTTGGTTGACAGAAGTCTAAGGTGTTTCTGATTGTATTTGCGATTACGTTAGTAAATACTTTGTAAGCAACGGACAGTAAGGCTTGCACAATGCAAGGCTCCCAAAAGACCTTTGCCTGTAAAGAATGCTTGGCTGTTATATGTGTATTATAGTGGGGAAGCCAGCGAAAAGTGTTTTGATCACAATTTCTTTCAGGACTCGTCCATTCCTTCGAATGGAATTGGAAAGCTTCACGATGTGTACTCACGAGGTTCGATTACCCACCCCATTAGTAAACACGAACTGTAAACGTGCCCTACGTGTTACAGGTGGAAATTCTAAAGACGCCGTCAATTAATTCATCGCTACACCTCATCGTCCGCCTACCACGTTGTGTGTACGCGTTTGTGCAGCGTGATACAAGGTGAAAAATTGACAGGTTTTTTTTTTTTCTCTACGCCTTATCCGCCACAGAGATAGATGAAAGCGAACGCGGAGCGCAGCGCGGAATGAAAGACGCGAGGAGGAAAGCAGAGAGGAGAGTGCAGCGGAACCATGAGGCGGAAAGCAGAGGAGTGTATGGCGATAGCGTGATGAGAAAAGCGTAGTGCGGCGACGGTGGCGACGACATGTCGCCAGAGTAGCGCGCTTCGTCTGGGAAGTCTGTCGGCGGGGGCTGCTGGGAACGGCGCACACGCGACGCCCCCGCGCTGGCTCTCGCCAACTCCAGATTAGCGACGCAGCCGCGCCACACCTCGCTCCAATTGCAACGTGCCGCACGAGACAAATAGTCCTCGCCAGCCAATATATATAGAAGTGAAAACACGTATATAGCTGCGCTTAAATTTCGCATTAAGGCGCATCGTAATCGTCGGCGAATTTTTTTTTTTTTTTTCACTGCTAAAGCATACAACAGATGATGCCCTTTGCTCCAGAGCCATCAGCGTAGTGGTCATATTCCTTACCTGCGCGCCGTGTGCTGATTATTTTGATTCGGTTTGCATTCTTAACATGCTTATAGGCACGACTTGCCGCACTTAACATCACTTTGTCTGCTGCTATCTAACCGCTGTAGCATGATTCTAAGAAAAACTGCTGTCAGAATTAATCTTCGATGACTATCGAAGCGTGCAAATAGCCGAAACGTTAGCTTCAATGTGTAAAATAGCTTGCACTTCTCTTTGTACACACTGCACCTCCTGGCGGCGCCACCGTGAAGTTCGCGAATGCCCAGTGACCCATACACAGTGACTCAAGTTGGCGTCGAAGAGCTTCCTTGAAAAGTGACCGGTTGCGCATGCCCTGTGACTGCAGTGGCGCGGACCTGGTGACACATACTCAAGTTAGCGTCAAAGCGGCTGTTTGAGGGAATGGTATATACCCAGTTACACACCTTCGGGATCGGCTCACATTATTACAGCACACTGTTTGCGCGATCTGCCCACCTCTTGTGTGAGATAGCGAGATAGCCGGAAAGAAAACAGGTCTGTGTATTCAAGGAATGTCATTTGCTACAAAATAAATGTCCAGCGTTTGGTTCCGAACCTCATTTCCTCAAAAAGAACAGCCCGACGCTCTACTCATTAGACCATAGATGCACGCTTAGAAATCGCGCATAACACCCTAACCATCTCCAGTCGTGCAACGCAGCCGTTTCAGGCGCGTGGCAATGTTGTCGCGGCGCATGGAACCAATTCAGCGAGAGAAGTGGGAACGCACGCTCTACTAACTTACAATACAAATTGAAGTTTTAAGCATGAAAAAAAAAACATGCCATTGCAACATAGCTAATTTTAAATCAGATATGCTGAACCTCACTACACGCGCATGCATTTAACGACACCGTACCGGGATGCTGTCGACTGATAAAGTGTTTCGTCCCTGTTCTCTGCATTTCTCGTGTACGAAGTGCAGAAATTGAATCGAAACTGCAGTACTGCAGTGCCGAAGATTTCTCACTAAATGACGTCGTTGAGTATTATATATAAAACATCTTGCCGTTGTTGCGTACTCCAGGGTAGCATATCGTACTGCTGCCGAGCTGTAGCGACGCCTGTTTATCGAAGCTCAACCGACGTTACTATTGGGTAGCGTGGCGTTGTCGGCGGGCTGCAGGCATCCGGTAGACCATGGCGACCGGGCAAGGACGAGACGATTTCTACTGCGAAACTTGCACGGTTGATTCAAAGGTTGATGAAAGATGATGAGAAGAGAATGAAGTGATCAAAAGTACATTTCGGGGCACCCTAAATAGGCTCTCTACAATCGTGGGAGGGATCTTGCTTCTGTCGACGTCACGTGACCGACACAGAAAGCCTGCTGCAAGGAGGAGGCCGTCCCGCCTCCTGGAATTGTAGACGCTTGCCCGTCTCTTTTTCGCGTTGCTGGTTCGTGGAAGTTCTCCTGTAGACTTTGGCCGTTCGAGGAAAGGGTCCCTCTAAAGTCGCACACACACACACAAAAGAGGCCTGTAAACACTGCGGGGCTTCCGCCAGACCGGCAGACACTCGAAATGGTCATTGTGAATTAGGAGGTCACGCTTCATTTCGACGAGGCAAGGTGTGTGAAGGTCGCGTGAGAGAAAGTCCTTTCTGCACGAGGTGCGGGACGCCAACCGTACCAGAAGTCACGCCTCATTTCGACGAGGCATGGTGAGAGAAGGTCTGGTGAAATTCCTTTCTGCACGTGGTGTGGGACGCCAACCGTAGCAGGAGAAATCACGCCTCATTTCGACGAGGCATGGTGAGAGAAGGTAGGGTGAAATTCCTTTCTGCACGTGGTGCCAGACGCTGACCGTAACACCGTGCCTTCCTTTAAGTACGTGCATGGCCCTACTTATAAGAAAATCTTAACGCCTATGTAGTGGTCGAAGGGAGAAAAGTTCAGCGTGCCGAGGCAGTTCATTATCAATGCACCGTTCAAGAAGAGGAAAACGGCGGAGAGATTATTACAGCAAATGGGGCAGGCTGAGCATGAACGCGTAAGCGCAAAAACCGCGAAGCCCAGGCCTACTGCAAACCGAAGCGCCAAGCTCAGAATCAGCGACGGCTCGCAATCCAGCTATCACAACGCTTCACAGCGGCGAACAAGTACTTCGAAGAGCTCTTCCTCGACGACGAGCTTGCAATTGTGAGTTTGCAAGATGAGTTTGCGAAAGCATGACATAAGTGTAATGACAACGGTACACTCGATACACTAGTTCCTGTCGGTTAGTCTAGTTACACAAGTCCTTAACGCCGTCTTGTCGTGCTACGGTAACACAAAAGATAAAGACCATGCCGATGGTTATAGCAGCAGACTTCAATGTGAACTTGAGGCGCCCTCAACACACCTTGTGCACAGAGTTATTGAAGAAGCTTGCTGAAGTTCATTAAATGGTGTTTGGCGTGGAACAAGCGTCCTGCGATTACGTACCCGCATCGAGTACCTGTGATACTCCTGACCCCGTCTTCGTCAAGAACTTCAATGACTAGAGTTTTCAAATGCGTGTCCTACTTCTCGATCCTTAATTCCCGTAATATGCGCCATATGGGATGGTACCGAAACGATAGGGAGAGAATAGGCAAGTAAAAAAAGAAATAAATGAATTCTGCGGCTTTTACTTCCCGAAACCGCGACCTGAATATGCGGCGAATTTTAACCACTTGGGACTCTTAAACTCGCACCCAATCCAAGGCACACCGAGGTTATTAAATTATGGGGTTTTACGTGCCAAAACCACTTTCTGATTATGAGGCACGCCGTAGTGGAGGACTCCGGAAATTTTGACCACCTGGTGTTCTTTAACGTGCACCTAAATATAAGCACACGGACGTTTTCGCATTTCGCCCCCATCGAAATGCGGCCGCCGTGACCACACAGAGGTTATTACGGAGACATTACGGCCCCACTGAAATGCGGCCGCCGCGGCCGGGATTTGATCCCGGGACCTCGTGCTTACCAGCGCAACACCGTAGACGCTAAGACACCGGTACTCTCCACAAGTCAATATAGTCGTCAGAGTGCCACCACCAAGATCTGTCTTCATCATCACACAGGGGCTAAGTGCATTGCATGATTGCTAATGGCAGTAACGTTTGCATTCACCGTGAGATGGATTCTGTCGAAACATATTTTCAGTAGCCATTTATGTGTAAAGATTAGTTTTATAGTATGCGAGCCCTGCCAAACAAGAAATTATGAGGCAGTTACCACGCGCTAAAAAAATCGATATTGCTCGAAGCATATGTGCAAGTAACTGCATGGCTATCCGGCTTCATTTGGGATTCTGCAATACGTTGCCAAGTGGGTTACTGTGTTTCCGCAAGGCAAGCAATCGGGCGTGTGACGCGAGCATGTGTTTGTCGACAGCGGCATCCAACATAGACGGCGGCGACGATAGTATGACATCTTTCCTTTTTTTTTTTTGCCCCGGCGAATAAACACTACAACCTGCTCCGCTATCAGCTGAGTCAATACCGAAAGCAGCACGACGCCATACAATGCGTCTACATAGCGCTAGTTGCCACAAGTAAAGAACTTGGGAATACCAACCAATCGCGAAGGCGGTGGAGTCTATCGCCTCCGAACGCTGGCTTCGAAGAATGAGAACCACCACGCGCCCACTTTTAAAGCAACTTGTTTCCATGTGACGTGACGTACTAGAAAGACAGTGGCAAGGATGACATTTATTCGCAGCTTTCATACCTACGTTTCTTGGAATAAAGAAATCCGAGGACACCCAAGCACTCATGAGTTGTGAATGCGAAAGCATTAGTGTCCCATTGAAGGCCGCTGAAAGGTACTTGGAGTTACACGATTTCCTCGCGAGCAAGCGAGCGCGTTGAGACGCTTGGTGCGTTTCAGTGTGGCCATACAGAGAAGACATTAGTACGCAGGCGAGAGCTTGTGCGGACATTATTATTATTATTATTATTATTATTATTATTATTATTATTATTATTATTATTATTATTATTATTATTATTATTATTATTATTATTATTGAAAGATGCAAGCACACGAAGGAAACAGGGAGGGAGCAAGCTGACCACTGCCACCGAGAGGGGCGCAACGCCTACCTTCTCTTTCGGGAAGAGGGACTGAAAAGAGGAGAAGAAGACAGGAAAGAAAATAGTAAATAAACAAATGACAGAGACATGGACAAAAGAAAGTAGGAACACAGAAAAAATGTCTGTAAACGGGAAGCCAAATCTGTTTTCTGCATGAAATTTAGAAATGCTCTATGGGCCTGGTAGCGTTGAGAAACACTCCCTCTCGGAAACAGGCAATCGGCAAGGGTCGTACACTTGAGTCCAATCAGTGCATCAGTCCAAGGAACGCGCGGATAACACAGGTTTCCGAGAACGAGAGCAGGGTGACGTGGCGTCGCGGTGATGCCCTCTCCCTTCACGTCACGAGCGCGCCTCGCGTGCTCATCACGTGACGTCGCAGCCAGTGGGAAGTTTCGCTGCTAGAGACGCCGCAGGCTTTTTCGCTCAATGGGCCCTTTGACGAAAAAAAAAGAAAGAACTGTCGCTCGAGCACGTGCGCTCGTGCATTCGTATGCACATTCTCTCGAACGTGCTATGCAACTCGCTGCACACGCCAATCGTCTCAAAAAGGCTAGTTCGCTTTGGCACAAGTGGAGAGAGAGTGCTGTTGTAGCCTGGATGGTTAAAGCATCGGCCTACCTCCTATGTGACTGTCCCCGTTACGCAGTGCGAAGAAAAGTGCTCGTGACCACTCTCGCAAAACTGGACAATCGCCCCTTTACAGAGGAAAAAGCTCTAGGACATTGGTCCAGACGGGCTTCGGCACTCAAGGCCTTAAGGGCTTTGTTGAAGTTTTTAAGGACATGCGAATTGTGCGACCGCCTTTGAACGTTGTAGCGCGTAGTTTCGCGTTACTGTGTGAATTTTCTCTTATTTTTTCCATTTGTTTCCCTCTTCTTCTTTCTCCTTTTATTCTATTTACCCCTTCCCCCAGCACAGGGTAGCCAGCCGGTACTTACACTGGCTAACCTCCCTGTCTTTCCTCTCTTTTGTCTCCTCCTCCTCCTCCTTGTGCTGGGCAGCTAAGGTTCGGTACCACCGTCAGACATCATTTATTTATTATTGGGGAGGTCCGAAACGACGCCTGACAGAAACCTACCTACCTATACCATTAGGTGCCTGGTATGAGGCAAAGAATACTTCGCCTGAATGTCGCAGAACGCCTTTGACGAACATATCACATATAGTAATCAGGAAAGAGCGAGTGACTAACAGAGTGAAGCTGTGAAATAAAATTACGCGTAGCCACCCTCTGCCATCTCTCTTCCGCGCGGTAACAGAAGCTTTGGTGCGTAGGCGCTCACATAAGGGGTCCAAAACTATGGCAATTAAAATAATACGTCAGCTATAAAAAAGAAAAAAAAAACTAAGAAAACAAAATCATAATCGAATCAAACTCACGGCACGCGTATTTACCGCAGTCGTAGAGCTGCGTACCACCGAGACACTGACGACTCGTGGTCCTTCGATAAAGCGGCGCGATGCTGAGCGAGCTGTTCGTGCCATCACAATCGAGCAGCGAAGCGAGGGGAGAGAACAAAACGCGGGCGCAGAAAGTGACGCAAGCGAAAGCCCTTTGATTCCGCGGGCAATCCGCGACGACGGCTCAAGCCGACCTTTTGGATATCCTTGGGCACCCGCTCGGGAATCCGCCGCATTTGCCTCCGCTTTCTCACCCGCTGGCTGCGATGGCTTGCCCGCAAGGCAGGATGCGGGGAACCATTCCTCGGGCACAGCCTCCATAGAAAGCGGAGCTGGCGCGCCACATCGCTCGGCGGAGAGGACGCAGTTAGGCTTGAGAACGGACAGCTAGTAGACGGCTACTGGAGAGAGGCGCGCGAGGCTATACACAACGCTGCGTCGCTAGACATGGCACCTAGGGCTGGCTGCCCTCGCACCAGTTTGAGTACATTGAAAAGCCTTACACTCAGCTCGACGGTGACTTGAGAATACGGGTACACGTATGACTGTCATTGCGTGCGACGTAGCAGAAAACGTGCACCACGCACTTCGCGTTCGTCCACAGCACGAGCGCAAACGACGGGTGTTACGCAGATTCCTTGGCGAAACGTGGCAGTCGGCCTACTAGGACGTTGGCGGAGCCCTGATTCGAGTTGTAGGGCCATCGGTACACTTGTGCGCTTCTGAATGACGCGTGTTGTGATACGCAAACGCCCAAGGGTGTGTCTGTCCCGCGCATGCGTATTTTTTCGAACCTAGTGCCAACTGCCCTCCGTCACGACCCAACGTAATTCTCATTTCTTATTGTCAGAGACGTGCCATAGTTTGTTTTGCGCGATGTAACATGCAACTGCGCGACTTGGGACGAAGCTTTTCCTCTGTCTTCTCTTCAGTTGTTTTGGTGTCCCGAGTGGCCGTGTTACATTTTGTTTCTCTGAAAGCGTCTTCGCTCAGAGCGGACTATCAAGCTGGAACAGCAAAACATTGTTTGGCGCGAGTTGGTAGCTTCAAGCGCAATGCAAACAAAGTGAAACAGAGAAACGACAAGGACATTGCATTGGCCGCGCAGTTTTACTTGAGGCTATATTAGTAACCTACTTCAGGCAGACCTCCGGCATGCGATTACGTTGCTCGTACATGCACGTTGTACATTCAAGTTCATATTTATTTGAATATACACGTCATAAATACAGATGCATAAATGCGCACAAAAAGGTTCATATGCGCTGTACCCTACATTAGGGTAAACTCACAGCGGGGACTCTGTGGATTTTGCTCGTCTTCGCAGCGAATGTTTCGGCCGCACATAACGTGCAAGAAGACTGCGAGTTTATAGAGCAAATGCCCCGGAGATGCAAAGAAGCAATTTATTTCTTGCGTCCCGCCCCATCGTACCACGTTCGTTTACTCCTCGCGTCCTCCCATACCTCCTTTCGAAATTCTACCGGTGGTTTGTCAGTGTTTTATTCTTCTTTCTTCCTTCAGCCTTTCTAGTCGCTCAACAGCAGAAAAAAATTCTTTTAGAAGACCACGCGTTTCTTTATCTGCACGACTGTTTAGCTCGCTACAATGTACACGCACGTGTGGAAAGAATTGTGTACGCGTTACCTTTATTTCTGGTTCCTCCACGCAATCATCCCTCTCCATCCAGCCTCTTCCTAATCCGAGGGAGTCCCCTCCATTCCGTAGTTTTCCTCGTCGTATACCGTTCCCGCGCCATACGAGGCCAAGCCAGGTCTGATTTCATTACGCCACGCCGAATGGAAGAACCCGACCGGAGAGAACCGTGTGCCAGCTCTCCTCTTCCCTTCTTTGTATCCTTCACAAACGTGTCTTCTGCTAGTAATCTTCATGTTTCTTTTTCCTTCTTTCGTATTTATATTCTTTTACTCGGTCCTTAGTCGTCGTCTTCGTCTCCCCTGCCGCATTGTTGTCAGCGGAGCATGGAAACGGCCTATGCGTCGCACCTCTGCATCGGTCGTCTGCTCCGGTCTGTTTACTGGATCGGTTCGTATCCTTGCGCATGTCGTCTGCTCCGACACTGCTTACTGAATTGTTCTGCTTCTTGTATTCTCTGTTTCGTCCCATCCCATTCGAGCTCACGGCTGAATGAGCGCGCTGTGTCGGGCCAAATCAGATTAAAAGCACCGTGTGCTGAGCGTACGGATAAAGGATAAAAAAAGCTGCTGTTGGCGGCAGAGCCAGTGCGTGCCAGGGATAATGCGCCCCTATATAAAGTAACCTAACTAGAATGTGACGGGAGTCGAATTAGTCTGCCGGGGTGTTAACGACGCTGTTTCAACGCGTTCTTTGTTCGGGGCTTTTGTAAACATAATAGGAGCGTAAGTGGCGCGTAAATGTGCTATTTGAGGGTGAAAAAAAAATATTGAAGCAGGTGCAGACAGCGAGAAGCACTGCCTGCAGATGCAGAAGGATCTCTTTTAGGGCATACACGCGCAAGCGCACTCGAACAAAGCAAAGACGGAAATGTGTTTCAACCGCTTTTTGCTCAAAGCGAAAATAGCAGACTGGTAAATGCCGCGTTTTAATGACCCTCAATTTTCTTTCTTTAAATAACGAATGAGGATTGTAGGAGAGAACAATTTTACGAATACTTCCTTCTATGTGGTCACATTTTGAACCTGATTAAAACCTTTTAAATTACGTGTATCAGTGCTATGGGCTTGAAGTTCTTCTCGGATATGAATGCTTTACCAATCCACTTTATCCGGTATAAACCTGGTAGCAATCTTGTTCAAACTAATAACCAGAGTAGCAAAAGTCTTGGGCGCAGACGCTGACCAGAAACACAATTATCGGAACACCCCGAAGAGTTATAGAAAATACGCTTTATCACTTCGGTCACTTTTCTTTCTTTTTTCATTTTTGGAAGGAGAAACAGAAGTTGCCGCAGCCCATATATCTCTGAACACGCTAAAGGTTACGTTTAGCGACTCATTCGCGAGCGGCACCTAACACCGAAAAATTACATGTTTGCTTCACCACGCGTCGCAGTGGCCACCAGGGTCAGAAACTGCAGTGGGCCACCGCGTTTTAGGCGCAACAAATTGCGCGCGTCTCGCTTCCCCGCCAACCACTGAACCAAAATAAACACAGGACTCGGGGTAGGGGATTGAGGGGTGGAGGGGGGGGGGGGGGGGCGAGTGTTCGCCCATTCGGGACGGGCTCGGGCGTCACAGTGGCTACGTCGGGGTAAGGACGACCAGCAGTTATGGCGATACGAGGTCCATCCGCAGCGGACGACAGGCGCAAGCCCATTTAGACACGACAAAACAGCGCCGCGCGCCACGCGACCAGAGAGACGAACGAGTTACACAAGTATGCGCAACTACGCTAAACAGCGAACGAATGAAGGAAAATTAATGGCGCGCGCGGTTGGCGTTAGCGCGAACATCCATCTGGTGGCCGCTAGGCCTAATTTCAGCGGCCGGCATCGAGCAGGCTGACAGGGCGCGTCCGGTAAATTTTTGCTTCCTTTCGATTCCGTGGCCGGCACGCACCGTCACTCGAAACTTAACTGGCGGCGTTGTTTGTAACGCGGTGTTTTGTGGATGCGTCCGAAGCCGGAATGACCGGAGTGGACGCATAAGAAGTGGGAGCGGATAGATGGAGAATAAACAACGCTGGTGCTCTCTCGAAATAGTTCACCATGGCAGCGACCGCCACAAAGTAAGTTATAGTTGTCGTAAGGGCTGGGATAGCATGCGAAGTTTTTTTTTTTTTTTTAAATAAAGCTGAATTCTAAAAGTGATGACTGAGGAAATACGGCTGTAAGCTAATATGAAACTTTATAGGAGGAGGAAAGATAATGAGAAAGCACGAACAAGTCTATATATTCAGAAGAAAACATTGACTAAATATTTCCAAGAGGAGTAGGGGAATGAGGCTGGGGCTGGGGCACACGTACAGGTTACAAATATGAGCTCTCAAGAAGTGGACTAGACTGAGTGGCTGAATTTATTGAGTGTCGCGCGCATAAAACGCACAGAAAATACAGTCGAAGAGCACACGCGCAGCAGTAGCTCCGCTGAGCAATGCACCAACATGGAAGCGATGTGACGTTCACATGTTCTACCCCCGAAACTTTCCCTAGGACCAAAATCACGATGAATCTTTCTTTTTTCGCATTTCCGACACCCTGCTTGTAATTTAAGTGCGCAACGGCTGAACGTATCGACAAGCAGGAACCTTTAAACGGTCACATAGCGACATACGATATAGACGAACGCACCGATTTCTGGGCGTCATCATTGATAGAGACTTGTCTTGGAGCCCTCACATATCGTACATGACAAAGCGTTTGGCCGCCATTGTGAACCTTCTTGCGTTTCTCGGCGGTAAGTCCTGGGGCGCAACAGTACCGTCAATGTTGCAACTATATAAAGCACTCTTTTTGGGCTTCCTACGGTACCAGCTTACCTGTACTAGGAAATACTTGCACTACGAATATTCGCAAACTCCAGAGGGTGCAAGCCCAAGCACTCAGGACTTGTCTCGGTCTTCCCAAAACTACGTCATCGATTGCGACAATGGCCATAGCCAGAGACGCTCCTTTGACAGTCTACATTGATACAGATGTCCTGAGAGCACACATCCGACACCTCACTCGGATTCCCTCACGCCATCTTGCTTGCTTGCCAGCAAAAAGGCTACTGTCAACGTTTGCTAAAACTATTGTAAGACATCAGTCCTACTTGCCATCAGAATTTACGCCCGCTACACGATTGTCAGATCCATTTTGGTGTCTGCACCGGCCGCAAGTGCAACTGACAATTCCAGGAATCAGAAAGAAAGCTGGAGCGCCATTGCAAGCTTTGAAACAAGCAACTTTGGAGCACATTCACAACGTGCACAGATTCCGGCAACATGTATACACACATGGTTCAGTAAAACTCAACAGCTCTGCTGCTGCAGTCATCATCCCGGCAAAATCTGAGGAAATCAAATTAAGAACTTCATGTGTGACCACATCGACGGGTGCAGAACTCGCGGCAGTCAGTGCTGCACTTGATTTCATTAATCAGAAGCCACCGCAACAATGGACAGTCTTTAGTGACTCCAAGGCAGCCCTTCAGTACATACAAAGCCCAATGCGCCACGGACCCAATGAACAACTGGCCTCAGAAATTCAGCACATATATTATCAAAGCCATGACAAGGGACACAACATAATCTTTCAGTGGCTTCCAGGACATTGTAACATCAGCGGGAATGACCACGCCGACGAAGCTGCCCGATCTGCACATGAAAGTGGTCAACGAGCCTTCATTCCGCTTTCGCGAACAGACGCTGCGGCTGAGCTGCGATTGATGTCCCGTGAGTGTACTTTGCCCCTGTGGGACTCAAAATATTTTCACCATGTGTCGGTTGCGTTCGTTGTCTCCGGACATACGGATGCACCTCCCGCCTGGATTACCACGACGTGAACAGACCATGCTCTACCGTCTGTGGCTAGGCGTTTCCTTTACAAACACATATGCTATCCTCATAAGAATGGCCAACGGCACCACGTGCGACACATGTAACATCGACGAGACGCTCGCACACATTATCTGTGTCTGCCCGCGATACAGTGCTGAGAGACAAGCGATGTGCAGAGTACTGGACCAGTTGGACAATCGTCCACTTTCAGAACTAAAAGCTTTAGGCCAATGCTCCGAAAGAACATCCGCGTTGAAGGCCTTACTCGCGCTATTAAGGTTCTTGCGGTCTACGGGGCTTCACGACAGACTCTAAGAATGCCGCCCCCTACCACTCTGTAGTGTACGCGCTTTGTTCGTGCTTGTCTCCCTTTCTTTCTATCTCCCCCTTCCACTCTGTTTCTCTTTTTATCCCCCTTAACCCTTCCCCCTGCGCAGGGTAACCAACCGGAACTACATCTGGTTAATCTCCCTGCCTTTCTCTGCATTATTTTCTCTCTCTCTCTCTCTCTTATCGAGTTTTCATTTTAGGAGAAATAAACACACTTAGGTCATCAAGTCGCTCTTAGCGGCGTTCCACATGCAACGCAAAGTACCAGAAATAATAGTTCCGCACAGTTGGTGACCTTATTCTGATACAACCTTCGCGCATACTGCACTCTTTTCGCATGTACTCAGCGCTCTAATTTCTACGCAGACGCGCGCATGTCATCGCGCACCCGCTCTCCCGTCTTTCACTTAGTACAGAGCAGTGTAGATACGGTGGAGTTGAGTTTAACGACGCTGCCGGCCGGAATGCCCCGACGAAACGACATTTCCTTCCCAACACGCGCGAGTTTTTCTGCGCGCCTAACTTTATCGCTTGATGAGCACGAGCTACTGTGCCGTGCGCATATTCCTGCTATTCTTTTCCTGGTTCCGCTTTTTTCGGTTCTCCTTTCCTTTTTTTTTCCCTCGTGCCTTGCCTCACACAGTGTAGAGAGCGAGTTGAGTGGGCGGCGAAGGTTTCGCATTCTGCGCGCCGCTTTAACTTTCTCCTACATCCGCGCCTCCCAGCACGTTCATCGCATTCGCTGCATCCCCGCAAATTCCTCGAGCCCGGACGGGCTACTGCGTCTACCCACGGTGCGTTGCGCCTACCGCTCACAGCCACAAACCGTACAAATTAAACGAGGAGCGCGCAAGTGTACAGGTGTACGTACAGGCGCGCTGTAATAGAAACGACCGCTGCAAAACACGCCCGTTATGCGCCTCTACTTGTCTTTCTCTCCTTCTTTTCCTTTCATTTATCTCCCCCTCAGCGGGCCACGGATGTCGCTCGCTCGGACACATCAGTGCATCTCCGCGTACGTTGATCTCGCTTTTTGTCCGTTGCATTTTTTGTTTGTTTTCCTTCATCACGTTTGGCCTTCGTCCGCACGATTCAGGTCATTTGCCCTCGCAGCCTCCTGCTGCCATTCTCGCTTGCAGCACGTCGCTTGTATACAACTGTCGATATACTGCCAGCTCTCTCTCTTTCACTGCTGTGGCGTACGCGAACCAGTTTCCGGCCGGGTCGAATCTGTAGAACTGCTACGACAAACCCATTTGTAATCCTTTGATCGTTCATTGTTTTCGTTGTGTTTTCACTTGTTCCCTCGACGATTTCGCTTCCAAGCCTGCAGTGCGACAGACGGCGCGGTGCTTTAAAAGGGTTGTCGATTAGATTAGAAATCAAGCGGGAATGAAAAAAAAAAATAAAGCGTGAAGAGACGTCGCCAGCGTGAGAGCAGAAACCGACGGCGCGCGAAACAATCTTCGGCGTGGTTCGTCGCGACGACGACTCTCTCTTGTTTGGTGCATCACCGTTTTGTTCATTTTCAAAAAGAAAAATAATAGGAAGAAGGAAATACACGCGCTCGCAACTTTGCCTCCCTCCGAACCCAGCGCACGCTTTACCCGCGTTATCCCGTTGCTTACATTCCTAGCTTCCTTTTTTTTGCGGCGCCGGTATAGTTGGATGTCTCGCCCCGCGAGGAAGTCGACTCACGGTCGGGTGGTTTGGCTTCTCTTTCTGTCAACACATTTCTTCTTTAGCCTTATATTTATAACTCTTTGCGCACCCCCTCTCTCCTCAAGCCCCTCCACTGCGCGATTTCTTCGCGTAGGAGCCCGTGTTTTGTGCCATCCTTGTTTCTTTCATCCACGGCTATTTGTCGCCTCAGGCTTCTCTCTCTCTCTCTGATGCCATCGCGTACGTTTTTTTTTTTTTCGACGCGTCATGCAACAACGCTGGCTCTTCCATCCTTATGGTCTAGTTCCGTGCTTGTTTTTTTTTCTCTCTTCACAGTGTTTCTTTTTTTTTTCTACAGCTATTACATTCTTCCTCTCGCCTTCCTACTCGGTTTGCATTCCATTTCTATTGCCCTTTGCCCTTCTTTTCTTCATTTTCCGAGCAATAAAAGCTGGCAGACTCGCGACGTTCACAGGACCAAAACGCCGTATACGGATTCGAAAAGCGAAACGAACGCCACGTCCTGAGGCAAGAGAACGCGCGGAATGTAGACCGTTTCCGCAGCACAACGAAAACTTGTAAGAACACGAAAGCGTGCACGAAGGCGAAGCCTACAAAAAAAAGTGAGAAAATAAAAGCCAAGCAGCAATCGAGATAACAGTATAGCCTTGGGAGGAGATAAGAAGAAGACGAACAACAGAAATATTGTTCCCGCGATTACAAGGCCCCCAACGCTGCTGAAAGTGAGAGCAATTTGTTGGGTCTTTTTCTTTTTCTTTCTTTTTCTTTTCCTTTTATGTTGATCTCTGGAGCGCGTTCCCTGCCTCTTTCCGGTTCCCTTCTGGAGCGGTCGAGCAGCGGAATGCGAAAATAGCGAGCTGGTTTTTTGACCGAGCGCCGAAGCGAGCAATAAGAGAGGATGATAAAAGTGAAAAGTATACATGTGGTCTAGAATAGAGGCGGCGGCATTCGCGTTAACGGATGCGCAGGCACCGATAAAAGGAAGGCGCAGATGAGTAAACAGTGAAAGAGCGGGAAACGTCGCCTGCTAGATGAATGCTAAAGAAACGCCAGTAAAAAAAAAAGTAAGGCAGAGTAAACGACAACGGTGACGATAATGAAAACGGTTTTACTTTTTCCGGCGAAAACGAGGAGGGAGGCACGAATAAATTGCCCTCGCAGAATCAGAGAGATGCAGCCTAGAAATCGAGTCATATATAGTGAAGATCGAAATAAGCGGCATGTGCAATATTATAAGAGCCACGGCTGACAAACGAGCTCAATCGGGACTGCTGCTTAGGAAGCGCAACGAAATGGCAACGACATCCTGCTTCAGATACACTTTAGATTAAAACGGTAAAAGCCAACTCCGAGCGCGAACCAAAAATGGGCTGAAAGTGAAATTCGCATGGGCTATTTCGCTTTATTTCACGTAGTACTATAACGTCGACGCAGCGACAAAAACAAAAATACGCGAGTTGACAAAAAGTAGCCGCCACATGCTAAAGCGGGTTTAACTAGAATGTTAGGAACTCTAACTCTAACAACAACAAAATTGAGGGGCAAAATAAAAGATGCTGTCACACTCCCCCTGAATGGTCCCACATGCTGTAAATGCAAGTAGTATCTTTATGTGACGTCACTGGAAACAACAGTTCAGCGCGCGTTTAAATGCCCTTACGGAGCAATTTATTTCGAGCTTGGCACTGTTGCGCTATTTTAGACTCTGGGCCGCCCCGGAGATCGGTTAGCACATGTTCATCGAAAGCCGCCGAGTAGGCACCGCGTTACACGTCCTAGCGCAATCGTTACAGAATAATTCTTATTTCTGTAAGGAGAGAGCTCGCTTTGTTTATAGCAGTTTAATTGCGAGACGACTCAGGGGATCGGGCTCTGAACTTATTTGATAGTGCAGAAAAATAACTAAAAAAAAGGGGGGGGGGGGATGGGCCCACCCTCGATGTTAAACTTATGCGGGTGCTACAGAAGTCAAGCCGGACCACGCCTTTGATCCGGAGCTTATGCTGCACTTGTAATTAAAGCGTTTCGCTTGATTAACCGAAAGCAAATGCCGCTATATTGATGTAAGAAGATACTAAAATGTTGAAGATTGGTATGTGCACACAGACACACACACACACACACACACACACACACACACACACACACACACACACACACACACACACACACACACACACACACACACACACACACACACACACGCGCGCGCGCGCACACACACACACACACACACACACAAATTAAAGCTATAGGACAAATAGGACAGCCATCAATGAAACGACACAAAACAATGCACACGCACCATCTTCAGGAAGTTCCCGCTCTCTTTGTGATGGCCTTTACGGATGCCTACGCAGACTTCGAAGCAGGAGCTTCCGCGTGCCGTAACAATGACCTGTCAACTTTCAGCCCTGTCTGTTGCCGGAGATGGGCCAACATCGGGGCCAGAAACTATAAGCTGCGACAATATGGCACGGTGGCAGTCAAGGTGATCTCGCTTGTTGGCAGTATGCAGTAAACAAACGATCGTCAAAGGTCAACCCTTTTTTCACTCTTACGTTTATACGAGCTGACCCACACTGCTACAGCACACTTCCGTGTCATCGCACCAACGTGGCGTTGACACGGAGGCAAAAGCCGCGCGGAGAAACTGAAACTTCAAATCCAAACACTGAAGGTGTCTTTCAGCTTGCTGCCAATTGCCCTGGCACTTTTTTTTTTTTTTTGCTAAGCAGGATCAGGCCGACTGACACCCTCCTTGATCTGGCCTTCCAGCATCCTACAGCTCGCTGTCGAGGTCAAAATACTTACGCAAGAATAAATCAGGAGAGTGCAAAATTCTTGGGAGGGGGCGTAACTCCTTTTTCAGGGCTTCGAGCTTTCAAGAAGGGAAATCCAATAGGCGGCGGTGGTGGAGGGCTGGGGAAGGCGAGTGGGGAAAGTTTTGCGAACGTGGCGCTCAAAATTCAGTCCGGCTTACGCGGTGATTTCAGTCTTCTACCGTTGCCTCTCTTATTCCGGTATAAGAAAGGGGATTGAGGTCAGCCGGATCGAGAATGTAAGTAAGCGCATTTTACGCAGAAACCAAGATGCACGGTTGCATCGTGTAGCAAAATGTAGTGGAATAAAATGATACAAGCGGCTACAAATTCATGAATGATTAAAGTAGTCCTTAAGGTTAACCATAAAGAACGTTCTGCTCGATACTGAAACCAGCATCATACATTAACCATATGAACTGCTCATAAATATGGAATCGATACAAGCAGGACAAAAGTATATATATATATATATATATATATATATATATATATATATATATATATATATATATATATATATATATATATATATATATATATATATATATATATATATATATATATATATATAGTGAGAGAGAGAGAGAGAGAGAGAGAGAGAGAGAAAGCAACCTTGGCGGGAAATGTCCAGCTGAAGGGAATCCGCACCTCAAAGAGGCTCCTATCGCGCGTTTCTTTCTATATTTCCCACCTTTACTTGAGCACTGCTTCTGAAACATCGCCGACGATCAAGAAGTCACTGTAAAGGTCTCTGTCATTACTGTTCATCACCGGCCCAGACAAGATAAGGTGAAAAGGAATGCGGAAATGCAGTGATCGCACGACACGTAATCGGTGGCATTTTTACTACTACTTACTACTACGAAGTGTTCACTACTACTCCGAAACCGATCAATAACGAGGCCTTTTCTCCATTGATTTCTCGCAACTTACATTCATTTTGAAACTGAAACTGAAGCTTTATTTTTCAAGAACATCAGAAAATATATGTACAAAGAATATTTGGACCGATAGCCCAAAATGGCTAGTGGCCGGTCCAGTGCAACATACAACAAATATGCACAGGTCAACTGGAGGATAAAAAAGCATGCAATATATATATATATATATATATATATATATATATATATATATATATATATATATATATATATATATATATATATATATATATATATATATATATATATATATATATATATATATATGCGTGTGTGCGTGTAAGTACACTTATACTACGCAAAAATGTATAGCCATGCCAGTAAACAGACGCGGAAGTTCACCGGTCTTGCATAGACAGAAAAAATGCCTTACATGCTAGGTCAAAACTATGCGCAGTTCTTATTTCAAGAGGGGTCCTGTTCAATATTTTATTTTCATTAAACTGTATTAATCTTTCGCCATAAACGTTACGACATTTGGGCAGGTTAAAGTACGGCAGGTCACGCAAAAGCTCCAGCTCCCCGCCTTCCCATATATTAGCGTTTATATACAATCTGCGAAACCGATTTATTTTTCAACAGATACAGCTTTGGCGTAAGTCTGTCTTCCCGTAACATGCCTTTATTCAATGCATGCATAGGAGATTCTCACATCTTTGTTGATGCTGTATACTTTTTTCTAACCACGACGGCATTCCAATAATCACGCACGCCACCAAGAAAAGAAAATGAAAGTTATTGAACTGAAACAAAAATATATTAAATTTAGAATGTACAACGTGGCGCATCGTAATTACACTGAGAAATCCGCATGGCCTGGGCTAACATAACCTTCTGCCATTGTGCCCCTTTTCAAAAGTGCCACCTCTTTCTTGGAGAGCCAAGTGATATCCACACTGTCTGAGCGACTGGATAATCGTCCACTTTGGTAACAGAAAGTTCTAGGCCAGAGCTCCCTAATGAACTCCGCGCCGAAGGCTATATTTGCGCTATTAACATCTATTGACCTACATAACAGCCTTCGAGAACACTGGCAGCAACCGTTTCATTGTGTACGCGGCTTACTTGGTTTGCGCCGCTCTCTCTCTTCATTTTATGCCCCCTTAGCCGTTCCCCTCGTGCCATCCGGCGCTACCTCTGATTAACGTCCTTGTCTTTTTATGCATCCTTTCACTTTCTTCCCCTTCTGTCTTGTCATAGCTTATTATTATTATGTATTATTAATTGTTTTGAAAGCAGATATACATTTGACAGGAAAGGGAAAGCAAGGAGCAGGTTGGCAACTGCCGTCGGAAGGGGTACAGCGACTGCCTACTCTTTAGAAAGCAGGGGCAGAAACAAAGAAACGGAAGATAGGATGAAGAGGAAGCAAGATGAAAGAAAGAGAAAAGATGACACATCTAAAAGAATAAAGTAGAACACACAGTATAGGGCCGGTCACTGGACATCACGCTGCTAAAGAATGTTAAATAAAAAGAATGGAAGGAAATTTTCCGCACTCATTGAAAGAATACACATGAAGTTATGGCTCCAAATATGTTCTTTGAATGAGCGCGGTAAATTACGGCAACAAAAAAAAAGGAAGGAGACAGGACGAGCGCTGTCTAACAACTGTTGTCTAACGCTGTCAGTTGTTAGACAGCGCTCGTCGATCCTGTGTCCTTCCTTTCTGTGTTGCCGTAATTATCCGCGCTGATTTAAAGAACGCATAAATTCCAACTCGCCCAGCTTTCCACCTTGCTTCAAGTGTAATTACATTACGAATTGGCGAAATGTCCCGTCGAAAATCGTAAAACGATACGACGAGAAGAATGCTCTGCCACTAGAAGGAGGGTCAAGCCGTCATAACGAACAGGTTGCTTTCTACGAACGGCATCCTGTTGCTCCTGTATCCGCTAAGGGAAGAACACCTTACTTCTCTTCTTCCCTCCTCCTCCTTCTCGTGCGTTCTTAATCCCGCCTGGCGTCGATTCTAGCCCTGAACACAGACCGTGCAAGTTGCACGTTCCAGCCATTCCGCGATTTCCTACCCGCGTTCGGATCCATTATTCACGCGGCTGGTGCTCGTCATCAAACCCCTTCCTTCCGGCCTTCCTTGCCTAGTGCGTACCTTAGCTCCATCCCGTCACCGCCGGCCACAACCCCGGGCCCACATTTCCAAACCAACTTCGCCTTCCTTCCCGCACCTTCTAACCTCGCGCGAGTTCCTCATAGCCATTCATCCACGGAGTTCTGCAATGCCGCGGCCATCCTTCGCAAATACGGCTCGCCGTGCGTGCTTGATACCCGCCATCGCTCGCTCCCCTCCCCTCACCCACCCCCTTCCCTCTTCCTCACAACCTTTTCCTTATTCCTGATGCGCGCCATTTCCAAGCGGACGAGGCATTTTGGCAATTTCCTGCGCCGCAGTCCAAATGATCACACACTTATACGGAACGTCTCGCCTTTCCCGTTGCCGCATAGCCTTCGTCCAGTCTGCCTTCTCTCGCTTCGGCCGCCGCGCCTGTGTCAGCCTTAATTATGCGCGCCCCGTGCCACTGCCCTGCTGATCTTTGGTTCGTCCCTCCTCACTGGCATTATAATTTCTTCATTTTTCCTCATAACGCGTTCTTAAATTACGTTTCGATAAAAACATCAAGAAGAAGGAGAGAAAAAGATACCCTTGCAACCTTACCCATCGCCTCTGAAACCAATCAAATGGAGTGAAGACAAATGCGTCTGCGCTTGAGCGAGCGCCCATCTACGCTCGGACGCGATTCGGCAAGTCATTACATGTTTTATGCGGCACTGTGAGTCGCGATCGCCAGAAGCTGCGTAGAAGCGAAAGGTCTTGAGCTGTGCGCCGAACCGCTCAGCAAACGTGCAAGTTACCCGCTGCCAGTTTCGTAACCGTGTGCTCGTTGCTAACGGTTATCGTATTTGCGATTAGTTTCTTCTTTTTAATCTCCGACGGGACGAACATCCCGTCAGATATACTATCAGTAGTTCCGCCGAAAATGTGGAGCGACCGGCTTACTGACTAATTTACCGTGACTGCCTTCACCGGAATCACACTTTCGTAAGATGAGGCCTTAGGTTCCGTCACTTAGCGTTTCCGCGGCAACGGCGCTCAAAGCTTAGGCCTAGTAGTTTGTCGGCGTTGAACTAAGCGATGAGCTCAGCACTAAGCCATGGCGCATCAAACTAATTGGAACAGTAAATTATTCGATGACGATGGACTGTATGCCTCGAAATGAAAGCTCTTGATGAGAAGAGAGAGAGATAAATAGAAGAAAGTCTTGATGGGAAAAAATATGAAATCGTAATGACATTACATAACAGTAGCAACTGCGGATTATGGAGTATGTACAGAAACTAGCCGAAGCAAATGGGTTTTGTAGTTAATTCGGACAAACAATACATAACTACTCATAACGTAACAAAGGTGACGGAAAACGGATGCGAAATTGCTGTAGGAAGAATTAGTATACCTAAGAAGACTCGATACATATGAAAATTATATTTAGAAGGGCTAGTCCAACTTTTAGAATAGAGATGTGGCTTCTTCGTAATGTTTTGAAAAAGAATGAAAAAAGTA
This sequence comes from Dermacentor variabilis, assembly GCF_050947875.1. NCBI lineage: Eukaryota > Metazoa > Arthropoda > Arachnida > Ixodida > Ixodidae > Dermacentor > Dermacentor variabilis. The sequence goes on along the minus strand of NC_134569.1, from coordinate 152,557,720 downwards.
CGAATGCACCGCAGAAAACAAAAGTGGGAAAACTAGCAACGCCATGTGGGTGACGAATCGAGAGAGAAAATTGTTCGTCGCACTGCGATCATTCTTACGGACGTAAGCGAGCTTGAATACTCCATAAAGAAGTATATGAAGAGACATTTTTAAACCACGTTGATGCAAAAGACTTTCAAATTCCTCCTAAATATAAGCAATGGCAGGACAATAGAAAACTGTCTAGGAGAGCAACGTGTGATATTCAGGGCAATATTACTTATTCTCATCGTTGCTTTGGCTATGATCGCCGCTCTTTGCAATTCATTGAAACCTGCCGGCAATAAAATACTTCAGTACTCCCCTGACACAAAAACCTACAACGCAAGTACAACGCAGTACAGGTACAACGCACAAAGATACAAACATGAGACTCTGCGGAGCCCTGCTACCCTGCTTCAAAAGCTTAGATTCATAAGCACCATAAAAACCAACAACAAAAAAAATAAAGGAAAAAGAAATTACCATACAAATGCACGCTAGAAACAAGGTCACTTGAACCTATTCCGCAGGCTGCCAAGATCTTTATCCTTAGCCTGACGCTTCGAGGAAAAGGCCTCGAGACATCCACTAGATCGCACAGGAGAACACCTTTCAAATTCTCGTGGGTATACACTGCGACGTAGTCACCGGCTCGGTACGGCAAAAGAGGGAAGAGATAAAGTCGCAAACGTCAAACAAATCTCCCCGGGGCCGACGAAGGAGACCACCGCTTTTAAGGTTGCAATAACGAGTATACAATCTTGACCATTAAATCTTCTTTACCCTCCTCCCCTCATAAAAACAAACACACACACACACACACACACACACACACACACACACACACACACACACACACACACACACACACACACACACACACACACACACACACACACACACACACACACACACACACACACACACACACACACACACACACACACACACACACACACACACACACACACACACACACACACTTTCACTGCTTGTGATGCTTACTGCCAAATAAACGACCGCGAGCTCACATCACGCACACTCCAAAGCAAACCCCAGCACGGCATCTTCGTAGTCAAATTCTTCCGTGTTTCCACACATCTGCCGGTACGTGACGTCTAACTTTTGTTTTTGTGTTATTTCCTTCTCTCTCTCGCCTAATAAAGAAAAGACGGCTCAACGGTACAAGGAAAGTGCGGAAGCAGCATTGTCGATCACTCACCTGCGACTTCTGCTTTAGATAGGCGAGAGAAATGAAAAATTGTTAGTGCAAAGGCAGGTTAATACAAAGCAAATCCATCCCCCATCCCGGTGGCAACTATTTATCATCAACGCCAACTGGGGCGCTCAGTCAGGCGCCTATCGCTCTGCTGGTGGATAGGCGTAGATAGCGGTTTGGCACCGGACGCCTCCACGGCGGCCGGACAGATAGCGTGCCGTGAGTCGGTTCGCTCGAGCGATAGCTCCGACAGGGGAAAGCTATTCGTTTCCCGTCGTGGCCTTCATCTTCCTCTTCCCAAACGCTTGCGCGGCCAGCGCTTATGCTGCATACGTTAGACAGCCAGTGAGCCTTCAGAGGAACGTCTTCGCTGCGGCGCTGCAGCATGAAAATGCCTGGCTTACTTTCGAATTCTAAACAGCCTTCGAGTTTTATCACGCTGCGCGCAGAAACAAAGGAAGAAGGACGCCCGGGAGCAGCGCAAGCCGTCACTGGAAACCAGGTTTCCTTCACTATTCTCCTGCCGTGGTGAATCAGCGGCCACGGCGTACCGCTGCTGGGCGCGAGGTCGAGGGTTCAACTCCCGGCCGCAACTACTGCATTCCGATGTGAGCGGAATGCGGTGTATAGGGGGCAAGACGCCCGTGTAACGCGCGCTGGGTGCATGCTAAAGAACGCGACGTGGTCAAGATTAAACTGCAACCCGTTCATTTACGGTGCCCCTCATTCTCCAGTTTCGGGAGGTGTAAATCCGTAATTAAATGTTTCCTTCACTTTCTAGCTCTTCCTATGCTAGCTAAATTAATTTATACACGAAGCAAAGGGAACGAACATAACTCTAGACAAGCCAGTATTGGAGAAATCAAGCATACACAACAGAAAACGTGGAGCTGTCTCTGAGGATGTGGACAGCCGCAACCCTAGCACAATTATATAAAAGTTCTAAGCCTGAAACAACAATATTAGAAGTAATAATTAGCACCAATGAATACCATCTATGTGATTTGAAAGTAGAAACATGTACTACAGGAAGTTTTCTCAGCTTCTGCAAGTTCAAATTATCCGGCCCTTTGAAGCTTTGAGTCCATACTCATGCTTCTTTACTTTCAAAAACTTCTCCATTACAAATATTGACATTTTCTTAAATAATAATTTTATAGCTTTTTTAGCGTTGTAGCTTAAAAAATAATAACGAAGACGTGTAGGGTGCTAGCGATCATTAGCTAGATGTAGCGATTAAAGCATAATAAATTCAAAATTTCGAGCAAGTCAAAATAATCACCACTACTACTTCGCGATTTTCACTCAATATGAATTGCGTTGAACCAAGACCTGGCGGCGTTGTCCGAAGAGGTTACCAACGCTTCTTTCCACAATACCACCCGATTCATCCAATGCGTGTAAACGTCGCCTGTAAAGCGTGCTTTTCCTGTTAGAGCAAGTTGGTGCGGAGAAGCCCAGCCTTTGAGATCTAAACAGACGTGGACAAAAGCGTTTCTGCGGGGCTGCCGCATTTGAACAGAATGTGCTCTAATACACAACAACCTGTAAACATCACAACCTCTGCCTTACTAAGGGGGAACCTAAGCAAGAAGCCAACTAAGAGTTCGCTATCCATATGTATAATAAAAGTAAAAATGCTGTCATGTTACGCAAGTTATCAACCAGTTTTAAGATAATCTGTATGAATCGGAACAAACAGTGTAATTCTAGCTGTTCAGAATATACGTTATATAAATATATTTTACAAAAATGGATGACAAGAAAAAACATCATGAAACTGACAGTTGACAACTTCTTAAGCATGCAGTAAAAACTGTGAATTTTTTTACAGAGCACCTATATATATATAGGTCTCTCTTAGGCGGACGAGAATTCACATACACATCCGATATAAACCAATATTTGTGGATACAAAAGTGCAAGAGCTCTTATGAAAAGCTCTGAAAAGCAACACTACTGATTGTTTAACAGAGGCAGTTTTTAACGTGGCGCTTCAATATTGTTGTTCGGAATGTGACGCTGTCACCAATTCTTGCGTAAAATTGAAATGCACCAACTTCAAGTGCACTAGCTTAAGGAAATCGGAGTTATCGCGGAACTATAGCTTCCTATTATAACTGGAGAGCTTGACATACACGACTAATAAATCAGTGGCAATGAAAGACAAGCCAAGTATACGGAAATCAAAAAAAGCACGAAAGACATTACCAGAGCCAACCAAATTCGTCGGGCCAATTGTCGTTGGGAATGATCCTACGCACAAAGGCACCAAGCGCGCAACGAAATCAAGATTTGAGAAGGCGGAAACGTGCCAAGAAAGCGAGAGTTTGTTTCTCCCCGCTGCATCGTACGAATCTGCATGCAAAGTTAGCTGCGCTCTTATAATGACGACGACTTCACCCTGACTACCAGCGATGTTTACCCCGTTCTCGTTATCTTTATCCACTGATCCGTAAACTGCGAGACAATTATTCGCAGCATTTTTCGTGTAACCCTCAATCTAACTATTTCACCGAGCACCTCACCTCTTTTTTTAGTATTACCTTTTTTTCACATTTTCACTTCTCCGGCCTCGATATGACAGACAAGCGCAGCAAGAGAGGCTCGGCAGGATAGCAAACCGGACGTGCGTCTGGTTAAACTCCCTGCCTTTCCTGTCTCCTATTTCTCCCCCGCCCCTTCTCCGAACGACCAGAATAATGATTTAGAATACCACACCATAGCACCACCTTGCCTAAGTACTAACGAGAATAACGCGCCGTCCGTTGCCAGCGTCCACCGCCACTTCTCTCCCTCTCTCTCTCTCTCGTCCTCTCTCTCTCTTTCTCTCGCCTCCGGTTCATTTATCGCTTTGTTGGGAATTCATTCCCGCTGTTGCTCAACGCTTGGCTAACCGAAAAGTTGTCAACAGCGACAGACACGCGTTCGAGCGAGCGAGCGATCCACGCGCAGCGGCGCGTCACGGGGTCGCGCGCAGTTTCCTGGTTCGTCGTATCTCAACAGCCCAGCGGAGTTCCTTTTAGCTACGGAGGTTGTCCATAAATCAGCCACGCCCCGAGGGACAGCGATGAGGAAAGCGCGCGTCCTTCTGCTGCTGATGCTCAGCGTGGCGAGAGCTTTTCGAACTACGGCCCATCACAATTGCCAACGTTTATTCGTTAATACGCTTTCGCGGCGCCCTCCTCGATATTGATCCCGTCCTCCACTGACTTACGTTGTTTCGCTAGTACCGCAGTAAGCAAGCAGGTGTGGAGAGTCTGCGTTTCCTTATAGGCCTGTACTTGTGAACGATGTTCGTCGTGACAGGGAAAAGAAGAGAAGCTAGGTCGTGCCACAGCTATGCGTCGTACTAGACCGAAGCTAGACCGAAGCTAGTAGCTTGAGAAAGCAACGACGAACAGCTGACGTATGATTCCTTTCAGAACACGAGCTCAAATGTCAACGATTGGGATACTAGGGCTTTCTAAGCTTTCTGCAATCGAGTAAATGTATTACAAGTTGGAGTTTGGTCGGCAAACGTGTATCCAAAGCTTTTCAGCCCAATACTTCTGACGATTGTGAAGGTTGATTTTATTGGCGTAAGGGCTGCACAATATTTTTATTAAACACAGCACGTAACATGGTGCTGAAATACTGTCCGCACAAGTTATCTTTCCTTTTTTTTTTTCTGTCACGCGTTTCTGCGATGTGTTCTTTTTTTCTGTCACGCGCTTTATTGTCGTATAATGCGTTTAAGCGCGTTTACCCTTGTCCTACCTATCTACCGAAAATGCAAGAAATGCGTGCGCATCTCATTTTTCCATAGTGGCAGAATAGTCATATGGTTTCTCACACTTCATGCAGGTAGTGTATGCGCGAAAAAAAAAGAAAAAGAGAGAGAAAGTAAACATGCAGCACCTGCACACTGAGCCCCCTAATATTTTCTACAATAAAATCTGGTGGTCTTAGCTCTCTCCGATCTCGGTTTCTTTCCTTATTATTGAATTGTGCGCAGTACGTTAGGAAAATTGTTCAGTACGAAGCAACCAGTCCGCAGCAGAGCACTTCTGCAACACATGGCTAAGTTTTGCCGGCGGTCGTCCAGGTGAACAGTGTCGGCGTATTCCGCCACCTTTGTTTATTACATGATGCCGAACTGTTCACGCAGCAACACTTTATCTCGTCTGCAAGCCCGAGTCCAATTACCTGTGGCATTGGAGCCTGCAGTTTAGTGCCGCCTCTATTCGCATCGAAATAAGTGCGTCGATCGAATCGGGAAAACACCACGAGAGAGCGGCCGCTCGGCAGACCGCGATCGGTAATTACGGTTCCCTCCAGATTCCGAGGAATCGTCCTCAGAGACCAAAGAGTTTCTTTTCTTCCTCTCTCATCCCTCCTGATTAAACTCTCCTTTCGTTCATTTCATTGTTCTTGGCGTTCCACGTTGCTTCTCCAAGTTCTGTGTGCTGTTGCAGCTTTTTGTAACACGCGCGCCCATTCGAAGGAATACGCGAAGAAAAAGGTGTTGTAACCTAGGCGAAAAACTCAGCTAGCTTTTTAAGAATAGACTATTGGTTCGTGGTGGCTATAAAAATAAGCCAAGTAATTTACTTTAAAAAAAAACGTAGTGATAGTCCGCAGAAGGCATCTCATGCGAGAAAAAATATTCTTCCCATCGCACTTTGCGCGGTGACGCTACAGCTATAGGTGTTTCTAATCCGGCAGCGCTTAGCAAACGTGAATCATTAGTGTTCCTGGTTTTGCATTTGGTCACGTTCCAGAACATATGCGCAGAGTGTTCTGATAAGGTTGTCAAGGAACTCCGATATGCGCGACCGCATTGAATAGACGCGCGTCTAACCCTATCCTTTCGTTATCGCTTAACCGTAAACGGCAGCAATGTTTCTTTACCTTAAAAAGAAAAGTGAAGTCGTGACTTTTCTCCTACAATGTATAAATACTAAAAAAAGAGGCAAATTTCCAACAAACGCTCCGACAAAATGTTGCGTTGACATAAGCTGGCGGTCTACTCTTCCAGAGCACGAAATGCATGCACTGTTTCAGCGAGGTATGCAAGACAACTTACACCAAACGACGGTTCTCGACCCCAACGTTCGCAACTCGCTTAAGCTGCCTGTGACGTAACAGTGTGTGGTAACATCAGACCGAAGCTAGTGAACTTCTCCGTAGGACAACAACAACAACGACGACGTCAACAACAACAAAAATAATAATAATGTGTATTTCCGCGTTTCAATTATGTAGCTTGTCCACTGGCATAAACGAATCCTCTCGCTTTGCTTTCAAACGTGGTTATTATGTTGGTTGATTTGATTTCTTGTGCACCACCGAATGGTCACTGTTTACAGACAAAACCAATGTTGATGACGAAGCAGATCAATTTACGAACATTGCTGTGAGCAGTATGCGCAAATACATTCCCCAGTTCGCTCTAATTATCCCCACTATAGTTCTCATCTGAACATATAACTGCCCTAAAGTATAAAGATTGCGCGCACCGAAAATCTGGATGTCCTGTGCTTAATGAGCGGAGAGAAGAACCGCTTTTTATCGGGCTCTCTGCGAACGCTCCTATAAGCGGGATCACGACTGATATATTGCCTTCTTGGAAAAGAGTGCCTCTGGCCGGCCGGCGGAATTTTTGAAGTATATCCGCAAGCACGCTAGCAAAGGTGGCAAGTGTCTCGCCTGCTTGACTCCAGAGAAGTCCAAGCAGTGGCGGAATGTTTCGCCGCCCATTTCTCATCCTTATATAAGGTTTCGAGATTCAACGCTGGTATCAGTGAGCAGCTCACAACGGCTCCTACACCTCGTGCTGTGCTGTTTGATGAAAAGCTCATCAGCGAACACCTAAAGCGCTTGAAGCCTTCCCTATCCTGCTTCCCTCATGGCTACCCGTCTGCAATTCTAAAAGCTATACGGAACTTATTGCGCTCCGAGGCGCCGTTGATTATATTGATAACCAGCAGGCTAATCAATCGGTGAGCAATATTCTTCGACTCAAAGGCGGCCCTCTAATGTCTTTTGCCAGGTCTTCGTCGCAGGTCCTGTGCACAACACGTGTCGGAGACACGAGAAGCGCACCATCACGTGATCGCGAAAGGACACGACGTAGTGTTTCAGTGGCTGCTGGGTCATTGCCGTATCTCCAGCCACGACGTCGCCGACGAAGCCGCTAGCAAACCGCACCAAGGAACAAACCCTTTTTCTGTACTTTTATCGAGGACTGATGCAGTCCAATACTTAAGCAAACTAGCGTACCATATGACGTTGGAAAAGTGGCACAGAACTAAATTCATTCCCCATCGACTGGATTCTCTCGACCCATCTATGCAACTAGCGGCGTTCCTCAAGGATCTGTATTATGAACGCTCGTTCTTACATTTTTCTTCATTAATTGCGTTCTTTCCGTTATTCGGAATTCATTCTTTCTATATGCCGATGACATCACAATTTTAAAGAAAATTCATATTTTTAATCAGTGTCGCATCCTGCAGTCTTAACTGTTTTCTGTTTCTTATTGTTACAGATATAATAAACTTACCTTAAACGCTGTTAAGAACAACGTCACGACTTTCACACGCAAAACAGCAAGCAATCTTTTTTTTTTTGTATAATCTTTGTAGAATATTTTTGCCTGTAGAATCTGTACCATTGTGTAAGGTCCATGAGATCGATGATTTTGGTGTACTTTTTGATACTACCGTACACTTTTCAGCTCACACTAAACGTGATGCAATGCGGGGTATGCACTTTTCTGTCCCTTTTGAAAGACGGCCTTTGTCGCCGTCTTCCGTCGCGCGAGAGGCCGAACGGGAGCGGGGCGCCGGGCTCCGGCAGCAGCTACGTATTTCGCGACCGGGCGCAAAGGGAACTGACGCTCGCGGCTCAATCTCGCGCGCGAAAGGGAGGGAAGTGGGGAGGCAGTGCAGAAGGGAAGCAGGGGGGCGGCCTCTACTCTAGCAGCAACTGCATACATTACGAGGCGGCGACCGCGCCTTGAAAGCGATCTGCACGCGGCTCATAACTTTGTGCGTGCTGTTTTAACGAGACAGCGTTAACGGTCCCGTGTGACAGAAAATCAGGCGCCGGCGACCCACGTGCACCGTCGACCCCCGTTTCGGCAAAGATTAGTGTGAACCATGCAAATCCAGCCACACATACCCAACCACGCAGACCCTCCGACTAACGCAAAATTACTGAACCAATTGAATTTCTCAAATTAAGGTACTTCAGAAAAATCGTAGAGTACCACTTGCACACAACCTACAGACATGATAGCGTTGGATGGTAATTCGAATATACAAGAAAACACAATTCTGTTACGCGGAAACTAAACACGAACCCCCTTCCCAGCGTTTCTACCATGCATAGACCGGCCACGGCGACCGACATTTGTGCGCGCCGGTGCGCGCAAATCTCAGATGCCACGGAACGGCGCGCCCAGTTCCTTGTAACACCTCAAGGTGGTCCAGTATCCTTACTTCGCAATAACTGTCTACTAATTTTCTATCGCAATCGATGCTTCGCCTTCCGGGCGAGACTGCGTCGTTCTTCTTAAATGCATGTGTGCGCAAGTACTGAGACCTGGTTGTTCCTGGGCATGGTAAATAAATGTTTGATTCAATACCATTTTTTACTTCTAATTTAATTTATTTGTTAGGTTACCCCTCTCTCCCCTTAGTCTCTTCCCCTCCTCTCTTCCCAGCGTAGGGTAGCCCAACCGGACTCTTGACCAGTTAACATCCCTGCTTTCCTTATATTCTGCTCTCTCAGGGAACATTAAATAAGTTGTTCATTGATTACTGACAGAATTATTTGATCAGCATTCACCTTATTACCCCCGTTCTCGCAAAAAAAGAGAACATAGAAATTCCTCTGCGTTAATTGAAACAAAAAGAGACCGCGCCGAGGGCGTAAGCCGCGCTACTGAGTTAACTGCCGCTCCGGCTGCGGACACGTGGCCTCGGCTGTCTCACCGTAAATGTGTGAGAGCTGGCAAGCCATCTTGCGCCATGCAACACATCCTTCGGCGCAACTATTCGAAGCTTGGGAACCAGTGCAGCGTGATTGATTGCGTGGCGATCATCGCGTCTTTTCGGGAAACGAGGAGAGGCGCAAAAAAGGATGGCCGCGGGCTTGAGATAGCAGCGCTCATAAAGTTTACTGCCTAGGTTTCCGGTGTGCGGTACGCGAGTAATGGAATGCCAGTAAAACGGAGACGCCGATCGTTCGAGGCGACGCATCTTCTGCCTTGCATCGGCCTTCCCTTGCCGCAAAAAACGGTGCTAAGTAAAGCAGGTTCTTTTTTTTTTTTTTTGCAACAGGCGGCGTTCATGACGGCGCGATCGGTCTCATTAACGGAATGTTGCGGAAGTTTTGCGATGTAATAAAGGCCGGCACTGTTTGCTTCTTCTGCAGAGATAACGTCCGAAGTGCGATGCTTTATCGTCGGTCGAAGTTTCGGTGAGTCTAATAATTTTTAAAAATTTGCTCTAATCTACGCTGTGAAAATGCTTAGTCAGCTAAGTTATGGCATGACCTGATCCGATAGACCAACGTGGCGTAGCCTTAAACTGGGTCCTGCCGAACCCGAGCACGACGCCGTTGCGCATATTGACGTTGCTGTTCCTTTCGTCGCTCAGCGTATTCGCGCTGCTCTTCAGGCGTCCTAACTATGCGTGGTTTTTCCATAGCGCTATCACAACACAAATAAAACCAGTTGCTAGGCGGGTTCTTCTTTTGCATACGAAAGCGCAGTTACGTAACTACCTGCTTCGTATGCTGCAGTTGCCGCTTCCCGGCAACTGTAGCTTATGCAAGCCTAATGTTTACCGGCAAACGCTTGCGGCGAAAGCTATGCGCGAAGGCGAACTTTCTGGTTCTCTTTTTTTCCCTTTCCCTTGCACAGCCGGCACCACCGCTGCCGCGGACGCGCGTAGGCGCGCGCCTCCCGCTCTGATTGGTAGAATTTTTGCCCACGGACAGGGCAATTGCATTGGGGGGTAGAGGTATACAACTTTGCTGCAAAAATCTCACTGTTTAATGAAACGTCAACGCCTCTTGACGGCGCCCACTACTTCTCTCATTACAGACACATGCGCCCAAAACTATGCATGTTTTCAGTATCAGCAATAAAGGAAATAACACTGTGAAACAAATTTTAAAGTTCATAATATACATACACGCAACATAAATATACAAAACAAAACAGATGTTCAGGAGTAGTTCACAAAACACAGAAGTTCACCATTAGTGCCCTTTTCCACATGCGACCCTCGCGAGCTCTCAAACAATCATAAGAGGCACGGTAACGAAACGCAACCTCAAAACACGAATATCTGGTAGCGCTAAAAAATAGATTACAACGAGATAGAATGCTTACATTTACTGCCAATTAGCCCTTCATTACAGCGACAGGTGCTATGACATATTTCCTGGTTAACCCGGACACACTGCGTGAAAAAAAAGCGAAGGGGGGGGGGCAGGAATTATTACAAACAAACGCCTGTTCCTTGTAAACCCTTTGTCATCCTATGTGGCGAACGTCGATAGAAAGTAAAACATTAAAAGTTATAGCAACTGGCTAGCGTTGAGACCACTTTCTTTCTGGAAACCCAGTATGACGTGGTTGTTGATGGCGCCTTCCACACATTAAAGTGTGGAAGTGAGACAGAGCGAAAAAAAAAAGAATTGACACTCACTTAAGTATCCTTACATTACTTGAATACGAGAGCATTGTGACTTCTCTAATGAATTGTTTCCGTCAGTGATACGTGACGTCATACACTGACACATGTCCTTCACAACTCTACCTTGATCCACCTTGTTCTAATTTGTATCAACCTTAGTTAACCTTAATCCGCCTTGCTCTCATTTGTACCAAACTCAATCCACCTGCATGCACCTTGCTCTATTTCGTACAAGCCTTAATTCTTCCTTGCGCCGTTGTCGTGGTCAGTGGCAGTAATTTTTCTCCACTGATGGAATGATAAGAAAGTGACATCGTACGGAGGACGAGAGGCTGCCACGACGGTAATAGTAGTAGTATATGGTTATTTGTTTAATCAATCAATCAAAAAATTAAAGAACCGGGAGAGAGGATAGAGTGAACAAGACTTCACAGAGTAAAGAGCCACTAGATCAGAATTATCCATAGTTCTTTTGTGGAGCAACTTCCTCAAGAGAGTTTGTCACAGGACCCCGCACTGTTAGGTCCCATAGGGCAGCCAGGTGGCTGGGAAAAGGCAGATGTGTTAACGAGAAATGTGTCTGGTTCGCTACCCTGCGCTGAGGGACTGCAAAGGGGGTTATAAATACGTGAGAGGGGGGGGGGGAGGGCATGAAGGTCGCGGTGAGTTCGCGAACGCGTGCGTAGGGTGCCGCCAAGTCAAAGGCGTTCACACAGGCCAGTCGCCCTAAAGAAAGGCAAAAGTGCCGATCAGCGGTAGGGGCGGTCTTCGAGTAGCGCCTGCATGGACAACGGTAGTCGTCGCAATGTGATTGACAGCGTTTGTTTTTGCGAGTGAAGTCGATGGCAGTGGCACAATAAATGCTCGATGTTTACGTCGATGAAGCCCGGGTGGTGGTCGGAGATGGAGCGAAGGGTTCGGTTCGTGTAACCTGGTACGTCTCATATTTCGGGTGCTTCACTGTGTTAAGAGAGCGTGCGTGCCAGGTGAGAGGAGCTGACATCACGCCAGAGGTTGGTGAACCTTCTGGGTTGGTGAAGGCAGGGGCCCAGCACGCTGCTTCGATGACTGGGGCAGAAAGAGAGCGGAAATTACAAAAGCGATGCAAACTTAGTGCCCACGAGACCGCCATGACCACCGCAAAGAGAGAAGAAACATGGCGTGAAGGACTTTCCAAGAGAATTCCGCAGATTACCAAGGTTATTCGCCTATATTTTGAGAATCAACTTCAATTATTTCTGCGTAATTTTCGTTTTCTTTACCACGTAATCCTTCCCGCCCACCGTCACTAATTTCGGTGGCACGAAACAAAGATGGAGCGGATGCTGTTTCACAGCGTGAGCAGCCCAGCTCATGTGCAGTCACAAAAATAAAGGAAAAAGAGCTTGCTGGCATATTTTGTTTCCCTTGGTCCTTCGCCATACCATTATTGTTAGGCGACTAGAAGCGTCTGCAAACCAGCGAATCCGTTAGACTTTTCCTAATTACCTGCACCATTGCTCGCCTTTATTGCCTTTGCTGCTGCGTTCTTCGAAGCTGCTGACCACAGTGCGGTGAAGCAAGCGAAGTCTTTCGGGTGGAGGAAGCCACCTAGTTTCGCTTGCTGTATCTTTTGTTCTCGCAACGTTAGAATCGAGCGAGCATTCGCGGCGAGTAAGGAGAGAAAGACAGGGGGAGGTCGACAGAAAAAAATAGCGAGCAAAATGGTAACAACTGAAGGCGTGTATCGGCTCAGCATTCTTCGTCATGACGTCACCTGCCGCAGCCGCGCGGTAGCGAAAAGGCAAGCACCGCATCGCAACAAGCCGTCAATCCGCGTTCCGCCCTTCTTATCGCAGTCTTTGCAAAAGACCGCCACTGGCTCATTGCACGAAAACGTGTAAGTTGCGTGCAGCGCGGGGTGCCGCGATCATGGTTGGCGAAGTTGCAATGAAATGTTATTAAACTACACTGTCAGTTCTTCTGGCAGTTTCGGTATACATAATGTGGTCAGTTTTAAGTGCGGCTTTACAATCGAACCGTCTCTGGAGTGCCGCAGTGCATGATTGAGGCGCTTTGCAATTCAGCCTTGCAGAGTAACCGCCTTTCAAGACGTTTCGCAAAGTGCCAAATGTCCGCCCGCTGGACACTGAGGTACGGGACGACAAGAGCAACAAGTTACTGCGTCGCAGATTCACTTCCTGTAGTAATTTGATGGATTATTGAAGTGCACGGAATCATTAAAGTAGTTAACGACGCTTCTGGTTGCTCCAAAAAAGAAGTAACTTCGTAGTTATAGAACATATAGTAGTTACCGGACAGTGAATATTCCAACAAATCACACAATCACACAAATCACGCACACCCCGAACTTTGGAAACCCAATCATTCGAGTACCTTAACGTGCTCGAAAAAGATACAAATGATAGTGAAACATATCCAGGTCATGCAAGTTGCAGAAAAATCAACCCACGCATCGCTAGGTGGGCAATTGCAACCACTTACGATACGCAGAGTAGCATGCACGTACGGGACTGTTCTCTCTTAACGTAAACATCTCCACTATTATTCAATACAACAGAACTTCACAATTTTCTCTATGTTAGTGACAAGCAGTAGCCGTTATGACTGCAATCACAAATAGTTGTTAATGAAAAAGAATCCCGCATGGCTTCCTTTCAAATTAAAACGGCTTTGAGTGTTCCAACACCAGTGAGGTGTTCAGCTCAGGAGCTATCGAATCTGCACGTGCAGCGACTGAAGACAAACGCAGTTCCTTACAAGAGCGAACTTGAAGTTAAAATAACGGCATACGTCTCACGAGCTTCTGCAAAAAAGAAAAAGAAAGAAGCCGTACGCGGTTGTCACGTTTTTGAGCTGCCACGAACTACCGCGGGGGAAAGCGAACTTTCTTGGAAAAGGGCGAATACTCACGCCGAAGTCAGACTTGGTCAGGAATGCACGTAACTGCAGACGAAATGCAGCAGCCAAGCTCTTTGGGTGATTGGCGCCGCCGCACAGCCTCACAAAGTGCTGTGCCTTCACTGTGTGCTCCTCGAGCCACTCTCCTGGCTCGCAGCCTCTCTTTCCCTCTCTCTTCGCCGCCTTGTTAGGGAGCGGCGGAGGAAACTCCTGCCTAATTAGGGACGCCGTGTCTTGAGGCACACCAGCCGCGCGTCAGAACGTACCATTAAATATAGCAACAAAAATTGGGAAAAACAACAGAAACACGCGTTCTCGCTGTTGTGGCCGAGCTCGGGAACGCAGCGACTGGAGGAGCGCTGCTGTCAGGCCTCGCTGATAAATTTTAGGAGACGCGTAAGGACGTTCCCCTAGTGAAGTTATCGTAAGTCAATTAATTCTTTATTCTGGTGGCGGTCTCACAGGCGGTGTCAAGTCTGGCAGTCTGCGCCGGCGAATTGCTCCGCGTGAGCGAATATTGGGGCGATAAGTAGTATTACGAGTTACTTTCGTAGCTAAGTAACAAGCTGAAAAGCGGGACTTTCAAATAAGCGGGCTATTCATTCGTTAAGGTATTGAATTACACTGACTCAGCCAGCTGATAAAATTATGGCTCATCACATTCAAAGTTAGCTTCCTCGTAATCGAAACGTGCCGTACTGCAAAGCATAGATACTTCTCGATATGTTTACTGTAAACGGGCTACTCTCTGAAAATTCAAGCAATGGGCCTCTTTCTCAGTGTCTACCCATCCAAAGCAACAGAAAGAAAGGCGAAAGTACGAAATGAGGTTTACCACTACTGTAAAGCTACTACTACTGCTACAACTACTACTACTACTACTACTAATAATAATAATAATAATAATAATAAACAAAAGGAAGCTCCTTTCTACACATTACTTCCTGAATACTAATACGAAAACCAGTTGTGTATATATATATATATATATATATATATATATATATATATATATATATATATATATATATATATATATATATATATATATATATATATATATATAATAAGCGAGCATATATACAAAAGCAAAAGTAGGGAAAAAGGAAGAGAAGCTGGTGAGATCACATTCCCAGGCCAAGAACCACGAACACACAGTACAAGATGTGATGTGTGGCTTATCTATCTACACGCCCAATAAACATGAGCGAACTAAAAAAAAGTGAAAGTCCCCTGATGTAAGTGGAAAGAAGGCGACATGACGAACGTCTAGATTCAGGGACAAATAAAAATTAAATATGCGTAATACGTGTTGCTGTTCGTTAACTTAGATGTCGTTGCGCGTTATGACATATCATTTTTTACAACTGCGTCAGCCCAATCGTCATCGAAACTGGACTTCTATGCGTGTTGAATGTTAGGTACAGTGTTCTCGTACACCGTTTTGTGCCTGCTTGAACGTTTTGTGCCTACTTCGACTCATTTTAGAAACTATGCATGCGTGTGTTCGCGACCTCTCTTTTCTTTTCTTACTTCTCTTTCTTTTTTCCCTCCGCGACCAGAAGTGGCCCGTCTCGCCTAAAGGCGGGAACTTCAGTTTCATATTCACATCGCTAAAGGTAGCCGCCATGCAAACCATTTATTTCTATGAAAGGCGCAAGATAAACACGAAGACGACGAAGACAGCAATACGCGACAGCTCCGAACTTCAAGCTCGTACGCTCACGTTTTCTTGGTTGTCTCCCTGCCGTCTTCCTCACGGCTTTCTTCCGGCACTGCCAACACAAGAAATTTGGACGCTGCGGCTGTGGTACGGGGCAGTTACCGCAGTTGTTCCTCTACCGATGGCGACTTCCTCCTTTCATCGGCGAAAAATAAATAAAGAAGTTCCAACTCTTCCAACTCCCTGTCCCTCTTAAGGAATATAAAAATCGAGCGGCGGCGGAGGCATATTGAACGACGAATTAGCGCTCAATGAGCCGCCGCCAGCTTTGTTAGAAAACGCGTCTCAAGAGACTAAACGGCGATCCACTCGAGCCGCGAAGGGGATACCAATGAAAAACAAGCGGCGGTCAACGACTAGACAAGCGCGAAGACACTAACGCGGTTATAGATGGGCACGGACGCCCGCGCGCGGTGCAAGCGTTGCCGGAGAGGACGAATAGCGACTGCAACATGCGAACCGGCAAACCGCCGCCGGGCAGCGACCCAAGACAACGCCTTCCAAAAATTTCGCCCGACACTCGCCGCTTCGGCTCAAATGAATCGGAGCGTTTGAAAGCGGCTACACAGTGAAAAACGACTTCCTCGGCAGTTCACTCCTCTGGCTCGGTGCCGGCACTCCAGCGCGCTTGCTTGCTTCGGTTGCTTGATTTTTCTTACCAGTTTCTTTTCTCTCTTATATCTTCTTGAGGAATGGGGGCAGGGGGGGGGGGGGGTCGCAAGGAGGACGGAGAGGAAGAGGACACGCCAGGAGCTCTCTATTCACAGCCACGACGTACTTAAATGGCCGCCACCACAACAACTGCGCTCAATCGGCCAATTTGCCCTCCCCCCCCCCCTCCCCGTCCTCTCGAAGGCATGGTTCCACTATCAGCATTCACCCTCCTTGGTCTTTCGCGGCCTTGTTCGGTTGCCGTTTGCAGAGGAGCTGCATCGTGCGCCCGCGGTCCGGGCCCGCCGCGAATGGGCGATAATTCGATTTAACGCCTCAGCGCGGTCCCTTGTCTCCCGACGTTGCAGTCCGCCCTCATCTTTCCTTCCTTTTTTTTTTTTCTTTCTATCTTTCTGACCCTTTCCCGCTCTGTACACGCTTTATACGGCCGTCTGGGGCACCGAGCAGCGAGCGCCTATTCGGTGGTTAGTTTTTTTTTTTTTTTCATGTTCTCGTCTCTACCCCTTTCGCTATCACGTTCCCTTCTCCACATTTCCTCTTCTCCTCCTCCTCGTTCTTCTTTGCTAGTTTATTGAAGAAGGTACGCCAGATTCTTAGCGCTTTCATTTATAATCGTTTCTTTTTTTCAACCCATGACACGTCTGCGTTCTCTCACGACGTCGGCCCAGCCAACATGTTGAGCTGGAAAGAAGAAATCGTGCAGCAGCTTCCTCAAAACTGTTCGTTCCTTCAATGCAAGAACAGGAACGCGCCTTAGAGTGACGCAGCTATACAAACAGCGCGTAAGCATAATTTAAACTACAACATGCGTCCTTTATTCAGAATTGGTGCGAATTGTTTTCTACAAAGAACTGCGCATGGTGAAACAGTTCAAGAGAACCGAGGCGTTGAAGTTGTGCGACTTGCGAATAAGACCTATGGATACAGAAGCACCACGGCTGCAAGGATATCATCATGTGTACATTTTTTTTTTTTCTTTCTTGATGGCAACCCTATTTTTTTTCCTGGTTTTTCTTTTCTTTTTTACGAGATTGTCACTGTCATCGATTTTTCGTTCGGTGCAAGGCGCACATACTGTATTCGAAATTTCTTTTAATGTTGTTTGCTGGTTCCAAACCAAAAGAGTCTCGTTCAATCAGATTGCGCACGCTGCGCGAATAGTGTTGTAGTCTCAAATGGTATGCTACACAGCAGCGACTGTTGTGGAACGTACTATATAATACATGCGTCAAAAGAAGAAGAAAAAACAGACTTGGCTGCTGAGACTGGATTCGACGACCGACCATTGTGCTCGCCGCTGTCATTGCGCTTTATTGAGCGTTAATTATTTTCCAGGGCAGGCACAAGATCGGCCGAATAAAGAGTTAAGTTCTTAACTGACGCTCTTGGCAGTGTTTGATTCTTCACCATCACTGCAACGTGACAGTACGACGATGACAATAATGATAAAACGAGGAGAAGGAGCGCAGAAATCCACCGAGCAAACAAGGAGAAACCGGAGAAGCAGGAGACCCGGAAACTTGCCCAACGGCAGCTCGGATTTGTAAAGATCACGCGCCCATCTCAGCGTGTGAAGGTGCGGCATCGGCGGCCGCCTTTGTACCGCCAGTCGTACGCCGAAAACCTCCTCGCAGGCGGCTGTGTCTGCGTAGAACGGCGATAAGAAGCTCGCGTTGTTGGTATCGTTATTTCATTTCGAAAATTAATTTCTGAAGTTTTACCTGCCAGAATCCACGACCCGACCATGAGGAACGCCGTGGCGAGGGACTCCGGACAAATTTTTACCACCGGGAGTTCTTTAACGTGCACCTAAAAGTACACATGCGACCGTTCTTGCGTTTAGAGCCCCGTCTAAATGCGGCAGCCGTGGCCGGGATCGAACCCACGAACTCCTGCGCTCTGCGGCGAAACGCCGTATCCCTTAAGCTACAGTGCCGGATAGATAATTTCCCTCTTATGCCTACGCCCAGTTACAGAATAAGCGGCCACTTCCTCCATTGTTCCTTCATAAAGCCGTGCACTCTTTTACAGGTGACTGCGTTTCTCGATCACGAATCGGGCGAGAGAGGAAGGAAGACAATGCCCTATCTCTTCGTGCGACTAACCACGAGTTCTTACAAATCAAGTGAAATCAATCAATCAAACAAACAAATAAAAAAAGACGAGTGGGTATGCTCTACCTTCTTGAGCATAGGTCTTCTTTAAAAACTCATGGCTCAAACTCGGTCATTTCTTTAAAGTTGTCCAACATAATTACCGCCATAACTAGAACCGCAGAAGCACGGGAACAACACTCAATAAGTTATCGTAAATAACGTTTATAATCAGTCACATGGCCCCTTAACCTAATTGCATCTCCGAGAAGAGAAGCACTTCGACGACTGTTCTTGTAACTTCCAAACGGGCGATCAGCTTTAATCTTGACTCTTCATCTGTCGTGCCAGTTAGCGACGCGAGAGTTCTTCGTGCCGAGTATATTGCCAGGAGAAAAAAAAAATTAATGGCCTAACGTTGCTAAATATCGCGAGCTTTTTTTTGTGTGTGTGCTTTAGTTCATACACGTGGAGCAAAAAAAAAAGAGAAAAGTAAATGACTGCGATGACGTGGGAACACTCCCACGCTATACTTTCGGCTCTCACGAAGAACCGATGTCACGGAAACCCGTCGGCTCGCCTGCTGGCTCATAACAGAATATAGAAGATAACATCATGCAAAAAAAAAAGGAAAAAAAGGAAGATGCAAGAAACGTGGACGGAGGCACGAAGAAAAAAAACATAGCACTCGCTCATAAGTTGCATTCAGTTCGTGGTCTTAGTACGCAGGGCAATTAATATATCTTTTCTAAACCACGGCTCCTAAGACAGGAAGAAAAATTCCATTAAGCTACACGGACGTTCTCTGTGTGCTGTTTTTACTTCTTCACTCTTTTTTGTCCTCTTTTGTATGTGTGTGTGTTCGAGACATTTCCGCAGGACCGGCGCGCTTACGCGGCTCGTTCGCCCTCCGCGAAATGAGAAGCGAAATTAGTTTTCGCGCCACCGAGAACACGTGTTAGCATTCGCCAGAGGGAGCCCGAGAGCGAGAGGCTCAGAGGAGGCTCCGAGAAAGAAAAACGCGAGCGCCGCGTACCCTTCTCTGATGGTTTTAATTTCGAGCACGTAATCACCCTCATTCCCGACCCTTTTTTACTTGTCTCCTTTTCGTGCGGCATTTTATCGTCAGCCTTGTCCCCTCGTTTAGCGCACAGATTAACTACATTTTTTTGTTTTTGCATTCGCTCGCTCTTCGGCAAGTTGGTTGCTCATCTTGGGGCGCGTGCCACCAAGGTAATTAAGGAAATCACGAAAACGCCCCTGCGGGTTAAGACTGCACAGCCCCGAGAAGCGTTAATAGCAACACACTCGCTCCATCGGCAGTTGTGAAGTATTCTACGCCGTTTTCGCAATAACGGTGCCTATGCCGGCGGATCGCGGCGACAAACAATATGGATGTCAACGACCCTGAATAAGAGACTGAACTGCACAGTGTTCAACGCTGCTCAATAGAACCAAGTGGTGTATATTGCCACATTAAACAGCTCCACGATATGTATACTATAGGTGGTGCATGCACAACCGACAGACATCTTGGCAACCTGGAAGTGCGCGGCTCAATCGAAAGCAAACAGGGAGAGAGTCGCGGAGACCATCCACAAGGCAGCAGAGGGTCGGTCGAAAAGGGGAAGGACTGAGACAAACGAGGCCGCCGGCCGGGCCAAACGGGAACGCGCACAGCCGGCGGTTCGACCCTCCGTCCCAGGCCGCGTGCCGTGTGGGCGAATCGTAATTTTCCGCGTCGTCTCGACAGAACAGCGGCAGGAAGTAAAGAGCCGCTAATGAGCGGACCGACACCGGCGACGTTTCTCTTTCACGGGGCCTGGCTGCGGAGCCGCGCAGCTTCATTTACGCAGCTACGCCTTTCCATTCCACACCACCCCGGCTGCCGCACCACCCGGCCGCCCCCCTCCCGTACCTTCTCCTCGTACGGCTGTCCCGTACTCGCGGACCTCTTTTTTTTTTTTTTTTTTTGGCTATATCTCGCAGCCCCTTTCTTTTCGGTCCTTTCGTTCTCTCCGGCAATTTGTTCTCCACCTGCTCGGATGACTCGCATCGAGGGGCAACGCATCGTTCATCGTTAGAGCACCGCGCACAATGCATGCCCCCACCACTTTCTCTCTAGTTTGCTTATTGCTGCCATTCACTTTTCTATTTGCGAGAGCTGCCTTGTGGTTAATCTAGCCCCAGATTTTTTTTCTTTACTCTCGAGCTTTCCATCAGTCCCGAGAAAGTGGCAAAGAACAATATCGTGCGGCGGTTGCGAAATCAAGATTTATTGCTCTCCCCATAAGTGTCGGAGTCAAGTGGCCAACACTAGACTGTATAGCACACCACGTTCTGTTCGAATTACTTCTTCTTCCGCTGTACGTCCAGCGCACGCAGTTACGTCCAGTGTACAGCTCCAAGAAAATACTGCGGATACCGTAGCAGGCTCGGGGAAATGATTCGACGAACGTTCATGAATTGGAATGAATAGCATTCATTCGCGTGCTCGTGTGAGTGCGTAGCCTGCGTCTGCGTGTACGCGCGTGAGACAGAGTGCTGAAGGCAGTGACGCAAGCTTATTCGGTGCTGATGCTGCAGCCACCTCTCTTCTCAACATCATCCATCCCGGTACTTCCCTTCCCTCTTACCGAGTGCGGAGTAGCAGAGCATAGAACGCACACCAGCTCAGGTCGACCTCTCTGTCTTTCCTATCAATAAAAACTATGTTTCTACAGCCAAACATCAGCAACAGCATACCCTCAGACGAGTCAGTTCTTGCACGATGAAGAGTACGACGCTTTTATTTAACTTTATTTTTATTTTATTTAACTTTAGTTTATTCTTTGTGACTTGTGACCAATCCTCCTGAATTAAAAAGAAAAGGGATTCTGGGAGAAGCCTTTCGTAGCCTAAGAGGTTAACACCAAGATTTCACCCCTCTGGTGTTGCTTTGACGTATTCTCTCTCAGCACTTTATATGCGCGAAAATGGAAGCCGCCAATTCGTACGTACAGTAACTGTCGGAGCCGTTGTACACATCCACTTCTCAATCAATGTTACTTTTCTAGTTATCGAGATCCGAAACGAGGCACCTAGCCCAAACTTGCGCGCCATCGCCTTCGAGAAGCAACTTCTCGGTCCCTTGTTTACTTCTTACGTCTTTACCCCGATCTCTCGTTAACCTTCGCAACCCCAGCAATACACGAATACGAACTTGGGCCAGCCATGGGGGCGAAATTAAGAATACCAAGTACTATACAGCCAGTTTTCGTGATTGTTGTGGCCCCAACACCCAAGGTGTGTTCTAGCATACTCTCTCTCTCTCTTTCTTTCTCTCTTTCATTCAACCGGGTTTCGCTCTTCAACAGAGGCCCCGTTCCCCAGGGTTACCTCGTTGAGCCGCCAATGGCGGGCGGTGCAGTGCGTTGGCAGCTTCGGCCACGATTCTCATCAACCCGGCAAGGATGCGTACCGTCCAGCACCCGCCTTCGGACCTCGACGATTAACTAGCTGCGAACTTTGCTTAGCGGGTTTGCTTTGTTCCGCGGCAGTGCCCAGTACGGCGACGTGTCGACTCGTTAAAACCCCGCCATTGTCCGCTAAACGACTCTCATCTAAAGCCGCTTCCTCTTCGCGCCCCACTTGCGAGGTCTTATTTGTTTTGCCCTTCCCACAAACAAGCGAGTTCACTTCAGGCGCCTGGCCAGATAAAGCTCGCGAGCCGTCTGACGAGCTCCAGCGATAATACTGCCGCGCGAGCTTTTCTTTTTTCTTTTTCTGTGCTCTTCCTGCACACTCTGCTTTTCCTCGAGGCATTCGCACCTGCCTACGGGGTTTTATTATTGCTTCCTTTCTTCTTGCGCGAAAGTTGGCGCGCGTACGTACCAAGCGTGCTCATTATTTTTGTGCATACAACCGGGAATGTGGAAAAGCCACTCAACGCTTCGTGCTTTTCGCGCGTTCGCTAATTAACGAACTATAGGGCTACCACGGTAATGAGCACCTAGCTCGCGACTTTGGAAGGCACGCGCACGTAAAAAATAAAACAGATAACACGTGCTATAATAGCAGAAAACGTCGGTCAAGTACGATACACAACGCAGTGACAAAAAGAAACGAGTCACTTAGCAGAGTACTTATCAGTGCGCTCACTTTGTTATGAAAACTGGCACGAAATACGGCTTACCTAGATTCCCGCCGGCCACTAGCCTGCAGATTAACAGTTACGGCAAAGTCAGATAAGCTAAACGAAAGTTAGCTTAGAGAGAGAGTTTCAAAATCTACTAGCAAAGCTTTGCCACGTGTGTCGCGCGGTTCTCAAACTTTAGTTATCAAAACTTAACTGCAAAGTTTGCAAGAAATAACCTAAAGAAAAAGATAACAAAAAGCATTCCTCTGTATATGTTTTTCTAGGACGAAAACGCCAGGTATTGAAGAGAGACTTAAATGCAGAGATTAAGATGACAACAGAAGGGTCACAAACTGATGAGAGGAAAGAGAGAGAACTTATTTGAAAGAAGGCGGAGACGTCTGCCTGAGCTAACGCGCTCTCGCCTGCTACTCTGCACACGGGGAAGGGTAACGGGGACATAACGGTGTGATGAGGGATGATGTCGACATAGAAAGGGGGTGCAAAACGGTGAAAGCAAGATCAGCATTGTGATGATAAACATTCTGAAATCTCATCCACGAAGCCACTTCCGTATCATGTCTGCAGTCACTTGTTCAAGTGAACCTAGAAATAAAGGCGTTATGACAAAGTCGACGTGTGGGCCTCCCCTGCGTGAGCAGCACATAGGCGCCAAACAGGAGCTTTACAGCATTTAAAGAGCTGCGGTAAGCGGCTCCAGTGCGGCGAGCCCCTGCGGGGCCCTTTTAGCGGCTGGATTCTGGAGATCACCGAGAATCACACGCATCGACTCTTCCAGGTGCTTCAGCATTTTCTTAACGTTTTCCTTCTCATTGTGCCCATTTCCTTGTTTGCCCGTAACGCCTCCAGTTTCACTGATCGTATCATTTTTGGCGTCATGACGCAGAGGACCAGTAGGGCCCGCTGGCATGACCATGGGTCTAGAGGGCAGTAAAGGCCATTCCGCGTCAGTACCAGATGGTGGAGGTGAATATTCTCCGTGTGCTCTCACCGACCTTTAATTAGCAGTAGGCGCCGTTACCGGCCTCGACGCACGCACAGGCAGAGATGATCGTGGCTCCTGTGCCCCGCTATGTAGTTCTGAAATGGCTTTGTGACGCTTCTTTCGCGAGCGTTGGTCCCTTTAGCGAACAGATTGAGCAGCCTCTTTATGTGAAGATTGGTCTCTTGCCATTTTTCAAGGAATACGAACTTCTTGTTTCACCATCAGGCATTCCTTCGAAGTCGCTTCGTGAGAGCCAGTACAGTTGGGACATTTAAATGAGGACGCATCACAGACGGTGGTATTATGCTCTCCGCCGCAACGCGAGCAGGCGGCTTTGCTTCTACAAACAGCGCTCACGTGTCCTATCTTGTGACATTTCCGGCACTGAAGAGGCCTCGGAACGAATGGTTGTACACGGTGTTTCACGTTGCTCAGTTTTACAGACGCTGGTAATGTCGAAGAAGCAAATATTAACTTGATACATCGGGAGTTCTCCAAGCGGTGAATCTTGAGAATGCGCACCGATGATCGCAAAAGACTCTTGAGATCCACATACTTGATTTCAAGCTCCACGTCGGAAATCACACCAGTTGTTTTCTCCTTCCCGTAAGCAATAAAGGAGCGGACGCGGATTGCGCTTAATTGCTGAATGGTCTTTAAATTCTCGAGTAATGCAGAATTTTTCACACTTATCGTCAGGATGTTCTTACGAGCGTTGATCCAGATCTCGTTGATTTGCCCACAGGCCATACTTTCAAAATACTCGGTTAGAAACTGCTGATGAGGGAGTTCATGCTGTGTGACGTCGAGAGCAGCACGCAAGAAACCATGAAGGATTTCTGCTCACTCTTATTCGATGAATACCCCTCAGTCGACATACGACGCATCTCCATAAGGCGGCTCATGGCTACGGTGTACTCGATGTCGGAGTCCATGACTTGTGGCGTTGAGCTCTCCCAGGAATCGAGCTGGTCCGAGCTTCCAAAAGCATGTCGTCCAAAAATGAGCGATGGAACAGACGACTGACCATGTTCAGGTGGTCGTGGGAGCGCGTTCCCGCTCCCCCTTGATGAAATGACTCCCACGAAAATGGCAAAGACGTAAAATTGCATAACAGCGAGAGGCCCAGAGCACCAGCGGTTGCTGTTGTCGTCCTGAGTGGCCGTGGCACATACCCACAGTGGGGTATTGGCCACGAATCGGGTGGTTAAATCCGGTGCAAAAATAACATTAAGGGAGTTAACAAGTTTAAAAGTAAACGTTTTGTGTTTGGAGAAAAAAAATAATCACAACAAAACCGGGTATACTGGGCACTTCTTTCTCTTCCTCCCCAAACTGAAGAGAATCTGCGCTGCTGACCCAACAGTAAAGACTGCTACTATCGCGACCTCTACTACCTCAAGTTACTGAGAACCGAACCAAGCAACATAAGCGATCATTTTCGACAAATTTCTTTCAGCAAGCGCTACTTTTTTTTTTTAAGGGCACACGACAAATGACGGCGAGGAGAGAGCGAATAGGCGCGCGTGAGCGCAAGAGGCGCACGTCTAATTAGGCGGTCCAACGCCTCAGCACTGCGCGAGAAACGTAACAAAGCTCACGAGCGCTCGCACATACAAGGCGCTACCAAGAAAGCTCACCGCTGCGACGCGTACACGACGTGCGCGCTCTGCTGACAATGTTTCGCAATCAGGATCCC
This sequence comes from Dermacentor variabilis, assembly GCF_050947875.1. Taxonomy (NCBI): domain Eukaryota; kingdom Metazoa; phylum Arthropoda; class Arachnida; order Ixodida; family Ixodidae; genus Dermacentor; species Dermacentor variabilis. The sequence goes on along the minus strand of NC_134569.1, from coordinate 152,532,574 downwards.
GGCACATAAGCACGACCGCGGGCGAACTATGGTCGGAAAGGTGCCAAAGTATTACCAGCTATAAGGAAACCTGCCTGCGTGTATACGAGCAGTTAACTAGAGTATTGTTTCACGCCGGGAGGGAAGTGTCGTCGCCATTAAAAAGTGACTGTGAAACGAAGGCGCTCCCAGTAGCGACGTGCCCGCGGCGGTCACGTGTATACGTCGTCGTCGGCGGCGGCTCGTGCCGGCCTAGAAGAGCATTCCCGCTCGAATAGCCGTCGAAGCTCTCGGCAACGTCACCGCTTTGCAGACTATAGCTCTCTCGACTTCACAGCCGTGAAGCACGGCGAAGTTGGGATAGGAACGAAACCAAACATTCAGTCGGCAGTTGAAGGATGAACCGCCACGCTGGTGAAGTGGCTGTGGCGTTCTGCTGTTGAACAGAAGGTCGCGGGTACGATACCCGGTACGACACCGGGTACGATGCCGCACATTTGATTGAGTGAGGCGAAGCGCACAAACGCTTATGCTTAAGAGGAAGCTTTAGCTCGGGGGCTCCTATCTAAATACATGTAAAAGGTGAATTCATTTTTGGTCGGCAACCACTGCACCAAATTTGACGAGCTTTGTTGCATTCAAAAGAAAAACTTAAAATCTAGTGACTGCTTGTTTCTAATTTTCGATTTAGGCCGTCAATTCTTTATTAAACATTGGCAAACATCGCAAATTTCCAGAAGACGAAACTATCAAGTTTACAACTCCCTAACTATGCAATGAAAACTGATGTCACAGTTATGTGAACCGCATCAAATAGTACCTCTAAAGCGGACAAAATTGATATGTTACACATGAATCTAAAAAAAAATGTAGTAATATGGAAATACAGCTTTTGCAGAACCCTTGTACACAACGTAACAAATGCATGTAAGATATAAAATGACAGAAGGAATTTGTGCGCTTTCAATGATCTAATGGATGCCATTTACAGAGCCACGATATCTGTTCTTGATGCAGAGCTATTAATTTATAAACTTCGTGCGTCTATATTTTTCAAACTTTCAAATTTTCGAAAATCTTTTTCATGAAATTCAGACCCTAAATCGAAATTCCGCTACCAACAGTCATTAGAATTTACGTTGCTCTCTCGAATACAACAAATTTCGTTAAAATCGGTTCAGGGGCTATTTCAGAAAAGCGTTTTTGCGTTTTACATGTATTTGAAAAGGCCGCGTCGGAGTTGGGCCCGAGCTAAAGCTTCCTCTTAAGACTTAGCTGCAAGCTATAGAATGCCAGGTGGTGAAAAGATAATCCATATCCATCCAGCACAACGGCAGCACTCACAGCCCGAATGCTGCTTATTAGGAGGTCACACCCGAGAATCAATCAATCAGTTGAGATATGTTGCGCAATCGCGAGCTTACGTCAGCTATATAGGCTGCAATCTCGAAGTTGGCGACGCGCAAAAAACAACAACATGATTGCTTGTGCGGCATCGTGCAGTCAGTGTTGCATTTGATGTCGATATAAACGCGCACCGTGTCCTTGCCGAAGGGAAAACCAAAATGCTCAGTGAATCCGACGCCTCTGAAGGAGCGCTGGACATCGCACAGATGTCAGCCAGATATCGCTCTGCCGTTTACTGTGCGCAGCGCCGCAATACAGGTAGTGCGTCGGTACAGGGCCGTGTGCGCGTTCCGCAACATCGTAACGTAGGCCTCATCAGACCACGGAGTAGCCAGGCAACTCTCCTCGCTCTTTGCATCAACACCTGAACATCAGATGAAAGAGAGAGACTGGGAGAAAGAAGGACATAGGAAGAAGGCATGTCGTTAGCGCTATATAGTTCCGCAAGCTTTGACATAAGCTGGATGAAAAGCCGTCTCGCCATTCCCCCGTGCACATGTCCATTTTGTTTTGGCGTGTTTTCCCTTCTCAACATTTCCTCTTCTTATTTTTTTTTTAATTTTTCATTCGGACGAGCACCAGGCTTGTTGCCTCTATTTAGGCCTCATTTACGGAGCCCCGCGCATCTAGAAAAGCTCCGCGCTGCGTGGAATGGCAGGCCGGACGGAAATGATCTAAATACGCGTGCCCGCTAACCCCTTACAAAAATGACTTTAGACTGTCTATAGAAAGTCTATAGACTTTTCATAGACGACCTTTCCTTTCTATAGATTTGGACTTTTGTTGATATGAAGTCTATAGACTGTCTATAGACGAAAGTCGATAAAGTTTCTATTTCTTTTTGTCTATTCGCAGTCTATAGACGGTCTATAGAAAAAAGTCGATAAGGTGTTTGTTTCCTTTTTGTCTGCTTCCCCTCTATAGAATGCCTACAGACGAAAGTCGACACAGTCTCTATCTATTTTTGTCCATACTTTGTCTTTAGACTTTCTATAGACGAAAGTCGATAGGGTTTTTATTTCTTTTTGTCTATTCGCAGTCTATAGACGGTCTATAGAAAAAAGTCGATAAGGTGTTTGTTTCCTTTTTATCTGCTTCCCCTCTATAGAATACCTACAGACGAAAGCGGATACAGTCTCTATCTATGTTTGTCCATACTTTGTCTATAGACTTTCTATAGACGAAAGTCGATAGGGTTTCTATTTCTTTTTGTCTACTCGCAGTCTATAGACGGTCTATAGAAAAAAGTCGATAAGGTGTTTGTTTCTTTTTTGTCTGCTTCCCCTCTATGGAATACCTACAGACGAAAGTAGACACAGTCTCTATCTATCTTTGTCCATACTTTGTCTATAGACTTTCTATAGACGAAAGTCGATAGCGTTTCTATTTATTTTTGTCTATTCGCAGTCTATAGACGGTCTATAGAAAAAAGTCGATAAGGTGTTTGTTTCCTTTTTATCTGCTTCCCCTCTATAGAATACCTACAGACGAAAGTGGATACAGTCTCTATCTATTTTTGTCCATACTTTGCCTATAGACTTTCTATAGACGAAAGTCGATAGGGTTTCTATTTCTTTTTGTCTACTCTCAGTCTATAGACGGTCTATAGAAAAAAGTCGATAAGGTGTTTGTGTCTATTTTGCCTACTTCCCCTCTATGGACTACCTATAGACGAAAGTGGATACAGTCTCTATCTATTTTTGTCCATACTTTGTCTATAGACTTTCTATAGACGAAAGTCGATAAGGTTTCTATTTCTTTTTGTCTACTCGCTGTCTATAGATGGTCTATAGAAAAAGTCGATAAGGTGTTTGTTTCTTTTTGTCTATTCCCCCTCTATGGACTACTTTTAGACGAACGTCGATACAGTGTCTATTTATTTTTGTCCATATACTTTGTATATAGACTTTCTGTAGACGAAAGTCGATAAGATTTCTATTTCTTTTTGTCTACTCGCAGTCTATAGACGGTCTATAGAAAAAATTCGATAAGGAGTTTGTTTCTTCTTTGTGTACTTCCCCTCTATATGGACTACCTTTAGACGAAAGCCGATACAGTTTCTATTTATTTTTGTCCATACTTTGTCTGTTGACTCTCTATATTATGGACAATAGTCGACAAGGTTTCTATTTTTTTCTCTACTCCTGGTATATTGAATGTCTATAGAAGAAAGTCGATAATATGTAATTCCGAGTTCCCATACCCCCCGCCCTCTGCGAACGCGATGATATGGCACTGGTTCATGCACGACGGCACCGCAACCCCGGCGCGGCGGGCAAACTGTGCAGACTGCTAGTCTGCGTTCGGTGCAGCTGCACCGAACGAGGATCGCGGCGGAGCAGGCACCGTCCGAGTCACCAAGGTCTTCCAGGCACCCGAAGGCCCTAAACCTAGCTGCTTCCCGGACGTACACTTCGCGAAGACCAGGTGGTGAAGGTCAGATGGTGAAGATGTGGCAAAGGGGGTGAATAAGTGGCGAAAGCCCGCAGACCAGGTGGTGAATTCACCACCTCTGAGTTGTCGTGGTCTTGCATCTCTATAGATTAACAATAAACAAACATCGTTAATCTGGGCCCAACCCGTGTACGCTGTAACCAAGCGCAGGTACCGGTGGATAATACATAGCTGCATTTGATATAAGCCACTAAAGTTGTATACTGCTGAGATTGCTGTAGAGCCTATTTGTAGACTTTAGTATACACATAGTGTATACCTCCGCATTTGTTGACCACATATGATCTACGTAGTCACTCTCGGCAATCCCAAGACAGTCTTCACAGTTGTCGCATCACTTTTGCGGCAGTAGAATAACGGAAGCAAAACGCCGATCCAATTGTTAAAATATATGTTATGAACGCCAGCTTCAGATACAAGTGGATTCGAAACAGGCATCAAGCTAACAGCAAAGACACTCGTAATGTTTGTAGCTGACAACGCGGACTTTGTGAATGTGCCATGAACCGATGCCGCGCAAGTGGTGTTCGCGTTGTGTGTCGTCCGATTCTCGGATACTTTTCACATTGTCTTCATATCTCGGCTGCGTCACTAACATCGGGCGACTTTTGTTGCCTAATATCCTGCACTATAAACTCATCAAAGTTTCTCATTCACTTAAAATAGGTGCCAAATTCTCTGAGCCCACCCAGTATTTCGCCGGCGGTATGCCTGCGCAGCCACGCATATGAGTACCTCAATGCTGTACTGATTGCTTTGACCTATCATCGGAACAGAAAATTAGCACTAACATACGTGCGGGCATCACATTTGGCGGTACGCTGGAAGATATGCTACAAATACGCTGTATTACTCATCGACGCTGGCAATAATGCGTCTAAAAGGTCTGAAGGGCACCGTAACGGCTTTTACAAACAGCGCATTCATGTTAGCGTTCCAGTCTGATACGATAGCCCACAGCGTTTGTCATACAACCTGCCAGCGCATATCCTTCGTCCACGAAAAAAATGCATAACGGAAAAGAAAAGCCACCCGTTCCGGCGCGCATGGCGCGCAGAGAGAGAGAAAGAGACAAAGAAAAAAATGAAGGAGGAAAAGGCGCTCACACTCCTCCGAGCGCGCACGCCCTCCGCGCGGAGCTCCTGCGCATGCTCGGAGCTCTTGCGCATGCGCGGCGGGCGCCGTCTCAACGAGTGCGCCAGGCACGTAAACGGTTGTGCCGGTGTGCGGTGTCTCCCTGAACGTTGGTGTCTGTGTATGCGTGTCTTCTTTGTGGCATCTCACGTCAACTACATTGAATGGTAAGCTTTATCAAAGACGTTTTGCGTCAATACCTCATGATTATGTGAGCGCATTTCGTAGCGCGAACCGGCTGCACGTAGCGCAGGCGACTCGGGTATAGTGTCGGTTTGTCGTTGACATGGTTTGATAACGCGCTCTTGTTCTCGCTTCTACTATACGGAATGTTTTACGGCGAGTGATCGCTCGTGCTTGTTGATTTTATCATTATAGCTTAGGTGCGTAAAAAAGGAAGTACACCATGTTTTAACTTGATACTGAGCTACCACCAAGCGGATTGTGTGTGTTGGGCAGCCAGTGTGGGAGATCTCATTTAGTGGCGCTTGATCCGGCCGCGATGAATGCTGCACCGTATGTGTAGCGAAATTCTCGTGACACGCTTTACGCATATATCTCGAAATTGTGTTAGCATCAAGAATTTTCAAACAGACAGGCATAGTTGAATAACTGCTAGCGTACTCGGATGAAAGGCCGTGTTTGCGGGGCATGCATCAGCAGTGTGTGCGCTGCCGTTTTCGCATAGTTTAAAAGTAGCAGTATTTTTAAGGTTCCTGGCAACCAATCTAAATAATTTTGGGAAGTTACAGCAAGCGAAACACGAGACTTGAAGAAATATCTAGTAGAAATCTCTAGATTCACCCAATCTATTTCTATGCAACCACAAACGCTTTTGGAGCATGAAACCTGCGATAAGCTTAGTCACTTGCAGCTCCGCAACTTAGCCGAAAAAATTAGAGAACAATAAATTAGTCGCTCCGGGAACACCTTTACACGTTTCAAACTGAAGGCATTGCGTTTGACGGTAGTTGGAAGATTTGTTTTTTGTCTCTTTTTTAAACAATTTAGCAGCAGAAGTTATCTTTCGAGCTATATGAAAAGCGTTAAGCGGCTTCCGATGCTTCGGCGTTCTGCAGTTTACGTGCTCTTAATCACAAGGCAGCTGCTGGCGCAGATTCGCATTGTGCCAATCGTGCATGGTATGAAGCCATTGTCGTGCGTAATAAGTGTTCCGGTTTTCATTACTGTTGCATGTAGCGCCGTCGTCTTGGACAGACTGCATACAATATGCGCTGTACAAAAGAAAAAAGAGCCAGATTATCAATTTGGTGGTCTTTTCTAAGTAGATAACGCACATATTATTCAAATAATTCAGTGGGCATTGCATTTGTTCTACCCTTATCAACACCCCTAAGAGATCGTAACATGTTTTAGTTGATAAGTAACCTGATCAGTACGCCCCCATTCATGTGCATTCTACTGAAAGTGTGGCAAATGTATTCATCTCGAAGTATGAGAAAAGAGACATTGCAGACTGTTCTAAGCGGAAATAAATTGCAAATCTTAACGTGATTGTTCAAAACTGCAGTCAGTATGCTGAGCATGTTCGTTCGGCACGGGCATATTGTATTAACACCTGAAAAATGTGCACAGTCCAGCCGGGTATCTTTGTTTCAACAAGTATTATTATAGGAATCGTTTGGGATTCTCGCATTCCTTTTATTTTTATAAGTACACTGTGTGTCACATGAACCTGTCCTAAAACGAAACGTACCGTTGCTGGCACCGGCGACCATTACGGTTGTCTAACTGCTTATCATACTGTAGTATAACGAAACATCATAATGGTACTGATTAATATTCCCATGTAGTCTTTAGTCAGAGGTAAACAAAGTTAACTAGAGGCATAAGTGATGAGAGCAAATTATATTGAAAACTACTATTGAAACGTAAAAATAACTAATTGTATAACTCATTGTATAGTTTTTCCTCACATTGTTGCATTTGTTTTACGTGTGTCTCTGTGTCTTCCGTGCTGTACTCGTGTGGCCATCAATTACGAACTTGCCGAAGCCCTTGTCAGCTTTATTAATCAAGGGATTCAAGTCAGTTGAATCTAATACTGCATGTCAAGGGACTGACGTGTTATTCGTTTTATCTAAATATTATGGACTGGCAGTACTTGGCAAGCATTAAACCACAATATTTTTTTTATTACACTTAAGCTGCAGGCGTCATAGATTGCCAGAAAATTTTCATGAAAACAGCCAGGGAAGGCTTGGAAAAAGATCGGGAAATTTTAAAATGGCCACATAGGTATGCTGTCTTGTTATATGTCATACAAAGTTTCCAGAGAATCTCTGAATTAAATATATTTTTAAAACGTTTCACCTGATAAAAATTGAAGGAAATTGGTTCCATTTATTGAAAAATAAAAGAAAGTCAAGCTTACTGACAAGGCATTTCTTACTCAATATGTGTTTTTTTTGCGTTAACTAAACGTCCTGAACCTCGATAGCCTAGAAAAAATTTGCATCTTTCAAAGCACCTTAAATAATTTACTGTAATAGAATTCATTCGAACTATACTATCAGTTCTGTTTCCTAGGAGGTGCATATCTGTCGTGCCATGACACAAAGTGCTCGTGTGATATTTCGGGTGCTCATGTGGTATACCTAACTTGGAAACCTGTTAGCACGCCCAAGAGGCCTCATTACCTGTAACAAATTAAGTGACCATATCGATACAATCAGCCCATCTGCCTTCCGTTGAAGTTATGGCCAATCACACATTCATTTAAAAGTATGAGAAAGACATTTAAATGTGTATTAAGCAAAATAAATTACAATCTTAGGAATGATACTGTGAATATTCCAGTCACGTCTTCTGAAAATATCCCTCTGCACGGGCATACTTAACTACCAGCCAAAAAAAAATGTACAGACAGCCCAACTGGGTAACGTTTCAGCAATAAATATAGAGACCATTTGGGATAAGTACAATAATGCATCATATATGAACTTGTCATAAAAGGGAACATACTGTTGCTGGCACGAGCAGCAGTTGTGACTGTTTAATTTTTCACCATACCATGCAATAAAACATTGTATAAAGGTGCTGATTTGTATTGACAAGCAGCCATTAGTCATAGTTAAACCGCATTAAGTATTGACTTAGATGGTTTGAGCAAATATATTAAGCTGCTTAATGAACACACAAAGAATATACACTTGTTATTTTTGCCTCATATTGCTGCATCTACTTATTTGCAGCATACACCTGCAGCACCTTTGGGACTAATGACACAAAGGTCAAGGCCAGCCTGGCGACCATGCTTGCCAAGGAGTAGTGTAAATATTTAATCTGTTTCCATAATAGCATACGACATGAATTTAAGGAATTCATCTATTATATCGAGCAATAAAAACGGTAAATGCATTGCTGGCGCATTTGTTTTATTTTTCGCACTGCATGATTCAGCACTATATAAATTCTTTCTGTTTGTGCAACATATATGAAAGTACAGCTGGTTCAGAAGCATTATTAATCTACTAACGGTAATGCATAAGTGCAGATGAAAAGGAACAGGTGCACATGCATAAATACATTCAAAACTTTTTGCTACCGCATGTAAACAAAAATGTAAACTAACTTGTAGATAGCCGCTATGGAGTTATGGCCTTATACACTCTTTGTAGACTTGTCTATAAGATGTGTATATAGAGTGCCTATAGATTAAAAAAAATTCATATTTGTTAACAAATGTCTGCAGAATGTCATAGAAAAAAAGTGTATCGGACTATAAAGTTCTGTTTTCGTAGACTGAAGTCTATAGAATGTCTATAGACTATCTATATACATTTGTATATAGACATTCCATAGACTTCAGTCTACAAAAGTAGAACTGTATATATAGTTCTACTTTTGTAGACTGAAGTGTATAAAGTGTCTACGGACAAATCTCATCTGTAGACATTCTATAGACTTCAGTCTACAAAAGTAGAACTGTAAGCCTATACACTTGTCCATAGACAGTCTATAGACAGTCTATAGACTCAGACTTCTTATAGACTAGTCTATAAAAAGTGTATGGCCATAAGTCTCTAGACTGTCTATAGGCAGTGTATAGACAGTCTATAGACTCAGACTTTTTATAGACTAGTCTATAAAAAGTGTATGGCCATAAGTCTATAGACCGTCTATAGACAGTCTATAGACTCAGACTTCTTATAGACTAGTCTATAAAAAGTGTATGGCCATAAGTCTATAGACAGTCTATAGACAATCTATAGACTCAGACTTTTTATAGACTAGTCTATAAAAAGTATAGCCATAAGTCTATAGACTGTCTATAGACTGTGTATAGACAGTCTATAGACTCAGACTTTTTATAGACTAGTCTATAAAAAGTGTATGGCCATAAGTCTATAGACTGTCTATAGACTAGTCTAAAGAAATGTCTATAGACAGTCTATAGACTCAGACTTTTTATAGACTAGTCTATAAAAAGTGTATGGCCATAAATCTATAGACTGTCTATAGACTAGTCTAAAGAAATGTCTATAGACAGTCTATAGACTTCATAGACAAATGTCTATAGACTGTCTATGGACTTTCTATAAAAATTTTTGTAAGGGACGACTCTGGCGGCAATGAACCAAAGAGATCACGACGCCGAGTTACGCGGCGAGAAAAGAACGGCTCGCAAGCATCAGCCGTAGCAGCACGAGAAGGCATGTAATGCCCCTGTGTCTTCACGTTCGCATCGCGCGTAATGCGTTTCCGTTAGCACCCGCCGCTCCGCTCCTTGTACGGCACGAGGCTGTGCGGAATCGCGAGAAGTCTATGCTACTACTCGCGAGCGCGCCGCGGCGTCAGGATACCGTACAACGCCCGGGCCGAGTAAGGCAGAGGGAGGCTTAAGTAAGATTGAAGGTCGTCGTCGTCCCCGTCGCGCGCGCATGCTTCTTTTCTCGGCGGTGTCTCTTCCGTGCCGCCGGTCGTGTGTTCCTTCCGCGAGGTTCGTGTTACGTGCGGTCGCAGCGTCCGTGCGTGACACGATGTGTGGCGTGCGTTCGGGCGTTTGTGCGTGCGCGTGTGTGTGTGTGTGTGCATTGTCAGTTCGTACCCAATCCCGCGGCTCTCGACTAAGTATATACGGGCGCCCTTCCACATTCGTCGCGCCTACGGGCCTGCATTGACCGCCCACTTACGGAGACCGCGGTGGCCGCACAAAGCCTCCTGCAAAGCACTATAGTGTGCGCTTCTTTTTTTTTTCTTTTTGTTATGCGCAGTGAGTCCTCGCGTGCTTGCACTTTGTTTCTATCCCCTTCCGTATGACTGCTGCCTTCTTTCCTTCTTTCTTTCCTTCTTTCTTTCTTTCTTTCTTTCTTTCTTTCTTTCTTTCTTTCTTTCTTTCTTCGCTCTCCTCATTCTCGTCGTTTCCTTATCATACTAGAGTTTTTGCGCAAGAACAACGAATGGACCAGACGTAAAAAAGTCTAGTATGTTTAACCAACTAGCCCCCACTGCAGAATTTTCCTTTTCTTTATCATCCTTCTTTCACGAGCTTCTTTCTTGCCCTTATTATTCCTTTATTTTCTTTTCTTGCGTCGTCTTTCTCAAAGCTCTTTTCTCGTTCTTCTTTTTCCTTTTGCTTGCTTATTATTCCCTTCGTTTTTCTTTTCTAACTGCTCTTTTTGTTGAATCACTGTATCGAAATTTCGCTTCCCCATATGTCACTCGGAGGAACACCACCGTGACGCGATCTCAGCAACATTGGCCAGAGACAGATAGAGAGAGAGATTAAAAACAAAAACAAAAAAAACGCAGAGGAAAGGCAAGGACGTCAACCGTACGAGCGTCCGGTTTGTTACCCTACACTAGGGGTAACAGAAAAGGGGAATATAAGCAGAAAAACAGAGACAAAATTCTCAATAACGACAGCAGTCAGTATCAGCAATGTGGTTTTCTATGCTCCACAGCCTCCACTCACGCGCGAAATTTTTGCGCCGTACAGGATCCTTATTTATAGAAGAAGAAAGTCTTAAATTATAACTTCGCAGTCTAGTCACGTCGCTTGCAACCGCCGAGGGCTGCGCCAGCGGTGGTCGCACAAGGAACTTCAAATTTACCGTTTTGAATTCCAGCGAGCTATTACGGCGATGGCGAACACGTTGTTGTTGTTGTTGTTGTTGTTGTTGTTGTTGTTGTTGTTGTTGTTGTTGTTGTTGTTGTTCCGCTTTCTTCTCACGTTCCCGCGTTCTGTGTATTCCGGCGCCTCGACACGCGCACTTTGTCAAATTGAGCCAGAACTGGAGACAGCAAGGACAGAGAGAAAATAACACATTTTAAGACGATGCACAGTCTGGAAAGGATATTTATTTATTTATTTATTTATTTATTTATTTATTTATTTATTTACTTGCACTGTTAGCTTGAGGTCCAATACAGGGAGGAACAGCGCGCATAACCTAATTTTCAATAATTCGCTTGAATCTTAAATATGGCATCACTTCTATCCGTACAACTTTTCACTGTAATTTCCTTGGCGTAGAACTTAATTGCAATCTGAAATTCATTAAACAAATAACGAAAGTAACGCCGAAGATTGCCTACGGAGTTAGGGCACTTCTAAAAACACGACACATATTTAAATACCAGACAATAATTTCTTTATGCTTGTCATTTATTCATTCGCACATTAAATCTTGCATTATTTGCTGTGTAAATACATATGTAACCAATTTACGTTCGTTGCAAATTTTCAGATCCAGGCTATTAGGATAATCACATCGAATCCATATAACCACACCGCCCCATATCTATTAGAATCTGACCACAACCCATTACTCGAACAACTCGCTAAATATAACCTCAGTACATTTTTATTCAGACGCATAACTAACACGAGACGCGATGACTTGGTACCACGATGTTCTCTAGTCAATACTAATGTTAAGAAGCTGGCATTAAACAAGAACTTCGTTTTACCCAAAATCCATACTTATTACGGCAAGCAGACTGTCCATCCGTCGCTTTTTGGGACACACTAATCCTGAATATAAAAAAAGAAACATCTAAGATGCACGAAATTAAGAAACTACTTAAATAAATTATTTTATCTTCTGCTGATGCTTAACTAACTTGACTCTCAAAGCATTATTTCATGTGTCCTCATTTAGTTTTCTTTTTTACAATACAGTCGCTGCTGATGTGCTTACATGTGCTTATATATTCATCTCCGCCAATGCAAATATGCCTATCATATGTTAGCCGTACTTTTCAGTCATATAAATGTGTAACAGGGTCGTATAGAGTACTCGACTAAATGCATTTCATACTGTCTATTTAACTAACTACCCTAATTATGTTACAACCTATAATATTTTTTTTGTTCCCGAGTTGCTGTTCGCGATTGAATGACGCCAGTATGATTACGTTAGAATGACGAACAGATTGACGTCGATCAAACGACAAGAGAGAGAGCGAGAGGTATATTGATACAAGGCAGAAACATATTTAAACAACGCGCGCAGGTTCGTGCGCCCCCTCAAGAGGACAACGGCGTATTGGAGGAAAAGACGACGAAATAATGGCACTTGTTTTCGCCGCACGCACTCGCATCGTAGGCGGCCGTTAACGGCGTCCACAAGAAGAAGACGTGAAGAGACGCTCGAGAGAGAAGAAGCAGACATTCCTGATGTCCTGTTTAGAACGCGGCAGTGCTTTTTATTTACCCCCAGGGCACAAGTTAGCCCACAATAAATAGTTGTGTCTGGACTCCCTTAACTGTTCGTTACAATATGAGGAAGACAGGGATGTTAACCAGTCAAGAATCTGGTTGGCTACCCTACACTGGGCGAAGGGAGAAAGGAGAGAGAAAGAGAGAGAGAGACGTGCACGGACAGTACTCGAGTCAAAGCCGCTCGTACAAACCAGACGTTCTGACAAAGCACAAAAGTGCCTTCACTGCCGTCTGAGCCGATGATCGGTGGGGACGGTGCTCTAGTGCTGCCTGTTCACTCAGAGGACGATCATCTAATTTGCTCATTGTGTTGGACAAAGATTGTAATTGCGCTTGAAATTGAGGACAGTGGCACAATTAGTGGTCAATGTTCCACTCGCATCCGTAAACATCACATGCACGACTATCAGCCATTCCAATTAGTGCTGAGTAAGCTTTCGTGAAGGTAACTCCCAGCCACAACCGACACAGAAGAGACGCTTCGCGTCGGTGCATTCCGGCCGGAGGCCTGAGTTGCAGTGAAGGGTTTAGTCTGTGCACTCGGGTACTACCTGTATGTGTGGTATTCCACTCTGCTAAGGAGAGTGTGCGTGCTAGAATGCGAAGTTGTCTCGCGGTGTCGGTCATTGAGAGAGGAATGGGGACGCAGCGGTCTTCTTTGTTTGACGTCCGAGCTGCGTTATCTGCGTCATCATTTCCAATGATACCGCAATGACCTGGTATCCATTGGAAGAAGATATCATGGCCTTTTCCTTTCAAATGATGGACAAGTTTCACAATTTCGTACGTGAGCTGATCGTGAGTTCCATGTCGGAGATTGCCCATTTTTCAGGACTCTCTGTGTTGGTCACATGAAGCGCATCGCGGAGAGCCGCGAGCTCTGCAGCTGTAGACCTAGTAATATGAGAAGTCTTGAACCGCTGGGTTATTCCCATTGTTGGCATAACTACAGCGACAGCGTAACAGGTTGATGTAGTTGATCCATCAGTACAGACGTGCACGCAGTCGCTGTATTTTTCGTACAAGAGAAGTAAAGTACGTTGCTTGAGTGCTAATGACGGCAATGAAACGACAAAAGCAGTATGGTATCGACGGGATGACGCTACTGAATTTTTGACAATGATAAAACAGAAGCGTGACCACGACTGTGTTTCAACGATGTCGGGGTGACGATGGCATGACGATAGTCAGTTTACGAAGTTGGAATGACGAAGATTGAAGGACCACGGCGGCAACACCGTTGCGATATGACAACGAAGGAATCACAACTGTATGACGAGCGTGACGACGGCCTCCTGACGAGAGCCGGATGACAAAGCCGGAATGACAACGATGCAACTACGACGGCGGTACCACGAACATGAGCCGTACCTGGCGGCTCAACCTATTAGATAAATTGGGTCACTGGTTGCGGAATAGAAGGCCTGACGACAATGGCATAACGACGACTGTACGACCATAATGGTATCAAGACTAGGAGCCTATAGGTAGTGCTCCAAGAAAGTAGACAACTTGGGTCACTGGGTCAGCGTAAGAATAGATAGATAGATAGATAGATAGATAGATAGATAGATAGATAGATAGATAGATATAGATATAGATAGATAGATAGATAGATAGATAGATAGATAGATAGATAGATAGATAGATAGATAGATAGATAGATAGATAGATAGATAGATAGATACAAAACGGCGGAAGTAGGCAAACAATGCTATTCGCATTATTATATTGAAACGATTGAAAACAGCAAACTGTACGACGATTGAAGTGCTGCCGGAGTGCTCTAAAACGACCAGTGGAATATGAGAGAGGAAGAAAAAAAACGACCAACCACCTACGGTGGGAGCCGAACCGACAACACTATAGTGCGCCGTCCACAGGGTACAGGCTCGTAGTTTTCCCCGAAACAGGAGAATGAGCAGTAAAGCGGAGAACGAAGCAAGAGAGAAAGAAGTTTGCTTTCTGACGCGCGCATGCCGTGGTCGCTTTTGAAATCTTCACTCTCGAATAGGACAGCAGCACGACTTCGAAAAAGTGAAGTTCCCGTATACGCCCATCGCATGATCAGTTGGGCCCGCCGTATATCGTCGAGTATATATAGCGCGAAAGCGCGTTCTTTCGAACGCCTTTCAATAACGCATAGCGGTTGCCCGACCCGCACTATTTCGCATCCACTTACCTTGCGCGTTCTTCGTCTTATAACCTCCCCAGCTTTTCGCAATGCGCCCGTCTTGATGGAATATACGCCCTAAATGCGGCTGCGCCGCTATAGCAGCATTTGCTACCGCCGTCAAATACCGTTCTTTTATACTGCGTTAACAGCTGACGATACATAAACGCACCTTCCCGAAGCAGCTGCAGAGACCAAACGAATCTTGCGTATATCTATTTATTTTTGTTCTCATTCATGGCGTTTCCACGTCTAGCTATTTCGCAGGAGGTATACGCATTTGCAAGTGTAACGCCGTCGCTGTCGGCTAGCGCACTGCAAAGACGATTCGCTTATTTACTTCTATCTTTCTGTCTTTTTTTTTTTGTTTTTTTGCAATGCCGGTTTATGAATAATGCATGCGCGGTGGCCCACTGTACCTACCCCTTCTACTGGGCAGAGCGAACGGAATGCAAAGGAGGAAGCGGAATAAAGGAAAGCCGAGACAGGCAGGCTTACGTCTGCTCCTAGCAATTGCAAGCTGAGGCAACAATTTTGCACACTCTGTTTGTGCGGTTTTTCACAATGTTGTAACGAAATCCACACGAGCAGCGCCGAACGGACAAAGGTTGTGGCGAGAACCTGAGTGCGAAGCGGCACCGTCACCATCTTGACACGTTTCAGCTTCCGCGATTTTAGTTTACCCAGCGACTTTGAAACGGAGAGAATCCGTCTGCGCGTTCCCAGCTCTGAAATCGCATGCCGCTTGTGACGTGACGCGAACTTAGTTACGCACGTGCTGCTGCTGCTGCTGCTGCCACAGGCTAAGAATTAAGCGAAAGTAGAAATACATTTTGCTATCTGTCTGCGCTTTGTAACGATCGTCACTTAGAGTTGTGTCTCTCTTTTCCTTCTTTCTTCCTTTTCTGTGCGTCGCCTAAGTCGGCATTTGTCGTGACAACGTAACAGTTGACTTGAATTGAGACACTCTTTCAAGGAACTTTATTGTACACGTCTTGCTATACGAACGTCCTCATCAGAGGGCGTTCTGCGAGCAAGCCTGCTCTCCGGCGCATAGCGCGGACTTTTCTTATAATCAATATTTGCAGTCTAACGCAACTTTGGCAACTTAAGGACTTCTGTGTTTGCATCTCGGCTATCAGTTATGTTACGCCCCGAGCGTACCATTTAGCTTATCATCGCATTCATCCGGAGTGGCATGCTAATAGGCGTGTTCACAGCAGTCATTTCCGCTTTTTATTCAAGCGCCTCTTTCGCTCTCTATATCCCTTCCCTCTCTCTCTCTCAGAGAACGAGTTACCAGATCTCTGGGCGTGTCCCACCGGCTCATCCCCTCTCACGAAATCCATATGTGCTGCGCACATATGGGTGCACACCACTGCCTAGTGTTTAGTTGACTTGAACGGAAATGAACGCAACATTAAGAAATGAAAACACAGGCGGAGCTCCACGAGCAGTATTTCGCAATCGTATCGCGCGGATTCGCCTTGAGCAACAGACTTTTCTTTTAGCGCACCGTTAGCTAGCCAGGTTATGCCAATATTCAGATACTCAACTGGAGGCGCGCAGAGAGAAGCGCATTCAGAAATGGCCTTTGATGGCTCAGAGCAAACAGCGCGCGACCTTTCGCCGGCGCTGTGTAGTAGTACAGCATGTACACGCGGAGGCAATCGAGCCTCAATGCCTCCGGGCTATCAACACACGACACGCCACACCACCGCGCTTCTCTGTCATGTTTTTCTCGCCTCCGGGGACGCGGAGAGGGTCATGGAGAGGAGGATGACCACGTGGTCTGCAATAGTGCCGGCGGTGCTCTTGTCCCCTTCCCTTCTTCCGCAGCCATCAGTGACCCTCACGTTCCCCCAAAATTGACACCGTAACCGCTAGCTGCCGTCCTGCAAACGAGATTACTTCCGATAGCGCTACAGCACACCTCTTCCTTGTTTCTTTATTCCTTCCGCTCTCTCTTTCCTTGTGTCGTGTGCCGGTGGCCGATCCCTAACAGCTACGACGGCGAGTCACTACTCGACGCCCCCCAAGCTTCAATAATGGATTGTCACTGTCTACGTCGTTCCTGCTGCTGCTTCTGCTGCACCGTATTGCCGATGTGCGTGCGTATCCGTTTATGTCGCCTGCAGGATCGTGGCGCACATCTGGGCTCTGTTGAATAGCTTACGTCTCGGCATCGGCCACGACGTAAGCGGCGCCGATGTGTCCCCGATGTCCCTCCTGTCGCGTTCTCTTCGACCTCCTCTCCTACCAGCCACCCTCTTTTGCCCTCGACAGTTTCTGTGGAGGTCCGTGTCTTTCCACTGAGTGCATACAAGCGGTTTCCATTATTGCGGAGCGACATTTGCGGAGTCCGCCTCGGCACTCGACACCATGTTGTACAAGAGAGAACTAAGCGCGGTGTTCGTCTCTCTTTGACGGGCCGCTTTCTCGAAAAGAGCAGCTGCACATTGTACCGGTCGCTTCTGTTATTCTCACTTGTCAACTTGTCCTCCTCCTCGCCCCGCCCCCCTGAGTCTGTGAAGAGTACCTTTGCTTATATGTGTGAGTACTCAAAGAGACAATACGCAAAATTACGTAAGCAGTGTTTCCCACGCACCTTGCTTCTCCTATGCAACCAAGGTAGCCGAGATTCAGCTAGGAGATCACTGTTTTGCCTAAAGGCACGTCTTGCAAACACGGAAAAAGCTTGGCAAGACGCTATGAACGGCGAAACTAATGATGGAATGAAAAATTATTGGCGTGACGTTAAGAGGCAGGAAGACCGCGGTATGACTGACAGAGCAAACGACTGTAGTCGATATTTCGTAAAGTTGAGATTACCAGGCAGCTCATGTAATGCGTAAGAAAGTGCGACAGCGGTTTATTAAAGTAACAGGACGGGGCGTCAAAAGAATGAAAAACACTGCCTAGGATGACGAGGCGCTAGAATGTGCGACGAGGCTAGGAAGTTTACAGGTGGAGCTGCAGCTGCAATACGCGTATGATGGTGATTGTAATTATGACGATGATTGCGTCGGGGCGACTGCTTTCCGCGTCATATAGACAATGACGTCTTTCTCTACGATGACACTATCACTGATAACCGCGCAACACAAACTAGAAAAGCCACGAAGCTATCAGTTGATATGAACTCGTGCTAGCACCTGAAGGAAAGCCGGTACATCGCATAGTAATATAGAGAGGAAAGGTAGGGAGGTTAACCAGACGCACATCCAGTTTGCTACCCTTCACTGGGGGAAAGGGGTATAGGGTGAAGAGAGAGAGAGAGAGATTACATCGCATACAATGGTGTTAAAGGGATAGGGAAAGGGGATTGCAGGGCATAGGTGGAAAGAGTGGCGGAGATCCAGAAAACGGGAACACCGAAGAGAAAAAAGAAAAAACCCGCACGCTCGCGCGCACACACACACGCACACACACACACACACACACACACACACACACACACACACACACACACACACACGCAAAGGTGCTTCCATCGTCGCGAACATCTGTGCGCGCACCGGACATGAAGACGAAATTGAAAGGATGTTGCGCCTTTTATTAACGGACAGCTGCTGCGCATTCCATCTTCCTTTTCTTACAGATTCCTTTTTCCGCTTTTTTTCTTCTTCCTTTTTTTCCGCTTTCATCCTTACACGGTCGAAACGTCCGGCAGCCGATGTTACTGATTTGTCCCTCACCTTTATGGTTTTTGAAATGGACAAATAATGTTAGCGCGCAGACTTTGGGAGCTCACATCGCTAGATGCTCCGAGTTGCTACAAAGTGTCTTTTCCGATATCGTCAGCGAGGAGATCGATTCCGAGGACCCTCGTTTCCGGTGCCGCGTGTTGCCGAAGACGGCGACAGCGGCTTCAATCTGTCTCGATGGGAAGAGGTGGAGGAGTTGGGGGGGGGGGGGCGCTGGAGAGCGTCGCGCTATATGTGGCTGAGCCATCGAAGGGCTTCTGCCTCGGGGCTTGGTTTCTGAAACTGGCGAACACGGCCGGAACGAGGACATAGCAAACACACACGAAGTAATGGAATGCGCTGTTGTTCATTAAAGTCATCATTCACCGAAGTGACGAGTAACGAGGTTCGCGAGAAGTTGGAAACATGGCACGTCAAACAGGCACGTGAGGACAACACGAATTCTCGCCTCGCGGCTACGTTCGCCTCATTAGTCGGACGCGTCGCAAAATAGACCTAGTGCCTGAAGAGGCGCATGTCGTCCTCCACGCATTGGAATGTGCACAACACCCAGTATCTGGATTGTGCATTAAAATGACAACGACACAACTCAATAAGCACCAAGCGCAACTAGCACCAATTTTTAAACGTAGATAAGCATTTCCAATCTACCTGTGTGTGTATCCTGCGTGTAATCTCAATTGTATAATATTGTATTTCTGTTTGACACATAGAACATACAGGGTAATCATTCTTAATTTTTATGAAATTTTTAAAAATCGCTTGTTGAAAATACCGTAATTCTAATCCTTGAGCTGGACTGTTCAGAGAGACGGGCATTAACTTGAACGAAAAATCGAAACACATATTCAACCATATAACAAAATTTAAATAATTAGCTTCCTAATTAATTTACGGCGCATATTGCAAAATTACGAATTGTAGCCGGTGAGATTTTCAGGCGTATCCACTTGGAATGAATTTACAGGATGACACCAGTTTAAATATATGCCCTATAAAAATCACCGTAAAAGCGCACTGTCGTTCTACTTGCTTCTTAACAAAACGCTCGTTTGCGCATTGAAACACAAAAGTAGCTGGAACGCCCATGTATTTCGTCTCACACTTCAGAAAACGGTGTCTCGAAACTGATGCAATCCCGGAAATTTATTTCAAGTGAATGTCCTGCAAACAAACAGGCTACAATTCGTTGATTGCAATATGCGCCGTAATGTAATGAGTTAAAAACATCATTCGTGTTGTTTTCTTAATTGGGTGAATATGTGTTTCGATTTCGCGTGCTAGCAATGTCCGCCTGTTCGAATATTCCGGCTCAGCGACAAGAAATATGCTGTCTGCCAGAGGCGATTTTTAAAAATTCCGTAGAACTTTAATATGATCACCCTGTATATGTTATGTGCTTCTGCCATGTATGCTGAAACAAAGTGGACAGGGTCCTTTGTCAATCCATTCTCACTCCCTTTAGTCTCAGCTCCTTCTAGCAAAGAAAGTAAGGTATTTATTTATTTAGTTATTTATGTATTATTCATTTATTTATCCATATCTTTATTGAAACCAACGTCTTGAATATGATGATTATGATGCTGCTGCATGGTTCTTAATAGAGCAAAGGCCAGATAAGGCCAAAGAACGCCAGAAGAGTGTTTTTTAAAACTGCGAGATGATGGCTGTGAAACACGGCATGTGTAATGTGGCTGCAAATGGGCCTATACTTATAGGCTACAAGAGTGGCTAAAAGATATATCCAATACAAATACGATCACGCAGTCGGTGAGGCGATAAATGTTAGACGTCGACAGTAATTAGCGGTCTAGCTGAGCACACGGCATGGAAATGATTTCTGAAAGAGCTGTACTGCCTCCTAATGTCCCTTCATGAAAATGACAGAGAAGCGGCAGCTATCACGCTTGCATTACCGCTACAACCAACAGGGGACTTCAGGCTACAAAAACTTGGGCCAATGACTGTCAGTACGTCCAATTCTACTAAAGAGCTTAAGACTGTATTAAAATTGAAAAGCATTTTATTCCCGAACAAAAAAAAAAAAAAACACTCCTGGATGAAGAGGAATATGCCCTCAGTAAGCCAAGAGAAAACACAGTTTTTTTTCCTTTGCTGGTATTTTCGGGCACTGTAAAAGAATATGAAGTACTCTGAACTTATCTCCCCAAGTACCACAAGCTGGAGGTTCATTTCTTGTCAATAAGCAGGTGCAAGTACCGTATGTATGCGCTACTGTTAGCTTATATACACAGAACGAGATTTCTATGTGTCTTTCTCTACTGTGCGATATCCAGTTCCCCCCTTCTGGTTTGCTCATGTGTAGTTTATTTGCTACTTCCATATCCCATTGTCCTTGCCAATACTTCTGAACTTATGGCATAAGGGGGGTTTAAGTTCTGTAGTCTGGATGGCTATACCTGTCGCTGCATCTCCGAAAGCTACAGACGTGGCGTTTTAATCGGCACCTACATTGACTTTTATGCCGCTGTGGATAGGTGCCCAGCCGGCAAGAATGGCTTAGTCACTGCATGCTAGACAGGAAGCGGAAAGCGCTATTAGAAATGGATATAGCATGTCAGCATGTTACAAAAATCTCGAACTTTAACTCATCGTCGAAAGAGCTATCATTTCGTGCCTCGAGTTTATCTACCAGCATATAAGGTGGTATCCCGGAGCCTCCTGCTGATTCTTCGTTTGTGAAGAAGACGGGACAAGGCCAAGCGTGCATAGGTTACTCGGACAGGTAGAGAACTTCTCAAGTTGGTCTTTTGAAATGTTGCACAACCGCTGCTGAATGTTTATTCCGGTCTCGTCGCCTCCAATGCCATCCTTGATGAGTGTTTTAAAACTTGAACTGCACGCTCGGCCTGCCCAACTACGGCGAAAAGCTGACACGAATTGGAAAATGCTTTCAGACCAAGTGAAATACGTCGACGCCCGGTTGTCCGTGCGATGCGACGCCTGAAAACGTGAAACATATTTAAACTTTTCCAATTCTGACACATTTAACACTTTTTTTCGCGGAGTTTTTATGAGGCCAGACTCATGTGCTGAAGTATCCAATGATAATAAAAAAACATTAACAGCCTCAGCCTTACTGCTAGATGAGTTACCGAACTTCTATTGCGCTTAGACAATAAGAAGTCGCCTGGGCCGGACAATATTCCAACTAGTTTCCTAAAAAGATATTCTGACCTATAGTGGCTCGCGTGCTATAGAAACAATTTTTCAGAAGTCCATCGATTCTGCCTCGCTAGCTAACCTGACGATTGGCGTATCGTTAGAGTCGTCCATCTTTCTAAGAAGGGTTCTCCATTACAAATCGGTAATTATCGTCCTATATCCCTCGTTCCTATTTCCTGTAAAATGCTTGAGCGTATATTAGCAAAATACATTAACGACATTTTACCGCAAGGAAACATTATAACTGATGGTTGTCTGATGGTAACTGATGGCAACATGGTTTTGGGCATAAATACTCGACAGTACCCCAGTTTATTACAACTGTTAATGAATTCTCCAAGATCCTTGGCAGAGACGGCCAGATCGACTTAATACAATTAGATTTTTCCAAAGGATTTGACAGGGTAGTGAGTGCACTCAAAATTCATATTACTTAATATTACAAATGACAGGAATCGGTTTTCCATCTCAAATAGAAAATTGGGTTACCACCTATCTATGAACACCACAAACAGTGCGTTGACGCCGACGGATTCTGTTCGCGGTATTTAAATGCATGCGCAGGTGCTCTGGCGGGCTCTGTTCTTTGGACCGCTCCGATCACGTGTTTAAAGTTGGTGTTCCATCTTTTAGGACGAAAATGTCCTACGTCCCAAGTCCAGTGCCGACTGGAACGACGTTCCTCCCTCCATCGCTGCCACTTCTGACGTTGACAATTTCAAGGCTACTGTTTTTTCGGCCGTTTTTAAAACCTAGTATTGTATAATTATGTACTGTATCTTTTTTTTTTTACTTTCCACTCCTTTCTTTAATGCCTTCGGGCCAGGAAAGTATTAAAAATAAATAAATAAATAAACTACACGATAAACTGTACGTATGTGCATTGCCGATAAGATTAACAAACTTCGTTTCGTCTACCTTAAAAATAACAACCCTATTGAGGAGGTACAGAGATTCATATATCTAGGTCTGACATTAACACCCAATCTTAGCTGGAAGGCCCCTACAGTCAACATATGATCTACAGCCCGAAAAAAATTAGGCATTTTAAAACGTAAGTTAGGCGACTGTTCTCCTTCACTAAGGTTGTCGGCCTACAAAACATTTATTCAACCATCTCGTCTCTGGAATACGGCAATGTTGTTTGGGACTCTTTTACCCAAGGAAATGCAGAAACAGTAAAAGAAATACAAAGGTTAGCTGTCCGTTACGTCTACAAGCGATGCAATCGGCTTCATTCACCCTCGGCCTTGTTACAGTTGACCATCTAGAACCGCTTGCTCAAAGAAAGAACTCTGTACGTCTAAACTTGTTAGCTTCTCTCTACTTTGGAAACCTGGGAACACAACCACACTATTACTTGAAGAAACATACCGGTCCAGTCTCACGTCACCAGTGCAGCCACCACGTCAAACCCGTATTCCGGAGAACTGGCCTATATAGATAATCATTTCTCCCGCGAACAATTACGGAGTGCAACTCATTACCACCCACTTCGTCCTTGCTACGTACTAAATGCGTGATTTGTTACCATGCCTTTCCTCATATTACTTTGTAGAGCACACTCTCTTGTTTGGACCCTTCGTCCGCAGTGTTTTTGTGACATAAAACAAAGAATAACTTCGTGTCGCAATGACAGCAATATTTAAGAACAGTCACGCTACTGACAATAATGTCCGACCTGAAAATCGCGCGTGTCTAATTGAATTATTTGTTTGTAATGTCGTCATTCTTCCGGCCTTCCCTAATTCGTCACCTTCGCGTTCACTCCAAATATAATGTGAGTCTGGCGGGAGCTTTTTATTTTATTTTTTATTTCAAATTTCCTTTCATGCGGACCATTTTATCCCTCGTTCAATAGCTGTCAGAAGCACGCGTTGCTACATAAGTAGGTCCTCTATTAAGTTCTTCGAACAATAGAACACTGGCCCATAAAGCTTCCCATCTGTCTGGAGGCGACAATTAAAATATTCTAACATTAAAGCCCACAGGATGAATTAAAAAAAATATTATGCTTCTGCGAACTGTGAATAGCCAGGCGCCTAATAAAATATTCGCTACCACGTTGTTCTTACGAATCGTTCTAGCGTAATTATTGTTCCATCGAAACGGGTCCATGTTTGTCCCCGAGAATAAAAATGTGGCCACCATTAGTTTTTCGCTAACCAATTAGTTTGCGGATGCACCAAGTTCCTGTTCCCTCTAAATTAAGAGCATAACAAATTCATATTGATGTAATCCTGGAGCGGTCACCTCTTGAGGCATCACAGCCTCCAGCGCTATCCAAACACTTTTTTTTAGAGTTTCGGGAACACAATAAGTTGTTTCTCCAAAGTGCTTCTTTCAATCTAAGACTAACATACCAACGTACTGAGTGCAGATATACCTTCCCCGATACGCTGATATTAGCTGACTAACCACTGTATTTTCTACGCATCAATTAATTACAAACGACTGAATGGAGCACTACAGAAAACTATGTGTCCCGAGGCACATAGTAACATTTGCACAGTGAAGATGGTTTTGCATTGTGGCGGGCGGTTTTTTAGGTCCGCCTCCGAAAAGAAAAAAACAAAGCTAAAAGGGGGACTCAATACAGATAGACACGCTGTCTAGCTTTCTACATCAGTTTGTTAAAGCAATAAAGTTTTCATTATACAGCCATCGTAGTAACCAGCAAAGATTTTACTTGTTATACGAATGCAAACACATACCAGTGATATTTCTGGGCCCTAGACAAGAGTGAGGCATGCACTCCGAGCCATAAAAAGTCCTGATTGGCTGTTATACTTATGCCAGTCAGGATTCAGAAATTATTATTATTATTATTATTATTATTATTATTATTATTATTATTATTATTATTATTATTATTATTATTATTATTATTATTATTATTATTGGCAGCTGTTACATTCTCTTCTTCATGTCAATTCCAACAGGTTATTTGACGGTTACCACGTAGTGCTCATCTATTATTGGTGCCTTACAGTGTTGTAATTTGTGCATTCTTTTACTTTTGCTACATTATGATTCCCTAGGAAAGGACAAGATTCTTCTAACTGATGCCACTTCTGGTATCTTCGTAATTACTTCTTTATGTTTTTTGTCACAGCTACAGAGCTTGCCCGTGTCACATTCTAATCGAACCATTAAATATAGCCACGGCTATTGGCTCGGCAAATGCTCGCACGTTTTTCAACGTTGATTGAGAAAATATATTGAATTAATGACTGAATTAATTAACACACCTAGCATACAGTATAAGGCTCGCATCTCCCGACTTATCGTGTTCCCGTTACCCTCTCGCCCTCTCATCTTTTTCCTTTTTCGGCAAAGTCTGCCTCGAGAACCACTGCTCTCATCAGCGCAGATACCGAAGCCGTGTGCAGCGCTCAGGCTCGCTGTACCAACAACGGCAAAACACAAAGAAGGTAATCTACGACAGCGAAGCCAAGCGGGGCGACAGAACGACAGCCGCGACGTCCGGTCATCGTCACGGACCGCTTTGTCTCGCGGTCCGCGCAGCCAGCGCAGCGTCAAAACGCAAAGGCAGAGCGCGACTATACAGCCAACCGCGTGGCCCCGCTGTAGCGGCGGCGAGTCTCTCTCGGCGCAGGCAGAAGCGGCCGCTGTTATCCATCACCGCGGTCTCGCGCCGGGTGACACCGCATCCCGTCCCTTCATCCGGGGCTGTCACTGCGGCGAGCGGCGTTGGCTGTATCGCGAACCCGTCTCGTTCCTTGCCACCGCGTCCCCTTTATACTCGGCGCTGCTCTCACCACCGCATACCTGAAGTGCAGGCACCGCCTGTTTTCATATGCACTGTCTGCACTGCCAACGTGTATGCCCCATCTCTCTCGCTTCCTCTCCTGCCCTCGCAGCTTCGTCGAGGCTCCATCACGATGGTGCAACACGTCCGCTCCTTGAAGACTCGCACACGACTGTACGCGTTATGAGATGGCTGCGGCGGTGTGCTGGCCGATATCTGGCACGCCTCAACGTGAGGACGCTGCGATCGTCGGAGCAGGCGCGGATTTCTGCCCCCACCCCCCCCTGCGCAGCGTCACGCACAGTGCCAAGAAAGCGCGTCTAGATGGCGCTTTGCCGTCGAGGCGCCCTGCAAGCTAAGGTAACCAAGAGCAACGCACTTAAAACGACGCAGACATGTGGCGACGAACGGCAGAGGCAGGTCCACTGAGGTGCGCGCGAAAAAAAAAAAAAGAAGACTCGAATGCAACGCTTTCTGGGCGGACGTGACAAAGACTGAAAAAAAAAAAGTCAATTGCTTGGCTCATCGTAGGTATATTTTGCCTCCTTCCTTGCTATACTATATCGGGAGCGCTAAACGCGGACTTGATCGCTTTCACGTTCGGTTACTAACTTTCTAAATGATGATGATGACCAAGACGACGACCACGATGATTACGATGATGACGACGAAGGTTTATTGAAATATGGATGGCTCATCAGCGTACTAGGGGTATTGGGGTTGGGAAAACGGGAGACGTCGACATCGCCAGCTACCGAGGAACGCTGCCCCGAATCCGCCTTCATCTGTCAATATTTTTATTGTCTTCTTGTCTGTCTATATTTTTTTACATGCTGCATCGAACAACTAACTGCACGTAAAGTCTTTCGCAACTACAAATCGGTAACATGGTCATGTAGTCCTTGATGCACGCAAAAGCAGAAGTACACACAAAACATTTCGCCGCCTCCAAGCCCCTATAAGAACTTACAGCAGTGCAGGCGTTGTGTCTCGTTGCCTCGGCATTCCCATAATCGTTCCCGTTATTCTCCTTAAAGAAGTTTAGCTTCTGTGGGAACCATTGTGATCTTGGAACTTGCAAAACCGGACGCGTCTCCACCTCACGCACCCACGCTCGTCCAAGCAAGATGCTCTTAACCGGCGCTACACAGTCTATAGTTTCACGCAAGCACCTTCCGCTTTCCCGGCACCCCGTGATTTCCTCAACTCGGGCCGTCCTTTCGGGCAATCTGGTAGTGCCACTTTGTATGTAATGTTCCACTACACACATTCAGGCGCGGGGGAGGGGGGGGCACCAAATTTACCAGAGCCAGTTCTGCCCCCAGCCTGGAGTTGAATTCGCGGTGCTCCAGACTCGGAAGGCAGATTCAGAAAGCAGCTGCGCAACGAAAAACGAAACACGCCAGGAAAACGGCAGGAAGGCAGCGGCCATCAAAGCAGTGACTCGGCGAGGAGGAGGGGTGAATCGGCTTTCGGCGCGATGCAATCGGCGAGGCCCCGTCTTGCCGCGCACGTGGCGGCCGGCTGCCGCTGGGGAACGTCCGCAGATCGATATATCGGTCGCTGAATGCATATACGCGCCCTGCTGCTGTCTTTCGCGTGCCTGCCCTACTGTAGACAGTGGCCGAGTGCACGCGGCGAGGCGGGCCTATCGTTGAGACTACCAACGTTTCCGGCATTTATGCATATGCGCGCAGTTGGCGAGGGAGTGTCTGTGTTTGTTTAATTAAATGCGCTCCGCTGTCGCTTAGACGGAGGAATCGACGGCTCTGTCCTCGTACACAGCGTTGCCGTTGAAAATTCGGAATGCGAGCGCAAGCAAGAAAAGAAAAAAAAAGAAGAATTCCGGGTGATCTGCGCAACCTACAGCACGTACACATCGCAAGCAGCGAACGCGTCTTTTTGCGACACCAATGACACAGAGATAACAACGCATTGGTGGTTACAGTGACGTCGAAGCTTTCTGGATCATAGCGTCGCAAGCCCGGAAGGCTATCGCGAGGTGCTGCACGCGTGGTACATAGGGTCTACGCTTTAATGATGTTTGGACCCGTTCGTGGTTGGCCCCCGAACAATAATGACCTACCCTGCGCGCATTTCCTGTCTTAAAAAAAGTCCGCGCTCGCTTCTTTCCCGTCAGAAACACCATGTCGAGCTGATACTGGCAAGCCCTTTGTGACCTGGAAGTACCGGAGGCGCAGCGTCAAACGCAGGAAATGTGCGCAAAATAAATCACGATTTTTGTTCTCGGAGAAGATATTGCCCAAATGGGGGGGGGGGGGGGAGGGGGGGCGCATATTTCTTTCTCGCAGTGTACGCTTCAATGCTGCGTATTGCTTTGCTCCATTTTATTAAATATTCTGCAGCAGCAATGCACGTCTTTCGTCTTCCCCTCAATCACTTCGCTGATGGATTAAGACACGATCGACTTTTAAGCGCTGGAGGCCATTGCGTGCTGTTTATTTATTTGCCTAGGTTGCACGCGACATAATGTCGGTATGAAATTATATATGAGCGTGGAGGACAGTTCCGTGCAGATACCGCAATAAAGCGGCTTGTGAGATGTATTATCCACGAGCCGTCATTCATCGGCTTTGGGTTAGTCACTTCACACTCCAAAGTACACACTTCTCGCGATCGCTGTTCGTCGATGTTACGAGGGCGAAGAGGTTCGACATCGATCGCAGTGCCTCTGCAAAACAAACCTGTTCTTTGTGACGATTTAGAGTACATTTTAACCGTTTACAGCTTCTTTCCGCGCACATTTGAGGAGGAAACACTATCTTTTCGCAAGGTGCGCAGGCCTATTTCGAAATGAGCGTAGTATACGTTCCATGTGGGCAGATCCCTGTAGTCAATATAAATCCGCCGTTACAAACTTGCGCCACGATCCCTCCCACGAGCGTCGCCTATATTGCCTTCGTTAATTAAATGAAGTTTCACGCTGAACCTTTATGACCTGGACCCTGTACCCGTTCTTCTCGACGCGTGCAACAATATCCGGGAGAAAAGAAACATCCGCGCGCTCAGGGATTCAGCATCGTCGCTGATGAGAAGATACGGTGCTCTCTGATGACAGGCTCGTACAAGAAGCGTGTACCTGTGTTCAGGGCAGGCGGCTTTTATTAAGGCGAAAGCCTTAGACGGCTCATGGGACGAAAAATCCGCTGTCGCCGGTTCGCCGTCGGGCGTTGTGGCGCCAGAATTCGTGGCGCCAAAAATTCATAGGGAGTCGAACCCACGACATGTGGTGTTACTCAAGATGAATTTAATTAAAACCCGCGACCAATGGTGTTAACTGAGGCAAAGTTAATTAAGGCACTCGAATCCCCGACCTTCGACATGACCAAAATTCGATAGCACCAAGAAAGAGAGAGAGAGAGAAGGGAAGACGGAAAGGCGGGGAGGTTAACCAGACTTAGTCCCGTTTGCTACCCTACACGTGGGGAGGGGAATGGGGAGTGAAAAGGAGAGAGAGAGAGAGAACTTAGGCGTAGGATGTCTATAGTCGGGCACTCAAGTCTGTTGCCCTCGGGCAGCGAAAAAGCGCTCGAACTGCTTTCTGGGCTAATGAACTGTGAGGCCAGGCTCCCAAGATCTTCGCTTCCGTAAATGGCCTGTCATCCAGTCTATTTAAGGCACACTGGAGAGTCTCACGTTGATTATCGAAGCGAGAACAGTGGCACAGAAGGTGACTGGTGGTCTCTTCGCACTTGCACTTAGCGCACATTGGTGGATCCGCCATTCCAATACGGTAGCTGTAGGAGTTGGTGAATGCTACTCCTACCCACAGCGGACACAGCACTGCTGCGTCACGTCGTGGAAGGTTCGCTGGTAACTTAAGTTTCAGTGATGGGTCGAGGCTGTGTAAACGACACTTAGAGTTCTGTGGTGTATGCGAGCAACCTAACGTGATTGTACGAGCGAGACTGCGAAGCTCTCTTGCAGCGTCGACTCTGGATAAAGGTATAAGGAGTGTCGGTGAGCCAGCCTGGGCACGTCGGGCAGCGTCATCGGCGAGGTGATTACCAACGATGCCACAATGTCCCGGCAGCCACTGAAATATGATATCATGTCCTCTTTCAGATGCACAATAGCAGGTTTCGTTGATTTGTGACACCAGCTGTTCATAATTGGCACGTCGTAAACTTCGCAAGCTCTAGAGGGCTGCTTTCGAGTCACAAAATATTGCCCATTTGTTGGGCGGTTCTTTTTCAATGTATTCGACAGCAGCGCGAAGAGCGGCCAGTTCAGAACCTGTAGATGTCGTTACATGTGAAGTCTTAACCTGATGACGACCGATTGAGATGGTAGAACAACGGCGCCTGTAGAATTTTCCGAGACGGAACCATCCGTGTAAACATGAATTCTGTTAGCGTATGAACAATGCAGAAGTTCTTATGTGATCTGCTTGAGAGCCGCGGTGGTCAGGCTAGCTTTCTTCACTATTCCTGGAACAACAAGGTACACAGGAGGCTTCTTCAAGCACCACATAGGGGATGGCGTTCTTATTGCGGGTGAGTGCCTCAAAGACAAAGAGTGCCGGTTAGCCGCAACTGATCTGGAGAACGCTGCCTTGGGTCTTTTCTCAGGCAAGCGAGCGAGATGGTGGTCAGGGACTCTGGATATATGGAGAACATGCGCCCGGAGTGCGTCGATATCTGTATAGGTCCTTATTGGGTGGTCTCTCGCGGTGGCAATTGTTGCCACGGTTGAAGCATTTCAAGGTAGCCCCGGACATGTTCGAAAGGCTTGGCCTTGAATGCTCTGTAGGACATGGATGTTAGTTTTGTTCGCATTGGACAGCACTAGTGTGCTGTATCGCAAGTATCCTAGGAAGAGCGTCCTGTATAGTTGAAGCATAGATGCCACTGATGTGCCCCACGTTTTACCGGCAAGAAACCTTAGTATATGGGAGATAGAAGTAAGCCTCTTCTTCAAGTATGAGATGTGGGGGCTCCATGAAAGGTCTCTGTCTATAATAACGCCTAGGAAGCGGTGAGTTTTTGCGTAGGAAATTGGTTGGTGGTCAACAGAAATGGGGTACCAGGTCATGGGCTTGTGGGTAAAAGCGACTAAGGCGTACTTCTCGGACGAAATGCTGAGGCCTTGCGCACGCAGGTACGATGATGTTAGGGTCACTGCTTTTTGGAGCCGTGCACGCACCTGGAGACGTGTAACTGCCGAGGCCCATATGCATATTTCGTCAGCATATATGGAAAGGTTTGCTGTATGTGGTAGAACGTCGGCAAGTCCAAGTATTGCAAGGTTGAACAACGTGGGGCTAAGAACCCCACCCTGAGGGACGCCACGGCAAATGTAATGGTCAGCAGTTCGGCCATCTACACTGTGCACAAAGAAGGATCTTTTGAATAGATAGCTCCGAATCCACCGAAACATGCGTCCACCAATTCCATTATTTTCCAGGGCATCAAGGATGGCTTCATGCGTTACATTATCACAGGCGCTTTTCACGTCGAGGAATAGTGCAACCGATATACGCTTGTGGTGTTTTTCTTGTTGTACAGACGTGACTAGGTCGATGACGTTGTCAATAGAGGAATGGCCTCTTCTAAAACCAGCCATGGCCTCGGGGTATACGTTGTGGCGCTCAAGATACCATTCTAGGCGGGTGAGAATCATTCTTTCCATGGCCTTCCCAACACAGCTGGACAGCGCAATGGGTCGGTAGGACGCTAGGTCAAGTGGCGACTTTCCAGGCTTCAGGAGTGGTATCAAGCGGCTGGACTTCCACCGCTCAGGAACCAAAATTGATGGAGCCACCACTGATGGTCGAACACAGGACCATTAGTGGGAGTCAAAACCACGAAAATTGTTGGTAATTAAAGCGAAGTTAAGGCACATTTAATCAAGCTAAAGTCAATTAAGGCAGTCGAACCCACGACCGTTCGCGTTAATTAAGGCGAAGTTAATTAAGGCACTCATAACCACGACGTTTGGTGTTGATTAAGGCAAAGTTAACTAATGCACTCGAACCCATGACCTTTAGTGGGAGTCGAACACTCGACCTTTGGTGGGACCCCCCCCCCCCCAACATTCAATGGCACCAAAATTAATCGTGCCGCTACTGATGCTCAAAGCCACGGCCTTTGGTGGTGGTGCAATTAAGGCGAAGTTAATTAACGCACCCATACCCACGGCCTTTGGTGGGAGAAAACAAGTAACAGGAAGTAGCAACGCATTATAATGAGAATGTCAAGTAATTTATTGAACGTCTCGTGAGCGCGCAGGCTTTCGTCTTCATCCTCTTTAGCGCATGTTAAAGTGACTGTCCACTTTTCCTCGGTATCCTGAGATGACGTGACTTTAAAATCCAAATATTGTTATAGTTAATGGGGTCTTCTTCGGGGGACGCTAATGGGGACGCTTCCCATAGCCTTGTTTTACGTGTTAATATTTCTGGGTGCTGAAGTGGCTATGAAACAATCACTTCATGCGGCTATATAGGGTTATTGCATACCGATTGCTGTAGCCCAGGTTGAATATCGCCGTTAACGCAGAGATACGGGCTAGCTGGTCATTAGAACTACCATGCATTCTGGCAGCGCGATAGAAAGGACACCTCTCCAGCGTTCGTGCTGCTTGTGCGCATTCCTTGTCCAGTCAGAAGTCCAGTCAGAATCAGAAGCCAGTGTCTCTTGTCCAGTCAGCGCTTCCAGAATGCACGAATGTCGCAGACGTTTCTGCAGGGACCGCTGGAGCTACAGTGCCCGGTGAGTGAAACAGGATAGCTGGTTTTGTAACGCAGCGCAACACTTTGTATAGGCTAACATATCGCCAACAAACTACTGAATTATAGAGAAAAAGATACCTAAATTGGGAAAATATGAGAAGGCGTTTGTTTCTTTTTCATCAAAAAACAAAAGTAATTCATTACGCCGTATCACCGCTCAATTATTTTACCGAGACTTTATATTTTTCCGGTACGAAACTACACTTCCCCTGCAACAATGTCTGTATAGGCTGTATAGCGCTGCGGGTCCCACTCCCTAACCTCGCTTTCACTGCCATGGCGTTAAATGGTTTCAGCGCCCTGTAATACCCTTCCTGATATCTGGCAAAGTTTAGAGCAGCACGTATATATTTGACGCGTAATTGCTAGTTCCATCGGTGCAGTGAATGTTTTGCATGCGAGGTATACACTAGAAGCACTGCGTTGCTGAGTCTCGCAGGGTGTCAGGCGCAAATAAAAAAGCTAATGATTCGATAGTTTGTCTAATGTAAAGCCCCTACCCGTTTTTTTTTTTTTTTTGCTTTCGCTTGACAGGCTGCAGGTGAGAGCATTCTTGCGCCGTGGGTCACTCGGATAATTCAGTGCACTGAAGTAACTAACAATGAAATAAATGTAAGAAAATTAGATTTTTTTTTTCACTATACGTTGCGGGGTTATCGTAACTTAAAGCTCAGTCACTTACCTTTAGTCCTATGCAGTAGAAATTACCTTTAAGTCCTTCGCAGTAATAACACACGCCCTTTCCTTCCTTCTTTCTTTCTTTTTTACTTGCTCTCTTTCGTTCTTTCTGAACAGTCAGCATTTCAAGAGCCAAGTACTACCGAGAATCAGAGATCCTGAGGGCACGCTCTCACCCATACCCTCGCGACGAAGTTCTTTATTTGCATAGCCTGGGGCATTTGCCTTTGCCATCCGGACACAGATGAAAGGCTGGCAGAAAAAGGGGAGCTTGACCGTTGCGGTTCACTTTGATGACGGCCGCGCGTATAAATGAGGGCGCCCGACAGCCCCCTCGCCTCTCCGGACAAACTCGCGCGCCCAAACGCTGAGCGAACGAGCAGGGATTAGAAACAGTCGGTATACACTCGTCTCTGATTTTGCATTTCGAGTGAGATCGCCGTTTCGTTAGGTGCCTAATCAGCTTATAGCGTGCTGACGCACATCGTCGAAGTCCCCCCTTCTGTCAAGCAACGCAAAACTTCGCGGCAAAGCACTTTCAGCGTTAGCGTACTGCGGCAAACAGATCGAATGCGGTTTTGTGGCTCTCGCTAAAACTTACTCGTTAGTGTTGCATACCGGTAACAGATACGGCAGTAACGAAATGGCATTGAACAGCTTCTTCCTTTCGTGGGTCGGGAAATACAAAAAAAAAACTTCATTTCTGTGTAGGTAACTGTTCAGTTATGATATAGCCCCGCAACCCCCCGTATCGTGAAAAATAAAATCTAATTTTCTGGCATTTACTGCATTGTTAGTTACTTCAGTGCACTCAATTATCCGAGTGCCCCACGGCGCAAGGATGCTCTCACCTGCAGCCTGTCAAGCGAAGGAAAAAAGAAAAAAAGAACTGCAGGTTTCACAAACTAGGCAAACTACCGATTTATTAGCTTTTTATCTGCGCCTGACACCCTGCGAGACTCAGCAACGCAGAGCTTCCGGTGTATACTCGCACGCAAAACATTCACTGCACCGATGGAAGTAGCAATTACACGTCAAGCACGTGCTGCCCTAAAATTTGCCAGATATCGGGAAGGGTATTACAGGGCGCTGAATCCGTTTAACGGGATGGCAGTGACAGTGAGGTTAGGGAGTTGGACAGGTCGACTGTGCACCGCCATCCTCGAGGGAGCGGGCACTGGGCGACCTGTCGTGACGCCTGCGCGGGAGCCCTCTTGGCCATGCGTTAGAAACGTAATGGAGTGCAGAGATCGCCCCGCGCAGCCCCAACGCGGGGACTGTCGTCCTTCTAATCGGCGCAGACATCGCTTAGACGCGAGGCCGTCGCCAGTTGTAATTATACGGGCCCCTTCGCTCGAACGACCGCCGAATTTAGAAACGACCCTCCGACGCGTTTTGAAGTTTGAAGTTTATTGAATACTTAGTGCATATACTCTTCGCCATCGTTCGTAGGTGGTGAGAAGTCGAAATTAGGTCGAGAGAGAAAGTCGACTTTAAAACCCAGCTGCTCGAAGGTCCGTGTTCGTTACTACGTCGACTCGTACGCTTCGCACGCCTAAATGTTTGTTCCCAGGTAATAGACCGCTGTTGCTAGTCAAGCTAGGTGGTTGCTACAGAACTGTGAAGCAAGTTAACGGCGGAAATTCGCACCGCGAACGCTGCACCATATAGGTGACCTTACTTCACATAGGGTTACAGAAGACCGAACCAATTGAAAACGAAAAATAAATGGTCAAGTAATAATAAAATCGAGGTAATAAACTATTGGGACAAGAAAAAGCTTCGATGAACACTGTATGCAGACACATGCTGAAACGTTTTCTATTGAAATGCTCAGGCCTTAAGGTAGTGCAAAATCTGCGCAAAAAGGCTGGAGCGAGGCGTGACGTGTCCAGTAATACCGTATCAGAACTGAGCTGGTCAATGATACGCTTCCACGTAGCCCTTAGGTATTTCAAGTAAACAACATACAAGAAACTTCTAAACGGTGGTTGTCTGCTCTCCGGGCACACGCGCGTCTGTGTGCAGAGACAATCGAGGGGGAGATATAGAGTGGGGGGAAATGAAATGTACCACACAAACGTCCGGTTTGCTATCCTACGCAGTGGAAAGGGAGTTAAAGGATGTGTGCAGGCGTCGTGTGCGGGTCGCCGTGCGCATAAATTGCCGCACCTAACATTACTGCTTCAAGTTCCCTGGCAAGCTTCGAGAAGTCAAGCGCTGTGCATTTTTCGCAACCTCTCTCAGCGACTGAAGATTCACCGGTCAGTGGTCTGTTCGTGAAGAGCAACGCTGAAATGCTGCTTTCCACCCGCCGCCTGGATGTTGAATATGTTCCAGGCATTCGTCTCACACTTCTCGCGGAAGCGAACGCCCCCGACGAGGTGCGTCAACCATTTTAAACATTCGTTAACTCGCAACGATCGCTCACGTTATTATTTTCTAAATTTGTCATGGACATCGGGAGTTCATGCGTCATACGCTTAATTTCCACTTTTATCACTTGCGCCGATAACCAGCGTTACCGCGTGTATAGCTGCAAGCGCGTTCTTCATTGAATAAATGTATCCTTCCATGCGCTGGCGGAGCGCCTGCGTGGGTCATTACACTAGCGAGTCGAAAGACAGGCCTCGGCGAGCTGAGGTCACTGTTGGTTCGACGTGGGCGCGTACGAGTGTTCGCCCCATCGATTGCGTCCACTGCGTGAGTTAAATATAGACTCGAGGAGGGCGGGCAGCCATCGATACAGGAACATCCGTGGGCTCTTAAGGTGAAGTGTTGCCATCATAATCTGCAGGATGGCGGGCGGTATCTCGAATTTACTCGAGGTGTTGCTCGCTGAAGGTCTCTAGCCTGGTGCACTCAAGCATACAGTTCACTGCCTAACGACCGTATAAACACTCTCTCTAAAGAAAAAAAAAACCTTCACAGACACTGATTTGTTTTTCTCCGGACACTTGCTCTGTTTTAACATTGAAATAAACTGAAAGGTGCCAGGCTTCACAAACAATTCACGGGCTATAAGAGGCGCTGTAGGTTGAGTGGCTACAGATCGACTTGGACCATCTCCGGTCATTTTAACGTGCACCCAAAGCACGCTACATATGCGGACTTTTTTTGCATTTCACCCTCGTGGGAAGGCGGGCGCCGCGGTACAGAGTCGAACCCGCTATCTCGTTCTCAGCAACAGGACGACACAACCACTGAGCCACCAAGGCGAGTCGAAGTGCAAGATCCACTCAGAAAAGGAGGCTGCCTCTCCACTTCAGCCAGTGACTCGTACCAGCGAAGGAATATCCATATGGGCAGAATAGCTGGTTGTTAGATAGTGACAGGGCACAGTGGTGATGGAAAAAGACCGCGTACCTTAGCTACGCAAAAAAAAAAGATCCCAATCAACAAAGGCTGGGATTCGGGCTTGCTGTACAGTGACCTTTTTCTTCAGACAGTGTCGAGATTCGTTGGACAGTGTTCTCGCGCGCGAGAGAGAGGGATATAAAGAAGGCAGGGATGCTAACCAGTCAAGAGTTCCCCCAGCGTTGGCTACCTTAAGCTGGGGGTATAGAGATGTGTACAGACGGTCATTGAGTCAAAGCCGCTGGCGCAAACCAGACGTTTTCAGAAAGCGCAAAAGTGCCTTCACTACCTTCTGAGCCAAAGATTGATGGGGACGGTGCCGTAGTACTATCTGTTCACTCAGAGGACGATCATCTAACATGTTCTCGCAAAATAACCGAAACTATATCGTTCTCATCAAACTGACAGTAACAATTAAGTGAATCAGCGCATGTACGGTCTACAGGAGCAGTTACGCGGGAGAGCGATGATACAATTTCGTTCGCTCCGAGACGAGTCCACTGTACTGTAAACCAACATGTCCGCGTTTCGGGTGCTTTCGCGTGTTTGTCGTTGCATATATCAGCCCACAGAAAAACTTGCACGCAGCATTTAACACGCTAGATTATCCCTAGCTGCAAGCAGACCACGTGATACATTCAGCTGCGGTAGATGACAAAAGTAGGTGCGACAGCAGGGCGAGAAATGTCACGCTATACGCCGACATGCGGCGAAAGAAGACTATACATGAGGCCATGTGTGAGGCCCCCAATATGGTCTCCCGTTCTGTCTGTCAGCCAGGGAAGCGGGACCCAGGCGAGCCGTCCATGCAGTAGCAGAAAAACCGGCGCACGTTATCTGCATGAAACAGTCCCGCCAGCACGCAAAAAAATCAGACGCAAAAAAAGAGCAGTTGGACAAGTAATAAACATCGGCGAGTACCGAAAACAGCGGCGTCGTCAAGGTAACCATGACCGCGTACCGAGGGATTCATCTCGAAAATCCCGCAAGCAAAAAGTACTTATCATTTGAACTGGCAGTACAGATGCCCGTTTTCATTACTTCCATCAAATATTAGTCCCAACCCGCCGTGGTTGCTCAGTGGCTATGGTGTTGGGCTGCAGAGCACGAGGTCGCGGGATCGAATCCCGGCCACGGCGGCCGCATTTCGATGGGGGCGAAATGCGAAAACACTCGTGTGCTTAGATTTAGGTGCACGTTAAAGAACCCCAGGTAGTCGAAAATTCCGGGGTCCTCCACTACGGCGTGCCTCATAATCAGAAAGTGGTTTTGGCACGTAAAACCCCGTAATTTAATAGTAGTTCCTCTTGAGCGGATTCACCGAGGAGGCAGTAGAAATGACGGCGACCTATAGACGAAAAACTAAGTGCCACACACAAGATCTGGTACGCGATTCGCAGCGTTAAATTGCAGACAACGCATTTTTAATGTGTTCGCATTAGCAGCGTCAAAGTGGAAAAACGTGCGTGTTCGTAAAGTGTGGAAAGCCGGTCACGTAATAGGGAGAGGGAGTGTGAATGCGTGTGTGTATGTACGTGTGCGCATGTGGATGTGTCCGTGCGTGCGTGTGTCAAGAAAAAAACGTTCAAAAATACAACTAACCTATATTTGACGTTTCTGCCAAGCACCGGTATTATCAAGTATGGCTTAACATGCGTAACGACAGCTGTTTTATACATATCCGCTGGAGTCTCGGTGCAACATTGCGCGATAACTACGAGGGCGAATCAGAAAATGTTTGCCCCTATTTTAGCTAAAATGAGGTACATGCGGGTAATTACAAATATACATGCTATTATAATATATTATAATAAATATACATGCTACGTACTTACACTATTTTTCCCCATAGCTCCGACACAGGTTCAGACCATTTGTCCCATCACGATACTAAATTCGAGAAATGTCGTCAGTCAGCGACGCGCGCGGCCTCCCCGAAAGCTCATTGTCATGCAAGACTTCACGGCCTTTTGCGTACTCACAACACCACTACCCCACACTTCTCAAAGCAAGAGACCTTTCCGCATACGTGAGCTGTATTTCCCTGCGGAGTTCCATGTGCGTTCATCCTTTTCTCCATAAAAAACAAATCACACTTCGTTGCGCGTACGCCATGGTCGTGCCAAGCACGACCGCCATCTTCGACAATTGCCGCGCGACTGGCCGCTCGAGGCACATTGCGTTCATTTGTGGGCTTCTTTCACGCTCGGAAAAACACTTTTATGCAACATGTACGGAGCAACAGAAAGCTGTATCGGCTGTTTATCATGTTGGTGTACAAGTTTCTCATTGACACAATTAATCTAATTATAGTATTTGAGAAATTGATTAAGTAATTAAAGCTAATAATGTAATTAGGCGGAATTCAAAAAGGAAGTAATATGAGTATCTCCAAGCGACGGAAAACAACATTACCTTGGTTCTGTCCAGCTATGTGGCATTTGCATACTTTTAAATCTTGGTGCATGGTAGTTGGGTCGTCCTGTATGCAGGGTGCTTCACGTAACTTGTGCCAAGGATTTCAAGAAAGGGGTTAGCCACAGCTGAGTTAAACCCACGGCATATGGTTTGACGTCATGTGGCGCTCCTTAGAGTATTAGAGTGTTCCTTGTTTCTCACTCACTCTCAATTCATTTATCGTCACTCGCAAAATTGAGGAAGAAAACTGCATACTGCCGTCGATGGCAGTTCGTACGCTATGCTGTGCGGTTCGTAATAACAAGCGCTGCTCTATCGTAAAAGCGAGCGTATATAGTATTAGAAAACAGTCTGCAAATAGCAACAGTTTTTAGGCTTTGTAATTTCGCCCTTGTTGATACATACATACACACATACATACATACATACATACATACATACATACATACATACATACATACATACATACATACATACATACATACATACATACATACATACATACATACATACATACATACATACATACATACATACATACATACATACATACATACATACATACATACATACATACATACATACATACATACATACATACATACATACATACATACATACATACATACATACATACATACATACATACATACATACATACATACATACATACATACATACATACATACATACATACATACATACATACATACATACATACATACATACATACATACATACATACAATGTTTCTACCTTTCTACCTACTGAATAGCTCTAGCGGTATCAAAGTACCTGTTCCATAATGATCAAAACCAAAAGGCGAGGGTCCTTACACTACTCGTTAAATTTTACGGAAACGGACCCGCTACAGCAGCGTGAGCTTCAGATAATGTCATCTCTTTTTCTTCGCTATCAAGTGTCTGAATAAAAATTAAGAAACTCACGCGCTATGCCACAAAACGGACTACGTCCCCCTGGGAATGGAGCCAGACCTGGGGCGGCTTGCACGAGCATTTAATAACGAAAATAATAACAATTTTAAGAACGCGTTCTTAGATGTTCCATTGACAACGCCTAGACCACGCAAGAACGCGTTCTAAAATTCGTTATTATTTTTGTTGTTAAATGTTCATGCAAGCCGCCCCTGATCGCGCAGGTGTCAGCTTGCCAATTAGGGTTTTTAGTCATCGTTATTTATGTTAGTGCATTTGCTTAGTTCTTCGCGTACATATTCCACACAAATACCTATTATTGTTAGCGCATAATCTTTGATCTTACAGAAGATTGGCGCAACAGTCATTTTTAAGAGTTGTGTCTGTAATTCGGCACAAGCCACCATGATCAATACTGTGTATTAAAGTGGAATGACGATACACTTCTGGGGATCTCGGTCAACGTGCACATCTTGCGTTCCACTCGTATGTCACGAGAAGAAAACACACACACATAAAAAGAAGAGATTTAAAAAAAAAAAAAGACGAACCGAAATTAACCCACACTCCGCAGCTTCCGGTCAAACCGACTCCACCCTTGCCTTTCGTTCGATTCCCTCCTCCTCCTGCTCCATTAAAACTTGTTCGTTCACTACGAAGCCAGTGTCAGACCGACTTCACGTTGTCGAGCGTACCCTTCTCAATCCGAGCCACGAAATCACCGCGCACGGTTCGTTCGGCTGCCCAAATGCAAATTTTCAACGCCGATAGTCTTACGTTATTATTTCACCCTCCTCCGGGTTGTCCTTTTCGCTTTCTGTTCTGTTTCATCAGCCTCATTGGTAATCGTTTGCGCGCTGTCGACATGAAGTAAGACGAGGATGAAGGGGTATGCGAAAGAACGGCAAATTAGGGACCAAGAAACGGCACAACTTGAAAAAAGAAGAAAGAAAAAGGCATACCGCGAGCAAGTGAGCCACAGCCCCGTCCTTCTTCTACCCTTTGTCACCGAGGAGTCAAATAAGAAAAATAAAACGGAACTCGGAAGGGGAAAAAAAAAAGGACGAAACATAAGTAAATAAAATATCGCCGCAATTCGCCCTCCCTGTGTCCCCAGGGTTTCGCACAGACGTTTCATCTGTACGCGTTCTGTCTTTGTTTCTCCTTCTCCTTCAGTTCTTTCTGCTCCTTTTACTCAGCAGGAACGGAGCGCAGAGAACGACAGCGCAAGACTTTTCGCACTGTCGCGAGCGCCACGACTGTTGGCAAACGGGCGGCCATGCAGCAGCGAGCGATACCGCTGGCGTCTCTTCTAAATTGAAAACTTCCATTATTCAGATGTAGGCAACGCATATGCAGGTTCTGTGTGTCCGGGTGGAGAAGCCAGACGAGAGAGAGAGAGAGAGAGAGAGCGCTGAAGTGGAAGGAAGGAATAATGAAACCAAAGATCGAAGCTCTACCCACTGGGAAGGAAGGGGGCGGGGGGTGAACAGGGGGGAGTGCGGACGTGTTTTCCGAAACAGTGAAAACGATATGTGGGCAGATTCATATGTGACCGGCGCCGAATTTTAAAACCCGTTCGGGTTCCGGCCGCTTCCACATCGCTTATCGTAGCATAAAGCGAATGCTGAAGGGGAAGAAGGTTTCACATGCTAAAGTTTATTCTCTAATTTTAATATTCTTCCCTTTGCATTGTTTTAATACGACAGGGCGTGGTACTGTCACCCCTGTTCGGCGACTACGTCTACTTCTACTTTTTTATCTTTTTATTTTTATACACTTATTGTTCTATCGCAATAACATGGAGAGAAAATAAGGGGGATGCGAGGGCGGGGAGTTCGTTTGGTTCCCGAGTTAAGACAAGGACAATCTCTGGACTCTTGTTTTACCTTTTTTTCTTCGCTCCATACTAATGCCTTGTGTGGGTTATGTGCACTGAATTTTACATTTACTTTCACTCACTCACTCACTCACTCACTCACTCACTCACTCACTCACTCACTTATTGTAGCGTAAAAGACGGAATGTATACTACAGAACTAAAGGATCACATATCCTGTTTTAGCTTCACCGCCAACTTAAACAACAAAACCGAAACCTTTTGTTTGCCCAGGGGTTGCAGACGTGTGAGCAACAGCTCGACAGGAAAATGAACCCTACGTGATTGAATAGATGAATGAATGAATGAATGAATGAATGAATGAATGAATGAACGAACGATCGATCGATCGATCGATCAATCAATCAATCAATCAATCAATCAATCAATCAATCAATCAATCAATCAATCAATCAAATCGCATCCTAAACGTTTCCGTTCCGACCAGTTGAAACCACCTTCGTTGCACAATTTGCATGCGAAGCCTGTCGCCGGCCAGCCACTCGTCATTCCAGGCATGCAGTGTATATCGACCTGACACGTCGGAGCTGCGAAGACGCAAGCGTACGTGACGCGGATTGGTGAAGTCGCAATCCTCTCCGCGGACGTGCTGCCCCTATAAGAAAGCCACGGGCGGCACATTTATCGTGGTTGCAGTGCCGCTTCTAATGTTCGTGCACTTGACAGAATTGCAGGAAGCGACGTTCGTTTTCCTTCCTTCAGCGAAGAAAAAAATTGTTCATTCCCATGCCACCTCGGCAGAACGGGAAAGATGAAATGCGAACGAGAAATGTCAGACGTGGGGCTGCAAAACGGGAAGT
The DNA here is from genome assembly GCF_050947875.1 of Dermacentor variabilis. Classification (NCBI taxonomy): domain Eukaryota; kingdom Metazoa; phylum Arthropoda; class Arachnida; order Ixodida; family Ixodidae; genus Dermacentor; species Dermacentor variabilis. The sequence continues at coordinate 152,490,230 of NC_134569.1, read as the reverse complement.
CTGCAATGCAAAACAGAAAGTGCAGCCAGCGTCCGTGTGTCCACATAGGTACGTATATTGCAAGTACATGCCATACATGAAGGCTAACAAATGTTTCTGGATAAAGAGTTCCAGTAATTGGCGGTCTTTCTATCCATTAGGTCTACCATATTCTTTGCGACGTCGGCATTCAGGTAACATTAACGCTTGTTGTCAAACGCATACAAAAAGAAAATCGAGCCTAAAATGCACCGGTCTACAGAGCTTATATCCTGTTTCTGTATATATATATATATACATATATATATATATATATATATATATATATATATATATATATATATATATATATATATATATATATATATATATATATATATATATATATATATATAAGTGCGCGCTTTCGTTTCTTCAACTATATATATATATATATATATATATATATATATATATATATATATATATATATATATATATATATATATATATATATATATAGTTGAAGTAACGAAAGCGCACACTTAAGAAAATTGCATCGTAAGTGTGTGCTTTCGTTCCTTCAACTACCTATCAACCGGACCTACAGAACTTTTACTTGATATATATATAGTACTACAGACAGTGTGACAGGCAGAGGATAATGAAGACATCTACACTTAACAAGCACTAGCAAACAAATTGTATGTGTTTCAGAAATTAAATAAAGAGGCACATAAATAAATGAATTAATTAATTAATGAATATGAGGGGAACGAGGAGGGGATGGCCGGCAACAACGGAGAACCGCAGACTCGGGGAGGACGCCTGTAAGAGAGTTTGGGCTAACTCTTCAGAAACGATCACAAGCAAAAGTCATTTTTCTTAATTGAATTTGTTGTTGCATTGAACTTAAAAGCTCCCCTTCCTAATTCAAAAGTGCGCTTCTAGCTCTCTCTCTCTCTCTCATATATATATATATATATATATATATATATATATATATATATAGATATATATATATATATAAAGTGTGTGTGTGTGTGTGTGTGTGTGTGTGTGTGTGTGTGTGTGTGTGTGTGTGTGCACAAGGGTGAAATTACAGAGCCTAAAAACTGTTGTCATTCGCAGAGCTTGCTTTCTAATACGGTATGCGCTCGCTTTTGCGATAGAGCAGCACTTGTTACTTCTTAACTAATGTTATTCTTCCTAACTAATGATTGCAGCGGTCATGAAGACGAAGTGCTAGCTGCACGTGCCGGAGCTCGCGTCTCAGGCATATCAGAAGAGTCACGTCTACTGTATCATTCATGTCGGAAGACACGCAAATTGTGTACGTATATACGCGCGAATTGCAAAGAAAAAAAGAAAAGGAAATTCAGGTAGAACCTACCTCACGAGAAATGTCGACGTTGTTGCGATTATCACGGAAGCACTGTGTAGCGACACACCGTATTGGCAACGCCGAAACGTGCGTGCAGCCGGGCTCCTCTCGCGCACATCCCACTGCACACAAGCTGCGCCATCCGGCGGCGCCGCCGCGAAGTCCGCGCAAGTCGCGGGTTCTGTTCCGCCGAGCACAGCATAAATGTTAAAGGTTCATTTTTTTTCATCACCCAGTGGCACGTACAAACTGACCCAAGTTCGTCCGACAGTTGGTTTCGAAGCCTGTTCCCTCAGTACATCAGCCCGATGCGCTACACAGCAGACTATGGATTACGCACCCCCAGTGACCCTAGGCGGCAGGTCAACGGTTAGACAGACAGACAGACAGACAGACAGACAGACAGACAGACAGACAGACAGACAGACAGACAGACAGACAGACAGACAGACAGACAGACCCCGGAAAGTGCGCCAAGTATCCGAAGAATGCTAATCGCACCAGAATGACTACGCCGCCCATAACTTGGCAAAATGCCTCGTGGGTAAGCTAGCTTTACGCACGACTATCCGTCCGTCAAATTCCTCGCTTATAAAGGTACGGTCAATAAACCGAGTTGCGGAACATCCGTTCCCAAATTGCATCAAAAATTTAAATAAGCAAGGAAAAGGGCTCACAGAAAGAGAGCATTGCAGACGAAGGCCCCGCGAGAAATTAAATAAAAAAATGTACTACGTGTGACCCGCCATCGCGCTCGAGCTATCAAGAAACCATCTGTCAAACTGGGGCTATTTGGCCGTTGACCCCCCCCCCCCCCCAAGTCTTTAAATTACAGTTTGCCGATCACACGACGATGGTTCCTTCTCGGCCACTATATAATTTTTTTTTTGCTACATCTAGCCGGAACGGCGCGTCGTGACGGCTATTAAACTAACGGATCTCCTGCGATCTTTGTCATAATAGATAAATCATTCAGCTTCTGTGGACGGAACTCACAAAGACAAATTAGCCTTGCGTGCCCGTGTGTGTCTGTATGTGTACGTGTGCGTGCGAGTGTATTATTCGTGACTTGCGTAAGGGCGGGAAATGCGGTGCCATTATACAGCGTAACAGCCCCATTACTGAATAATAAGCTGAACCACTTTCATTGATAGTTGCTGTTGCCCGCCGCGGTGGCTTAGCGACTATGGTGTCGCGCTTCAAAGCACGAGGACGCGTGATCAAATCCTGGCCGCGGCGGCCGCATTTCGGTGGGTGCTAGCGAAATGCAAGAACACCCGTGTCCGGTGCATTGGGGCCACGTTAAAGAACCCCTGGCGCTCAAAATTAATCCGGAGTCCTTCAATACGGCGTGCCTCGTAATCAAATCGTGCTTTCGGAACGTAGAACCACCGAATTCAATTGATCGTTGTTATAAAGCGAAACCTGTCCCGAAACTTTGAAAAGTGAATGCTGAAATAAGCTTGGATGTTATGGTATACGCCAAAAAGACGAATACGATAAGAAAAGATTATTGAAGACACTAAAGATCAAATATATTTACCGTATTGCTTCAAAGCGCTATCAACATCATTGTATTTTTTTTTTGTTTTTTTTATGACCGGTATTCACGCGCGATCCCTTTCCGGGATACGATCACTTTTTTTTTTTTTTTTTAAGATTTCGCGCGCATTGGCAGCGCACGCGTAGAAGTGTACAACCGGCAGCGTTGTTTGAAAGATAGTGAGTGAGCTTGGCACAGTGACCGCTGTGGTTAAGCCCAGGCGGAGCTAGGATATGCAGATCCGAAATTACTAGCTCACTGGCCCGGTGACGCAAGCTGCACCGCTGCAGCCGGCGACGGTAGCCTATAGCGATCGAGTTTCGTCGTCAGGCGCGTATAGGAAGCGCACGAAATTCGTTTCCCCGCGCTCTCCCGGCACGAAAGGAAGCGCCGAGGAATGCGCTTAAGAACGCCGCAACGTCGCCAGAGCCCTTCTCCGCATTAGTCATCGCCTCCTTTTCAAGCGGCAGCGAGCGCCACCCGGACCAAACCCGTGATTCAGAACCGCCACGGCGGTGATTTCTCACGTCGAAACGCCCGGGGAGACGTACATCCCACGTGCCCTCCTTCCTCGTATCTTTCTTTACTCGATGCGACCGCCCTCGCAACTGCGCGAATCAAAGCGTCAGAAGCTGCAGCAGTCAGCAGCTGACGTCGACAGCTGCGCCACATGCGGTCCCCTGGGAGAAGCGAGAGTCTTCTTCCTCCCACACGAACAACTAGAGCCCCCTTTATTAACACAAGCGCGATCGTCAGGCCGCCGAGCGGCCGTTACTGTGACGCGCCTCGGAGGAGCAATACTTCTGCTTCGCTCGCATTCGACGATTCAGGCCGAGACAGATGGGCTCGAACCGTGCCGAAATACGTACAATAGGCTCGTCCGCATTTAGAGCAAACGTCTCGTGAGTATTGGGGTGCTGCTATGGCAGCTTAAATGTAACACGAAGAGCCCGCACGGCGAGGCTTTCATTAATAGATGTCAGCATTAGGCGCCACTCTTTCTTATAAACGCAGCCGCTATAAATCGGGAGCTTATATTTCCTATAAGATGCAGAACTCTTGAACTTATACCGGCTTGAATGCGAATGAGTCATTGTATGTTTTTTTTAGGTGAGCCTTTCTTTGTCTACGTATTATCCCAGGCTTCACGTCTCTCTTCACGATCTCGCCAAGTAGGAGACCGCAAACCGGGTTATATAGCTCGGAAATGGGTCATAAATATATATAGTGCCGGTGGGCGGCATCCCGGTACTGCTAAACCGAACAATAACTCACGCCATAAATTCTGTACATATCATGTCGACTCATAGGTATCTCTAAAGTGAACAGAAGGCACCTTTTTTTTATGGAATAACGCACAATATTCAACGGCTTCTATGGTTTTTGTTCAACTTAGGCTACCCATCCCATAGGCCCCAGGAGCATGTGTCGCGGGATATGCGCCCACTTCTGGCCAATCCTTCTTACGCGACGACGGCTCTGGCAATGATCCGTGCGGACAGTAAAGCTCATCTCTCTCTATCTTTCTGCCTCTCCATATGCATCGTATCTGCATTTTCTTTTTTTGTTCTTAGAAGCACGCAGCTCTGTACGAGGTCTTTAGAAAAGTGTACATACCGTCATACAACGCGTTCTGCAGAAGGCAATCTGGCGCCGTGCAGTCTCGTCTATAGCTGGCTTCCACCAGCACCGGCACTATTCTTTTTTTCCTAAACGGATGTAATTTCGGGCCCGAGACGACTAGTTACGCTACGTGACTGCAATATACCATTAATTTGACGCTGTCTTTCTCCAAACCTAGCATCAACTAGCGCGCTGGACCGTTCCTTGCTTCAATGCATTCTCCCTTTCTAACCGCGATTCAAGCCATCCAATAAGATCTAGCGCTGTCAGTACGCTTCTTTACCTCCTAGCACGATAAGTTTTCACTTCGTCCGCAACTTGACTTATCTATAGCACCTACGAGCCTGTACTGGTAGTTCGTCCGTCCGCAGCAGAAAGAATTGGGTGCAAGCTCCGCATCTCTGCGCTAAACATCAAGGGTGCAGAATTTAATCCGTCTTCTCGAACTCTCAAGGGCGTCCATTTCGCCTAAGCTGACAAAGGTCATTAGTTTCTCTCTGAGCACTAACAGGACGCCGTATACTTGTTTCCGCCTCTTAATTTGTGTTTTCTTTTCTTTCTTTTTTATATATTTCCTTTTCTTGCGATACACAGTTCTTCCTCCGTGAACCACAACGTTTCGAAGGGCGTCGATTTTTTTTTTTTTTTTTTTGCACTTAGTGCGTTTCCTTTCTTCCTCAGCCTCTTTTTTTTCAACATCATTTCGGCGATGCTCCGCAAAAGAAGTGCTTCCCGAGTGACCTCTGACCCCGTTTTCTCCTTTCCAGGCGCTGCCGCGCGTTTCGAGATATCAGAAAGGCGTGGCAATCATGGCCGATCTTCTCCATCACTCGATCACTTCTGTATGTGTGCCACCGGCGTTTTCTTTGATCCTCTGTTTATCCTCTCTTTTTTCCCTCCCTCTATAGCGATATCAATTCTCCGCGCTCGTGGACCGCAGTTCCGCGCGCCCTTCACCGGCGGCAGCAGCAGCAGCAGCGCGAAGAGAGGAAGACGCGTCCGCGATCTCCAAAAGCTTACTTTTTATTATTATTATTTTCGTCTCCGCCTTCAGTAGAGGCATATCTATATTCCTCGTACCACCGATATATCGCTCCTTTTCTTCTCCCGTGGAAGCTGCAGCAAGCTTCGATTCTTCCCTGAGCAGCAGTCGACGAGGCAACTCTCCCTAGCAGGCTGCTGCTTCCCGGACCACAGCACGGCCTTGCCGTTATGTCCGATATAATGCACTTTCCAGCAAAGAAAGAAAGAAAGAAAGAAAGAAAGAAAGAGGAACAACTACTGTGCCTTGTACACCTCTCTCCGTAAGCGGCTTTCGTCTCGCTTTCCTTCTATTTTTTTTTTTTTCCCGCGAAGTGCCGACGACACGGAGAGGCCATACATTTCTCGAAGCCCTCGATCGGTCCATCTCTCGTTTTTTTTATATTAACCACTTCCTCCTTTTCCGCCTCGGCTTTTGGTGTTTTTTTTTCCCCTGACGTCTTCTTCTCAGTCTCCACCGTTCGCTCGCGTCCTGATCTTTGTCTTAAGTCGTTCGTTTCTCAGTGCGTTTCAAGGCCGCCCATTGGTCAAATGGCTCGACTCGGCGAAGCCCGCGCTCATGCCGTTATATGCGGGAGACAAGCGAGTCAGATCGAAACGCTTTTAACGGCCTTTTAAGGGATTTTCCTCCTATACCGTACGCCTGCGAGGCAGGAGTGTCACGATCGCGAAGTAGGCGGTTCTCGCTCACACAGCGTCCGGGGCATAACCCGGAGCAAAACTGCCCCACCTTTTTTTTTATTTTATTGCGCTCTCTTCCCTTCCTCGTGCGTTCGCGCGGTCTTTCGGACTGTAATTTTATAGGCGCCTTTATCTTGTCTGTCTCATTCCGCGACTCCCAATTCGCGTCCGGCGGCCTCTCATGTACAGATTTTATTTCCTTTGTCTGTCCCGGTTATATGGCGACAGGGCTTTTCTTTACGGACTCGCATTGTATTGCGGAACGCCCTTTAAGCTGGGTGCGCGACAATAATAGCCGTAAAATCGAAAAAAAAAAAGGTTGTAATGATGACGTCCGCTACGCAGTGCTCCCGTGCCTGCAGCATTTAGAGCGGCGAAGAAAATAAAAACGTTCTGTTTTATCTCGGTTATGCCTTCTTCCTTCGCACTTAAAGCGCGCACGGAATTCCTAAAGCCGACAGAGAAAGCAAAGCAAAGGACCACTGAACAAAGCAAAAAAATGAGAGAGAGAGAGGGAGAGAGAGAGAGGCTGGAAGAGAAAAAGAGCAACAACGAAGACGTTAATAATGGCTGTCAGTGTATTAATTACAACCCGAGTGATATTTGCGATGGAGGAAAGCAGAAGAGTTAGACACGATTCCCCCAGTCGAAAACGACAGAGCTCCGCTTCTGTAGCCAGGCTCGCGCGATGAGCCGTGTTATTCGAGCCCTGTTCCTCGTTCATCACATCTTGTTTACCGTCATCCTTCTGCTTCGCATACAAAGGGACCGTCAAACAAGAGCGCGCGCCTGGCGCAGCCCGTGACAGAAACACACGGGATTCAAGAACGTCCGGGGTGACGAAATGTAGTCGGAGGGGGAGGTCAATCAAGCGTGCGGGGCGCGCCCCGAGCAGACGCACGCGAGGAGAGCGAGAGAAGGGAGCGTCGAGGGTGGCGGCAGGTCACGAACGCGGCGCCGACGTGCTCGCCATGCGTATTTGTGCTGCGCGGCTGGCAGCGACGCGGGCAAGCGAGGGGGCGGGGGAAGCGCAGCGACGTCGCCACGCTCACTCGAGCAACGCTCGGTGTCGCGGTACGAACGCTCAGTCGGTGGCACGCCGAACGGTGCTGGCTCTCGGCTATAGCGTCGAGCTGAGCGGCGTGTGACACCGGGGGGCTCCGTTAAGTGTCTTCGCGTTGAGCCTGTTAACTGTTCAGTGTATTAAGGGGGGGGGGGGGAAGCAGGGAAGAAATAGATTGATAGGGTCAGATCCGTTAGAGACGTGGGTTAACAGTACAAGGTAGCTAGAGAAGTCATAAGGAAGACAGAGAGAGAACTTATTTGAACGAAGGCAGGGAGGTCGGACTGAGCGAGCGTGCTCCAAGCCTGCTGCTCTGCACAGAGGGAGCAGGGATGCAAATGCTGGATGAGTGGCGATGATGACATAGAAAAAGGATGCACAACGATGAAGGCAAGTTCGGCATTCTCAAGGAAGAAAAAAAAAACGATTAAGAAAAGGTAGAGCCTACATTGGTCGCTTTCCTTGCCCCCTGTGATTTCCCCCTGTGTGTGATGTTCCTGTTCATAAACAGGAACACTCACACACATAATATGGGAATGCACCGCGCTCCCGTTTTCTCATCCCCCCATCAGCAGCGAGACTGACTGGACAGCCTGGCTCAGTTCCGGGGATGTCGACCGACAGCCTGAACTGTTGGACTGGGAGGAGAAGGCCAAGCAGGCCCAGGGCCTTACTTGAGCCCGATCTCTCATCCACGTGCCCCTTTACCCTTTTACCACCACCAAGAAGACGTAGACAAAATGCCAGACTGAAAAGCATGTACAGCACACCTGACTGACTCAAGCAGGCTAGCTGGCTATTCGTCACCGCCCCGCTTCAAAGGGGATGGCAATAAACCATCAGCGGGATTCTGCCTTATTTCGGTTGATCGTGCTGGACGACTGACCGATTAAACGTCTTATTCATTGATTACGCAACGACTGTAATTATCGATTATTGATGACGGCTTAGCGGAAAATAGACGCATTTCGTTTGCTGGGCAAAACTCTTTTAACGGCACGCACGACAATAAAGACGGCTTTAAGAAAACGGCGACGACAGAGCTGAGAATGACTGCTGCGCTGACAGCCGCGGCGCTGCTAAGTATTGCGCTTCACTCGACCTCGAACATTTTACTTATTCGTTATGACTGTGCTGATTATACCAATATGTTGATATATTTCGGTTCTACTCTCTGACAAACCCTACCTCCGTACCTCCTCCCGCTTGTCCATGAATGTGCCTGGGTACATTCAGTTTAAAAGCATGCATTTTGACCGTTACACTGTACAGTGTGACGATACGGGTGGTCATATTCGGTTTCCTGTAGAACATAGCTGACAGACTTTCACGGCAATAAGTGGAGACGGTCAGGTCATGTAATGCTAAGAAAGAAATAACCACAGTATACTGTTTATTAAATTCACAGATGTTAAAAAAAGCCAAGCATATCTGCCACATTGCCGTACGACGGCATCCCTGATATAGATCAAATCAGTAAGTTTACTCGAAAAATCATATAATCAGAAAGTCGTCTTGAAAGCCTCTCCGATTAAAGCGCACGCATAAAGGTTCCGTTTTACCATCGGTGATAAGCGGCGAGATTCAGTGCGGCCTACCGCAGAGTATAGAGGCACTGAGTTGAAAGAAAAGCAAGAATGACGAAAGTCTCTCGATGTCCCAACAAGATAATCAAAATTACCCGCACACAGAGCAAACACAAATGAGGAAAAGCCGCGCTCAAGTAACGCCATTTCTCAACAACGCACGCCGCTTGCTGGCAATGCAAGTAAACCCGAAGGCACGGCCGGAGTCTCTCCAAACGTGCACTACGGCATACCGCAGCCCCGCGGAGCATCGGCCGACGGGCACGGCCTGTCCAAGCCGTCGTCGTCAGCATCGGCACGACGATCACGGACCGCCACGCATCGACATTCGCTCGGCAGGTCTGCCCGGTGGAATGCTGAGCTCGCCCACGGCCGAAGATAAACAGGAGCACTTGAGGTTCGACGCCGAGAAGACGCGGGGGGAGCAAGCCCAGTGCAAGCGCAGAACATTTTTTTTTTCTTTCTTTTTGTCGATCAACGTGCCTCCGGGCGCCGAGTGAGATTCCGGTCGCACCGCTCCGATCGTCAGCGCCGACGGCTCGCGTAATTAATGCTCGCGGTGTGTATGGCCGTGCGCGTTTCATACCGCGAGCGTCTTCGCCAGACGCGGCGCCTTTTGATCGTGCAGGCACGCGGGTCGATAGCAACCGCGACTGCTCGCGGTTGTAACTCGGGATTCCGCAGCCCAAGATTTCGGTTGGAAGAAAGAACGAACGAAAAAGAAGAGGGGGTGCTCATGAAAAGAGCAGGGCGGCAGAGACTACCAAGTGTATATTGAAATAGGCGCCTAGCTGCTGTGCTAGGTGCGGTCGCCAGAGCTATTGCGCGGCAGCTCGAAAGCTAGATGATAGGAAAGAGCGTAAAAGTGGGAATAAAAGTGAGAGCGACATGGAGGTAGGTAGAATGAAAGGTGCCGTGATGTTGGTTTGGTTCTGTCCGGCGCTGATTGAGTCCGGCGATGTTTCGGTCACAGAGCGGTGGACGCGGAAAACACCAAATACACGAACATAAGGGCCAGACGGTGTGCTACTTCCAAGTGATAGATTTCTTTAAACGGCGATCACAGGTTCATGCATGCGCATATCATCGATACTGCTGACGGTGGCTGTTCGCTGCGTTATTATGATGATGACAATTCCAAAATATAATGCGGATAACTCGCGTAAATGACAGGTTGCATTTGGTGTTTAGAGAAACCACGTGTTAGATATCAGACGAAAAACGAAGAAAAAAAAAGGAAAAGAAGGGAATCCCTGACTTCACCTAATTCTCTCTCTCGGTCTGAACTCATTTACTGCGTACAGCCGCAGCTCACAGCGAACTTCAATCGTTGCTTCAGTCTTGTCAAGAACGAGTACATCTTTTCGATGTGCACAACTTTGTTTTCGTCCCTTTCACTATTTCCCGCTGTCGCCTCCGAAATACATGTGCGAGCACCACTACTCTCAGAGTCTGCGCGGCGCACAATATCCCGCAAAAATTTTCGACCTCCATTGCTGCGCGATATCTCAGTGGCGCGCCCGTCCGGCGAGATTGCCACAGAGGGCACGGGTACCCGTTTGTGTCTATCTCTGTCTGCCATCAGATAATTGGCAAACGGATGATGGCCGATATTCTAGTTGACATTAAGAGAAAAAAAATATGGCGCTGGGCAGGCCATGTAATGCCTAAGGCGAAAGCGATGTATTCGACAGAAGAATGGTGATGACAGGCGTTATGCGTAAAGAAGTACGACGCGTACATAAACAGATTTAAGGCTTCTATACCCCGTGTGTTCCAGCGGTGCGCATCCATTTTGGTGAATTGACTAGGAATGGGCACACATAACCGCTTTAATTGCTCGCTCTATTTAACACTCTTCAATCAGTTCAAAAGCAAGCTGCTCGCTTCTTATTTTTCACTTTATTGCGTACTGGCAGCGTTTCTTCAATGGAGGCTAATCTTGTCTGTTCTGTCATCGTGGCGTGAATTTTCCCGTTTTCGTATGTTCCCAAGCTTTATCGCACCAATTTCACATTGAAAGAGGAACTCCTGTTTCAACCGAACCACACTTCGTCTCGCGGTTATCATCACTACAAAGTGGCTGTTGCCACATGCCGAACTAACACATACTCTCATTCTTTCAACCCCCCGGCCAGCAAATCATAGAACCACCTTCCATCTCCCAGTGCTACCATAGCTGACGCCGCCGCCTTCAAAAACGCTGTTACTCATATTTTGCAACTCCACTCCTCTCTGTAATGCCTTATGAAACTGAGAGTATGAAAATAAATTAATTAATTATTAATTAGGTAACACCAAGCGGGCCGAGACCAGGATACCCCAAAAATAGTAAACTCAAGAAAACCAAATAAGCCTTTAGCTATAATGGCTGGTTCCATTATGAGGTACGTGTGACTTAGAGCACCAATGAGACGACACTGTTATATGTAGAAGTTTTATGTCGTAAGGTATTCTTTGGTTACGCAGTGCTGCATCGGTCAAAATTGGACCACACTATCCCGACATGCAAAAAACACGAGGATCGATACCAATAGCGCTTCGTATTAAAAACAAGAACAAGAAAATACAACGGAGATTAAAATTTTGTTCTCGGTACATAAATAAACCTACAACACATAATCTTATTCCGCTCAATTCTAGCGGCATTTTCTTGTGTGCCTTCCATGAATAATGAATGAAGGAAGCGCAATGGCGACGCATATTTGCTTTGAGCGAAGAAAATCTTCAGCAACAAAAATAATATATGAGGCGCGAGGAGAAGTCGCATTCACGCGTTGCTTTTCCGTTTTACAGCCCTTTCCCTTCTCTTTATTCGCTATGCAGCGTCCGGAACTGCTTTGAATTGAATTCTGTGCTTTTAAGTGCCAAAACCACGATTTGATTAAAAAAGGCACGCAGTAGTGGGGGACTCCGAATCAATTTTTACCACCAGGGGTCTTTGACGTTCCCCTTCCCCCACCCCCCACCCATGAACGGGACACGAGCGTTTTTGCATTCCGCCCCCATCGAGATGCCGTGACTGGGTCCGGAACTGCTGCTCTGTATATTTAGGTGTTCAAACAAAGCGGCACCCGTATAGCTTCGAATGGAAACCGCCACCGCGGAGACACAGGAAAACAAAACAACAACAAAAAGAAGTGGCCGGAGGTCGACGACCGTCGGAAGCTTGCGGCAACGACATACAGGAGACGAAACACTCTGACAGCAAGTGCGCATCGGAGTGCACAAAGGAGAAAACGAAGCGCAGGAACGGTGAACGTCTTTTCTCTCGGCAACATCCCCATCGCAACAGCTAAGCGCCATTAGCGAGCGAGTTTCTTCTTCGCTCCCTTCTTTTCGGCACAAATGCCGACGTAGCAATGCCAGGAATCGAAATGGGAGGCCTTAAACCGGTGACAGCGGCGACTACTTAGAGTAGGGGCCACCGACGTAAGAAAGAAATTAAAGAAAGGAAATCGCGGGAGTGAAAGAAGAAGTTAGAGGTTTAGGAGAGGGGGGGGGCGCTAGCGACAGGCCGATGTAGCCTTGCAAAGGCACACCGGCGACTGCTGTGCCCGAGCGTCTCAGGTGAACTTGTGTTGGGTAAGTATGCCACATCACGTAGCCCAAGCATGTCACTTTTCGCTAGCACTGAACACGAAGAAGCATGAGCAAGGCAGCGAGAGAGAGAAGTGGTTCTTGTGGGGAAGGAGAAAAGGCTTGCGCTATTTTCTGCAACCTTTTCTCCTTCCCCACAGAGCCTCGCTTTGTCGGGCATAGGATGCCCTCACCCCACCAAGTCCAGTCTCACCACACAAGAAGCGATTCGTGGAGATTGGCAAGTACTGCTAAACGTCGCCGCTCACGGACAAATCAGTCTCTACGAGTATGATGGCGCAAACAGCATGGCAATGCTTCGCCCTCGCATCTTCAAACAATCTCGTGGCTTTTTGAGAGGTGATCACTTTCGATAAAGTATCGGGTTGAAAATGCAACATATCGCAGTGACGATGCATGCGCGCAGGGACCATGCATTTGGAAAAATATGCGCGCACGAAAATGCAGAAAAATAAAGCGCGACAGATAACGCCGCAAGAGCGTACGATGATTATACTAGCGCGAAGAATAGGCAAATCATTTCACTACCCACGAGTCCCATGGCGGCTAAACGACCTCGTGTGCTAAATGTTTTTGACACGGTAACGAACGTGCGCAACCAAGTACAGGAGAGAATCGTCTCGCTCCGGTCAATTTCGGCCGCGACGCGACACCGTATTAAAGGCACAATAAATTGAAACGCAAAATCCCTTTTACTTGTAGGTTCACTATTATTTCAAAACACTTCGCGCTTTCTGCATTGTAAGAATGACGACCGTATAAGAGGCGAAAGTCCCCTATTTGGTTATCGCGCCCAATCCAATCCAATCTGCGATATCGTTAACGTCAATGCGACGTACGTCTCGAATTCGGCAATATATTATAATAGTTTAGCCGTTTTTATGCATGCAGGAAAGTACGAAAATTACACAGGTTGAGCTGTCCACATAATTTCTGGTTACGTTCGAACGTAGTTTAATACTGCTTCAGTAATATTCAGCCGTTCGTTAGCCCCGAGAAGACGTCAAAATCGACGAGGTCATGGAGAGCTGGTGCAGAAAATTCAGGAGATCAAAGGAGCGTCGCCACCACTCTGGTTTTTCATTTCTTTCTGGACTTGCTGTTCGGTAATTCATGACTATAACTCAACACCGCGAAGAAAGAAAGAAAGAAAGAAAGAAAGAAAGAAAGAAAGAAAGAAAGAAAGAAAGAAAGAAAGAAAGAAAGAAAGAAAGAGAAAACGCCTATATCGTAATCGCATATATACGGTACAGGATGCCACAGATAACTGCATTTGTCGCATTTCATAAAGAGTTGATTAGAGAGAATTCGGGCACGCAAATTGGTCATTCAACGAGGACATTTTACAGCTGCTCTCCTGCCATCCCTATAATACGCATGAGAAGAAGAAAAAAAAAACCAATGCAATAAGGGTAATACGAAAACTCGCTGCGCGAGGCGGCCATTCCTCGTGTCATATCCGCAGACACGTCCTCAAAGAAAGTGGTCAATTTATCTACACTGCCACCACGGCAGATGTTACGGTCTCGCGGGTTTCCCCCCGTGTATATTAAATTTCTCGCGGCCATCTGGACAGCCCCGGCATTATTCGGCTCTGGAAATTGAAATGACATACGTGCTCTCCTGTGGCGTCGCACGCAGTACGGAGAGAGTCAAACTGCTTTCTAACGTAATAAAAACATAAGTAATGGGCAGGCGCCGTCTAAAAATTACGCCGCCACATATTGCCTCGTATGTCACATCACTGAGAAAGAAGCAGTCCTCTGAGGCCCACGGCGCATGTGTCGCTATACTTGAAGCCGAAAGAATGCATTATTCTCGGGAGCCCGTTGGGAAGTGCCCGCACTTCGCTAAACTCTTCCTTAAAACAGCTGTTACATCTTGCAGCGAAGCTGTTTAGAGGAGTTCTGCAGCTGTTCTCGTGAGGCGAAGGCAGGAGTGCGGTAGCGTGCTCGGTCGCAATCAGCTACGCAGCCTCTATCTTTATCTCTTCGTAAGAGCGCCGAATTTTTTCTTTGACAAGTAATTATCAATGAGTATACAAAATAAAAGTTGCCCTGGCGTACACCTCACACGAATAGACACCTTCTTAGCGCTCTTAAAAAAAATTAGCCAGTAATCCGCAAGAGAAGGAGAGGGGACCACGGAGTACGATCGCGTATTCGGGTCCGCCGATTTCGAATGGTTACGGCGTGTGATCGAAGATTCCATCTACAATCCTTAGTGAGAAGACGCGAGAAGTTCCAAGGAACACCTGTATATCCGAGTCAAGTAGGTGGACCAATTAGTCTCGGCACATCGATCACTTCTCTGAAGAGCCCCGCCACGCTGGCTCGGCAATTAAGCCTAACCAGCGCACTCTCGGCGCCATTGTTCTCGCCGCAGCGAATTCGGCCTAACCCGATGACGAGGCTGACCTGGGCCCCTCGGACAGCCTAATTACCTCAGGTTAGCGCCGCAAGATGGAGGTCGTAAGCGTGGATGGAGAGTATATAGCGGAGGAGTACGACAAAGAAACTCGTTGGCATACCGTGGGGAAAGGCAAGCAAGCCGACGCGGAATCAGGGGTTCCCGGAAACAAAGACCAAGGAAAACGCATCCTAAGCGAGGTTTCGGTTAGGAACAAATTGAATGAGGGCCAGAAAGTACGGCAAGTCATCACGGTAAGCAAAATGCTCAATTTGCCGAAGGAGGATTACAAGATAATCATGATTCCACATGGTGGCTTTAGGGTCACGGACTACGGACTCAATTGACTAGGAATTGCCTAGTCAGAATACAACAAGAGGGACAACAGACAGGATGACAAGATACTCGTGGACAAGACAGATCGGTATCCTTCCCTAGACTCAAGAGAAGATAAGAGGGCCGCTCAACGTCTGGTAACAGATCGCACAGCGACAAAGAAGAATCAGCTTCCAGCAACGGCCTCGGAGGATCGTACAGGTGAACTGGTAGGCGGACGCGGCTTCCAGGGCGCGCGCGGGAGCCGAGCCTACTTCTCAAAGTAAAATGAGAAGCTAGAGAAGGAATCAGCAGATATCAGGCAGATTACGGTACAGTACAATCAAAGTAACGCCGCATTAAAACAGAAAAAAAGAAAGCTGAAAGAGGAGAATAACAGAATTAGGAAAGGAACGGTATAAAACCGAGAAGTCACGCAAGTTGTAGCGGAGGAAAGGGAAACAAACATGGAGGAGGATGTAGCTACTCCGGCTAAACGTGAAGCCACAGAAGATACAGTGGGAGAAAGTGAGAAAAAGACCACACCGCTTAGTACACTTCTGGAACGCCAGGAAAAGTTTTGATGAAGTTGATGAACGCCAGAGGAATGTTCTGATTTTGTGTAAGTGTGGTGATTTCAAGGCTTATTTTTTATTTTGTATGTTTTATGTACGTTTTTCGACTTTTATAAAGTGTGAAGTGACAATAGTAAACATGGTAAGGCACTGTAAATAAATGCACAGTCTATTATTTCCATCAATTTGATAATGTACTATTCACACTATTCATTTTTCTCTTCAGGAATGTTTTGATTTTGTGTAAGTGTGGTGGTTTCAAGGCTTATTTTTATTTTGTATGTTTTATGTACGTTTTTCGACTTTTATAAAGTGTGAAGTGACAATAGCAAACATGGTAAGGCACTGTAAATAAATGCACAGTCTATTATTTCCATCAATTTGATAATGTACTATTCACACTATTCATTTTTCTCTTCTCCTTCCTCTTCTGGAGTCTCCTGGCCACGCCAAGCACACGCCTTTTGCCGGACTTGTTCAGCTTGTGCCCGGCGGTTGGCAACGACTCCGAAGTCGGTCGACACGCGCTCGGACTGCCATCGCTTGCGTCGTTCGGCCTCTCGACCACGAGACGAACCCGGTACATCCACATCGCACACAGAACCCGTAGCTACTGCCAGAGGCGGTAAACCCAGCGTGCCTCCACCTACCCTCTTCCTCCGCGACGCTTCACCTCCTTTCTCTTTCCTCGCTTCGCTCAACGCCACTTAGACTTCACTCTAGGTGGCGTTGCTTTGCCGCGCGCTCAGCATGCTCCTCCATACTTTCTCCTGCGTGCGATTCTCTTGTCCACCTCCAGGCGGCTTCCTCCTCCGGCGTCCGCTCCCCTCGTGGCGACACATAATCTCGTCGATTTCAAGCACGGGGCATGTACACTTGCGCGTAAAAACCATCAGCGTTTATAGCTTGACGTATATTGTCCTAGGCGTTGAGCCGAGCTCCCTGAGGTGTTGCAGAGAAAAAAAAATCGGCAGGGACACTTAAGACTGCTTACATGTGGGAATCCGAAAGCACTATAACGTTTGCAGTCCTCGGAACGCCATGAACGCGCTCGTGTTGTACACTCATGACGTGGCGCCACCTCATCCTCATTTGCTGCACCGTCACGTTCCCAATGATGCATGCACAACGCTACACCTTTAGCCAGCCATACCGCGGAGCCGCCGTGGCGTCGGGGAAGCGAGCTCATATCGGACTCCGGAGGCCCGGGATCGATTCCCACCCAGACCAAAATTTACCAAAATTTTCTTTTCAAAACCATTAATGTAAGTTGTTTACAGGAACCTAACTGAGAAATTTGACGTCAATCCTAGCATTGCTAGAAGTGTTTTTGCTCTTTGCACGGTCGGTCATTTTTGGTATCATCATTCGGTCACGCCGCCGACTACGACGGGTTTTCGGTAATGGGGCATATAATGCTTTCTTACTGATAACAAATGCGAGGTACTTCAGCCACATATGCACAAAGGTAAGGAGAGCGCTTTGATGATAAAGCTGCTAATATTCTAGCCGTGATAACAGACAATGAAGCTTGTGTATATGCATTATGTATGTTCTAAACGCAATCGATGACAATAATGCGGCATTACTGCCACGCGTTCAAGGTCATTCTTGAGAGTTCTCGCACTAAGTGGATAGAGTATCGCTTATTCGGCCCGCGCTCAGTCAGAGTGAACATGTGCAATAAAAGGAGCCGCACTTACTTCGCTATATCCATTACTTCATTATAGCCCATTTAGTTATAACGAAGCTTGACTGCACTCGGTCGGAAAGCACGAGAACACTTGTAGACCATGCAAACAGGCATTGAACGAAAGAGAGAGCGCGGATGGATGAGCACGACTTAAGAGCGTATGGCATGCCACAACGGCTGACATCTTGGCGCTCAGCGTCGACCATAAGCTAAAACCTGAGTACGCGGCCCAAGAATTGTCGAATACCGAACGTGCTTCGTGGGTCCTCATAGCAGCACACAAGCCAAACTCCACAACATCTCCGAAAAAGTTCAAGCGCGTAGATGGACACATACGCTGCAAACTCTATATATATATATATATATATATTTAACAGCGCACAATTATCCCCCCCCCCCCCACTTCCATGCAGTGCGCTCATATGCCCTCATAAACAAATAGGCAGGCACGAAGAGGGGCGTGCAATGCTGTGCTGGTTGGTTAGACACGGCTTCTGACGGCTTGGAGTGACTTTTGAGTAGCACAGAAAAACGAAGACAGAGAGAAAGAATGTGGCGCCTGTGCATTCTTTCCGCCTATCTTCTTTTTCTGCGCTGTTTCATCATTATAAGGACACGAAGTGGGCTAAGAATAGAACACGCTCACTTCCCCTTCCCTCTAAAAAAAAAAGAAGAAAAGAAAAACCATAAATAGGCGACTGAAAAAATACAAAGCGCGCTAAAACGAGCACAGATTAGCGCCTATAAGAAATGTGATCAGCTAGTATTACAAACAAGGCAAGGCGTGCGTGCTCCCTGCGGAAGTCCTCATTTGCCCATCCCTCTCCCTTCCACCCCTTTTCCCACTGCGTTGCCCCTCTCCTGCTTCCATCGTCCTTTTAAGAACTGCGCCCAAATAAAAACAGGAAGTATCGAACGGATAAGACAAACGTGACGCATAAACGGCTTCGGGGGAGAAGGAGGGGAGGTTAAAGGCGAAGATAAGGTAGAGAGAGAAAGAGGCTGATGCCAGGGACGTGACCACGGAAATCGATCGTATATATCGATTCCGGGAACATCTCTGAGAATATATAAACACGCGCAAATCTGCACGCGCGCCACGACACTCCGGAAAAAAGAGCGCGCTAAGCAGTCTTCCTTCATCGGAGCCGCGGACTTCGAGATTAAACGAGGCGCTTCCCCCTTCTCTGAACGCGACGATGGCCCGAGTAGTACGCAAGACACTTCCTTTCCATTCCCCAAACTCAAGACTCGGCATTGGGTTTCTTGTTCCTTTTTCTTTTTTTTTTTCCACACCAAGACAGATTATTTAGCTCACTTTTGCTCTTGTCAGCATTGCCCCTGCGCTACTTTTCGAATCGTGCGCAGAACGCTAACGCACTTAGTCGAGGGTACTTAGTCGTAACTTTGGGTGCAGCTCATTCAAATAATGCGCAGTGCCAAGACTGCTTAGAGCATTTGGCGGAGTACTGTTACAGGTTAGGTTGTCGATTAAAATTTAACACGTCCATGTTCTTCTCACGAGTATTTGCACAAAACGACTTAATTGCGAGACGAATTCGCTGTAATCGCGTAACGTTGGGCGACCAGTGATGGAACGGCAAAAGACGACCTCATAGTTCTCCAGGCCATTATATACAGCCGGTGAAGCATATGATGTATACGGCGCAGCCGAAGAACTAAAAGCTGGACGTGCTGGCATTGATTGGGCGATCATCTGACTCGGCATAGTATGAAGGAGCGGAACAGAGCGTGTGCGTCCCTATTTCGAAAGCGGAAGTTCTCTTTTTCTTATTTTGGTGCCTATTTTCTTTCCTTCGGCGCGCTCGGGTTATACTTCACGTATTTTCCTTTTAACTGTGTCGAGAGGTACTGTAGTAAAAGTTAAGTTTAGACAGAACTTTACCAGTGCTCCATTTCACTTTCCAGTCAAAATCGCGCTGATAGAGGAAGCGCTTTGTTGAAAAGCAGAGTGGTTAGCTAGAGCATGCTCCCCTACTGCAGGGACTGGGACGGTGGATGAGAAGAAAAGCCCTATAGAAGAAGGAGGGCAGAATAATAAGGGGCGAGGGGAAACATCGAGAGAAAGCGGGTCTTGCGACTTTTGCACAAATGACGTAAAGGCTACTGACAAAGCATTTCACTTGAGCTGAAACTCGCATCAGCACAGCTCTTCCTCAGACGAAATGCAATGTACAGCGCTTTACAATATCGATGTTCAAGCAGGACCCTGATGCGAGTTGGTTGGTTCATGACCTTGAAGCAAATTTTTACCAGCGCAAAGAACACGAGACGAAGGGGGAGGAACACGAAGAAACGAAGCCGACCGCTGACTTCCAACTGTTTATTTCGAGCGTCCAAGCAGTATTTATACCCTAACTTTAACAAAAACCTAAAGAAACGCAACTGTCATGCAATTTCCGCAATATTGCGACGTTAATTAAATTCAATTATGGGGTTTAACGTGCCAAAAGCACTTTCTGATTATGAGGCACGCCGTAGTGGAGGACTCCGGAAATTTCGACCACCTGGGGTTCTTTAACGTGCACATAAATCTATGTACATGGGTGTTTTCGCATTTCGTCCCCATCAAAATGCGGCCGCCGCGGCCGGGATTCAATCTCGCGACCTCGTGCTCAGCAGCCCAACACCACAGCCACTGGGCAACCACGGTGGGTAATATTGCGACGTTACAAAGGCTAAAAGAAACCATTTTAAAAATTTATCTCTTTATCAATAAGTGACGATGACGGCTTACTGATGCATTTTTTGCTTTCCTTTAGTTACGTAGTAAGCCTCTATTATCTCTCTGTTTTATCTGTGGCTCGCTTCAGGAACTTCGTTTTTCCAGTACTGGCTTACATCCGCAGCTTTCACAATGGTAACCCACGTGACCGCCTATATTGCTGCGCACTCCCAGACGGTGCTCGCGTGCTCTATCGTTGAAACAATTGCCTGCCTGCCCAGCACCAGAAAAAGCGCAATTCAGTGGGAGCTCGTAAACCACGTCAAGTTTGCAATCGACGAAACGTTTTACATGCATCCTTAGAGCAACCCTACGTGCGTCTTTCTTTGTCAACAAAGAGCATAACTTCCACTGGGCAGAAAACAGCACGTTTATGTCACATCCCTCTCCCTTTTCTTTTTTACATTATGGGAGATGCGGTCAAGGTACGGGATCACGTACTTTCGGTTATGTTCCAACTGGGTTTGCAGCAATTCTTCGCTTTCCTTTCACTTTCAGCAGAAGGCTTTCACAGGCTTTCGTGACAAAGGCCAAAACCGGCCCAAAAACAGAAGAGAAAAAAAAAGGCATGGCTCGCACGTGCAAGAGCTCCAATTGCATAGAAAAACATGCAGCAATACTATTATTGACAAAAAAATTCGTACGCTCTCTTCTTTTTTTTCATAAAGTTTCGCACCCACTCATTTACGCAACAAAAAAGTATTTAGTTCCTTTTTTTTCTGTCATCGTCGTTAGCTCTTCTTTCTTTAAGCACACCATTCCAAGTTCACGCGCAATAAAAGCTTCCTGTTCCCTTCCGATAACGTTGTCCGCGCGCCTGCATTCTGGTCATTATCTCCTGTTCACCGCGCTCGCATACTTCCGTTATTTTCCCAGCGCAGTCGTCTTCCCTGCAGAACGACGGCGCCCGCTGCGTATTTACACGGGCCCTTTCTATACGCGCATATGCACTGTTCTATGAAAGAAAGCGGAAAAGGGGGAGGGGGAATAAGGAGCATCAGGGAGGGCGAGCAAAGAAAACCGAGCCTTTTGTCAGCGCGCCGCTGTTTGCGTTTATGCTCCGTGCATCTTAAACGTGCCGTGTCGCGCAGCGCTATAAAACGGGGATTATAAGGCACGCACAATATTATACGGCCGCCCGTACGTCGAGCAGCGAAGCTTCGATTCCCGAGACCATTCAATCTGGTGCGCTTTCTTTCTGATCTAGTCTTCTGTAACCCCTGAATATTCACGAGGCGCGCGCGGAAACAACAAATGTACGAGGTAAAGAGACACGCGAACATTGTTACATGAAACCAATACAAGATTTGGGACCGTCGACGAGATCTGCAATGCGGGCTTGCAGGTATGGTATCGTCAGATATCCTATATTAGCAGCGCTAGCAAAAGCGCTGACACTAGAATGCAGAAGTACAGAACACCAGTTAGCAACTACGAGAAATACAACTTAGAATGCAAATCAAATACAAATTACGCTGCGTGCGCGCGTGTTTGTGTGCGTGTGTGCATGCGTGCGTGCGTGTCCGCATTTATGTAAGCGCAACTGTAGTACCTTACAATGGAACTCTCGCTTCTTGCACTTACATCAACAAATGTTGAGGGTGATCAAGGGGACTTCATGGCGTCAATCGAACAAATCGTCACCATGTCCTTTGTCAGCATGTTTTTCTTTGTTCTTGGCAGAAGGCACTAATATCCAAAGACTATTCGCAATAGGTGGTTTGCGTTCACGTCATCGTGGCCGCCACCTTGAGGCACTTTAGCACATCAGGAGGCTGCTGCAACCGATAATCCGATTAAAACCGGCAACCGCCAAAAATCAAAGCAACGTGCGCGTGGTAACATGGTGCACCGACGTCATCGCGGTCACCATGTTGGGGCGCAAGCACAGAGAGAAAGCTGCGTCCATGACGTCACGTACTGTCCATAAAACAGCGAGCGAAAGAATTTGTGATGAGTGCGTTCAGAAATCACTTGCACGCGGATACCGCTGACGTACGTGCTATTGCAACCACGTCAACCTCCACTCTATCGGTGCAGGTTTACCAGCTTCCGCTGGCAAGGCGCAGATACCGCACGCGCTGCGCTTCAACGCCTACGTGATTGCTGTGCTGCAGTACTGCGGCGCCACCTAGCATGCCCTGAGCGAAAGACGGATCTATAACTTGTCATTGAAAGTGAAACGCAGCAGCTCGCACATCTCCGAGGCACGCACGACACACAAGAGGTTACAGACAAGAAGTTTCGCCAATACTACGAAAGCTAAGCGCAAGTTGTTACTACAAGTAAAAGCTATATTTATCACCAACCAGAATTCAACCAGCAACGAGTCAGACACTGGTCCGTCGTTGTCGTTTTCGACTTCGTTGTCATCGTTCGTATGTCGAGCCAGCTATCGCTGTTCTGGGTAGCGTTTAGACTTCGCTTGAGTGGCCCACCACCGCAATTTCCTGGCTGAGATGATAGAAATAACATGGTTGTTCAGACTACGAGCTAAAGCGACACGGTGTAGTGCTTTATTGCTGCCTTACCTTGCCTCAACCACATTCGCATGCTTTCGCAATCGGTCGTTGGATCCCTCCATCTTAGTAATGAATGGACGGAAAACATAAAAGTAAGCAAATTACATATTAAAAGCACAGCGCACAGCATATGTTAGTTTTCCTGTGAACGCTACAGCAAGCGTAACAGCTCGGCAAGCTGGCTAAGATACATTTTGCTTGCACATGTAAGAGAGATGTAAACACAAGATGAGGATGGAAGAGAGAAGGCAAGGATGTTAACCAGAAAAAGCTTCTCGCTGGTTAACCTACGCTGAGCTAAGGGAATGGTGGAAGAGAAAGATGAGAGAGAGAGAGAGAGAGAGAGAGGTGAATTCATGCAGGCGCACGGACGGCACCATGCAGTCAAAGGCCTTCAGACAGCAAGCCAGTCGCCCTCAAGATGCAGAAAAACACAAGGAAGTAGACAGAACAGGCGTTAACCAACAACTTGCAACTCTATTGAAAAGAACGAGGAATAAATGCAGATAGCACAAGAAGTTTGAATCAGGCATCAATTAAAACAATAAAGAAAGAGAACACCACTCGAAGTGCAGTATATTTGTAGTACTATAGCCTGGCCTCGGTGAAGTAAGACACGCATTTTTCGTATCGTACGTTGGGCGAAACTTCGGGATTGTGTTAATATGCGAGGGAAAAAAAACCGCGCGAAGACTGGACGAAGACGTTGTGTACCTGCGCTGTATTTTGCCGTTCCATTCCGAAAAGGCAAACGTCTACTATTTTTTCCCCTCTATTTCTCTAAGGACGCCCTAATTTATTTTGTAATCGAGGAGGGGAAGGGGAACAGAGAGAGAATGAACGTAGCTTCCACGCGCGATGGTATCACATTTAACCAAACGCGGTAGTGAAAAGCAGAAAAAATAAGTGAGGTTTTACGTTCAGTATTGTATGCAAATTTATTTTTTCTGTTGTAAATAAGATATATATGTTTCCCGTTCTCCACCTTAAGCTAACGCGGATGATAACATGGACAATATTCAGGAGTGCGTGCTCTGGCGCCGCAGTTATTCCCTAATTGCCACAGAAAGTAGTCTGCGAGAATAGTTCTCAATGAAAAAAATATATATATAAATTTTAAGCGTTCACCATACTTTATACTGTGTCATCTTTCTTTCCGGAGAGGTCTGTGGTAGAGTTTCTACACTTTCCAAAACACGTGTCAATATTCTTCTAACTGCTGATCGCGCTGAAGGCATGCCCTGGCAAGAAAACAAAAAAATCAAGGGCACTCAGACGAATGCGAAAACATTGCGACGTCTCTCCGATGACGCCTCGGCCTCGTTCGCGTACTTGCGTGGACGTTCAAAAGAGCAGAGCCCAGTCACTGACTGAGAAGTTGAAGTCGAAGGTTCGTCCATCGGAGCGCACGACAGAGCTCGCCAAAACCACCGCACCCACTGGCAGCGCCGCGACGCGCGGCTCTATATATAGACTGGCCACACAGTTGCCGCTTCCCGGCAACTGCAGCTTATGCAACCATAAATAACCTCTACCGGGAAAAGCTTGCGGGTAGAGAAGCTGGCTCTTTTATTTCGTTCCCCGCACGACTGCCGCGGCCCCGGATGCGCGGAGGTGAGCGCCATCTGGTGGTGCTTCAAGGAAACCAGCGCCCACGCAGCGCGCGCCTCCCGTTGATCGGCTGTGACCACGTGACCTTTTGTTCCATCTCCGGGGGCGCCGCCAGATTTTCCGCTTCCTAAGCCATATAATGCTTTCGCATTAAATAGAAGTCATACTGCCACTTTTTTTTTACTGAGCGGTGCGGTGACTGCGCGAAGACAGATATTTAAGCGGGGAAAAGCTGTTCGTGGGAAGTTGGATGCAGCCTGTCCCGCTATTAAATCTGTAGCTTTTCTTTGAGGACCTCAATGGAGAGAGAGAGAGAGAGAAGGGAAGACGGAAAGGCAGGGAGGTTAACCAGACTGAGTCCAGTTTGCTACCCTACACGTGGGGAGGGGAATGGGGAGTGAAAGAGGGAGAGAGAGAGCTTAGGTGTAGGATGTCTATAGTCGGGCACTCAAGTCTGTTGCCCTCAGGTAGCGACAAAGCACTCGAACTGCTTTCTGGGCCAATGAGCTGTGAGGCCAGGCTCCCAAGATCTTCGCTTCCGTAAATGGCCTGTCATCCAGTCTATTCAATGGGTTCAAAGGACCTCAATGGGTTTTGTGACCGGAACTGCGGCCTGGCTGTTCCCTTGCTAAACAGGCCAACCAGTCACAGCGGAGTATGCACTCTGCGCATGCCGCTCCACCCCCAGATGACGCTCACCTCCGCCCATCCGCGACACCAGCGGCGCCAGCCGTGTTGGGGGAACGAAACAAAAAAAGAACCCGAAAGCTTGCCTTCACGCATTCGCGGCTGTACGGTAATGAGGAAGTAAACGCTTCTTGCGGATAGAACGGATTCGAATTACGCTACGTACGTATATGCACGCTGCCTCTGAAACCATGACGCGTTCAAGACGTCCGTCGTACTTGCTAGCAGTCAGCAACTCCGCTTAACAAAAGGCTCGGTATAATTTGTGTGCGCCCGTGCTTGTGCGTGCGTTAGTTTTCCGACTCTTTGTGCACTCACACAAAGCTTTGCTGTATATGGATTCCAACTCGTTGGATATGCATCATTTCTTCTTATCTGAGCACTCGTTTTTCCTTCCATAACTTTCCAGCATACGGTTGTCCTGAGCTGCATCGAAACGTACGCCGCGGTGCCGACCACCCATGGTGAGGCGGCGAATAAACTTCTTCCCCAGCTGTGAGGTACTTGCTATGCGCGGGCCGCTGCTGCAGTTCGCACCGCGCTGCTGGCGTTCTTGCCTCGCTCTCTCTCACCCTCTACCTATCGCCTGACGCATACCAGCGCACGCATACCCACAGCCACTGACGGATCCTTTTAGGTATTGCGAAAATACGCAGGCGCTGAGAAGATGCGCGAACTCGCACAGGCAGACACGGAAAAGAAGATTCCTATATACCGAAGCTCGAAAAGTTTTGGAGCCAAAGGGCTTCATGAGCGGCATGAAATATGCAGCCGAGTGTGCGTGGGGCTAGAACAGTTTGCTGCGACCCCTTTTGATGGTTGGTTCGTTTATTGCTTCCTTCGTTGAGTGTGTACGCGGTTTTGGCGCTGAGAAGCTGGGCGTGGAGTCTGTGTGGAGATAAGGACGAATAGAGCAGCGGTGTGGGCCGTCAGTGAGGGAAGGCCAAAGGTGTCAATTTCTGCAGCTTCTGTCCTTATTTGATTGTTTTTCTGCCCTACAGGGCGCGCCACCTGAGCGGGTCTTATCTCACTGCCATGGTTCGCGATACCTCGTCTCGTCCCGTCAGCATGACGTGGGCTTGGCACACGACGCAGCAGCGGCGAATTAAGCGCGCTCTTGGGGTGGTGCTCGCTCTCACCAACGAAGTGTCCGCCGGAAACTAGGTTGACTGGGTGTTACATTATAGATGGCATCACGTCAATCGCGAGAATGTTTTCGTTGACGAGCTGCCCGAGCACGAAAACTTTTTTTTTTTTTTAACGCCGTGTAGCATGAAAACCTAGCCCGTTTCAGTCCGCAATGACACGACCAGGTGAGGTACAGAACGATGCGCGGATCCATTCTGGCGACAAGCAGGGCGCAAGAAACAATACGACAGAAGGGAAGGCGGACACAGCATTTTGCCCGCGTCCCTTTCTGTCGTATTAAGTGAGCCGGGTAGGGCATATCTGGGGCCAAACAGCGATTGGCAATGATATCGCATGACAAAGAACGGAAACCCAATAGACGTGGCGCTGATTACAAGCCGAAAGATTTGTCACGTGGAAAGTAGTATACAATCCTAAAAATGGCGCGTAAAAGAAGAAACGCAGAAATGGATGCTAAAAACGACTCCCACAGACAGAATTCAGCTTCACTGCCTACCAAAGTTGAATGTTTACATCCAGTATCCGCCTACATGACTAAGAGAAAACGCCTGCACTGCTGACACTGAGCGAAAACCTGTATGTCCAATGTTCGCAAAAAAAAAAAAAAGGGAGAAAAAGGCCGCCAGATGGCCCACTTTAGTCAAATCAGTCGTATATTTGAGCAGGCTGGTCATTTACGTACCGTCTTTTATGTTCCGGTGAGACGGCGCGTCTCTATTTCATGTGTGATTGCGTAGTAGCGACATCGGCGCAAAAGCCAAAGAAAGATGGTCGTAGCGCCTAACGTGCTCGAACGAACGAAATCAGACACTATACAAGCAATACAACTGCAGGCTGCAGCGGAAATGGCGTTCCGCTTCTTCACAAGCGACTACCATAATGGAACGAGTGTCTTTGTATTACGAGGTCAGTGCTCCGAGGCAAATAAGGGTTCTCTGCTTTATAGCCTCGGCATACGCTGATGGCGCAGCCTTTCTCAGTGTGGTCTTTCCACATAAAGGAACGGTTCCCATGGCACGGACAACTCTGAAACGCGAAAGCTACCGGAAAAGAAAAAGGCGGAGCGTTTGGCAATGTACTACTAAATAGGTGTAAGAGAAATCGGCAAGACTCTTCCTAAATGTAAATGCGACCATCCTAAGCCACCGAGGCGGCGTCACACACGACGTTCAATAATACACGTTTCACGTGTGAGTTTCGACGCAGTCTTGTGGAATATAACTCATACAAGACATGTGCGCAACAAGCTCAGGGTGGTTGCCTTCATGATATTCTAAAAAAAAAAAATCTCCGCCGTAGGTTTATCCCACATTTTGCATATTTACTTCTGCTTAAACAAGCAACCGTTGGCAAATCTTCCAAAAATGTTCACATACAGATAGCCTGAAGCGCATGGGCGGACACGCTTGTAAAGCAATTCGTACAGATTAAAACAAGGCAAAAAAAAGAAGAAATCAGAAGCGCGAATATCTGCAGCGGACACGCTAGTTGTCGCAGAACCAGCGCACTCCGTTTTATACAGGACGAAGCGCACATCTCCGCATAACGACGGTAAGCAGGCTACTCCACTACACGACGGAGCGTTGCGGCAAGTACCTCGCTACAACCGCTCATCCCTCGCCGATTTTTCCTCGGTGACGTTGTCGATTTAGGTCGCGCAGGAGTGTATATTCACTCAATGACGAACGGTCACTGAGAGTTGGGGGAGGGAACAGGAAGGCACGCGCACAACGTTGCGAGCAGAGAGGTTTGCACCTGCGCGACGGCGCGGAAAACTTATGCGCCTAACTGTCCACAAATTTTTCGCGCGCGATGCAAGACGACCGTACCCGAACCGACGTATCGCGCATGCGTGCGTACGAGGTGGTGTGCAACGAGCACCTCGACAGGACGGGCGCGCCGCATTCCCCCGTGAACAGACTGCGATGAAAAAAAGAACAAACCCGAGAATGGAAAACAAAGTAATAGAAAATGGCAGTTCGCGAAGAGCCATTATTCTCCTTCGCGCCTCCAAGTGGGAAATGATGGCATCCCAGCCATCGTACCTTGACGTAAGCGCCGCGCCAACTTACCTCGCCGCGAATCGCAAGCAACCTTCCTCCTTGGAAACTGTCGGGAGCAATTGAGAAAAAAAGTGCGCTCGCGGCCATTATTACTGAGCGAAGTAGCAGCCCCTTCGTCCTATAGTGTTCGTATTTCTTTCTTTTTTTTTTCTTTGTATTGGGTGACCGAACGCACGATCCAAAGCAAGTGCCCTCTTCATTCGTGATGAAGCGATTCGAGCTCTCTGAAGAAGCAAAGTAGGCTGCCGACGCGTGCGCCACACATGTGTGCGTACGCCTCGCGCATCTGCGAGGCGTCGCTACAGCCCGCGCGCAACGGTGCCCATGAAAAGCAGTCGCAAGCACTGCGAGTAGACAAGCGATCACTTCCACTTTCCACGACGCGCTCGTGAGGACGTGAAACTTCCTAGAGCTTAGCACAGACATTCCTTGTCATGCTTTGTCTCGAAGCCGTTTTGTCTCTCTTTTGGGAATGTCGTGAAGGGGAAGTATAGCTAGAGTGTGACACAGATTGAGCCTGCCATGTCTGGGCCATGCTCACAGGCAGTTAGGCAGCAGCACTGAAAATTGTATAATGTGCACGTGACAATGAACCAGCGCCGTTCATAACAATACGCTTCAAGGTAATACTGAAACCACTTTTGCAAGAAAATTTTCACGGAAAGCATCACTGAGAAGGGGGAAGTGTTCAGCGGGTGTTTCACGACCACGGTGTTCGCGATAGCTGCGCAGTAGTGCTTGGTTACCTACGAAAGCGCGCAGTTTATGACTACAGTTGCATGCATAAATACACGCCTGCAGATTGTATATCAATACAGGAATACAATATAATATAATGTAAAAGCATTTTTTTTTGTCACGGAAGACCATTCACGCTATCCCTTAAGCTTATTTCTCGCAACAACGGTTTCTTTGTGATCGTCTCGTTTGGCTGAAGTTTATTTCGTTGTGGTGACTGCTGAGTGAAGAAGCGACGTCCTTTCACGCGAAGCGCTCTCGGTGCGCATGTGTGATCAAATTGGTTGTCGAAAATCACAACTTCCACAACGCCACATCGATCCAATAGCACGTGGCGTAACACCAACGCTGTAACACATTAACATTCCGAACCTCGTGGATACACATTTCTGAGCAATGAACGAAGTGTTTGGATTATGGTAGCATTTTGCTAAGTAAAGATCCGCTCTCGCCACCCCCCTTTTCGTTATATGCTTGATGACGCTGAATACATTCGCTGTTCTTGAGTGAATTCCTTGCGTTATCAGCTTTCGATGTGCCGGTATTCATGGCAACTATGGCCTGCAAGCAGACCCTCTGAAGGGCTCCTTCTGGGGGTGTAGTTTGTATGTAGCACTGTTTACTTAAGATGAGCCACTAGGACAGCCGGCTCTAAGGTGGACCACTTCTCGATTTCAAATCATATATTAATCAGGAGCAAAAATAACTCCGGGAAAAAAAAATAAGTGAATAAAAAAGTCGAGCGACACAGCACTCTGATATCAGCATTATTCTGAAACTTCATCCTTTTGCGCTCTTTCTCCGTAAAGCTGTACCAAGCCAGCCCTCCTCCACACCGTCTTTAAGGTTGCTAACCTACCACGGCGCCCATTCTCCAGTGGCTTTCCCTTGATCTGAACGGGACGGGAACATGCACACGTGGTCCCCCGCTAAAGAAGCCCATCGCCGGAAGACACAGCTGGTTACATTCCGCCTGGTTTTATTACCGCCAAACGTCCGAAGTAGCGGCTCTCCAGCGCTCTTGTTTGCTTTCCTCCGAAGAACTTGATAAACGTGTAATCAGCTTTTTCCCGCGGGATCCCGAGAGTGTTTTGAGAGAGCAAGCAGACGAGGAGCGACGGCTAGTCCGAGAAACGCGACAGCTTTATACAAGCCGCCAAAGCCAAGCTGCGCAGGCCCTGTACATAAAGTGTCCCGCATCGGCTTCCACCGCTTCCGTCTTCTTGAAATTTTAATAAGTAGCCCGCTCTCCAGTGACTGGATTTAATTAAAATTTTGTGCTGGCGCTTCGGCACAGGAAGATCTTGTAGCTGCCCGGCTGGCTTTCCTTTTTTTTTTCTATCCTCGTCGTACTCCTTACGTACGCACTTTAACTACAGGTATCTTACAGCGCTTCTTGCTCGTTTAACTGCATAGCGGCGGCGTGCCTGGGCGGTTCGAAAATAGAAGTTTAAATGTTAGCAATTAATAATCAATGAAGCTTGGAGATTACCTACGGAGAGAAACAGAAGCCCGCGCTCTCTCTTTCAGACGTACGCCTCCTCAGTTTCGCCAGTTTAGCATTACTGAAGAACAGAAGGTGTGTTCGCGCCATTTGTCTTGCGTGTGCGTGTGGGTGTGTCCACAGTTCGTTTGTTTTTCTGTTCCCGCTGATGCCTTTCAACGACGTAGAAAACTACATTCACCCACTCCGTATAACTATAGAAAACATGTCGGCCATCGTCGTAGCGCAACAACCCTTCCTTCCCGCTCTACCACTTCGGCCGTGTTTTTGACAACGTGCTTTTGCAGCCACGCGGCCCTTGCATAACTAAAAGGCAATGTGTATCCACCCACAGATGGATATGAAGGAGGCTGGTGAACGCATGGCCGCGGAATGAAATGTATGGGCCCTTTTGAAAGGCAGCGACGGGTTAAATTATGCAACGCGTCGGGAACGTAAACCTCGCTAACTACTTCGTGTTCTGCTCATGGAGAGAGCTCTCCGACACAAGTTACGCAAGAGTCACTGCAACGTGGTTTGGCTGGCGCGCTCGGAAATTTCATTACATATTAAAATTTAGAACTGCACGCGCGCGCCTTAGAACATGTCAGGAAAGACCCGAAGTTCCTAGTGTGGCCCAGTCAGTCTTGAACACTAACTCGCTCAAATTCTGTAGGAGAGTTCTTCCAAGACTAGTACAAATAGCTGTTTGTTGTTGTTGTTGGTGGTGGTGGTAGCAGTAGTAGTGCTGGTAGTAGTAGTAGTAATAATAGTGGTAATGGTAGTAGTAGTAGTGGTAATGGTGGTAGTTGTAGCGGTAATAGTGGTAGATGTTGTAGTGGTAGTTGTTGTTGGAGGGCTTTGCTAATGTCTCCGCCATGGGCGTGCCTTGATTGTCGTGCATTATAGACGGTTTTTTATTTGCACCAGGAGCAGTAAGGCTATGCAGGTAACAATATCGTAGAGACTGTGAGCTAAGAATGCATAAAACGATAGGACTTCGAGTTCCGTATAAGCGCTTTGTTTTCTTCCCTCTGAAAGAATTTCATATTGTGTCCCGAAGCACCGTGGCAGTGCCTTACAACGATGCACTCTCCTTCACCACCAGCTCCACCTCCTTTCTTTGTTCAAGGTTATTTATTCTTTCCTGTTAAGCCAGTGCCAAGGCTGCGCAGAACAGAAGAGATGGATCACCGAACGTAAGCCGATATAGTGAAGCGTCAAAGGACGATCCAGCACAACGGATCACCCTTCTAGACGGCTCAGTGGATATATGGCCCCCACCTAGAAAGCACGCTGTCGCCATATCGACTCCGGAACACGAAGGGATAGGGATCAGATGCACAAATAATGTGTGTATGCCAGAATTTTGTGTACGTTAAAAAAAAAACATACGCGGTCAAAACAAACGCCATGGTGCTTAGACGCCTTTCATATAGCCCCTGTGCCGCTCTGGAAGATAAAATCCAATCTGTCCATCAAGCAGCAAAATAGACTACTGCTCTTCAACATGCTCGCATCCTTCAACTACTTTCTCGCCTTCTTTCTTCTTATTTTTCATGTTCTTTGCACGGCTTAGTTTGAATTTCCTTTAACGGCGGCACAGCTGCTATTACAGGCGAAATTCCTTAATCCTTAATTCCTTGTGCCGCAACCACAATAGTGCGGCACAAATAACGTTCTAAACAGGAGAAGGACAGCGCCCCCGTCGCGGTTGCTTATTGACTATGGCGTTAAGCTGCTAAGCAGACGAAATCGCGGGATCAAATCCCGCCCATGGTCGCCACATTTCGGTGGGCGCGAAATGCAGAAACGCCCGTGTACCGTGATTTTGGCGCACGTTAAGGAACCGCAGGCGGTTGAAATTAATCCAGAGTCCCCCACTATGACCTGCCTCATAATCAGATCGTGGTTCTGGCAAGTAATACCCCACAATTTAATTTTTACGGCGAATCTGTACATGCATACAATCCCATAATTTCTACGTTTCCACACCGAAAAACTCAACCAGTCACAGCGGGAGGCACGCGCCGCGTGCGCCGCTGTATTCCTTCCAGCACCACCAAAATGCGCTCGCTTTCGAGCCCCGTTAAGCCAGAATAAAGAGGCTTCACGCATCCGCGGCAGCGGTGGCGCAGGCCGAGTGAAAAAAAAAAGAACCAGAAAGCTCGCCTTCGCGCATAGCGTTCGCCGCAAGCGTATCCCGGTAAAGATTTCGGTTGTATAAGCTGCAGCTGCCGGGAAGCGGCAACTGTAGCACACGGAGCAGGAAGTTACGTAACTACACTTTCTAATGTAAAAGAAGGACCCGCCTAGCAACTGATTTCGTTTGTGTTCTGATTGCACAGTGCAAAGGTCACGCGTAGTTAGGACTCCCGAAGAGCAGCGTGAACACGATGAGCGGCGACGAGAACGGCAACGTCAATATGCACAATAACAGCGTATTTTTGAGCCCCTCCGATTGCAAAAATAACCTAAATAAAAATGAAGGAAACCCGCACCACCAAGGTATAGCAGGTTCAAGCCAATCAAAATTAAGTGAAGCAGGGCAGATACCCGAAATGTAATTTGAGGAAAAGCCAATTGTTGAGAAAAAAAAAAACGAGGTGAGTCGACAGAAAATGTATGTCATTACAAGTAGGGGCCAGGAATGAACGTCGGAATACCTGTCTGCATTGGCTTGTGGCGTGTGACGTCTCGTGTTTCGTCCAATTCTTTATTGGGTCACTGAGCATGCAGAAAAAACAGCAAAAAAAAAGGGAAAATAAAGAAGAAAGAATTAGGACGCCAGAAGAGGGCAGGGCCAGAGGAGGCATGCAGGTCCAGCAGGATTCCGGACATCTGGAGCAGAGCTTTGGGTAGGCCGGACTGCACAAGCCTGCAGACGTACTGGCGTGTAGTAGGTTCCTCTAGACAAAACGTAGTGGTATACTCTTGAAGGCTCGTGGCATGGCGTACTTTCCGTACATGTGACCGGAGGTCTCCGGTAGGTGTGACTTTACGTCAGGTATCCGAAGCATAGTGCAGTCCACTTGACTGCAGATCGACTGAAGATCTGCAAGAGACCTGAAAATGGTGGCAAGCAGGTTCAGTAGGTGTATCTTGGGCACAGACAGGGAATGGAGGAAAAACTAAAGGGCCGAGTCAAGAAAACAGGCGTTCCGTCTATAGTGTCCCCGGAGACAAGCTCCACCTTAGTTGGCATAACTAAGGAAGGTCGTGCTAGGGTTATAAGCAGGACCCATGGTTCAAGGCTGCATCACATTGGTTTATCGGATCATGTGATACCACAGCTTCACCGGCCAACGACCTTCACAGCGGGCATTGCAACCCATTTTTGCTTTCAAATTTTCTTTTTTATCATGATAAACATTAATTTCGCTATGGTGATTACCGAGGCGAAGTTGAAACGCAGACGAGAGCTTGCGCGACCAAGGAACGCGCAGATAACACAGGCTTCCGAGAGCGAGGATGACGTGGCGTGCCCTCCCCCTCACGCCACACCTGGCCTCGCCAGCGCGGCATAGGTGTACCCTATCGCCCGCTCTGTTCCGTCGAGGCACTCACCTGACGTGGCGCCGCAGCCAATGATAATTTAGGTGCCGTTTAACTGCTACAGACGCGGCCTTTTTCGCTCAATGGGACATTTCATGCCTTCGCATGAAAATGTACGTAGTTTCGACTGGTAAAGCATTCGCTCATAACTATATACTTATGTTCCAATGCCCCAGCGCAACGATGGGACAAGCGAATGACAAACGCACACACGCAATCAGTTTTACAGCGAAGCTGTTAGCCTCTCGTCGGTCGGCATTTTTCGTGCCCGCGTCCGTGGGTAAAATGTAGGCAGAACCCGGAGGCTGTGCAGTACCGGGCCGACCCGTAGCGGAAGTGAAGCAGGCCTCCGGCACTCAGCAAAGTGAAGCGAAAAGTGCATACATTCTTTGGATTCACGCATACAACATACAGAACAGCATTCGTTTCCATAAAAAAAACAAGCCTAAAACAAGCATTCGAATAACATATTTGATTACTAGCCCGCGAGAAATTAATGAGGGCGTTCTATATGCCGCTTCTCGACATATGCATCCATGGCATAATGGCTTCAATATCGGGCCTCTGTACCAGAGGTGGTAGAGGATAGCTTTAATAACCCTTATTCATGTATTACACAGTACTTTGTTGAAAGTGACGAGTTAACAAAGACTCGAAGCCGTTTGAAGCCAGAAGGACAAAGTTTAGGCAAATGTATGTGCTTTCCATAACTCGCATCCTGGGTGAACCACCCCGATTGCAGCTCCCGTAGTCAATCCCGCTGCAGCCCTGCTATGGGCAGGCCACGCAGAGCAAGGGCTCCCGAGGAACAGCGCGAATACGCGGAAAGTCGAAGGCAACGGAAGCGTCAATGTCAACAGCAGCATCGTGCACATGCCACAGATGGAGATCGTGCCCGAGAAGCCGAGCCCAAGCGCCAAGTCAGGGAGGAACCCAATGCTCTTGATCGAAAAGGTCAGTACAATAGACAAGCCCGGCAGGATGAAGGGTGTCCGCACCAGAGAAGCCGAGCGCAAGCGACGAGCCCGCCAAGACGACGATGAGCGCCGGCAGGCTGAGAACGCTGCGAAACGAGAGAGGTACCACGTGGATTATCACCACCATTATGCTCTAAAGTAATAACACATCTCATACCCCCATCAGCAGGCGTATAGTGGCCTTGCAACAGCTTCGCTGGACATCGAATTTCGCAGAGCCGGGGTGGAGAGCCAATTTTTTTTTTTTTAAACAGTCACAGCCAACACTGCGCACGCATGCACAGAGCAGCGGCCTGTGCGTGTATTTGCCGCTCTCTTGTCCCGTCTTTTGCGCTGCGTCGTTCGAAAATGTTGCCTTACCAAGTAGCTAAGATTCAGACCTTAGGGTAGTACATATCTGACCCATTTGTCGGCAAAGAAATCATTACTAATGGCCGGAAGAAAATTAACGCCAAGGTTGTACTTCTTTATTTTGCGCGCGGAAATGTCAGCCCCCCCCCCCCCCCCCCGTATACATCACTGCAAACTCACAAATTTCACGAGAAGCTCTCGTAATGAAAATAGAAAAAAAAAAATCTAAGTGCGAATGCCCGTCGACATGCGAAGGTAGAGGAGAAAGATGGTGTTCAACTGGCTGCTTCTGTGACGGGGAAACAATGCGTCCGAGGCCACAACAACACCACACTCGGCTGAGTCCCCAATTAGCTATCGTGAGTCATAGCCTTGTAAATAAAGACCTCCCATGTGACAGTATCATTTTTTTAATTTGGTCATTTCAGTGCTGGAAATGTTCTTTAAACTTGCTAGGCTCATTCCTTGGCTCGTTTACGAGTACAATAATATACAGTCATTCTTTACTGGTAAGCATTTAAGCAGACCCGCACAGACGGCGTAAAAATCTATGACGTCACGGCGACATGGTGCGGGAACTCTGGGGCGTCGTCGCCACTCTTCCCTCTTTTTTGCGTCATTTCCGGCTTAATAAGTGTGCTCTGTCGTTGAGAGTGCCCGCTTTCTTGAAGCAGACGCGTAATTTACTGTTATAGAGTTACTAAATATTCATGCTTAGCGTCCCTTAAAGTCGGCTCGCACGCTGCGCTTATCGCGTGCCGCCAAAATTTGTTTACCAGCCCGCCTTACCTGCACAATACAATACCGAAAAAAAAATAATTTCCTGCGTACGTGTCTGCGCATCGTTCCATTCTTTCCGAAGCGGGAGCTCCCGGCAACGCATCATTTACGCTGTTGCGCAATCCCCAAACTTTCACGGAGTAGCCGACCCGCGAATTTGAGCATCGGAACGGGGAACACTTTGTCCAGGCAATCTTCTCAGTGTAGCAGAAACTGAGGTTTTCATTTACGACGTTAGCATTATTAATGGATAAACCGGAATTTACGGGTAGAGTATCCAGGTATACGACTCCGCACGCGACATAACTTTGCGAGCGCAACCGGTTCGAAGCGCCCAATTCACCGCGGTGGCCCAGCGCGCTGCAGCTGAGCACGGGGTCGCGGGTGCGATTCCCGGCCACGGAGGCTGCATTCTGACGAGGGCGTAATGCAAGAGCGTTCGTATACCGTGCTTTGAGAGCACGTTAGAAAAAAAAAAAAAACTCCAGGTGGTTTAAATAAATCCGAGCCGCGCATTACGAGGTCCCTCGCGAGCCACTGCGCAGCTTCAAGCACGTTTCGGGGCGTTGCACCCCCAACAGTGTTGATCGAAGCACTGCGTATACGTTGGGTTCAATATGCAGAATAGGAACGGTGCAATCGTTTGAACCGGAGTGGTGGGACTCTTACAACCAGTTACAT
This sequence comes from Dermacentor variabilis, assembly GCF_050947875.1. NCBI lineage: Eukaryota > Metazoa > Arthropoda > Arachnida > Ixodida > Ixodidae > Dermacentor > Dermacentor variabilis. The sequence continues at coordinate 152,453,416 of NC_134569.1, read as the reverse complement.
TCGTTGTTCGCGTTTCGTTAAGCAACGGGTCCCCACTATAGGTAGAATAGGGAAGAAAAAACCGGCAGTCGCATTGTCAATTCGTGGTATACGCATAGGTTAAGCTTACAGGTTTAGATTATCTCGCGCATAACCGTGAACGCGTCCTCCCTTACGCTGCTGGTACGAGCGTTGTGCGCGCTACTAATAAATAAATGGCGTTCCTGCTGAGCGGGACCCCGCACCGCAGAGCCGCGGGAAGGCGTCCTTCGCGACGGCGCCTCGGAGGTTCGCCGGCCACTGATCCGACGGGCACGGGCCGTCGCTAAATACGTCACAGGAGCCCGCGGACTAGGGACCCCTTCCCCATTTCCCCTTCCCTGTCAGCGAACGAGCCATCGTACACCATCGAGCCGCAACGCTACTAGCGACGGCCCTCGTCACGCCGGCGTTATGAGACGGCCGGAAGCTGGCGGGGTGCTGCCCTTCTAACTAGTGTTCCTGTATATGAGCATATACAGGAACACTACTTCTAACCAGGCAGGGGCTGCCAGGAGTGCTGCGACGCGATCACGTGTCGGCTCCGCGCGGGGTTAGAACAAAGAATTTTTGTAAGCCTGCAGTTCATTGCATTAAATTCACTTGCGCGAACGTTAGGACAGGAGAAAAGCCCCTTCGTAACGACCCACCGACGACCACTCGCGTTCTCACCTAAGAGGAAGAAGCCTCAGCTCGGGCTCAACTCCGATGCCGCCTATTCGTATACACGTAAAACGCAGAAACGCTTTTCTGAGATAACCACTGGGCCCATTTTAATGAGATAAGTCGATTTTGAGAGAGAAAGTTTAATTCTAGTGACTGTCGGAGCCGGAATTTCGATTTAGGGCCTGAATGTTTTAAAATAAATTTTCAACTATTGGCAAGTTCGAAATAGAAGTAGAAGAACGAGGTTTACAAATCCGTAGCTCTGCGCCAGGAGCAAATGGCGCAAGTCTGTAAACTGCATCCGTTAGACCATCCAAAGCGGAGAAATTTGATATGCCAGTTGATATCTTACATGAGTTTGTTACATTATCTACAAGACACAAAATTTCTACTCACATATTAGTGGTTTACTTGACAGCCATGTATAATGCATCAATATCGGCCGCTTTAGATGTACTATTAGGTTCGATTTAAAATATTTTGATATCTCTTTCATTTTTGAGTTACAGAGTTGTAAACTTCATAGTTTCGTTTTCTTAAACTTTGCCAACTTTTATTAAATAATCGACATAAATAAATAAAAAAATTCGTAACGAACAGTCACTACACTTTACCTTTTGGTTTTATATGCAATATCATCAAATTCGGTGCGCTGGTTGTCAAGAAAAACGATTTCTCCTTTCTCATATTATATATATATATATATATATATATATATATATATATATATATATATATATATATATATATATATATATATATATATATATATATATATATGTATAGCTCCTCAGCTAAAGCCTCCTATTAATATTCTGGCCTCTTGACGCATAAAGCAGCCTACGAGGCGAGGTTCAATATCCTTGCTTTCCCCGAAATCTGATAACAGCGCCCAGTTCCTTGCGCGTTTCTGACACACGTAAGAAATACGACAGGTAACTCGCTTCAGTGGCATCCACGCCAGACATAAATATTCATAGCCATGCATTACGCGGTACCGGCTCAAAACAGCTCTGCATATAGTCTAAAGAAAGAAAGGAAGAAAGAAAGAAAGAAAGAAAGAAAGAAAGAAAGAAAGAAGCCAGTCGGTATCGACGTCAAGCTGACGTGCTCTGCAATAGTGAGAGCCCTTAAAAAAAAACAAAAAAAAATTTGCTCTCCTGTTACAGTATAACGTAGCTATAGCGGATGGCGGAATCGTTCGGTATATATACACCCGGGCTGTTTCCACTACACATCTCCGATGTGCAACGGTTTCGCGGCAGTAAAATGAACTGAGATTCCGCCAACGTCATAAGGTATTTTCCATTTTTTTTCCTGCCTACAGCGATCAGATTGGGACGCCGATGGTCGACGGTTATATTGCGAACTTGGGCTGGCAAACCCTGCTCCTCCCGGAGACAGGCGCACGCAGGTCAATTTGCCCGGTTCACGCTGCACGAGACAACCCGAACTCGCCCTGCTCTCCTCCTGAACGTTGAAATAGATGCACCACACGGCAGGACGCCAGAGAAAGAAGGAAAAAAAAGAGAACCGGTGACGTCCTGGTTATGACCTAAAACTTCGCAGAGGTTTCCCGCGCGCTGTTTGCTGCGTATAGGAATCCCGCGCCTCGTTGGAAAGAGCGAAGCAAACGCACAGGTTGTTGCCGCCGTCTCACGCACCGCCGTCGCTCGCCGTGTATGGGACGAAGCTTGCCGAGCTCCATGCCGTGACCACTCAGCCAGGGTCGGCCGAGCGGGCAATCGGAGAACGACGGCTGCTGCGTCAGCTGCGTCAGCTGCGGTCTGGCGGTAACGCGCGCGTTCGTGCTCGCGCGTGGCGCTGACTCGTACCTAAACAGGAAGCGCCCCATAGCGGTAACGGACTTTGCCGCCAGAGTGGCGGCCGCGAGAACAGCCAGTCCTCACGACGAGGCAGTATGCGGCGCATAAGCGCATCGAGCGTGCCTGCTGCTGAGAAAAAAAGAGAGAAGAAAAATTGTACCGATACGGCGCGGAAACAATGTGCCAGGGTTAAACCTGTATACATACACTGATACAATGTCTCCACGACGACTGTCCTTTCCGCGTCAAGTTCGCAGATGACTGCGCGTATTATTTCTTTTGAATATTTTTTTTTCTAGCGGTCTAGCCAGGAAGCTGCTGATGTGAAATATACTACATAAAAATTGAGCACTGTATGCGAGCTAACTGCCATTTTTCAGCGCTAACGAACCGGTGCCTCCCATCCCCCACCGCCCTACATTCAAATACGAATTCTACTTCACGAGGAGCACGAAATAGGTTCCTTTGTAGGAGGGCACTCTAGTCAAAGCGCATGGAAAAGTTTGCGTACGTGACCCTATCACCGTTTCGCAGATTTTTGCGCACGGTTTTTCCAAGTGTACCGCAGAATGCTTTTTTTTTAATAAATCGGTGTAGCCATCATGAACACGCGTGCCAGAGTAGAAGCGTTCTCGCTATCGGAACGCGCTATATAGCCTTCATACAATAAGCGCTTTTTATTTTTTTCGTCCCATAGTCACGCCGTATGTATAGTAAAGGGTTCCAGATGAAATCTTTCTACTGCTCATTTCCCTTCCTCCAGCATAGGGTAGCAAACCGGACGCTCTTCTGATTGATCTCCCTGCCATTCTCCTCCTTGCTTCTCTCTCTCTATTTCCAGGTTAATTATGGCCACCTGAGATTTCACTGCGTGCCATCCGGAGCTCGGTAGACGCGCATTTTGCTTTATTGATTTATTTTTTTGCTTGCACCCTCATCAGCGTGCTTCCGCTGCAGCTGTGAATCGACAGCGAAACGTCACATTCAGAGGCACAGCACCATACAGCCACAGGGCCGCTCAACGGATATGACTGGGGCTGGTGCAACACAGAGAGAACTTTATCTACACTCGAGATACCGACCACGGGCCATCGGGCTTACACGGCGATCGGGACTGCAGCAGCCAGCTCTTGGCTTCACCCGTACATATATAGTTCCTCTCACTCCTGCCCCCTGCCTCACAGTGGCACGGCCGTGGAATTTGCATTCCGGGGACATCAAGGTTTCCACTCTTCTTTAGTTCTTTCACTTGCGAGAACAAGTTATGCTCGACGTTTGTATTATTCGGTGTAGCTTCTTGTCTGAAGCCTCTTGTGTTGTCATGTGTGCCTTCGAGATCTACGCTCAATTGTCGTTTTACTATAGTGAGAACATATTATACCTATTGTTTGTATTTTAGGTGGTTAAAGTGCGTGCGCTTGTTTGTTTCGTTTGTCTCAAGCCGGTTGTGTCTTGTGCGCCGCATCGCGCAGGAATAAAGAACAAAAAAGGCGTAATAAAACGGCAACGTGGGATTAAAATTTTAAAGGCAGTCGTTGTTATTCGCAGAGTGCACGCTAGATAACACTTAAATCTTCTTTTGAATATAATTTTGATCTTTGCCTCCAATACTAAAAAAAGTTATATGTCTGCTAAGGAGCCGTTTATATACAGTGGCATTGACTGACCTTTACAGTGACCTTCTGATTTCACGGTTATGGGTGCCTCCTTGTCAGCAGTGTTTTTCGTTCTTATGTTTACCTCCAACAGTTCTTATACAAATAATTGATTATGTTGTATTCTTGAATTTCATGTTAGTTATTCTGCGTAAGCCCTACTGAAAAAAGAAACGTGTGCCCCATAACTCCCTTATGCCATAATGTCATATGACATCGGAAATAACGGGTTCTTACATGAGATCCTATGCGCTTCATATCGGATTATTGGAGCATACGGATTTTCTTTTTTTCGATGCTCCATTGCGTTTGTCACGTGCATTGCACTGAGTGCTACATCAGCTAAAATGCAGCTTGATGCGTGCAGTTCTATCCTTCTGAATCCCGACACGAGTTCTTGTACAATGCAATTTTTTATCTTTTTATTCATCACTGCCACCGTGTAAGCCGTGTTGCAAGGGAGCCGAGAACCCCGTCAGGCCGGTTCGCCTTTAAGTTTCGGTTTCATCTTTCTCTGAAAGCAAAGGAAAAAAAAAATTCGAACTTCAAACGGCGTTGCTATATATACCAGGCCGCAGCAAACACAAAGGCTTCTTCTCCAAGTCACGTAGTATCTTCGTCCTGACGGCGCAAGTTCGCAAACGCGCACTCGAAGCAGTGACTGACGAGTAATCGCGCATACGTCGGCGGCAGTCCGCGTGTATGTGATACACGCTGAACTTGCTGTCGCAAGTCTTTTTCAGTCGCAGTTTTATGCGAGCAGGCTTTGTTCCACCTCTTTCTTTATTTTCTTTGTGAGGGAGAAATTGATACTTCGCATGGTCAGTGACCGAAAGGCGGAAAAAGGAGAGCGACCGGCTTCTCCGAATCTAACACGGCCGAGCGACCGACGTAACACGAATCGGCATTTAAGCCGTCCGTCCCCCACTTCCGCCAGCCTGAAAGGCTATTCCTCACCGACTGCCTCTCATCCTCTCCTTACCTTCGCACCCTCTCCTTCAATTCTTCAGAAGACCCGGCCCCATCGACTTGGTAGCGTAACGTGCCGCGTCGCCACAGCGCAAGCTCCTTCTCGTAATCTCACCTTCGCAGAAATCCAATCCTCCTTTTGTCCTTAATTGAATAAGCGCTGATCTCATAAACCTGTCCGCTGTCCCACTCCTTCACCCTGCATTTTCCTCCGATGTAAAGTAATCGTAAGCTTTTTACCGGAGTGACTTCCATTCATCTTATGTTTATGAGTTTCAGCTCTGCTTGCAGAGCTGAAGTACGTGTGATTGCCCCACTTGCCACTTCTTTGTTCGTATTGCATGTGGGTTCTCAAGAGTTTCACTTCCCTTTCTTTCTTTCTTTCTTTCTTTCTTTCTTTCTTTCTTTCTTTCTTTCTTTCTTTCTTTCTTTCTTTTATTTTATCGTCACGTAAAAAGCGTCGAGTATTTCTTCAATTATCCCTCGCTTTATCTCGTTTGTTCAATGCCGAGGTTCTCAAGGAGTGGTTCGTAATTAGCTCTGCCGCGAAGTGCTTATGTTAATTTAATTTCCCTACGAGCATTCAAGGGGTTTAAGACCAGTGTGATAAACCAGGGCTCCAATCTGCGTTGTTTCCGAACATCGCTGCGCGGTATTTCAACAAAACAATTTTTATGCCAATCTCTTCCCGTACGTTCATTTCAACCCTCCTCCCCTTCCACCCCCTCTCCTTCGCTCCAATTACAATTTGCTTGCGCAATGTCACCAGCAGTCACGCACAGTCGTGTGGACACTCGTGTTTCAAGGAACTAACATCAACAAGGTGCCAGGCAGCAGAGAAGAAAGCTTCCCCTCTCCCGCCTCCCCTTATCGTTAGGTACGTGCAACGTCTTTCGCTTCACTGCAAGACGATCCCGCGACGGGAAGCGCGGAAGAAAGCGACAAGGCGAAGGCACGGGAAACAAGACGTGCGCACCAGCCGAGCAAACAAATAAGGAATGGGAGATGGACGAACATCGGCACGCATAGCAGTAGGTGGGAAGGTGGGGACGACGCGGTGAGCACACACTACACAGAAAAAGGAAAAGAAAGACACGGTCCCGAGCCGGGCCCGGCTCTCCCGTTTCGCATTAATGTATTGATCGCCCGCGGCGGCGGCCTGGAAGGACTGCCGTCGCGAAAGGAACGGCCTCGATGGATGAGCAACAGCCAGGGTGGAGGAGCGCGCCGTCACCGCGGCTGTGCCGCGTCATCCCCGCTCGATACGGCTCCCGGAGGAACGCGCGGTCACCGCCAGCTGGCGCCGAAGTTTAGAACGCACGAGGGACCGATAATCAATCGGTCAAACCGATAAACGACTAATTAAGTTATCGGAGCGCGCAAAAAGAAAGAACGACAGGGAAGCGGCCGCGAAGAAACCTTGATAACAGCAATAAGGAGGTCTAGCACGTGAAGCGCTAAGTCGCCGTTGAGAAGTCACCTGTGCGGATCATAGCGACTGGAACGGTTGGGGAAGGCTAGTCATATCGCATAGGACCGATCGACTTCCATATCGCGACCGTGAGTGCCTGTTTGAGTGGGCGAGTGAGCGAGGAATAAGTGAGAGATTGTGACGGTGAAAGATGAGAGTTACTAAAAGCCGCTTGGGGGCACGCCCCTCTTCTCGTATAAACGAGTCAAAACACGCGCTGACTCGCACCTTCAGTACATCTGGCACAACAAGAATGGATCAACAACAAGTGCCTCTATGCTTCGCGCGCCACGCGAGACTGAGAATAGTGGCGCTTGCGTGCGCGTTTCGGAGGCCACATATGGCGGCGATACTCCACGTAGCGAACGCGCATGTTGCGCACATAGTGAAGGAGTCGTTCTTGAGGAGATGGTGCTACCTACCTTTAGAACGTGCTGCTGTCTCAGTACACAAGCGTGAGTTCAGAGCCGCGGGAATCGCCGGAGCCTGCTTATTCGTTAGGTCATCAACCCCCTTTCTCAGCACCGGCCCGCTCAATAACGGCCCGTCGGCGACTCGACTCCCAGTCCTAGCATCTCGCGGCGAATCTGGGTTCTGTTGATGGCGGTGGCAAGTTACGGCAGGAGCAAGCGGAAGAATCGGAGGGTGCATCGTGCCATGAAGCCGCAATCCGGCTGTAGCCTGTCGTAAGCAGCTGCTGGGACTGCAGCTACTCGGCGATGCGTGCTGGTACGCTACAGGGGATACGTGAAATTCTGCAAGGACACTTCCCCGCACATCCGAGTTTCACCTACACAAAATGCCGCCCGTCACCCCAAATGTGAAAATAACGAAGGAGGACACCAGCTGGCGTCGCTTATCCTCTTCACCACATTTTCCTTCCTATATATACTCTGCTTGAAGCCTATACCCGCAGCTCAATGGTGCCGTGAGTGGGTGGTGAGCTACTTTGTGTAGGGGCAACCTTTTAGTGGGGAAAAGCCAACTTCCAGTCTTTCTTACATACCCTATTACGCAGAGAAAGTCCATGGGACGCGCACTGTGCTCGACAGAGCGCACTTCGTTAGATGTGCGCGCGTGCGCGATCTTCGCTTGGACAAGGAGATAAGATAGGCTGGAATAAATGCGATAACGCTCCTCTCATGAGCGCGTAGCCTGTGTACACAATGACGCGCAGGCGGTTCTACGCTTTTAATAAGTCGTTTGTTGTTTACCTTTTTTTTTTCTTAACTAGGCCATCTACTTTCACGTACTGTTATTTCTTATATTCCTCCTACGGTAGATGTGTGGCTGTATTCGCGTGAGTAATCTCATATCTCAGTTATCGATATCTGTGTACGTTAAATAAACGGAGAGAAGAATAAGCACAAGCTTGGCGTAAATTTTTCTAGTAAAATGGAGCCATGCGTAAATGAGAGAAAGGGAGAAATCGTGAGCCGTTTTACAATACTGTTTGCAATTAGAATTCGTGTTTCCGTCTGTATTCTTCCCTTATGTTGTTCTTTTTTTTACGTGGAGAGGAGGCTATGCGCATGATATTACTCGCGCGCTATATGCAAAAAAAAATCTTATTCCAGTTCGGAATTCAACCTACGTCAGCTGCGTGGGAAGCTAACGTTTACCGTGGCGTTAAGCGCACTTTCGAAGCTGTGTCTTTAATTGGCTCGGCGGAATCTATGGTCGTCCATCTGGCCTCATGAAGGGACAGCAGAGAGAGAGGAGAGCGACGGGATGTGGAGAGGGCAATTTGGCGCGCCGCGGAGCTAGCTGACAGGCAGCTTGCTTATCACGTGGCGTTTCGAGTAGGAGGGGCGCATTCAGAAGTGGAGCGTCAGAAGTGATGGCGGCTTTAAAGTGTGCGTGGGTGGTATAAATAACCATGTTTGGAGGAATATCGTTCCAGTCCATCGCGGGGCGCACAAAAAAAGAAAAGGAATGTAGGTGGACCATTGTTCGAGCACGTGGTGGGTGCGCTGGTTCTTAGGGGCTTATAAGGCTAGAGATCGGGTGAGCTGGTTCGATAACGAAGCTGCGAACAGGTAATGAATGACAAAATTTGAGAAAAAGACAAATCCTGAACGTGTCACTGTAGTTTTCTCTCTCCCATATATATATATATATATATATATATATATATATATTATAGGACACGGTGCTACTAATTATATGAAACAGAATAAAATGAAATCAGAAAGAATAGTTGTCATAAACATAAAAAAATGAAGACAAAGAATAACATTAGGGGATCACGCAATTGTAGTAGTTGCGCGTCTTCTTATAGTGGTCATATATTTCCAATGGTTATGCGCGTGTCTTGTTGCCTAATGGGGCTAGTCAAGCTGTTGCTAGGCATTTTGCCCCTACCATCCTTACCGCTTCTGACGCTAATGCACTCGCGTGGTGAATATTGCATTACGCAGTACGATATATGTTTTTTCTTTTCCACTGTTACATATACGCTTCCAAAATCCCCTGTCCTAACTGAGAAACAAACCGTAGCAAAAATAACAAACAATAATAATAACGAATAATAATAATAATAATAATAATAATAATAATAATAATAATAATAATAATAATAATAATAATAATAATAAGCAATTGCTTCGGTTTCACTGCAGAACGACCAGTGTTGCGTTTCGCCTGCGACACGCGGTTTTGCCGGCGCGACTGCGGCGGGGCGGCAGACATTTTGGCCCGATCGTCGTCGCCGCAACGCTCCCCGCCAGGTGTTTCCAGGCGTTTCCAGGCATGTTCCGATGCCACGTGTCTTCATGTGCGTGTGTGAGTGTATGTGTCATTGTGCCTGAACCAGGCGATGCGAAAGCAGGGATCACCCTCTCATTCCAGTCATTGTGCCTGAACCAGGCGATGCGAAAGCAGGGATCACCCTCTCATTCCAGTCATTGTGCCCGACCGGCAGCGCTACGACAGTGTGCGTCACCATTAGCCCATTGTACATTCACGTGCTCGTCTATTGAGGGGTTCCTTCTTGCCCTCAACTGCGAGAGTATAAAAACAGCTGCCCCCGGACGCCAAGAGGAGGGCTCCGATTTCTTCTGTTGAGTAAAGTGCTCTCCCGTCTCTCTACTTCGGTCAACCTGACCGCCAACTCTTTGCGATGTTAAAATAAACAAGTTGTTTTGTTGTTACCAGTCGACTCATGCTTTGCCGGGACCTTCGGATGCTTCCAGTTCTACCCCAGGCCGCCAGGCCAACGCTACCCTTGGGGCTTGCGACCCAGGTACAACCACGGGCGTCAGCGCCGAGTTCCCAACAGATCGTACCAGCGGTGCGATCCAAACATCTGGTTGGCAGCGGTGAGATCGCCTCCGACTTCAAACAACTGTCTGCCAGCGGTGAGATCGCGACAACGGAGGCCAGCAGCGAAGATATGCAGTTGACTGTATGCTGAGCAGCTCAACGACGATCCGGGAGCAGTGCAACGAGCCCTGTGTGATGACTGGTTGCCTGCAGCGGAACGACTGCGCTGGACTCTTGGCTGCGAGGTTTGGTGAGTGCGGGACTTTCTTCTTCTGAGCTTTGCCAGGCTTTTGTTAGTGTCAGAAACAGAGCTGGTAATTGTGGTTGTCGTTGCTGCCGGGTTAGTTTGCGGCAAGACAATAGTAAGCAGTAGAGAAAGCAGCATTCAGAGCAGCCATGGATTTGAAGTCGTTGCGCAAACCGAAATTGTTGGAGCTTGCAAGAGAGTTGGGTCTGGATGTCTCGGACAAACTCAGAAAACCAGAACTGCTAAAGGCTATTCTTGAGTTAGAAGCTGAGGATGACGAGCTGTCGGAATGCCTTGAGACCATTGAGGAAAGGGAGACTGCAAAAAGACAGGAGCGCGAACTTAAAGAGCAAAAAGAAAAAGAAGAGCGCGAACTTAAAGAACAGAAAGAAAAACAAGAGCGTGACCGTCAACACGCTTTGGAAATGAAGCGTCTCGAGGTAGAGATGGAACGCGCTCGTAATGGAAGTCAGGCACACGGTGCAGGAGAACGAGTATTGTTCAAAATGACTGACCTGATGCGGCCGTTTAAGCTTGGAGAGGACATTGGTTTGTTCCTGGTTAACTTTGAGCGAACGTGCGAGAAGCAGGCGTTCTCTCGGGAAACGTGGCCACAGCGCTTGCTCACTTTGTTACCCGGCGAGGCGGCCGACGTAGTCGCTCGCTTCGATAGAGAGGAGGCAGAGGATTTCGACACAGTGAAATCGAGTCTTCTAAAAAAGTACCGGCTGTCTGCGGAGGCGTTCCGTCGGAAGTTTCGGGAAAATGAGAAAGGCAAAAGTGAGTCATATACAGAGTTTGCGTATAGGCTTATGTCGAACATGCAGGAGTGGCTAAAAGAAGAGAGAGCGTTTGGTGACCACGATAAAGTTCTGCAGTGCTTCGGGCTAGAACAGTTTTATAGTCGGTTACCGGAGAACGTGCGATACTGGGTCTTGGATAGGCCAGACGTTTGTACGGTGGCTAAAGCCACTGAGCTAGCCGAGGAGTTTGTGACGCGTCGGGCTCGCGGAGCTAAGGACGGTCAAAAGGGTGAATTTGGCTCGAAGTTTGAGAGGCCAAAGTTCACGCCCATGAGAGCAAAGGGGAACACGCGTAGTGCGGATGCGAGTGGAAGCAGTGCGACCGAACCTAAGGAGACGGCGGCAGCCGAAGCCGAACGCAGAAAGCGGTTCGAGATGAGGCAAGCGCGCGTTTGTTATACGTGCCAGAAGCCGGGTCACTTTTCGGCGCAGTGTCCGGAAACAACACCAAAAGTTGTGTTTTTTTCATAAGGCAGCACTGACGAGAACATGAATCTTCTCGAGCCTTACATGCGAGACCTCCTCGTGAACGGGAAAGAGTGCCGAGTGCTTCGCGATTCCGCAGCTACCATGGATGTAGTTCACCCGTCTTATGTAGAACCCCATATGTTCACGGGCGAGTGCGCATGGATCAAGCAAGCCGTGGAAGCTCATAGCGTGTGTCTGCCAGTAGCAAGGGTGCTTATTGAAGGACCTTACGGAGCGCTTGAGACGGAGGCGGCAGTGTCATCTATGCTGCCACCCCAGTACCCGTACCTATTTTCAAACAGGTCCGATCACCTCCTGCGCGAGAAGGGGCTTTTGTTTGGTGAAGCTAGTGTTCAGGCCTTAACCAGATCGAAGGTTCGGGAGCTCGCTGCAAAGGCGGTAGTTGCGGGGCCGACGTTATCAAACAACGAAAAAGGGTCAGAGGCGCAGCAAGCCGATAATCAGAGCACGCCCGAACTGAATAAAATTGAGTCTGTAGCGTTGAAGGCGCCAGATACTGGAGAGGAAATGCCCGACACGGGAAAGTTAGAAGAGCTATCTACTGATTTGCTCATCGCGCCTACGTCAGACGGACTTGATAGGTTGCTAAAAGTCAGCCGGTCGGCTTTGATAGCCGAGCAAAAGAAGGATGGTAGCCTAGAAAACATACGCTACAATGTCAAGGAAGGTATCGCCAGGAAAAATGCGCGTTTTGTGGAAAGAGGTGGAGTCCTGTACCGGAAGTATCTAGACCGCAGAGGAGTGGAGTTCGATCAGCTGATCGTGCCTCAATGCTATCGTCAGGATCTGTTGCGCTTGACGCATGGGGGTTCGTGGTCCGGACACCTAGGAGTTAAGAAAACTAAGGACCGTCTCTTGCAAGAGTACTATTGGCCAGGGTGTTTTCGGGACGCAGACCACTTCGTGAGGTCATGTGACACCTGTCAGCGGGTGGGCAAACCAGGGGACAAATCAAGGGCGCCGTTGAAATTGGTACCTATCATAACGGAGCCTTTTAGACGGCTCGTTATAGATACAGTGGGACCTCTGCCGGTAACAGCCACGGGGTACAGACACATTTTGACTGTTATCTGCCCAGCGACAAAGTTCCCTGAAGCAGTGCCGCTTAAAGAACTCAGCTCAGTTGAGATAGTTAATGCACTACTGTCCATATTTGCGCGAGTTGGTTTCCCTGCGTAAATCCAATCAGATCAGGGCACAGTGTTTACTAGCGCTTTGACGACAACTTTTCTCGAAAGGTGTGGGGTAAAGCTGTTACACAGCTCAGTGTACCACCCACAGTCGAATTCCGTTGAGAAGCTCCACTCCGTCATGAAGCGCGTGTTGAGAGCCTTGTGTTTTGAACATCAAACTGACTGGGAGCTGTGTCTGCCTGGGGTGATGTTTGCGTTAAGAACCGCGCCGCATGCAGCTACGGGGTTTTCGCCAGCTGAACTGGTGTACGGTCGCTCGCTTCGGTCTCCGCTTCGCATGCTTCGAGAATCGTGGGAAGGTAGGGGCGACGACCCAGTCGTGGTGGAGTACGTACTTAAGCTCCTCGAACGCTTAAGAAGGGCACAGGAGTTGTCAGGTGAAGCAATGACAAAGGCCCAGCAGAGGGCCAAGGTTTATTATGATCGGACAGCCAGGGCCCGTCGTTTTGAGGTGGGCGATGAGGTCATGATATTGCGCACATCGCTAAACAACAAACTAGACGTGCAGTGGGAGGGCCCAGCACGAATTGTTCAGAAAGTGTCGGACGTTAACTACGTGGTAAGTCTGCCAGGAAAGCGGAAAGCACAGCAAGTTTACCACTGTAATCTGCTCAAACCTTATAGACAAAGGGAAGCAGTGGTGTGCATGATGGTAAACGTTCCTGAAGAGCTTCCGGTCGAGCTTCCGGGACTAGGCTCAGTGACGAACAGGGAAGACACCGGTCAAGTCATTAGTGACCTTATCAGTAAAGCACCGCTGTCGCCCGAGCAGAAAACCGAACTACACCAGCTATTACAAGAGTTTCAAGGTCTGTTCTCTGAGAGGCCTGGTAGGACTTCTGTACTTACTCATGATATAGAACTTACCTCCCCAGAGCCAGTACGATCCAAGGCGTATCGGGTGTCACCCCGCCAGAGCGATATTATGGAGGCTGAGGTAAAGAAAATGCTACAGCTCGGTGTTATTGAGGCAGGTGAGAGTGATTATACCTCCCCTTTGATTTTAGTTGAGGTACCGGGCAAGGAACCTCGTCCTTGCGTCGACTACCGCAGGCTTAATTCCATCACTAAGGATCAAATTTATCCGATCCCTAACATCGAGGAGCGCCTTGAGAAAGTTAGTAGCGCTCAGTTTATTTCCACCCTAGATCTTGTCAGGGGTTATTGGCAGGTTCCACTTACAGAAGAGGCTAGTAGGTATGCGGCGTTCATTTCACCAATGGGAACATTCCGTCCTAAAGTGTTGAGTTTTGGTTTGAAGAACGCGCCATACTGTTTTTCAAGCCTCATGGATAAAGTGTTGCGGGGACAGCAAGAATTCGCTTTACCGTATCTAGACGACGTAGCGATATTCTCCGCATCCTGGTCTGAGCATATGACACACTTGCGGGCAGTGCTAACCCGCCTGCGCGAAGCGGGCTTGACAGTAAAGGCTCCTAAGTGCCAGTTAGCACAGGCCGAGGTTGTCTACCTCGGTCACGTGATTGGTCAGGGTCGTCGCCGCCCCTCTGAAATAAAAGTGGCCGCTGTGCGAGACTTTCCGCAACCACGCACCAAGACCGATATTCGGTCGTTCTTAGGTGTCGCCGGCTACTATCAGAGGTACATCCCTAGGTACTCTGATATCGCGGCTCCCCTGACGGATGCTCTAAGAAAAACAGAGCCTCAAACAGTCGTCTGGGACGAGACAAAGGAAAGAGCTTTTAGCGCCCTAAAGAGTGCCCTAACAAACCAGCCTGTGCTACGATCGCCAGACTATACAAAAGGGTTCGTTGTTCAGTGCGATGCTAGTGAGCGAGGCATGGGCGTTGTACTGTGCCAACGGGAAAATGGAGAAGTAGAACACCCCGTCCTGTATGCTAGTCGTAAGCTGACCAGTCGTGAGCAGGCGTATAGCGCCACCGAGAAAGAGTGTGCGTGTCTCGTGTGGGCCGTTCAGAAATTGTCATGCTATCTAGCCGGCTCGAGGTTTATCATTGAGACGGATCACTGCCCTCTCCAATGGCTGCAGACCATCTCTCCCAAAAATGGCCGCCTCCTGCGCTGGAGCCTCGCTTTACAACAATATTCCTTTGAGGTGCGTTACAAAAAGGGGAGTCTCAACGGTAACGCCGATGGCTTAAGTCGAAGCCCCTAACGTAGGAATCAGCCTAAAAATTGTTTGTTACTGATGTTTTTCTTCCTGAGGCAGGATTTCTTTTAACATATTGCTTTTGTTTAGTATTTCAAAGTGATGATATGCTTTCTAGTGCAATTTTTCAATTTGTGGACGCGTTCTGAGTGATGCTAGACTACTGTAAGGAACTAGGCAGTGGTATAAAAAGGGGAAAGAGCCTGGCAGGGCTTAGTGAGGGTTGTGCCGTGCTTGCTGACTGAGCGGTTGAGTTTCAGCGTAGTTCTAACGCTTGCCGGGAACGAGAGCAAAAATGTGAACTCTCCCGAAGTCACTTTGCAGTGTCCCGTGCGAACCTGAACGAGAGAACGAGGCCTTCTCTGTGCGCTGCGCTCAAGAAACGTCGAGGGACGCCCGACTTCGGTTATGAGCATCATCATCGAGCGACATCCCTCCGGACAGCGGATGCAGTCCCCTGTCCATCGGGATCTCCTTCCCCCGGCGGGGCGGTCTGTTGCGTTTCGCCTGCGACACGCGGTTTTGCCGGCGCGACTGCGGCGGGGCGGCAGACATTTTGGCCCGATCGTCGTCGCCGCAACGCTCCCCGCCAGGTGTTTCCAGGCGTTTCCAGGCATGTTCCGATGCCACGTGTCTTCATGTGCGTGTGTGAGTGTATGTGTCATTGTGCCTGAACCAGGCGATGCGAAAGCAGGGATCACCCTCTCATTCCAGTCATTGTGCCTGAACCAGGCG
The DNA here is from genome assembly GCF_050947875.1 of Dermacentor variabilis. Classification (NCBI taxonomy): domain Eukaryota; kingdom Metazoa; phylum Arthropoda; class Arachnida; order Ixodida; family Ixodidae; genus Dermacentor; species Dermacentor variabilis. The sequence continues at coordinate 152,437,949 of NC_134569.1, read as the reverse complement.
ATGCGAAAGCAGGGATCACCCTCTCATTCCAGTCATTGTGCCCGACCGGCAGCGCTACGACAGTGTGCGTCACCATTAGCCCATTGTACATTCACGTGCTCGTCTATTGAGGGGTTCCTTCTTGCCCTCAACTGCGAGAGTATAAAAACAGCTGCCCCCGGACGCCAAGAGGAGGGCTCCGATTTCTTCTGTTGAGTAAAGTGCTCTCCCGTCTCTCTACTTCGGTCAACCTGACCGCCAACTCTTTGCGATGTTAAAATAAACAAGTTGTTTTGTTGTTACCAGTCGACTCATGCTTTGCCGGGACCTTCGGATGCTTCCAGTTGTACCCCAGGCCGCCAGGCCAACGCTACCCTTGGGGCTTGCGACCCAGGTACAACCACGGGCGTCAGCGCCGAGTTCCCAACAGATCGTACCCGCGGTGCGATCCAAACACCAGGGAGCGGGAAATCGTCAGGCAAGATCCGCGCCTACAGAAATTTAGGGCGGAAAGTACGGCAAACCATGGAGCCTCACGACTGAAAAAAAAAAATGCGGTAACAACAACAACAACAACAACAAACCTGAGATCGCGCGCACTCCATTAGCGGCCTATCCAGCAGGGACCAAAGCAAACACACGCGCACACACAGGCGCTCACCTTGATCGCGCAACCGGACGAGGCACTCAGAAAGCGCATCTGAACACTTCGCTTCACTTGAAGGCAGAAGAGTAAAAGCGCTCACGTCGTTGACCTATGCAGGGAAGAGAGAAGTAAAGAAACGCGTCTCTCCAACTTCGAAACTTGCTTTTTTTTCCTACATTTTTTTTTCACCCCCTCGAGTGAGCTCGGCACAACCAAACGAATATTCTGCACAGCTGTCTCGGCTACATGTGCACTATTTATACTAAGATTTTGTTGTTGTTGTTGTTGCTGTTGTTGTTGTTTCTGCTGCTTATCGATCTTTATCTCTCGCTGTTGGTTGGAAAAAGCACGGCCTAGCTTTTGAAACGAGAGCCAGAAAAACAAGATATTTAAATGTCCTTCGCGCGTGAGAGCTGTAAGTAGCAATCCAAACAAACAAACAAACAAACAAACAAACAAAGCCGCCAGCAATGGTTCGGCAGGACGACGGTCGCTTCTGGCGCGGCTCTCAAGCGCGCCGTATTTCCCACCCCCGTTTCCGGGGATGATAATAAAACACCGACATAAATGCGCGCGTTCTTCGGTGAGGCTGCCGTGTGCATTGGCAGAAACAGGGTCGACCGTGGCAGCGAAGATCAAAGTTTCCGCAGCGTAGTGGCAGCCGGTGCGAGACATGTCGGGTGCGCTGAACATGTCGCCACCGTCGCCAGCGAAGTCCCACGATTTTTGTTTTCATTTTATTTTTCGTTCGGCGCGACATCGATCAGGTCTGCGCCAGATCCCCCCTCCCCACCACCCCACCACCCCCCAAAAAATTTTTTTAAATGTTAAAGTCTGCATAGGTGCGCGTATGCTTGTGCTCGGAAGTATATACCTGTACACAAGATTCTGTGCTGGCGGAAAAGTGAACACGATTTAAAACGCGAGCAACGGAATTGAGCTGGGGCCTTATAACGTAAAACTATTCCAATATGTTTTTATTCCAATATCCTGACGTCAAATTTGCGTAACTGCCGACGCAAGCATCGGGCGGTGTCCCAAAGGATTGTCTAGACAGACCAATCATACGCTCTCTCCTCGTTCATAGGAGGTCACTTTTGTTTGCTTGAAAAACGAATAACATTGCCTACACTGAGCGTCTTGTCTTATATAATTGGCTGACAAGAGGCAAGGAGCACGCTCAAGTGGAGAGGGATTCGATGGGGCCGAGCCATTGCACTGAAAATGGATAACCGGATCAAGAGGGTGGTGCCGGCGTCTGCGGTAGGTCCGTTTTTCCTTACTTAGCTTGCGGTGGCTTGTCGAAAATTGCGGCGACATGCAACGGAAGCTTAAGAATGAAGCTGAAACGGATCCTCAGCAAAGAAGAGTTGGCAGAACGAGATCGTAAAGGTGCCGAAAGTGCTCGAAAATGTTACACGGCCACGCAAGAAGTTTTGTTATACGCAACTAAACCCATGTACTCCAGCAGGTGCGACTCGCCAATGCCTGAACGACTGGCGGCAGCCATCTTTTATTCCTGTCGGAGCGGGGGCAGCCTGCGGCTACTCCGAAGGAAATTCAGTTTTTTTAGGCATATTAATGCATCTTTATCGCGTACACGTCACTTTGACGCGGTGAGTTTCTGCGATTTTGTGACGTCACGTGACAAGCAGGTGAAGTGGGTGCAGCCCGAAAGCTTTTAATTGGACAATAGCCTAGGGCTAATGGCGAAAAGCGGTCGAATCAGAAAGAAATATTTTTCTTTTGTTTGATCAAATCATGCATAATCAGTGTGTACACGTCGTATCAGATGGGGGACCTATCACGGTTTTCGTGACGTCGCGTGACAGACATGTAGGTTAAGGGGGTTGGTCCAAAAAAGTTTTCGACCAATCGGGGATGGCTGATCGCAGAATTGAAACAGAAAAGTTTGGAATAGTTTTACGTTATAGCGCCCCTGGTCGCGCTGTTTTTACGTCGATAGATGTGCGAGCACGGCCGTGCTGGAACCCTAGCACTGAGTGAGGTACGCGTCTTGAAACTACCAATAGAGAGCTCGATATTAGAGGGGGCTTGCGTTCCGTCTGTGCATGCTCAAGCCGCTTACCGTACCCTCACCTAAAGCTCTCTACTAGCAACACGCCAATGGTATGGTATGGTATGGAGAACTTTATTGGGTCCTGAAGGTCAACCATACGTTGACGCGGGCCGCTCCCACGTTGGGACTGTCAGGCCGAGCCCTTCAGCCACATCGCGGGCCTTCTGGACTGCCCGTAATTGGTCAGAGAGTGATTCACTGTGTAGCATTTGCCGATGTCTTATTCTTATTAAGGGTCGCGTGCCTCGTATACATTTATTCGAAAAAGTGTGTCACCTGTTCAAGCGGACGACGTCCGCAAATGTCGTGACACAAAATGAAAGAAAAAAATACTACGTTGCTCGAAACTACTAACAACGCAGAACCATGCCTTATAATTATTTTCTTTTTCAAAACTTTGCCTGCTTTTGTCCAAATGTGTTACAGCAGCGTACATTTGCTCACTGACAGCCAATTCTATTGAGCGACAGTTCTGACCAAATCTTGTACGTACGGGTTCGTTCAGGACTGGTAACCACTTATTTTACAGGAGTGATCAGTGCGTGCAGATATAGTATTCGGTGGGATTAGGCAACTCTCTCATTTCCAGTCGATCTTTAAATGATATGTTAACACCGTAATAATCTTTCTCTTCGCGAAAATAGTTTCTAGAGCAAGTTCTTTTTCAGTGCAGCGCACCAGTGGAGTTTCCCCTCTGTGCCTACCCACATAGCTGCTCCATTAACGATTCGTCATGTTCTATGCCAGTGCCCGCAGTACAGTGTGCACAGACAATCGCCCTCCGTCGTGCTGAACCAGTTGCACGACCAGCCTCTGCCGGAAGAAAGAATTCTGAAACATCGACGCGACTTGACATCGCAGCAGAAGCTTGCCATGCAAGACCTCCTGCGCTTCTTGAGATCGACCGGCCTGTGGGAACACGCCTGTGGTTGGAACGCCTTTACTGTTACCTGTTTCCTTTGTTTGTTTGTTTTTTTGTTCCTTTTCTTTTCTCCTCTCGCTCTTCGCCGTCTTTACAACCCCTATATACCCCACCCCTGTGCAGGGTAGCGGACCGGAAACTCGATCGCCTCTGGTTAATCTCCCTGCCTTTTCTCTCTCTCTCTCTCTCTCTCTCTCTCTGCTCAAGTTTGAATATTCTTACATGTTTTCATATCAATTTCCTTGCTACCGCCCGATCACAAAGAGCGCAAGCATATATTTCACCTGCCGCGGCAGCTTAGCGGCTATGGTGTTGCGCTGCTAAGCACGAGGTCGCGGCATCGAATTCCGGCAGCCACATTTCGACGTGGGCGAAATGCAAAAAAAAAATTCCCGCGTCGCGTGCATTTGAGGGCACGTTAAAGATCCCCTGGTGGCCAAAATTAATCCGGAGTCCCCTACAACGGCGTGCCTCATAATCAAATCGTGGTTTTGGAACGTAAGACCACATAATTCCATTCGACAAGCATATATTTCAACATTGAGCTGTCAGATCAAACCAAGTCTATACTGCCGTATGACTCTCCCAGAGCCCTCGACGCACCACTTCGGCGTGAAAGTGCACCTTTTCTTTATCAATTTATTTTTGTACTTTTTATTCATACATATTTTTTAATCTGCCTAAGTGCGCGCCCAACGGTATGACCTTTCCGCACAAAAATGTCCACAGCAAGATAAGAGGGGAAAAAATAAATAAAGAAAAAGAAAACGTGCATAGGCGTTCCTTTGGCGGCACCATTTGAGCCCTCCGTAGGCGCATGCAAAAAAGTTGGGAGGGGACGATATATACAAGACTACGCAATATAAAAAAAGCAAAACAAATAAAATACAAAACACAATAGACGCCGCGCTTCGCCCGTCGGGACCTGTCACAAGCCCGCACACGCAGACGACGAAACACACGAATTTGGGGATGAATATCGACGTTTGGCGTCGATGGTCGCGCAAGGATCGAGCAGCGCGCACAATATTCCCGATAAGGAATATTCGCCGTGCTCGGCGCATAGATCGAGAGGCGGGAGAAATGCTCGGGGGGCAGCGCATTCCGCGAGCTCGTCTTAACGCCCCACCGCGTGGCAGCCGAAATTCGCCGCGGTAAAGAAGTATACGCACTTGCGTATAATTATACGTATACACGAAGCGACCGAAAAACCAAAGGACGCTAAAATGGAAGGGGCGCGCGCGTGGCGCTGGCGCTGCTACGCTTCGCAACGTCGAGCGCGCTTTAGCGTCGCCGGCAGGCCGCGCCTGCCGGCGCGACGCCGATGCGTTCCAGCGCAAGCCATGCGTAGACGCCGCGCCCGCGCAGAGCACGCCTCGTTAAAAGCTTCCGACGCGGCTGTCTTCCCACTCGCGCTCCCGTGCTCCCCTCCAACCCATCGCCCTCCTCTCTCTCTCTCTCTCTCTGCTGCGTTACTTATTAAGGCCTGTTCACTTCTTCCAGGCTCCGCGAAACCATCGCTCTACTTATACTGCGCTCCCTTTTTTTATCCCTATTATTTCTCCGTATTCTCATCTATTTTACTCCTTATCCTTGCTTCGTCCTCGTGCAGCTGTTCCTTTATTTCCCCAAGTTGCTTCTCCTACTGCGTCTTGGAGCAGCGGGAGGCGCGACTGTCCAGCTCTGACCTGGCCGACCGGCAATCACTGATCGACCAGCTTGGACGGGCGCGCTGAGGCCGGTGGAGGCTCTCGACTAGGGCTCCCTAGTGAGAATATCCTATTTTTATCATTGAACAAAAGTTTCCCCCCTCTCTCTATACTCTACTGTTTCTCGCAACGCTTTTATTCCACAGTTTTACTGCCGGTCACGCTACGTGCTCTTCCGTTCTTTGTTCAATCGTTTGCTCTTTTTTTTCCCCCGAATGCCTCATCTACATTTTCGCCTTATTCCTTCCTTTCACTAAGTGTAATTCTCTTTTCTTTCCTTCTTATTATTGCTCGCGTCGTTCTCATTTCACCCCGTTCCTTCTCTCGGCTCATTCGCGCACTCGAAGGGAGCGCCGTGGGATCCCTCTGCAGCTGTAAGTGCTTCTCCCATATTTGTTTAATCGAGTGCGTATAGTAGCTACCAAGAAGAAAACGAGAACTCGTAAGTGATGTGTGCAAGATTACAGCCTCACACTAATAATTCTACTACTCCGCCACGACGAGAAGCCAGGTTCCATAAAGTCGCAGCCGCGAGCATTCCCGCCGCGAAGCCAATTCCGTGAAGCGCCGCGCAGATCGGCACGTCAAGCTGCACCATAGCCTCCGAAATCTCTGGCACGAAGCGTTGCTACACACCGGAGATCTCGCAGGCACGCATCTGCACCTATCAGTCACATTCGCGCTGCTACACGACCGGCAGCCGATCCAGATACGGGTCGAGGACAATCATCATCATCATCATCACCATCATCATCATCAGCCTGGTTACGCCCACTGCAGGGAAAAGGCCTCTCCCATACTTCTCCAACTACCCCGGTCATGTACTAATGTACTAATGGGTCGAGGACAATCCAGGGCGCAAAAGGAAGATTCCATTCGCCAAAACGTGCCGTTTGCTAAATGTTTGCGCATATCAGGCAAAATTCAACATATGCGTAAGTGCATTGTCGTGTGCGTTTCTTTCTTTTTATTTCTTACGAGTTAATTTTGAAGATTTACACTTCGCCGGCTCCTGAACATGCCACGATGCGCCTACATATTTAGGTCATTTGCCGCAGTGGTTCAGGCTCAAATCGCAGGTACAAAAGGCACGAGGCAGGAAACTCTCACCTTTTTGTGAATGTACCGCGAATATACGAAAATGCTGTATTGTAGTGCTTTCGAGTTACTCCTACATTTGCTCACGAGACTCGGAAGATGCTTTATGTAGTTTTCAACGACAACTTAAAGAACGCGTGAAGAAAAAAAAAGGTAGCCTTTTCCGATTGAACATATAGTCCTCGCAGGTTCGTCACAATGCCACGAGAAGGTAAGCGAAGACAGAAAACTTTGGCGCTGACGGCCTTAAGGTGGCGTCATTCGGAGCTCTCTAATTAAAAGTGGCGGTATATAGAGAAGAGCGACTCGCGCAGAAGGGAGACTCACGCTGGCAGCACAATGAAGTCCTTAGCGCGCGCCCAATTTTTGAAGCGCTGCCGCACCGCGTTCCTTTCCTATCGGACAGGGAGAGAGAGAGAGAGAGAGAGAGAGAGAGAGAGAGAGAGAGAGAGTCCACTCTCCTGCAGACAGCCGGGAAAACGCCAGCTAAGGTTCTCGAAAAAAAATGTTCGCTAATGAGGCCAGACAGCGAGCTACACAGCGGCCGCTCTACTCACGGTTCGACCCTAGGAGGAAGTAGTTAAGCCTCGTCTTTCAAGCAAGAGACACGAGCCGAGTGCGGCGGCACGCTGCTCCTATAGCCAACCCTCCATTTCTATGTATTTGAGGAAACACAACGACGCGGTTCTCTCGCCATTTTCTAAGAGGCGCCGGTTGCGTACACCGCAGCTCCAAATCTTCAAAACACATGCGTTCCGTCATCTGTCGAAGTGAACACACACACACACACACACACACACACACACACACACACACACACACACACACACACACGCACACACACACACACACACACACACACACACACACACACACACGCAAAAGTGGGGGGAAAGTGCAGCGCGAACGACGCATGTATAGGCAACCTTTAGTGGGAAACAGCGCCGCAGTCCGCTGCAATGTGGGTTTCTGTATGTACTCATACGGGCGCGTTACGTGGCCCACAAGCGGACGCCTGCACCCCGTCATATTCTCGGCAAAACCTTCGACCGCTCTTTCTCTCCCTCGCCCCGTTCGCCTGCCGCGGGCCGTTCGAGTGTCGCCCGAACTTCGCCGTCCATTTGTCAAGAGAAGATCTTCCTGCCCGAGTGCAACAAGCTCGAGAGAAAAAAAAAATTAAAATACGCGACGGGCCCAACGGCGGCCGTCCCTTTAGGCTTCCCAGCCACCGCACTCCCCGTGCCCGTGGCAGTCGCGAAGGCCATTCGGGGTGTCTTTCCAGCACCCCGCTATATAAATCTGGTACACGCTCGTATAGAGAAATACATATCCCTCCTTCGCACACGCTCGTGCGACGCTGTGCGCAAGAGTCGGAGGGTCGAAGTCGGGGGGCGTTATCACGGCGACACAGCCTACATAGACACGGAGGGTATCCGCTTTCAGTGAAGCCTCCGTCGCGCGAAGCCCTGCCGTACGAACGCAGGCCCCGCGCAGTCAGCCCGCGCTGTCGCAGTGAATGGGTACGACGTGGCAGAGGCGACTCACTCGAGGCGAGAAACGCTTGTCCCCGACGATGTAGTTAGTACACGTCGAAACAGAGCGCATTGAATGTGGTCGGAGGCCTGGCGTCGGCAACAAGCTCGAGGACCAATGCGCCTCCCTCTGTAGCGAAGCACGCTGCGCATTGCCGCTTTTCCGAAGTTGAAGCGGCAGTTACGGCCGCTCGAGAACCGCTCCCCATAAACTTGGGTGTTCCCTAAAGAATGCTTAACTCGGCTAAATCATCAGGCCTTAATAGGCTAATCTAGACATTGTGTGGCCTGCTTTATTTTTTCGTCATGTATGACATAAATAAAATATATTTATTTTACATCTTCCTGCGAGATAAGTAGCGTCGGATCCATCGAACGGAAGAACTGTTTAAAAAGGCACACAAGGACCGTTGGGAAATCTAATCACGTCATGTGAATTCATCGACTACAATTCGTAAATTGCAGTATGTGCAATAAGGGAATTAATTAAAAATTAATTGAAGACGCGCGAAACAGTTCATGTGTATATTTTGCTTTCTCGTGCAAGTAAAGTCCGTCTCATCGAGTGCTGCAGCTCAATAACTTGAGATGTGCTATCTCGCACAGGCGATATTAAAAAAAAATTCTGCATAGTCTAAAAAAAATTTTTAAAAGGTAAATAAACGCCCGGTATATTGCAGTTTAGTACTTTGGCATATATACCTACTCCATCTTGCAAAGTCACCTATCCCTATAATGACCCCGGCCTCATTTCTTCCTCCTTTCTTTTTTCACGAGTATTGTAAACGTCTCCTCGCTGACCTCTGCCGCTGTCCAGTTAACGCTTCCACCAGCTTCGAATCTCATTTGCCACCGAGTGCGCTGAATGCGAAACAAGTAAATCAAGAAAAGGAGCATACTGTAGATGCAGTGCCTTCGCTTCTCGTATGCTGCGTTGTTTACATCAACGCTAACCACTTTTGCCGTCAACCAACCATGCGCCTCTGGCCGCCACCAATGACCAACAACTTCCTGTGCAAAGAAAGCAAGCGAACGCGAATAAGTCAGAGCACGCATATTTCGAAAACAGCATGGCTGCGGCTCGCGTTGTGAGTGCACGGCAGATTGCGAAAGGTTGCTGGAGCTTTCCTTCCGACTATGTCCGCCTACAAAAATAATAATAATAATAATAATAAAAAGTCCTACGTGAAATCGACTTACCCCGTTGACTTCTGCTACTTGAAAATATCAAAAGAATTACTAGAGGTATCATCGAGACCTGAAATTAGAGTTCGCTAAAATAATGGGCATGGCGTTTCTTTTTCTTCTTTCTTTCTTTCTTTCTCTCTCGCTCTCTCTCTCCCCCCCCCCCGGTAGTATACTGAGTTGTCGCGATGTGCCTCCACCTACGCCGTTCATTTTGACACTATATACATACAGAGGGGGAAAAAGAAGTCGAACGCTACCGAACCGGCCCGACACCGGAATATTTAAATGAGAGTTGGTCGCAGACAATGGCTTCACGAGCCGCGAGTTGGAGCTCCTCGTTGCCTACACACGCGCAACCGCGAGCAACAGCCAAGACTTTCGCGCGACCACTGAGCCCCGTTCGACAATTGGCCGACACCGTATAACATAACGTCCCCGTATGCAAACGTCCCTTCCAATTGCATCCTGTGAAGTCGAAAACCTGCACGTATGCACTACACACGGCGAGTCAAATCTGCAATTCTTATCGCGAAAAATCCTTTTCCAACACTGTCCGCGTCCCCTTTATTCCGTTCCTGTTTCATTCCACGCAGTCACTTCTGATAATCTCGCCCGCAGTGTTCAACAAGGAATAGTCGCAACTGACACAGAAAGCGCGCGTCACTAAAGCCACGACAAAAGGGAAACCCTGAACGTCGCAAAACACGAACGCACTGGGGAAGTTGCGGAAAGGCAGGACAGCTGCGAACGAAGCGCAGTCGCAACCAAGAAACCTTATACGCTGCTGCCGGTCGCGGTCCAAACCGTGTATCGAGCGATTCGGCTACAAAGCAGTTGCTGAGGGCGGATAAAAAAACTGCGCTCCGCTCTGTCCACTCGATCATTATCCGTTTGTGAACCTTAAGGTAAGAAACAAAAAATATATAGCAGAATTTTAAATAAGATACAGGCTAGACCGTTGTTTCGGTGTGCTCAGCCTCATGTGGGGATTCAGCTGTGCCCGTGAGGGGTCGGGGCAAAATTAAAAAAATATGTAAAGAGGATGAGAGTATTGGACTTAGCTTCTCCTTCATAGTGGTGTACTACACGAAAGAAAGAAAGAGAAAAAGAAGAAAAGAAAGCGCGCCGCCAGACGTATACATAAAATGCGTCGCTCCAGCGTATACAGACCCGCAAGTGACCATTCCGTCGTTCAAGCTGTACGAACGAATAACTTTGCTTGTGATCTAGCCAGGTTGCCTCGTTACAATATCAGCGTCATTTTTTTTTTCTGAGGGGGGGGGGGGGGCACCAGCACACAAGTGACGAAAGAAGTCTCTTCTGCCACGCTCACTAGGTTCCCAAGATTTACCAACTTGCTCAGCTCCTCATTCTTCTGTCGTCCATTCTTGTTTTAATGAATTTATTTTCTTTATTTTTTCACAGCCTCGGGGTAACGTGTTTGCTGTTTCATTTTTTTTCTGTTGTGTCATTTATTTCTGACTGTAGCTATATAACATTTACTAACGCACGTTGTATACCCTTAGCTCACACGCCTTGAATGTAACACCTATTTATGCTCGTACTGACACATTCAAATATAGTTTTCTTTCCACGTACAACAGAGCTTTGGAATTTTCCACCCGGTAACATTCGTTCACTATCACTAAAATATTTTGTAGCTACCACTGGCAAGTACTTCGCTAACACGCAAAGCGGTTTTTTATCATTCATCTTTTTTTGTGTTTGTTTTTAATGTGCAATGTACAGTAATATATAATGTTCCCACTCCTGCTACATCCCTATATTGGACTGCAGTATATGTAAATAAATAAATAAATAAATAAATAAATAAATAAATAAATAAATAAATAAATAAATAAAGCTACTGAGACAAAAGATCGTAAATCTTGCATCCCACCTTCGGAAAAAAACTCGCCCGTACCGGGTCATTAGTATCGATTAACAACAGAGCATATTTTATTGAAGGCCGCGAGCGAGGTGCGGCGGTATACGTATCACAGGCAATGTATACAGGACACTGTTTCGTGAAGAAAAAAAAATCAACTTTAACGCACTACGTGCAAAAGAAAAGTTATACAAAGGATAGCGTTGTCCCCACGCCGGAAAACAGATTGTAAGTGTTAAAATATTAGAAATAAACACAGAAAAATACAATCGCATCGAAAGCTTTGACATATTATAGGGCTTTGAAATACAAAGAAGCCAAAAAAAAATTTCCGGATAAACAATATTAACGCACCTGATAACGGACACCAAACGGTGCCGACGACCGCGCACACTTTGACTTCGCTTCCATCTTATCGCCACCAAACTTACGGGAAACGCGAGAAGCGAAAAGACGGGAACAATAAACGTAACACAAGATATATCGAAACGAGAGAACGAGGCTTAGGCGAGAGAGCGTTGAAGGATGACGACAGTTAAAGAAATTAATACCTCATAAATTATGCTACAGCGAGGCTGTTAAGGGTACCAGAATGAGCGATAAGGCGTGTAAAAGGAAGGGTTCGCATAGAACATCATCCATGGCGAAATGATTTATTCATTTATTTATTTTAATAAATAGGCCCGAGCACGTTACAGAAAGAATTTAGGTGAAACAAGAGTTTCTATATATATATATATATATATATATATATATATATATATATATATATATATATATATATATATATATATATATATATATATATATATATATATATATATATAGAGAGAGAGAGAGAGAGAGAGAGAGAGAGGGCATTTAATTCTATATAAAGATATCGTCGGCGAATGCGTTGAAAGCTTTAGACAGTTTTGACCTTTTAAAGTCTGGAGCCCCGATACGGGTTTAATCGATCAATGTAAAGGCATTTATGAGAACGACTGACTATATTTTAAAGGCCAACTTCAACAAAATCTAACTCAAACCGAGTTTGTCAAAAAACCTACAGCAGAGTTCACGAAAGTAATCACTGCAAAGCAGTAACGCTAGCAAATGCACGTTTTTTTTTTTTTTAGTTTAATTACCAGCATTCAGATTCTTCCGAGACGACAGGGACCATCAAGTGGTGTGCCACGCAACTACACGATATGACATGACGTCAGTCCCACAATCGTACGCAGCGCGCTGAAAGCTGTCCAAATGGCGTTTTTTCCCGCTTTTTCTTTCTTTTTTTAAATATGTGATCACGTCTTATAAGTACGCTTGCACAGAGGATATACTATCCGTGTGGAGCGGCGAGAAAGCGCAAATATTTGTGTCACGCCAGGAGTGGATTCTGCGTGCGTCACTTCCGGCAGGCTATAATGGTGTTTTTTTTTTTCATGTTTTGGTATGTATAACTTTTTTTTTCTTTGCGACATCTTCTGACACAACCGTTCGCGTGTCCGAAAGAAAATTCTTGCACTGAGCCTTCTCTACAGTATGTTATCGTTATCACTACACGTATTTTTTCATTACGCCCGCATTCCTCTCCCTTGGGCCTTTCCATCCCCGATCCCCTTCTCTACAGGGAGAATATAGGATGTAGGCGCCTATGTGTACATATACGCTGGCAGAATTATCTGCATTTCAAGAGCCCTCTCTCTCTCTCTCTCTCTCTCTCTCTCTCTCTCTACGCGGTAATAAGTTTCACTGAAGTTGGCCCTTAAGTCACAGAAGAGTGGAAGATGGTAGTCTTATTATTAATTGCAATAGCTTAGACATGCCAAAACTCGTTAACAGCATCGTGAATGCCCTGCCTTAGTTTGCGATCAAAGTAAAGCATCTTTTATCCTTATATTTCTGTTTGAAACGCTGATAGGTCAACCTTATAATCTCTGTGCTGACAATGCTTAAGCTCCAATGGAGCGCTGTAGACGCTGCCTATTGATTTTGGTTTTGGGCCGCTCTCAGAGAGGGCACCGGCAACGCTGTTGAAGCCGAAGACCCGCCACTAAAGCTTCGAAAAAACTGACAGGAGCAGCTTCACCCAAGTGAAACGCATATTACGACAATAATACTAAAAGTTAACCATCACGATTGCAATATGATTCGGCGAGACGTACGAGACGGTCCCACTGCTGAAAGGTTCTCTCACACAGTTCAGAAACACTGTACAGGTTTTCCGTACCATCCTCACACGCATGTGACAAATGTTCCCCATATATTCCGCATACATAATTGTTGTAAATATGGCGAGCAAGAAAAAGAAAGAAGAGATTCATATTTTCTTACAGGCGCGACGCCACAGTGCCTCAGCTGTTGACTTAAGTTTGTGCGCTACTGAGTACGATGTCGGGGATACTGTTCCCGGCTGGCGGCCGCCGCATTACGATGGGGGATAGAATGCAAAAATAACCAACCCTTCACCGGCCGGAAAGTGGGGGTAAGCGAAGCTTGTCCTGCGTGCCCCTGACCTTCGTCACGGTTAAGTAACCCACAGGTAACGGTGCCCGATTGCTTCGGACTCCCGCTCCCTCAGCTCGGGATCTTCTCGTTGCTATCGGTTTGCCTGGGCTCGGGCGGCTCTGACGGCTGGATCGGCGCGCCAACGACGAGCCCTTTCACGCGCAAGTTCTCGCCGCCGTTCATCGAAGGCTGCCAGTTCCTCGGGGAAACACTCAACGCGTGGCCGCCCCATCCGTTTTCCGAGACTGAATTGAACGGAAACGAAGCCGGCGGAAGCGCGCGCGAGATTCTTTCCTGCCCTTTCCCTCACCGGCGGCAGCGAAACGGCTCTGGTTGGTTTCACGCGTGGCCTGAGCGCGGGCCTATGCAGCTGGAATCCTTGCTAATGACTCACGCTCCGGCGTCGGCGCAGCTGTCAACTCATCCCTTTCCCGCAGCTGCTCTTCTTCGGGAGCAACTGGGCTTTTTCGGCGTGACCATAACGCCAGTGGGGGGAAACTCCCCGGTTTTGGTGGCAGAGATAATTGGCGCCATCTCTGTAATGGGCGAACGCAAAAATCCGTTTCCCTTGCATGGCCTCGTAGATCGTCACGCGCGCCGATCCAGGTGACCGAGCCCTTCCCCTCCCCAACTCCTCTCCAATCACCCCCCCCTCGTTACTACCCTCGCAGCTCCCCCACCTTCGACTGTCTCCGCGCGCACGCGGTGCGGCCCCGCCGGCCCGGAGCCAGCTCAGCCCGCTGCATGACGTGTCATGTTCCGTTATCTGCTGTTATCGCGAAGCGTGCGCTGCTGTGCGTTGACCGGCGTGGCTAGTTTCGTCAGTTTCGTGGTCCTCGGTAGCTGTGTGCTTATGCTCCGCGATGTTTTACCCGTTTCACGACTCGTACCGCTCGTGCATCGTGCAGTGGTGCACTAATACCTCAAAAACAAGTCATGCAAGGTTGTTCCGGGTGCCTAAAGACAACAGGTGAGCGCTCAGACCCAAGGACATCAGAAGGCGCATGTACACGAACACAGCCCTGTCCATGTGTGTGCTCCATGAGGCTCCGGACGTCGTTGCGCCTTGATTGTGCTACACTTGCCTCTTCCCTGTAGAGAAAGCTGACAAATAGATGTTCCTCCTCATTGTCACATGGTCTGTGACTTGTGCTTTTCTGTGCCAAGTCTCATTCTGCAACTTCAGTAACTTGCCCAGCTTTTCATACCGCCCTCAGTGCTTTTTCTGTGTATCACGTTCTACAAATCTACTAACAGCTGAAAAATTACTGTTAGTGTTTGTGTACTATCTCAGTAACCCCCGATGGGAAAACCGCGCGAACAACCTTCATGTGTAGGCATGATACGCTTGTTTTTTCTTCTGGAAAGCATGAGCATTGCAAGTGTCCTACATGCAGATTTTTGCAGTTCGTGTTTATTATACAAAGGAGAGCCCAGTAGGTACGACTTGGTGCCTTAAGTGACGTAATTTTATTGCCAAGCATTGCATTCGGGTCGAAAGAAAAGTCGTGTTGTTGGCTTATTTTACCTTGTCTTTGATTGAAGAATAAGCCTTTCTGCAAATGTTTTCTATATGCTGCTGCAAAAGCCGACTACCTTCTGTTCCCCTTGCCACCGTTACTCAAGTTGTGGCCAAGTGCAAAATAATGTGATAATGTGTGTTTCAGTTTTTAGTACAATGTTATTTTCTTTCTGCCATGTTTTTTTTTCAATTTGTTCAGCAGTAATGAACATGTCACGCGTTTCATATACTTTCGTGCAGATTTACAAATAAACTTTCTTTTGGTATGGCTCTCAACCAAACAATGTTAGCATTTTATTCTATTTTTCAGATAATTTGCGTGTCATTGTTTTTGCCATTACCAGTGAGTTTTCCCTTTTTATAGTTGTCATGACTATGTCATACACATCGTCCAATTTTGTGCAATACCTTAGTGAATATATCAGGAGCTCGTCTACATTTCCGTCTTGAGGACGTTATATAAAAATCTAGTTTTTTTATGTGTGTACATGAAACGACCTTCGTGTTTTCTAGCACTTTCTTTTGTTATTCCACCATCTGTGAACTTTTGTCTTTAGTCACCGCTTGGGGCACCCCCGATGTATCAAGTTAACGTTTGCTTCTTCGACATTACCAGCGTCTGTCAAAGTGGGCTACGTCATACACCGAGTACGACCATTCGTTCCGAGGCCTATTCAGTGCCGGAAATGTCACAAGATAGGACACGTGAGCGCTGTTTGTAGAAGCAAAGCCACCTGCTCGCGTTGCGGCGGATAGCATGATACCACCGACTGTGAGGCGTCCTCATTTAAATGTCTCAACTGTACTGGCTCTCACGAAGCGACATCGAAGGAATGCCCGAAGATGAAACAAGAGGTTCGTATTCTTCGAAAAATGGCAAGGGACCAATCTTCACGTAAAGAGGCTGCTCAATCTGTTCGCCAAAGTGACCAACGCTCGCGACAGAAGCATCACAAAACCATTTCAGGAGAACTACCTAGCGTGGCACAGGTACCACGACTACCTCTGCCTGTGCGTGCATCGAGGACGGTAACGGCGTGTACTGATAATTCAAGGTCGGCGAGAGCACGCGGCAAACATTCACCTCCGCCGGCTGATACAGACACGGAATGGCCTTTGCTGCCCTCTAGGCCCACGGCCATGCCAGCGGGCACTAGCGGTCCTCTGCGCCATGAAGCCAAGAATTATAAGGCCAATGAAACCGGTGACACTACGGGCAAGCGAGGAGATGAACACAATGAGAAGGAGAGTGTACAAAAAATGCTGAAGCACCTAGCAGAATCAATGCGCGTGATTCTCGGTGGTCTCGAGACTCCGGCCGCTAAAAATGCCCTACAAGTGCTCGTCGTGCTAGAGCCGCTTATCGCAGCTCTTTATGTGCTATAAAGATATTGTTTGGCGCTTGTGCTGTTCACGCAGGGAAGGCCCACAACAGCTTCGTCCTACCGCCTCTATTTAGAAGTTCAAATTGGTGACTACAGACTTGATGCGAAACCTGATTGTGGCTTCATGGATGACATTTGTGAATTTTTATCATCACAGTGTTGAACTTGCTTTCACCTTTGCGCATCCCTCATGCTATGTCATCATCATCTCTCATCACATCTTTATGTCCCCGTTCCCCCTCCCCCTGTGCAGAATAGCAGGCTAGAGCACCTTAGCTCAGGCCGACCTCTCTGCCTTCTTTCAGTTATCTCTCTCGTCTTTAGTACTCTTGTATAGGTCATGCACCTTTCACTTTTGCTCATTTTTTGAGCGTGTATCACACCACGTTGTAAGAAAAATCTGTTTTCGGAAACGAAGTCAATAAAGCGAGACTAAACATCTGTTATGTTGGAAGTGGAATTTTTTTTTAGGTCCCGGCTGGTATAAGTATGGGCAAGACTGCGTGCGTGCCAACGCATAGCCCACGGCGCACCACGCGCCGTAATTAGCGCGCTATATATATATATATATATATATATATATATATATATATATATATATATATATATATATATATATATATATATATATATATATATATATAAACGCGCTGCTTGCGGGTAAAAAAGAAAAAGCGCGGCATGGGGAAAAGGGAGCGGAGCGGGTCGGCGGGTCGGCGTAATAAAAACAGAAAGGAAATAAAAACGTTTGGGAGAGGAGGTGCCGCGCGGCTGCTGTTCCTGTTGCCATGACAGCGTAAACAATCGTGTGCCCGGTATTTTGCTTCTGCGTCGCCCATTGGTTAGGGCCGTAACTGAAGGGGACCTTGGCGCTAGCGTCGAAAGGCCGTCTGCTCGAAAACGGCCAGTGGGAGTCATACGGAGATCCCCCCCCCCCCCCTAATATCGCCACCGAAACTTGTGAGCCAATACAAGCTTCGCTTGAAAACGCCTCGCTCGCATAAATTTAGGCGCACAAATGTGAACAAAGTTAATCCGGAGCTTTTCCTTATGGGGTGTTCCCTATAACCTATGCGTGCGCCGACCCGACGAGTTTGATTGCTGTTATCGATTAATCGATATTTATTTATTTACACAATACTGCAGGCAGCAATGCTGCCCAAGCAGGAGAGGGTGTACATAAGATGCTTTATCAACACATTTTCAAATGAAACATAAGAAGTGCATTCAACAACACATTCCGGTAAATGATTCCATTCTTCGCTCGTAAGTGGAAAAAAATGATTCCTGAAAGATTTTAGCTCGAGCAAAGTATGACTGAACTACTTTAGATTGAAAAATACGCGACGACCTTTGAGGAGCATGGGTAATATATGTGGCATTTGCTAAACCTGTTTGATTATGAAATAACGAGTAAAAAAATTTCAACCTGACGATTTTACGGCGAACGTGTAGCGGATGCAGTCCAAGTTGGCCTAACATGCCAGAAACTGATGAAGATGTTTTGTAATCAGAGCACATAAACCATGCAGCCAGGCGTTGAATTCGTTCAAGTTTGTCAATTTCCTTTTTAATGAACGGGTCCCACACTATGGAAGCATACTCTAGGACTGGGCGTACGAGGGAACGATAAGCTTGCAGCTTGACAAATGAAGGGGACTTCTTTAGCTTTCTACGTAGAAAGCAAAGTTTTTTTAAAGCTTTGTTGCATATGTTGTTAATATGGGTGTCCCATTTGAGGTTACTGTTAATTGTTGTGCCTAAATATTTAACAGAGGTAATTGATTCAAGGTTCCGATTGCCAATGTGGTAAGTATAACGTAGTGGTTTTCGTTTCAATGTTATCGTCATTGACACTGTTTTGGAAAAGTTTGTTTGCATTCCTCTGTCGTCGCACTAGTCCATGCATGTAGCATGTAGCATGCAGGATGTAGCATGTAGGATTACATATAAACAGTCTAGCGACGATTCGTCGTGGTACAGCGACAGTTGCTAAAGTGAAAACGACGCATGACGCGTATTGCCAAGGGATAACGATAAACATCACTCTTCAAAGAGGTACAGCGCTTGCCGCCATACAGGGTGATCATATTTAAGTTTCCAGGAATATATTTTTTTAATTCGCTTGTTGCGGAGTGTTTTGTGTTCGTGTGCACTGGCGGTCCTCACTGGAGCAGTGGTCCCTTGTTGAAGCGAAAGGCACCTGACAGTTCAAGCGAGAAACGATTTTCCAACTATATATCGTTTGTTATATTAAAGGGACATACAAGCACTCGGAAGATGAATCGGGATAACCTGGCTGATCGAATGATCCCCTATAGTAGTGGCTAAAACGAGCAATGTTTTTCTCATTAAACGTGGATTTATATTTTTAATTCATCACTAAAAGTCACGAAAAATGACTTTTGGCGCTCCGCACGGCAAAAACATGAAGCTGCATAAGAAGTCCACCACGTGACCTTCTAGCGTACGCGGTTCTTGGTCTTTTTAGTGGTATTAGTATTTTATTAGTATTTATAAGTATTAGTATTAGTTTTTCCCGACTTACAACGTGCACATAAGCCTTCGTTTGCGGTGAGCAGAAAGCTGGCGCCGCCTTAGCCTTCATTTTGGATGAGTTGGCTTGGCTAGTCTTTCGACAGAACAACGACGGCGGGGGTCAGTCAGCCATGACGCAGGCGTAAACTTGGGGAAATACACGGTCCAAATATAAGAAATGTCTGTACAACAACGCGAACTTATTGCACCAGCTGTTTATTTCCAAAAGTGGTTGAAAAGGTCGAAACGTAGGTGCCTAACCACAGTTAAACTCCCTCCTGTGAAAGCAAAACCATGGGCGGCTTCCACAATTTGCGAGGCGGGCTATCGACATCGCTATCGCTTCTCAGCGTTGCTGAAGGAGGGACTCTTACTTTTTTAGAGGCTGCTCAGATGGAACACCCTGCTTACTAAATATCCACGCGCTTTTGGCAGTAACCGCTGCAAATGTAGACACTACCGAGAGTGAGCTTTGCGTTTCGCCGTAAAAACCTACGTCCTTAAAAATCGGCTGTCAGTCCATTCAAGTATTCTGGTCAAGTACGGCTATGAAGCGAACTTTTCCTAGGTCTGAACGGGCATCTTTTACGTAGGGCGCAAAAAACTGCTCATTTATGAGCCAGCAAAATAAGTTTGATGTCCGGTATTCTTTTATTTTTCTATGGCAATTGTTACTTAAAGGGATCGATACCACAAGCATCCATCACTAATTTAATCCTCCATCGGCATTTCATTCTCGGAAACTTATTTTAAAGGTACCTTCAATTTCAATTTATGTCTCCACTTCGTACATCAGTAATGCAGGGACCAGGGACAAAAAGCTTTGTCAATCAACAGCCATGACGGGAGCCCTGTACCTTTACAGACAGTGCATGGCAACGCGACAGTGGCAGCTATCAGTAGTAAAGCGTTATACAAATAATAAAACTTTGATACTAACGAGAATGTAAAAATCCTCGCGTGCGTAAGGCAAAGGAAATGTGAACGGGTAAATAACATACATTGCGAAGTACAAAAGAGAGAAAACGTACCACCATCTAACGAATTCAGTACAAGTCAGTCTCGCTAGACACAGTAGAATATGAACAATGTTTAGGATAAATTATTTGTAACTTTCATTTCCCAGCAAGTGTGCGTTGATTTTCAGTGCAAAATATTTAAACTTATTGCCGGGCGCCGCACGGAGGTATGAATTTTCTAACTTACTGCTCCTGAAATTGTGAAATAAAATGCTCCACTACAACTTTGTTATATTGCTGTGCAACTTAAAATCGAAGTTGCGTAGCTTTGTCATGTTGCTTTTCGGTATCTTCAAACTCAGGTTCGCGTTCGTTTAAGGTAAATGAATGAAGAAAGGCAAAAACAAAGAATGTGAGAGAACCTATTCGAACATTCAATTCACAACTTGCCAGTTCAAGGGTTGAAGTTAAACGTACCAGGTGCACGGGAAGAACCTATGGCCGCCAGATAAAGGCGCCGAAAAAAAGAAGAAGAAGAAACGAGTCCGAACAAAGGCTTCCACATCGCAAGTCTAAAGAATTGTCAAAAAAAAAAAAAAAGAAGGCGCCAGTATATATAGACGGCGCAGACACTGCCGGCATCGGCCGCAGTGGGTGCGAGCCAATGCGTGTTTGGACAAAAGGACTCCGCTGAAAGAGAGGTGAGAACGCGAAGTTTTTTCCCCGACAATGCACAATCCTTCCTCTTCCTCGACCACCCTGCCACCATTTAGTGCTACTGTTATAATTACATATTTTATCGCGAACAGCCACGCACCTTCGTGGTTAGGAACGGTTTAACGTTCACCACGAACGAGCCCGCGGTTAAAAGCCCTGTGCGCCCATGCGACGACGGCGTTTTGTTTTACGTTCGTAACTGGGACACTATATGTGGTTTAAAACAAAAGAACAAAAAAAAAAAAGACCCCTTCCTTTATTTGTGTTTTTTTTTTCTAGCGCATCTGCGTGAGAGACGTTAGGATTCAGAAGCGCGGTGTACGCCTGCATCGGCAACTGCGTCAAAGGTGGCACGAGCAGCGTTATTCTGGCTTGCTAGTTGGCCGACAAATGTCGCAGGTAGCAGGTAGCCCGGCAGGAGGAGTGGGAAAAACAGATGTTCACATTCGCTGGCGCGTCTTTCAAAAAAGAATTTAAAGAACAGAAAAAAATTAATCCCTCTATCGTGTTGCGGAACGCGAGAATGTCTCAGCGAATCGGCGGAGCAACACATGAATGAAACAAGCCGCAAAACTTGTCTACCCGGCCATGAACTCGGACGCCTTCACGAGGACAGGCCACGAGAGAGACACACCGAGGCAGGCGGAGACGACGCAGAGACGACGCTGCGCGGACGAGATAAAAAAAGAACATAAAGAAAGGAAAGAAAAAACAACAATAAATAGTGAAAGGGGACTCGCAAGTACGACGACAAGGAGGAGGAACAAAGGGGGTGCAGTAAAGAAAGGATACGGAAACACCCACAGGTCCCCGCAGCAGAGACTGAAGCAGACAGGAGCGATGCTTTTGCTTAGACACTTTAAATAAGTGTGTGTGTGTGTGTGTGTGTGTGTGAGAGGGGGGGTGAGGGAGGGAGGGAAAAGGGAGATGTTTCAATCTGAGCACACAAAGAGCGCCACAGTGGCCCCCAAGGCGCGCAACAAACGGCGGGGCAGCCGAAAGGGGTGAAGTAATAATAATAATAATAATAAAATAACATGAACAAAAAAGAAAAAGATACTGGCGGCGGGGGAGTTGTACAACGATGGCGACAATGCCGCCGCCCCGCAGCTACATGTGGCGGTGGCGCAGCAGCAGCAACCATCGTGGCTTGCGCAGGCATGTCGGCTAGGAGTGTCGACGGGGCCGCGACGAACGCGCCAGCGGAGGAAAATAATTGATGTTGCGCGAGCTACAAGCAGCGCGAGTTTCGCCCGCGAGTCGCCTCTCCCTCCCTCCCTGCTTCCTCTCTATCTCTCTCTCTTTCAACTCCACCGAGAGTGTTCCGCAATGCCGCCGCGTGTCTCCGTCGGCTAAGCACGCGGAATCAGCTTAGTCCAGGCGAGGACGAGCGCGGGGCTGAGCGAGCAGCGATTTCCCGCTGTTTCATTCATTATTCACAACCGCCCGCACATGACGCCCCGCGCGGCCACTCTTCAAGGCACGCGCCCCTCGCACGCGCAAACGCGCATCGACAGACCAGAGACACGCGCTCGCTCGCGAGGTCCGTGTAGCGTGTCATTTAAGAATCCTTCGTGTCAAGTACACTTGTCGCCTATAGGGGCCGTGCAGTGTGCGTCCTTATGATGCAGCGCTGCCTCCCCAACTGGAGGAGATACCTTCCTCCCCTCCAACACACACACATCTTTTTTTTTCCCCCGCTGATTGCTTCTTGTGTGGATCTTCGGTCCTCTCCATCTTTCTTGCTCTCCCTTTTCTGAAAGTTTATTTTCTCAAGTAGCACTATTAGCGTTCTCGCGCTTGCTTGTTTGTTTGCTTGTTCCTGCAGTTCCGCGCACATGTAGGAAGTTATCGTGTCCAGTATTCGAGAACGTGCTACTAAAAGAAAAAGAAGGAGAAAAA
The DNA here is from genome assembly GCF_050947875.1 of Dermacentor variabilis. Classification (NCBI taxonomy): domain Eukaryota; kingdom Metazoa; phylum Arthropoda; class Arachnida; order Ixodida; family Ixodidae; genus Dermacentor; species Dermacentor variabilis. Next base: position 152,415,394 of record NC_134569.1, on the reverse strand, counting down.
AAATTCGTTGTGGCTCAGAAATTCACACTGCCTGCCGAGATTTGGCACTCGCCGAAGTCTGTTTCTTGTATCTCGTCGGTTGACAGAAATACAGTGAGGCAGAACTTTGATCGCTTCGCTTGAAAGAGGAGGCCCCAGGAAGGAGCTGTTCGCCGAAGTGCAGGTCCCTCCGAGTGAAACGTGAACCCTAAGCGGGCCTCCATGCTTACTCGTAATTTCATTTCCACCGACCCACGCGAGAGAAAAAAAGAATGAAAAAAAAAATGTAATGTGAACACGGCGGTTTGCTATCGGCACGACGATTACCTGAATCATTTTATATAAGCCGACAAATTCGTTCACAAGGTGGTTTTTACGAAGCGACATTTCACTGGTGTTTCTAGACGCGTTATTTCCTTGTTGTTGTTTTTTTCTTCACGGCGTACGTTTGCCGGCAGGTGTATTTATGTATCACGAGCACGTACATAGCTTCGATAAACTTGAGACGTGGCTCAGTGGATACGCTGCTCTGCAGCTTAGCCAGAAGTCGCGGGTGTGAATCCCTGCCGCGGCAGTCCCGTTATGATAGGGGCAGAATGCGAAAATGATCGTATGTGTCCAGCGTAGGGTGCACGTTAAAGAAACGCGGGTGGTCGAAGTCAATTTGGATCTCTTCACTGTGTCCTCTCTGAAAGGTGCCGACTTGCTTTGGAAGATTAATCCAAATCAATCAATCAATCGAATTCTACTGCTTACCGATTAGGGCGCAACTTAGTAGAGAAAGATTGCCCGCTATATGCGTCAGTCTTAAATCAAAAGCTAGACAAGTTCGTACGATCGCATTCTTGAAAGCTGCGCTATTAAAGACGAGGCGAGCGCAGTCTTACATCATCTGTGGCATATTGGTGACGTCCGGTCAATGAAAGGAAATGCAGAGAACATTACGAACTATTCTGAGGAAAAGTGGGGGTGGAGGATTACAACCACCCCGCCAAGCGGGAACTTCTTAAATGCAGCTGATCGTCGACTTCGAGATAACGGAAACCAGAAGACGTGCGCGGGCGACGGCGTTCACTTCTTTTCTTTTTTTTTTCCGCAAAGAGGAACGGGCTTCGCAAAATTCCGCGCCCGTACACTGCATCCGCGTGCAGAACCTATTCTGGCAATTTGCATTGTCCCACCTTTCTGCGCAGAGGAGACGCGACTCGCTGTGCTGACTTCCTCTCAAACGTGAACGAGGTGTGTTTTTTTTTTGTTTTTATTTTTATTACTTTAAGAAAAAAAACGAAGTCTTGCGGGTCGGCATTTATTTGTTCGTGTTGAAACAGCTGCGCCCACAGCATGGTGCCCACGTCTTCTCTCGTAGAACGCGTTGCTTCAATAGGTGTTCCGTTCACGTTGCTCATTCGCAAAAGGTGAGAAAAATGAAGACACGCTCGCGCGAAGGAAAAAAGAAAGCGTTGTCGATATGCATTGCTCTTCAAAAAGTTTCAAACGCGTTGTAAAAGCAGCTGCCCATACTGCGTCAGCAAGGAAAGTCGGAAGGGTTTAGGGCAAGCATTGTGACAATGCTGGACAGCATTTTTTTCACCCTCATAGAATGCTTTGAAGCGTACCAACTCCTACATTACTTTCTAGAAAAGCTACGGTTTGTGCGTGTGTTATTAAGCTTTCGACCGCAGTCCGTCCTCACCGCACACGTACTCTGTCAGCCGCAAAAGTTTTCTGAGCACGGAATACGAGAAAAAAAAAAAAACTCGCCGCAGCCAATATTTCCGCTCTCGAACCGAAACGTTCAGTTCTTACAAAACTCATTACAAATATTATGCCGTGCTTCTATTAAGTATTGGTTGCCTCAGAAAATTTTCCATCGAGATGAAATTGAATATCACGAATGATTTCTGGAAGGGAATAGATACACACACGTACAACGACTACAGTGGTTCAGCTGAATTCCACTCCGAGTGGCGAAGCCGCGTGGAAACTTGGTTTTCCCTAGCATTTCGTGCACAGAAAACTTTTGAGGTCGGTTGCTTAGAGTCTCAGCAAGGTAACAAACGCAGCTAGTTGCTGCGCTGTCATAGTTTCTTGACCTGCATTTTACAAGGTAAAAACTGAAGGACGGGACGGCACAAACGAAGGTACGAAAGTGCTATATCGTATAACTCCCGTTTGCGTCGTTCCTTCCTTTTCCTCTCCCGCGTAAATTTTGGCGCGCAACACGCCCGACTTCATTTCGCACCTATATAAGACGTAACACAAGACAAAAATCAACGTATATGGAGACACAAACGAATGAGGTCATCATGTCGATCCCGCGCTCTTCTTTCTTTCGTTTATTCTATGGGGGCGGTTTATATTAAGGTGTTTATTATTATTATATTATTACATTATAGTAGTTTATATCATGGCGTTATAACCACGGTTGTCTTAGCCGCTTGTTGCCGCGTACCCGACTCGAGATAAGCACGTACACAGCCAGGCTTTCTTCTTTTTCTGGCACCATCGCGAACGCGTTCTGTGTCACGTACACACGCCGCTAGTTTCAACGGCGCTCCCTCCCTCTCTTCGACACCGCCACGTCGCGAACGGAAATGAAAATATTTTGTCTCTGCCTACACCAGTCTACACCGCGCGCGCCGACGTCACAAGCGGGAGTGCGGCGCAGCGCAATTGAAGCAACAGAGGAGACAGGATCGAACAACGCAAAGCGAAAAAAATGCGCGCACGTCCGTGCTAACCCAATGTTTGCTCCATGCAAACTATACTTGGGCTCTACACAAACGAGAATAGCGCGGTGTACACTGCACGCAGAAACCATAGTGTAGAGTGAGGAGCAAACAAAGTGAGGTAAGGTTTCAAACAATGAAGAATAAAAAGCAAGAGATGTGCGGCGTCATGTTAGCCAAGACAGCATTCTCGTGATGCCGTGTTATACGTGTCGCAAGGGTACGTTTGCAAGCAACAAAGAAATAAAGAGAGAAAGGAGAAAAGGCTCGAAACACCGTCACGTCGGGCAAGCATATGCAAATTGACATGCGCGCGTGCAAAGCAGCACGCATGTACAATCGCCTTCACATCTCGCATATTTAAAATAAACCTTCACTTGCTAGACAGCGCTCGCCCTGTTCCTCTTCCCTCGCCACGTGTTGGCGCCGCCACTTACACCACGCACACATTCTTGTCGTTCGTGCAATGACGGCATTCAACTCGTATATACACCGTTCCAGGATTCACCTTCCCGCGAGGTTTGAGCAACTCGCCCGAGCCCCGATTGCTCGGCCTGCAGGTTTCTTTCGCCCGCATGCACGATCAGTCACCACTGGGTGGACACAGTATATCCGAAGCCGCAGCAAGCAGCACTTAGCAACCACAAAACCGCCGAGGACCGAGCATCACGAAGTCCAGATGTACGTGGGCGTTTCGCAGGAGGGCTCCCGACGCTTCCGGCTTCTCTCTCTAGGGTGGCGCAGAAAGGCTCCAATCAGACTCAACGGCGGATACCGCGCGGGCCTCCATTTCCGCTTTCGTGGGGAACCACGCTTCCTGCTCATTATCAGCGCCGCGGCGGCGATTGGAGGATCGCCTACATGCGTTACCTGCAGCGCGCTTCGGCACGCGTCGAAACGAGAGCGGGCGCTGCCGCTAGAATGTATAGCAATACGAAACCAGAGTGTATGTAGCGTTCCAGTTTGCGCACCGCGATAAACGAAGCAAGTAATAACGGATAAATATATATTGCGGCTTCGCAAACACCGAAGCGTAAGCGCGCAATCACGGGTGTTCGGTAATCAGCCGCGGGTTGTCGAACAGAGACGAAAGGCGGTCGCGGCGCCGGAAAGCGCCCGATTTGTTTTCTTCGTCATTTCGGAATCCTCAAGTGGATGGATGGCCGCAGGTTTACGATTCGTTACTCGAGGCGAATGGGGGAAGCTGTGGCCAGCGCCAAATCTGCAATAATTCAATGGATTCGCGCCCGGACCCGGAAAGCGAGACGCAGAAGAGTGCCACATGCAGACACCTATAGCTCGTGTATGCCGTATATATTGAGTTCTGCAACAAGCCGACAAGAATGTCAAAAATTTGCAAGGTTTTTTTTTTCTCGCTATTTAAATATAACGTTGGTAAATATCGGAGCTTTACTGCAATGAAGAAATATATTACGCATCTGAGTGCAGCCTAATGTTACGTAAATAATAATAAAAGAACCAGTGTTTGATTTCTTAAATTTACTTCGCCCTAAACTCTTGCCAATTGCCGGCCTCCTCGTGGGTTAGGTCAAACGGGAGAGCGACTGCCGCCAGGCAGGCACTAGTTACAACTTCGCCTTCCAGACCAGGAGGTATTCTTCTGCAAGGTCGCTTTCCTGAAGAACCCTGAGGAACTCATTTCATCAATGCTGCCGTTAAGGCGCATTAAAAATTTAACTTTACCTGCGACAGCAAGTTACGTTTAAGTGTTTGCACTTGCTCGTGTCATTCTGACTAAAGCCTCCTCCGTGTCACGCGCCTCCGAGACGTCTGTATATATAGTCCCGCAAAAATTTAACTTGCTACAGCAAGTTGTACTTATTGCTTCCGCTGGTACGCGTCATTTTCCTAGCGCCCATCATGCGCTTAATTACTAAAAAGCAAAAATTCACAATATAAAGGCGGAAAAAGACTCACGTGAGCGCCGAAATCTCGAAAGCAAAAGCCATAAATCAACGGATGCATACTCCAGCGAGCCACAATACCGCGCCGCCACAAGACACAGATGCTTTATCAAGGCACGCAGTATGCGCAGCCTTCTTCAAACGCAAGTTTGTCCTGAAGCGGCGGTTGATGCGTAAGGGCACGTATGTTAGCGGCACCGTGTACAATACAAACCCGAGCTTTTGGACATCGTTTCCATTGCAATTTTACGGAAACAGCGTTTAGTTTATATAATGGGTCAGTAAGCGGCGCGAAGCAAGGTCTGTGACGACGCAGAGTAGCACAGCGTCCGAGGCTCGCGCCTTGGGAAAGTTCGAGCTCACACCTAACTGCACAGGCCGACGGTACGGCTGTCGTCTGCTTCTGGCCGGTCATTTTTGTGGCAATACAGGCGGAATTCTAGATCGGAGAGCAAATGGGTGCAGCCGATATTGCACCTGAGATTAAGATGTGGATACGGGCAAGTGATTTCGTGCGTAGAGCAGACAAGTAACGAGTATTCGAGTAACGTAGTTGTTGCCAAGGGAACGGATACGCAGTCGAGGACCACAGTTGGTTAGGCGATACAATTGAGATTAGGAAATTTGTAGGCATAACATGCGAGTCAGCTGACGCAGGACATACGCAAGTTAAGATCGATGAGGCAAGGCTTCGTGCCTGTAGTGGACGTGAAATAGATTGATGATGACAGGCTGTTGCTCGATTCATTCACCCTTCAGCGCCAGAACACTGGTGGCCCTGGCGTTATTCGAAGGTGCAAAAGTCTGATGGTCTTCACCGTAATTTCCTATATAAGCTTTAAAGTAAACCTCCCATTAGCACCCACATAAAGAGAGACAATGGATAAAGTGACATATTTATACTGTGCAGTCTGCAACTAAACTGAACAGCTTTGAGATTAGACCCACGAAACCATGTATGGCGGGTTGCGCAAGAATTCCAGGCCTCAGCTATATAAGACAATACTGTGTGCGGATAAACTGAATCTAGCGGTGTCGAGCAGGCCAAAGACAAGCATTCCTATATATAGTGACTTGATGCAGAGGTCCAAGTTGGCGCACATGTTGTAGTTTCGCACGACTGTTCGCAAATCTGTTCGCAAACGGGAGGCATGCGCGAAGCTTGTCGTGTGCTCACTATTCACTGCTGGCATATTCTGCGTTAGGAAGGGAGACAAATGACGAGAACCTCTGAGTAGCTGAACCCCATGTGCCATGATGTCGAATTCAGAATTGTTCAGATTTGAATTCAGAATGTTCGGAATTGAATTCAGATTTGTTTTTTTCCAGCATCTTCAGTTTTATAGAGCGCAGCTCTCAGGCGCCCGTTCCTGCGGCGAGCGCCGGCATAACCGTGCGAACGAGCGCTGCGGACGAAAGAGGCAACGCAGAGCGCAGCGGAGATGAAAAAAGAAAAAAAGAAAGGCGGCGAGAGCGAAGCGAGCGCGAGAAGGAAAGCGGAGGAGGGAGAGGCGCACTGCAGGGACCATGACTGAGAGATGGCACCAGGGTAGCGCGCGTCGTCTGGGAGGTTTGTCTGCGGCTGGAGAACCTCCCGTCCGTCACCCACGCGCTGCTTCTCGCGACCTCCCGATTAGCGAGGCGCTCCCGCCACGCTTCGCTTTATTTGCAACGTGCCGCACGAGACAGATTGTCCGTGCCAGCCAGTATGTTGCGCAATGAAAACATGCATAGAGATGCGCTCAAATTTCGCATTAAGGAGTATTGTAATCGTCGGTGAATCTTCTCTTCTTTACAGTGCACCGGCTGTTTTTTTTTTCATCTAGCCAACACGAAACAAAACCAAGAAAAACTGCAGAATGTGCCATTGCTATTATTTATTGCCACTGTGGCAAATTTCCCGCTAAAAAAAAGAACATTAGAACTTGAACAGAATACGCTAAACGTTTCTCTGTGCAATCTGCCAAGAAAACGATCAGCGAGAAACGAGATCGGATACACTAACAAAAACACATTTTCAAGCAGCGCTGTTATCTGTCATTAGGTTTGATGGCCTATATATATGTGGGGCCTCGTTTGGAGTCCCCGGCTGCCGCCGCGTCTCCGTCCATTCGTAATCAAATTAAGACGTGCCGCGAGCCGCGGGAAAAATGTCCGTTCGATTCACCCACACTTCCTGAACTAGTTCGGGGGCTGCTGTTGTCGGCGACTTGCCGTTCGTTTTGTTGGAGCCCGTGAGACGGCGACGTGTGTACGACGTCCTTGTTTCATTTGGCGCAGACTTCGCGCAGCCCGATTTGCAGCTGCACGTGCTAAAGTGCTAGTGCAAGCTTGACACCGTGCCGGAGGTGCAGCATATATAATTTCTTAGCAACAGCATGCAGTCTCCAAGCGCGAAATGTTTCTCAGTGCATCATATTGTTTCTTATACACCGTAAACCGATTTACACCCTTAAGGGTACCAAATAGGTCTACACCTCACCCTTAAACCCGTAAAGGTGTAAGGGTGCGAGTTAAAGAGAGAAAACACTCTTAAGGTTGAAAACGGGTTTACTGCGTATCGAGGAATATCTGCCGCCTGCAGTATCTAGACGGGACCCGAAGGTATAGCGGTGATCAGCGGCGGGCACTGGAATGTTGGGTATAGCGCATGGACTTGCCTAAAATGCTGGAAGGCTCGCTTCAAAGGACTCTGTGACTTGACAATCTGAGCATTTTTTAAAACAATATTGCGTGTTAAATGCAACAATTCGCAATGATTGCGCATGTGCACCAAAACCTATTGCCTTCATCTGTTTCGGGAAATAACATAATTTTCTTTAGATGTAAAAAAATAAAACTTCCTTCATAGATGCATGCTATTCTAACAAACAATACACCAAAGACGAAACTTATCAAGGTTAAGACTGAGCGTGTTGGTATAGCATATTAGCATTTGTACTCAAGGCCCTTGTACTCAAGCGAAGAAATGTTAAAACAACTCGGGCAACCATAAAGTTGGCAGCACGTCGAAGTTTCCACGTATAGCGCATACGCTGCTACGAGGAAGTCGACGGGGAAAGTGGGCCGGTCCCCGAGGTTGTGTATGCAGTCCAAAACGTCGCCTCGAAGTGCGAGCTGTCACGAGTAAAGGAGACGAGAAAGATGGCACGTGGCGCAGGCGCCGAGTGTTTGGAAGAGCTGGCTGCCTTTGGAAGGAGTGCGCGTGGTTAGAACACCGGGCCGCTGTGTTCACCATCGGCCCACACATTATTTTCCCTTTATTAAAGCGAGGCGAGGTCGGAACAGCTACCTACCGTAAAGTGCCAGGAATGAGGCAAACGATTGCTTCGCATTCAAAGGAGAGGAAGACAGGCGGCGGGGAAATTTAGCCGCAGAGTATACGCTCAGCCTCAGCATACGCCAAGAGAGAGGAGGAAATCCTAAACCGGAAACCCGAGCGGCGTCGGAATTTTCGCAATGACAAGACTAGCAAGCGGAAGGCCGGCCACAGTATATATGAGCACCGAGCCGACTGTCGACGTGCTTCCGTCGAAAGCCGCCCTCCGCACAATGTGTACTGAAACTATAAACATGGCAATGGAACGCCGGCGAGTTCTGTCGCAGCCAGTTCGTCTGAAGCAACTATATGGTCTGTATATATAGTCAGGTTGCATTTACGTCTGCAACACATGCAGGTCGGCAAAACGCGCATTGTTTCTGTAGAAACTAGTTGTTCAGGCATTACCGGATGTCTCTGCCTATAAGAGGATACAAACGAGACATGAGATCGCAAGAAGACGGACGGAAGCCTGGAGCGATTAACAGCGGTTGAACAAGGAATGTCGCTGTAGCCTATACGTTTAGACAGAGGTGATGAAGTCCCAACACTTCCGTTTACAGTTACGTTTCTTGTTCGACCACGACTTAGAAGCACTGAGGTAACAAATATAAGAAAAAGAAAAGAAGTGGGGATGTTGACATACCTTCAAGTTACCTGCTTTCAGATAGCGAGACCTTGTAATCCTTTTACAACTCATGCCTACAAGAACGATACGCGTTTCTTTGCATTCCGTGTATTGTAGACGGAAGAAGAACTTTATTGAAGACCACATGTTTGTTTTATGGCTGAATTAAATAAGCAGCACTGCGTGATGCAGAATGGACGAAGCAGATAACAGACGCACGGTTAAAATTTATCAGTGCGGTAGCAAAATGTAGTGCCGATAAGTGTTAAGTGAAATGCCAATGCACTTCGCGAAAGAGTTTGAGGACGCATCTCACGAAACTTGAGCTAAGCACAGGATTTCCATTAAATGAATATAACCGCAGTACCGCACACTGCAGCTTCAGTTCCAGAATTTGGATATTTGTCTTGAATAATTATACGTTGATACAGAGGCGGAAAGAGGGGGGGGGGCGACCAGCTTTCCGAACCATATATATATATATATATATATATATATATTGATGTTAACAGCATGCTTGTGAACAACCGCGTTGTCTGCGGAGCAGATCTTTCAAATGTTTTGAATGATCATTTCTTAAATGTTGGAGAGCCTACAAGTTGCAACAGAACAGGCATACCCTCGATTCATAAAACAGAACAATTTTCCGGTAGTATGGTGTTTTTTCCCACAAGTGAAGACGAAGTTAAAAATGTGTTTTATAGCCTAAAAAATTCCAAATCACGTGATGTAAATGATATGCAAGTTAGGCCAGTGAAATTCGTTATAGACATAATTGCGCCCATTTTAGTTGAAATCTACGACTCATGCTTAGAAAAGAGCTGCTTTCCGAAGGAGATGCAGATTGCAAAAGTGGTAGCAATCTACAAAGGTGGAAATAAAAACGACCCAAAAATTTTAGGGCGATTTCCATTTTGCCTGTCTTTTCGAAGGGCTTAAGAAAAATCCTACACAAGCAATTGTATGGTTTCTTAAACACTCGCTCATCTCGACATCACAGTATGGTTTTCTCAAAGGCAAATCGACGAAATTGGCTTTACTAACACAAGAAGAATTTATAGCTACAGCGTTTGATGCAAAAGAACTAGTCTTAGGTATATATTTAGATTTCACGAAAGCATTCGATACCGTTCATCATATTACACTTTTAGCTAAGCTTGAACAACACGGAGTACGTGGTCACGCAAACGAGCTTTTGTCTTCGTATCTGCAACATCGGTGTCAGTACGTTTGCCATAATCATTCAAACTCAAAAATAAAACCTATCCCACATGGTGAGCCACAAGAGAGCATTCTCGGACCACTTCTTTTCATTGTTTACATGAATGATCTTTTTTTGACCGCTGAAAATATCAAATGGATAGGCTATGCAGACGATACCACCTTTTTCTTTTTTTTCAGGGGCACAAATCCGGACACTCTCGTCAATTATGCAAACATTGTGCTCCAGGATATCGCAAATTGGTGTGATAGAAACAATTTAAGAATTAATGCTAAAAAAAAACGCAAGCGATCATATTTCGCCCAAAGCATAAGGCCCTAAATCTTGAAGACAGGTTGTATTTAAAAAGTGAGGAAATTAAAATTTTAAACGACGTTAAAACACTAGGAGTTATATTTTCAGAAAATCTGATTTGGAACAAACATGTGGAATCTCTTTGCTAAGCAGAATAACGGGACTGTTACATAGATACCGACATGTCTTGCCTACAACTGTGAAACCAACTCCATATAACTCACATTTTATTTCTATACTAAATTACTTTCACCTAGTCTGGGCAACGACATCAAAACAAAACATCGCTAAACTAAAATTACGTCAAAAACGAGCAATTGTGCTGTAGCTAATCTTTCCTCCAAAGAACACAGGTCTAAATATTTTTACGAATACAAAATAATGCCGGTTGAATTCATTTAGTCGTTTCGTCTAGCATGCCTGTACAGAACAAGGTTGAGAAGGGGAAATGTTGATTATGTAAATTTGTTTAACCTGGGGAATCCCCTATAATGCGAGACATGCCGACATTTGGTTAACAAGCTTTTGTCGTACTAATTATGGACAGCAATCTGTGTCCTACCGCATAACTGATCTACTAAACACCCTAACTACAAGTGGAATAAACCCGGATACTATGTCTCCTCGTTCTTTTTTCACTCATTTCATCTCGCAAAATCCCGCTGTGTGATTCCTGTACTTGTATTTGATTATTGTATACATGGTACGTGCATTGGCATTGGTATACATTAGTATTACTGTATGTATATATGTATGTATGCACATATGCGTATGTCGTCTATGTATATCGAGTTCGATGCATCTGATGTATTCAATTTTGTTTTCATTTTTAGCGGCATTTTCACAGCTTATTTTCTGAAATTATTTCGTATGTACCTCTCTTTTCTTCATTTTTTTTGTTGTTCTGCACATAAAAAAAAGGATTACTGCCTGTACGTCCATGTTATCATTTTTTTTTTCAAATTTCCTGTAAAGTGCCTTGACTTATGTTATGTACCTATACTACTGCTGCACACTGTCGCATTGTACCATAGGGGGCCGGGATTAGTCGAGCTGCAGTAATGAAGCTTTTTCCCGCCACCCCCTTTCTCTCTTTGTTGAGAGATGAAATAAAACTTTGATTTGATTTGATATTAAAATTAAATTATGGGGCTTTACGTGCCAAAACCACTTTCTGATTATGAGGCACGCCGTAGTGGAGGACTCCGGAAATTTAGACCATCTGGAGTTCATTAACGTGCACCTAAATCTAAGTACACGGGTATTTTTGCATTTCGCCCCCATCGAAATGCGGCCGCCGTGGCCGGGATTCGATCCCGCGACCTCGTGCTCAGCAGCCTCATGGTAGGAGACCTCATAGTAGGAGACAGTTCAATTTCACAGCCTGAGTCCTCTCCAACACCAAGAATCTGGCGTCTCTCGATTGTGTGATCTTATTTGTGTAATTGTCGTATACTTCGCTATCACTAATACTGCTTCACCTTTCCGGCAAAACTGCAGCCTCTCTCTATTTTTTTTTCTTTTTCTGTGAGTCCGAGTATGTAGCTCTCCTAGCTGCGCATGACTGCTGTTGATACTGATTTTGAGTGAATCCGGCTTGGCCTCATTTCGGTTACCGAGTGAATTGTACAGGGTGCCCCAACTATCATTCATCAAGACTTAAAAATAGAGCGTTTGCGTTACTCGAAAAAAAACCTAGTGCATATTGTTTCTAGTACAGTAGAGTAGCCGCCAGTAATTCTTTCGTTCCTGATATTTAATTCTACAATTGCAATTAATTATCTAATTCAAGAAGTACTGTCCTAACTATCGAAGCGTCAATGAGGCACTTGTAGGCACCCCCGGGCACGCCCAAATGACATCTAACTGCTGTATTCCCAGCGACGTACTAATTGCGTACAATTTTTTCCCGACTGGCAAACAAACCTGACGAAATAAGAAAAATACTACGTGTCTGCGCTCCCATCCGCATCATAAAGCAGCGCCCTCAAATATAAGCTGATTGAAAGCAACTGCATTGCCTGTCGCAAACACAATGAGACAGCGCATCACTTTAACAATGTACGGAAGGAGCACCAACAGCAGGTTTCGCGGCTTTGCAGCTATTCCTTCCTCTCTACGTCACACTAATTATCCCCCTCTCAAGGCCGGCTGATCACACTGATAACGAAAGCCGCTTGACGAAGCGGCCGAAGCGCCGCTCTCACCACGCACGAAACGCGAAAAGCAATGTAATATGCACAAGATGTTTCAAAATCCCGGCTTTGCTCCTATACTGCACCGACAGAGTGCGTGCGCATCTATATTTCGCGCTAGAAACTTGCTTCAGGCCAAAGCCAAATTGATGTAACGGTTTTAGTTCGCACGAGAGTGTATACGTTTTGCAAAAACAGGTAAATGGCATAAAATAAAGGGGAAATAAGCAGACCTGGAGGCGACCCACGTGTTGAGAAAAGACATTACCGATGCGTTCAAGAAAGTAAATAACCACTTATAAATGAGCCGAATTGGCAATCGGGACGCCTGCACAAAAAACCAAACGAAAAATACATCAGATTTGAGTGTGGCCTTAGCACCTATGAATTCGTAAGCGCCGTTGAGCACCAGCTGCTGCCTTGATGACGTGTTCGAATAGGTCTTCTGCAGCTACGCAGTACTGAGTCCGCTTTATCATATCTTCAGTGCTTTCTTGATGACCGACGCTCGAATTCTACGGCAGACATCCGTTATCCTTGTTTTGAGCTAATCTGACGTCCGTCTCGATCATATAAGCAGGACCTTTCACATAACCCCCAAGAGAGAGAAGAGAGAGAGAGAAATTTATTTACAGAAAGGCAGAGAGGTCGGCCTGAGCTATAACTTGCTCTGGCCTGCTACTCTACTCTGGGGAAAAGGGACGGGGAGGGAAAGGGCTGATGAATGATGATGGTATAAGGAAGAGATGCGTATATACAAATTCACAGAGTTGTGGTATCTCTAAAGGCGTGCGTCCAGCCCAGTGGCTTGGAGAAAAGCTACAGCGGCTCTTGTGACCAGGGCTGCGCTGGTTGCATTAGGCCAAGGACCTAAAAGAAACTCGTCCGATAGCGGTCTCTCATGGATGTTTGCTATGGAAGAGACAAGTTGCTGTCGTTCTTGCGCGTACGCGGGACACACGCAAAATATATGTTCAAGTGTTTCTGGCACCTCACAGCATTCACAGTTTGGGCTAGTATCACTGGCACCTATCATATTTCTATAACGGTTGGTGAATGCGACACCAAGGCGAATCCGGTGCACCATGCTCGTGTGGTTTCTATTGAACTTTTGAGGCATACGAAATCGCATTTCTTGGTCCCATTTGTGTAATCGCTTGTGTCGTCGATCAGGTTGGGCCCAGTGTTCCAACGTAGAGTTGTGGTTTACGCGACGAAGTAGGGCGTTTGTGTCTGTTCGTGAGAACGGAATGCGTACTTCACAAGCATTATCTAAAGCAGTTTTTGCTTCAGCGTCTGCCTGTTCGTTCCCTATCACGCCACAGTGTGACGGTATCCACTGAAAGGTGACATTGTGGCCATTTCTAGTTGCGTGGTCGAGATACTCTGTAATTTCTATAGCCATAGAATGATACGGGCCCCGTCTGAGGACATAGTCAATCGTTTGCAGAGCTGGCTTGCAATCGCAGAATATCGTCCATGCGTGAGGACGCTTCTCGGAGAGAAATCGAAGTGCTTCCCGGATAGCAACAAGTTCTGCGGCAGTTGATGTTGAGCTATGGTCTAGTTTAAACCGGCGAGCGATGATCATATGTGGAATGACGAAGGCTGCAGTGGAGGCATATGGTGTGACAGAGCCATCGGTATACACATGTACAGTATCTCCGTACTCTGTAGAAATGTGCAACAAGGTGAGTTGCCTGAGGCCAATAGATGCAACGAAAGACTTTTTAGTAATTCCAGGGATCTGCAATGTAACGACAGGTTTAGGCAGAACCCACGGGGGTGTTCTCGGAATACAGGCGGGAGAGAATCTCGACGGCAAAACACTCTGATGCCGCGATATAGTCATTGAAAAGCTGGAACCTGGGTGTGTGGTAGGGAGCGATGACAGAGGATGGTGCCTGTGTCGGGTCAACACGCGGAGGTACATTCGAAGAGGCTCGCAGAGCAAGTACACCCGAATAGGACAAGCACGAGCTTCCGCTATTGTTCCATTGGTTGACGTGCATCGTGGGAGGCCCAAACATGTGCGCAATGCCTGAGCTTGAATGCTCTCGAGCGCGCGCACACAACTAAGTCCCATGCTTGAGAGCGCCGGCATGCTGTACCGTATATACCCTACGAATAGGGCTCGGTACAATTGGAGTAATGACGACTCCGAGGGGCCCCATCTTGTTGCTGCCACGACGCGAAGGACGTGAACAAAAGTCTTCAGCTTTGACTTCAGTGCGGCGACGTGTCTTGACCAAGATAATCCCCGGTCTATGACTAAGCCAAGGAATCTGTGGTGTGTAACCGTAGGTATCGCTACGCCGTCAACAATGATCGGATACCTGGTCATTCGTTTTCGCGTGAACGTAATCACAGAACATTTTTCAGTTGAGAGTCGGAGGCCTTGACGCCGAAGATACTTAGCTGTGATTGTCACTGCACGTTGAAGCCTAGCACGCATTTGGGGACGGGTGGCTCCAGATGCCCATATGCATATGTCGTCGGCATATGTGCTAATCTTTACCGTGCTAGGAAGTTCGGATGCAAGGCCAATCAATGCAACATTGAAAAGAGTTGGACTGAGAACTCCCCCTTGTGGAACACCTCGATGTATATGGTACTGTCCGGTGTCGCCATCACTTGTCGACATATACACCGTGCGGCCACTGAGGTAGCTAACAATCCATGTATATAGTCGGCCACCGATGTCTAAATCTTCCAGTGCATCAAGGATTGCATAATGTAGTACATTGTCGTATGCACCCTTAATATCCAGAAAGACAGCTCCAACTAACCGACGTCGACTTCTTTCCTGTTCAACAGTGGAGACCAAGTCGATAACTCCGTCAATCGAAGAACGGCCTCGTCTAAATCCGTGCATAAAATCAGGAAAGCAATTATTTCTCTCTAGAAACCATTCCAGTCTTGACAAAACCATTCTTTCCATTACTTTGCCGACGCAACTGGCTAAGGCGATCGGTCTGTAGGAGGAAAGCTCGTTGGGGCACTTTCCCGGTTTAAGCAGCGCTACAACGCGACTGCATTTCCAACCATCTGGAACATTTCCTTTCTCCCACGTCGTATTATAAAAAGATAGGAGAAGACGTCGTGATTCGGTGCCAAGATGGCAGAGTGCAGCGTACGTGATTCCGTCTGGTCCTGGTGCCGAGGAGCGTCGAGAAACTGAAAGCGCAGCGTCAAGCTCTTGCATCGTAAACGGTACTTCGAGCCGCTCATCAGGTGACGGGGGTGCGATGGTGACAAGGGATGAAGTCACTGCATTAGATGCGTCCACAATCAGTTTACAGTAGTCCTCTGCTACCTCCAATTCGGTCCGGCGTTGATGTAGAGCCACCGCATGGAATGGGTGTCTTTGTTGTGGAGTTGCCTGGAGACTTCGTATGACCCGCCATATCTTAGATAGAGGCTGTCTTGGATCTAGGGATCCACAGAAAGCCCTCCAACGCTGTCTGTCAAGCTTCTCCAGATGTCGAAGAACATGTCGTTGAGCTCGGCGACTGCTCGAAAGATCGGACGGTGACTTTGTTCTTCTGTATCGCCGTTCTGCGCGGCGACGGATCGCACGAAGGGCCTCATATTGTATGTCGACCGATGACCTGTGCCTCGGTATGCTGACTTCTCTAGTTTTGTCCCGCAGGGTAGAGGCAATGATGTCCTCTATTTCGGATGGAGATGTCATACTCTGACAGGCGGTGTCGACAGAGGTCTTAAATGCAATCCAGTCTGTTTGACGAATGCAACGTGAGGCTGAACGGCGAAACCAGCTAAAGTGAACGTAAGTGGGGAGGTGGTCGCTACCATGAGTCTCTAGAGCCGTCGACCAGGATGCTGAAGACAGAAGGCTCCTTGATACAAACGTTAGGTCAAGACAACTGCTGTAGGACGTGCCACGAATAAATGTAGGAGACCCGTCATTGAGCACATTTAGTCCCCGACTACACATAAAGTCAGCCAAATATTTGCCACGAGAATTCATCGAAGTGCTACTCCACAGGGGATGGTGCGCGTTAAAGTCACCAATCACAATATGAGGGCCTTGCGATGCTTGCAGCAGAGACATCAGGTGCGAGCAATCGATCCTCGCTCTTGGGTGGATATATCCTCCAATCACTGTAACCGTGCGATATCTGTATTTTATGGTGAGGCATACGTAATCATTAGTAGTACGCGATGGGACGTCATGTCTGAAATACACCAGGTCGTGACGTATACAAACTAATACTTTGCTCGAGGTTTGGTCGTTACGAGACCACATCTGGACATAACCAGAAATACGGAAAGAAGAATCCATATTAGGTTCACAGATAACAATAACTGGAAATTGGTATTTAAATATCCGCTGTCGGAAATCCGACAAACGACCACGCAGACCGCGAGCATTCCATTGCATAACAAACGATTGACGCATCCGTTCTTCAAACATTATCGCCATACTTGCTTAGTGAAGAACCACTAGCAGTGGTTCCAAGACTTCAAGTAGCTGCACGGCAGCCTTGGCAGCCGGGGTATTTAGGCCGGAAAGAATCCTGCGCATGGAGCCCATCAAATTTTTCACCATACTCGTGACGTCAATGTCATCCATCTTTTCGTTTTATTCAGTACGTGTAGGAGCGGTGCATAAGGGCGTTCCCACAGACCTTGACGGTAACGAGGGCCACTGAGTCTCCGATGTGGCTAGTGCCGATGATGGGTCGCCTTGCACTTTCGCGGCATACAAAGGCTTTGAGGCACGTGCTTCTTCATTCCTGAGACGAAGAGGGGGTGGATGTTGCACTTGAGCTGTCGTCCCTCCAACGCGAGGAGGGCTGCGATCCCGTTGATGTCGGTTTCGTGAACGACGTCTGCGGTGGCGGATAGCCCTTGCCGCTTCCCTGTGCGTGGAACGATCTCTACCCATCTTCTTCAGAATACCCATTTCCTTCCTGATCTTTGGGCACTCTTTTGACGTTGCGTCATGAGCACCAGAACAATTTGGACATTTCGCAGCAACGTTGCAATTGCTGTCTCCATGAGGTCCACCACATCGTTTGCATGTTATTGCACCCTTGCAAACTGCGCTGACATGCCCAAGTTTCATGCACCTGTGACACTGTAAAAGCCTCGGCACGTAAGGACGTACCGGATGCCTCACATATCCAACCTTGACGTGTGTTGGCAAAGTTTCCGATTGGAACACTAATTTCACACATCGGGAACGTCCAAAACGGTGAAAGCTGAGCACAGGAGCTGACGATGATAGTAGTTTGGCCAGGTCAGTGTCTGTAATGTCAATGTCCACATCGTAGATGACGCCTGTCGTCGCTTCCTTGCCGTATGTGGGGAATGCGCGAACAGGGATGCTTCCCAACTGAGTGATGTTTTTCAGTGTCTCCAGTATGGTCGGTGTATTGACTTCCACCGAGAGGATGTTCTTTCGAGCGTTTATACGTATTTCTTCTACGTGACCATGGGCAGTTCGTTCAAAATATTCCGACAGGCTCTGCCTGTTCAGTGAGTTGAGGTTGTCTGTTGTCGTTGTTGGTACATATGCAATAGTGTATGATTGCTTGCCACTTGCCTTTTTCGTCGCCTGGCGACTGGTCGGTGATGTTCTTCGTATCTTTCTCTTCAGGCGTCGGCTTGACACCACGGTAAAATCGCTGTCCGAGCCCATCTCATCAGTAGAGGAGCCATCAGATGACTCAATCGGGACCATGCTGGGGTCGAAGCGGTCACTCACGTCACCGGCATAATGAACTGGCCGTTCAGGACAAAACTGCTGGGCGGGGTTTGGGTCCCCCATTGCAGAGGACGACGTCCCCCAGTTTTCTTGTCACTGATTGCAGAGATCACAGAAAATAAAAGAGAAAATGCAGAGAGCTCGAAGCTGAAGCTGCTCGCTATGATCACTTCTTCTTCTTCTTCCCATAACCCCCAAAAAAAGAATAATAATAATATTTGGGGTTTTACGTGCCAAAACCACTTTCTGATTATGAGGCACGCCGTAGTGGAGGAATCCGGAAATTTCGACCACCTGGGGTTCTTTAACGTGCACCTAAATCTAAGCACACGGGTGTTTTCGCATTTCGCCCCCATCGAAATGCGGCCGCCGTGGCCGTGATTCGATCCTGCGACCTCGTGCTCAGCAGCCCAACACCATAGCCACTGAGCAACCACGGCGGGTCCCCCCCTCCCCAAAAAAAAAAAAAAAAGAAATCGAGTGGAGAGAGGTCAGGTGACCTATTACAGGCCAATTTGCAGGCCCGCGCCTTCCATGCAGTCTTCATAACGGTGGTGTTTGGGCAGCGCACGAAAATAGGAAAGGAAGGACAGGGACGAGTAAACAGCGCTATTACCGCCGTTATGAAAAACGACCCACTCGCCCAAGCCTCTCTAATACCTTCCAATCTATTGCGCATGAAAAGTTTCATCCAGCCAGTTTCGTGCTCAGCTGCTGCTGTGTGCGGGTGCCTCATCTTGCTGATACCACAGAAGTGGAAAAACGTGACAGCAGGACTTCGCTGAGAAACTCATCCCCACTTCTTCAAGGATTTTGTCCACGTAACGATGTCCAACACAGTGTGTGATCGAAGAAGAAAGAGAGCGCTACGAAGACAAGGACGAAAGAACAACATGTACGACAGACAAGGCGCTAGCGCCTTGTCTGTCGTACATGTTGTTCTTTCGTCCTTGTCTTCGTAGCGCTCTCTTTTTTCATTAAGTATGCTCAACCAACTCGCCCACATCAAGCTTCTGCTGCTTCAGATCGAAGAAGATAAGACCGATTATAGCACCGGCGCAAATTCCGAACAACACATTGAACGACCACTGGTACTGGTATCGAGTGCGCTTTACCCAGTGTGGATCGGAGTCACTCCAATAGCGTGCATAACGGAAATTTACTTCGCCGTTTCTGCAAAAATTGGCTTCATCTGTACACATGATGCTGCTCAAAAAGTCCGGTGACTCATCCGCTTTTGTGATGACCCAATTCGATAAATCTAGATGATTCTGCAGGTCCATATCTTCCAAGCATTGGTGCAGGTTAAGGTGGTACGGGTGAGAGGCCGAGTCACACAGAATCCTCCAAACTGATGACTTCGAAGTTGGTACCTAAGCGGCCACGTCCCGCACGCTAGCATGAGTGTTTGAGGCCATAAATGCTAGAACATCCGTGCGTAGGCTAGGACTCAAAGATGGAGTCTTGCGCCGTTGTTTCTTGAAGCTGCCGGTTTGTCTCCGGTTTTTATCATTTCTGATGATAGTCGACGCGTTTGGTCTACCGCCACACTTCCATGACTGATATATATATTTGCAGCCTTCCTATTGTTGTCATTTGCAGCTCCCAAGGCAAGGATCATTTTTACCTTCTGCTCATTAGAGAAATACATGGCGACTGGGACGAAACAAAACGCACCTTTAAACCTGTGCACCGACGTTGTCAATTCGCTTTCGTGGTGATAGGTTTTGTGGCAACAAAAGAGAGAAAGAACCATCCGTCCACTTTGTCTACGCCAAGACAACAGCTGTCACACCTTGTTTACAACTAACACCAAATGCGACGTGTTACTTAGGCCGACGAGCGGCAGATTATATATATATATATATAGTCGGGTACAACTTTAGAAAAAAGGGGAGGCCCCCGCTCGGATGACCGAAGCGCGACAGCCGATAGCCTGCGCGACTAAAATAGTCCCGCTCTAAAAACGGTCCTTCTAAAACGCGTAATTCTCGGTATAAATAAAGACTCTTGTATTCTCATGACTGGTTTGATGGAGATCTCGTGATTGGTATGCTACAGCACACGCCGGATCACGAGAGAAAAATAACGCCGTGCCTTCTACAACGCGGCGCGTTGTCTGATCTTCAGCTTCATTGCAAGGGACAAAAGTAGAAAGATAAGCTCTGCATGGCTTTTGCGCTGGTTTACATGTACCCGGCACATTTACCACTCATTTTCTGAGCTTAAAATGAATCAGTTGCTATTTAACAAGTACTTAAAAAAAACTGCATTTATTGAAACAATTACAAGCCTGGGGGCGAGAAAACGATCGAGGCAGGAAAGGTACAAAAATGCTTCATTCACCGTTTAAAATAAATACTCTTGGTTTTAAATAGCATAAGATTTATATTTTTTTGGTTTTGTGTTTTCACAAACGTTTTTCAAGAATGTGATAGGCCTTTTTCTTTTTACGTCTTCACTTTTTTTTTTTGTACAGCGACGTAGTACACGAACATACCCGCTGCTAACAGTAGGCACCAGACGTTGGAAAACATTCCTCGTCGTAGCTTCACTTTGGAGCAAAACTAAACACCATGGAACAAACACGCAGGATGTTTGTTTGCAGCGGTGTGTCAACGCGGGATCCTGTTTTCAGACGAAACGTAGCGCAAAGTTTGCAGCGACGCTCGCTGCAATCTTTCGTCGCCCGATCACGGCGATAAACGTACGGGCACGAATGGTGCATCGTACGCTCTCAATAATATTTCCGGCATGGTAGACCACCACAAACAGTTTGGGAATTCACTCTGACGAGGGGCAGAGGCACACGAGTGACGCAACTCGGCCCCGTTCGAAGCGCGGGCGGCCATCTTCTCCATCGGCGGGGTCACCGGCCCTCCGGCTCATGACGCCAGTCTAGAGTGCGCGCCCACGGGTGGAGGGTCGTGTGCATACGCCTTGGAGGAGGAAACGCAACGTTTTTTCTAAAGTTGTACTCGACGATAGCTCGATCACGATGCTTTACAGCGACGTTGTATATGGCTAACCGATGCGTCCGTCCGTCCGTTCGTCCGTCTATCGCATGTACGCCGAAAACTCCTCCTGCGCAACCGCATCCGAATGCACGAAAAAAAAAAAGACAGAGGCGCGCGATTGGCTGCGCCAGTAGTGACGTCGTTGCTCTCCGTCGCAGATGCGCGGGCGCGCAGCACTTTCTCTCCGGCTCCGAAATGGGTAGGCCACGCGTCATACGTACTCCTGAGGAGCAGGCAGCTTTCGATCAACAACGACGCGAGCAGAACCGGGAACGAGCTCGTCTACGCCGTCCCGATGCTGCAGCCCGGGCACAAGAACAGGCTCGTGCAGCCGAGCGCAAACAGCAACTGCGTACCGAGGATCCGGCAGCCTAGCAAGCCGTCGTTTAACGAACCGTCGGGATTAACCAAGTGATAAACACCGGGGCTGCAGGTTTCAGCTTCGCTGGTTAACCATCTGTACGTAGTGCATGGCCGTTTATTTTTTTCTTTATTTTCTTCATTTCGTTCTGGCTAACTCAGAAGGAGCCTGTTCGAAAGCGCTGCTTTATGATGCGGGAGGGAGCGCACCACGTGGTATTCGCCATTATTCGCAAGGTTTATTTATCAGTCGGAAAAAATTGGTACGCAATTAGTACGTCGGTAAAAACACCGCAGTTAGATGTCCCTTGGCTGTGCCTACAAATGCTTCATAGGCAATTTGATAATTATCACAGTAAACCTCAAATTAGATAATTAATTACAATCACCTAATTAAATCAGTAACGAAATATTATAGGCAGCTACTCCACTGTAATGGAAAAAATATGCACTATAGGTTTTCTTCGAGTAACGCAATGCTTTTTTTAATCTTGGTGCATGATAGTTAATTGGGACACGAAAACAAAGACGACGAAGTGTCCCTGCCAAGGTGGTTGCTCACCGCTCCTGTGAAAAATCTTGCCTTCCGCGTAAATACGTTCCATACATCAAGAGATTGGACCCCAAGACATCTGAGGACGCTACGTACGCTCATGCGCAGTGTCGTTTTCTGACATTCAGCGAATGTCACTCTATCGGCCCTGCAGCTGAATGGTACACCGGGACTAGGCCTAGTGCCTACGGCGACGCGCTGGCGGCGGTAGATTCGCCGGCGCCGCTCGTTCCGACGGCATTACCGGTCGCACAATTGACACCTGAGCCTGGATCCCAGCTCCCAGTTCCTGCTCCAAGTCCTTCGGCTACAGCCCACCCGCCGCCTTCCCAAAATGCACATCAGACCGTGAGTGATCTGCCCTCAGGGTGGAGCCCGGCGATGGCTTCCCAGACAGGGAATGGGGCTCCCGTTGTTGTGCATAACGAATCGAGTACCCCTATGGACTTGTCTTCTGCGCTACCATCTGTGCCGTCGGCCCCCCGTGGTTCTCAGAAGCGTCCTTCAGAGCAATCTGCACCAGATTCGTGTTCGGCCAACAGCGGCTCCCAAAGCAAGCGCTCCTGTCTAATGACTGACCACCCAGTTGTGTCGACACCGGGCTCGGTTTGCTATAAAGCAACCATTAAAGCTCTGGCCCCCACAAGCCTCACGGAGATTCCGCACAGGATTATTGAGGCGAACCTAGACGCTTGTCTTGGTACCACAGGCTTCCGCGGCTTCACGGCCAAGAAGAAGTCAAATACCATCGCTGTGAGGCTCCCGACATTGGCTGCTGTCGAGCGTTTGCAAACGCTTCAACGTCTCTCGATCACAAGCAAAGTCACCGTGCCGGTCCAGTTGTACCTGGTAGAGGGTTCGAATTTACAGCGCTGTGTCGTTTACAACGTTGACGTTGGCGAGGACCAGACTGCTCTCCAGCGTGAACTCTACTGTCCTACTCACCGTGTCATTCAAGCGCGTTACATGGCAATGGGGCGCTCTTGGATCGTCACCTTGCAGGGCCCACCAAATCCCCCTGCCCGCCTGTACTACTATGGTTGCATTCTACGACCTCGGACATATAAACTGAGTGTCGTCTATTGTTACAACTGTTTCCGACCGGGCCACATGCGCCGATGCTGTCCATTTACAGCGCAGGATGAAGCTGTACTAGCTGGCGCAGTGTCATACCGATGTGGACTCTGCAAGACCGACGACTACGAGATCACCTCTCCAACTTGTCCCACAAACGAAAAGGCCACTCAGAAGGTTCGTCGCGGGATTCATAAGCAATGGCCTCAGCATGCAGCCACACAACCTGTGCCGACATCTAACAGGTTTGTGGCGCTCCAGTGGGATGACGACGACTGGCCAGAGCTTTCCGAGCCCGACCCGCCTGCACCCCATTCCCAACAGACTTACAGTGACAAAGTTCGCAAAGACCGCCGTCGCCCGCTGGTTACACAGAAACAGAGCGTGCCGGAACATCCGCGTGATGATATGACAGCAGTTGACAATCATATTGCGCGCCTTTTAGCGGAGGTATCCAAGCTCCGACAGCACCGTGAACTACTTGCGCGTCGGCGACGTGCAGTGGAATCTCACACCACTACAACTATCGATTCCGCTGCCTCATCGTCTCTGTCATGCCCTGCTGTATCGTTCGCAGAGTCTACCAGGTCTTCAGCTTCGTTGCCGGATAACTCTACAACATCCCTTTTGCGGTTCATGGCCAGCCAGTTATCCAACCTGACATCTGCGATTTTACAACGCCTGGACTCGTAATCAAAATGGCGGGCACAGGTGTTTGTGGCGTGCTGCAGTGGAACTATAGAGGGCTCTCCACGAAAGTGGGGGACCTTAAATCCCGTCTACGTATGAACAAGCTGCAGGTGTGGGCCCTGTTACTACAGGAGACCAACGCCTTGCCTGCCATTCCGGGCTTCAGTGGATACGTGTCTCCTTCGATGAGTGACCGTCGCGTGCAGACAGCTGCACCTCCAGGAAAGGCGGCAGTGTATGTTGATACGCGTCATCCTCAGGTCTGCCTTTCTCTTGAAAACTGGTGTAACTCATATCAGGAGGTAGTGGCAGTAGCTGTTAAGTTACCCAATGCCACTGTTGTGGCAGTGTCATACTACATAAGACCAGCCAGTGGCTCTTCTTCAAGAATTAATCTGGGCTGGTTATTGAATGTCCGCGGTTCGCGGCCGTGTTGTTTGTACTATTGAACCATCCCGATTCAGCAACGCGGGCTGTGCCTCAAGGTTGACGTACTACATTCGCACCGGATCTTACGTGGTGGTCGGGTCCCGGCACTCCCACTTGGCACCTGGAGCCCGACTGCTGGGGTAGTGACCACCACCCTATCATCATCGGCCTTCATTCGTCGCAGTCCCGCCGATTACGCCGCAAGTGTTCTGTGGTGAACTGGGACACCTTTCACTCCGTTCTCCAAGATACCTCTGTGGACTCGTCACCACTACTTGAGCGCATACAAAGCGCGCTCAATGAAGCTACAACCATCAGTTGGGTAGACGTCGATCGACCGGCACCGAATATCGGCCTCCTCAATTTGTGGGCTGCTCGAAGACAAGCTGAGCTGGCAGCATCCCGAGACCCGACTTCTGCACAAGCACGTACCAAGACTGAATTTCCTTACTGCTAAGGCCCGCAGATATGAACGCGACCTCTCGCGGTGGCACTGGCATACGTGGTGTGAGCGGTTTTCATCCAAGACATCGAATGCTTCTCTCTGGCGAACGTTCCGTGCCATGGAACACGGTTGCCACCGTCCAGACGCGGCAGCCACAGCCTCCTTCGCTGCTGGCTTGTCGCCGGATGATTTCGCCAGAGAAGCAGCCCGGAATTTTTTGCCTCAGTACGACGTGTTGCCTCAAACAGCCAATGGTGCTTCCTTGGCAGGCATTCCGGCACATATCGGCAAGTTACCATCGACAGCAGACTCCGAGGGGATTGCAAGCTCTTTCACCATGCCTGAGTTGCTTGCAGCGATAGATGGTACCAGTCGCAAGACAGCATCCGGCCCAGACTCTATTACTTACGAGGCTTACAAGAACCTGAGTTCCGCTGTGCTGCCTCAACTCCTCGACATCATTAACAAGGTATGGCTAGATGGCGTTGTCCCTACAGGCTGTAAATCGGCTATTGTGATCACGATTCCGAAACCAGGCAGGCCGCCGACCGGCCTTGGCAACTTCCGACCCATACAATCCCCCTTGAATATTACTTTTACGCAGCGCGTATTCCCAAGGCGGCGCACTTGCGTAATGATCGTGCCTTCGTATGCCATCACGAATTTCAGATTTTCGTCAGTTTGTCTACACCAATGGGTTTCCACTCATCGTCATTTGTGAGCACAACTTGTCGAAACCAATAAGACTGTCAGGATACGAGTTTATCATCTCATCAACAAACGGTGCATGCAGCAAAATCGTCGTTTTTGTTCGTCGTGAACTCACCTATGTTTTGCAACCAATTGCGCCCCACGACGACAATCAATATATATGCATCACAGTTAAAAAGAACAAACTCTTGTTTACTCTCATAGGCGTGTATATATCGCCTTCCAGCAATTTCGATACCAAAAGATTTGCGGATATCTTGAGTGTTTGTCCCGCCCCATGGGTCATCATAGGAGATTTCAATGCACACCATCCAGCATGGGGAAGTACAAGGACAAATGCAAGAGGACGAATATTAGCAAGTATCGCCCACAACTATGGCCTTACTCTCCTGAACGATGGTAGCCCCACCTTTCTTCGAGGCGTGACATACGGCAGCTGCCTCGACCTTGCTTTCGTCTCCAACTCTCTCGCCAGATGTGTGAAGTGGTTTCCAGACATTGAGACACATGGGAGTGACCACATTCCCACCTATCTGAACATCAAAGGCATGTCGTCTACATCAGGCTCACGGAATACCATTCGGACGATTCAATGGGCCAACTTCAAATCTGAGATGGAAGATGCCTGCCGCGAGGGCCTACCCTCTGGGTTAGAGCAAACGATTAAAATGACGATGCAAAACGCCACTCGCATGATGACGATCTCTTCCACGCGAAATGACTTCGACATAGAATTAGAGCGACTTCGAGCGCTTCGTCGCCGGGCGGAACGTCGATATCGACGTACAAAATCAATCCATGACCTTAGGGCAGCCAGGAGGATGCAAAAGAAGATTCAGCGTCGTATGGATAGATTAGCGTCGGAACGGTGGGCAACGTTTTGCCAGACACTCGACCCCCGCAAGCCACTGTCTCACATTTGGAAAACGGTGCAAGGTCTGCGTTGCCTTCCGGAACGGCGTTTTCCATTCAAGGCGCTAGCGCTTTTCCAAGGGCGGCAAGACATCGATGTCGCAGAAGACTTTTGTGCGCGGATCGCAGACCAAGCGGCTCGTCCAGATCCTCCAGCCCGTGCTGACGTCCCCCATTCCCGTGATTGCCGCATGGACCTTCCTTTTACAATGGAGGAGCTCGAAGCGGCACTAGCTCTCTGCAGGCGCTCATCATCTCCGGGTCCAGATGGTATATCATACCGGGCCTTGTGCTATCTCGGAGAGTCCGCTCGGATAGAATTGTTGAGCCTTTACAACTCCTCATGGCAGGAGGGAAATGTTCCTGACGAATGGAAAGTAAGCCGCCTGGTGCCACTCTTAAAGCAGGGCAAATCCCCATTAGAACTCAGCTCTTACCGCCCAATAGCACTGGCCAGCTGTGTCGGAAAGATAATGGAACGGATGATCCTTGGCCGCCTGGAATGGTACCTTGAATTTTACAAGATTTATCCGCTTTCCATGGCTGGTTTCCGACGTGACCGCTCTTCCATCGACAGTGTAGTTGATCTCGTTTCATATGTCCAGCACGAAAAGTCCCGTAAGCGTTTATCTGCAGCTTTATTCTTAGATGTGAAAGGGGCATACGATAACGTATTACATGAGGCCATTCTCGACGCTCTTGCGACGGTTGGCCTAGGTGGTCGAGTTTTTTTGTGGATTGCAAGTTACCTGTCTGCAAGATCATTCTATGTGTTAACTGACGATGGCCCAACTACGCGACGCTATACCAGCAGGGGCGTTCCTCAAGGCGGTGCTCTCAGCCCGACGCTATTCAACCTCGCTCTTGTTGGACTTGCTGAATGCTTGCCAACTACCATCAAGATTTCAACATACGCTGACGACATCTGTGTCTGGACTTCGGCAGTCACACGTCCTCAGATACGTGCGCGACTTCAAAGAGCGGCCACTTTGACAGCGAACTACTTGTGTAAACAGGGTCTCAGCATTTCACCTGAAAAATGCGCACTAGTCGCATTTACTCGGAAACCGATGACGCCTTATATCATCTCAATCAATGGGCGGACCATTTCCTATGTCCGAAACCACAGATTCCTTGGCGTCATTATTGACCGAGACCTCTGTTGGAGCCCACACGTGGCCTACATGAAACGGCGCCTGACAGCTACTTCCCAGTTGTTCAAATACTTGACAGGGAAGACGTGGGGGATGTCAGTAGACGCAATGCTTAAACTCTACAGAGCTCTCTTTCTCGGTTTTTTAAGATACAGTCTACCTGTACTGAACAACACCTGCAAGACAAATATTCGTGTTCTGCAGGCAGTACAAGCTCAAGCACTCAGAGTCTGCCTTGGTTTGCCCAGATGTACGTCAACAGAGGCGACTCTTGCGATTGCTCGGGACCATCCAATGCGAACTCACATTACGGTGGAAGCCCTGAGAACGCACATCAGACATTTTGCACGTGCCCCCTATCACCACCTTGCAGCACTACCTTCAGACAGGCACCAATCATCATTCTCTAAAACTATCAACAAGTACAACGACAAACTTCCCTCGGGCTTCACCGCTGCATCTAAACCATCGATACCCCCTTGGTGTCTTATCAGCCCCACAGTACATCTCAGTGTACCAGGAATCGGAAAAAAGTCTGAACTGTCGTCGCCTGTCCTCAAACAACTGTCTCTGCTTCTTCTGCACGAGAGGTACGCGGACAGTGAACACATTTATACTGATGGTTCCACAAACATCCAGTGTTCGTCCGGTGCTGTGGTTGTCCCAGCAAAAGCTATTACCATCAGCCTTAGGACTGACCACCCGACAACATCGACATCTGCTGAACTAGCTGCTCTTCGCGCTGCACTCCGTTTCGTCAGTCGGGAGCCACCTCGACAATGGTCCATCTTCAGCGACTCAAAGGCAGCCCTACAATCTGTACTATCAGCTCTGCGTCGCGGGCCATTCGAACAGCTCGTATTCGATATTAGATGCCTACTCCATACATTACAGGAGAAAGGACACCACGTGACGTTTCAGTGGCTGCCAAGTCACTGCGGCGTCACTGGAAACGAAGACGCCGATAATGCAGCTCGGGCAGCTCTTGAAGACGCACAAGAAGAGGCCATACCGCTTTCACGATCCGACGCAGCTAGCAGACTTCGAGTGCTTGCACAGGAGATGACGCTCTCTTCATGGTGCACACCAAACAGCCAGACCAACCAGAGCAACCGTCAATACCACCTGCCCTCTTTGATGCATCTCTATATGCCAACTGGACTCCGCCGAAGCGAGGCGACTCTGCTTTATCGCTTATGGTTAGGGGTGGCTTTCACGAAATCTTACTCATTCCGCATTGGAATGGCCGACAACGCTCTCTGCAATGCCTGTCTTTGCGAGGAGACGCTGCAACACATTCTGTGCGACTGTCCTGAATATAATGTTCAGCGACAGTCCCTGGCATCCGTTCTCGCGCACCTTGACACTAGACCATTGTCCCTCGACACGATTTTCACATGCCGCCGACAGAAGACATCGCAGGTGAAGGCGACGAAGGGACTACTTCAGTTTTTGAAAGAGACGGGATTGGACAAGCGGCTCTGACAGTGTTATCACGTACAATGCCAGATTGATAGACTCTACCGGACGATGTTTGTGTGCTGTACTATGTGCTCTCTCTCTCTCTCCCCTTCCCCATCTTTCATCGCACCCATCCCTCTCCCATGTGTAGGGTAGCAAGCCGGTTACGCTAAACTGGTTAACCTCCCTGCCTTTCCTTCTCTACTTTTTCCTTCCTTCCTTTTTTTTCCTTTTCCGACCCATTTCCCTAACGTCAACGTTGTGCAAGCTTGTTGAGAAAATGCTAGCCACGCGACTGTCGTGGTGGCTAGAGCACCACGGTTTCTATTACCCTGCTCAAATTGGCTTCCGTCCATCCATATGTAATGAAGATAGGTTGGCTGTCTTGGCATCCTCGGTTTTATCGTCAACTCGTAGCCACAGCGACCGTACTGTCCTCGCTATGGACGTCGAAAAGGCGTATGATAACATCAGTCATGCTGCCATCTTGGCTTCAATTGACATGCTGCATTTTCCCCCTAGAGTACGGAATTTTGTCAAATCTTTCCTTGAAGACCGACATATTGCAATTCGCTTCAGTGGTGACGCCATCGGCTCATTTGCCCCTCTTCGCGGCGTACCCCAGGGATCTGTATTGTCACCCACATTATTCAATATTGCTTTCATCCCGCTTGCATGGCGCTTACACGATGCACCCGACATAAAGTTCTTGTTGTACGCTGATGACATCACGGTATGGAGCACTCCTCACGACCTGCAGAATCAAGCCGCTGCCCTACAATCAGCTTTAGATATCACGGCGACTTACGCTTCTTCGGTCGGCCTTAGGCTTTCCGTCAGCAAATCTGCTTACACGTCAGTCGCCAATCGCTGGGGCCGGCGTAAACCCTCTGCAACACCCATTCGTCTTCATCTATCCGGAACCCCTCTTCAACAATGTTCAACTATAAAAATTCTGGGTCTGACGGTACACGAGTCGGGAACCGGAACTGCTTGGCTCTCCAGCGCTAAAAAGCAGGCAATTCAGACGTTGGGTCTCATTAGCGCATTGCCCCTAAAATGGGCGGCGCCCGCTCATATGTTGCGCGACAATTGGTGAAGGCGGTAGTGCAACCCCGCCTTGTTTATCAAGCCCAATTCCAGCATTTAACGAGGGCACAATGGGATCGCCTTGAGGCTGTTAATCGCGATGCAATGAGGGTCATCACTTGCCTTCCCCGCATCACCCCGATCGTGGCTCTCCAAGAAAATGCACAGCTCAACACACTAGATGAGCTGGTGCAGCAGCGACGTGATGCTTGCAGGCTTAAGGCCAGCCTTTCACACGCAACATGTGCTCTCAAGGTTTACGCTTTCTCGTACTCCCTTCCACCACCACCGCCAGTTCTCCCTCCCTGGAGTTTTGTACAGCTGAGTGATAACAAACCAACTGATATACGTCGCCCGACATCAACTCACGCGGCGGCGTCGCTTCGTGACCGAATTATAGCTCAAGATGCCCACCTGCCGCTTGGCTCCATCGTCCTTTACGTTGATGCAAGCATTCAGGACTGTGAAACAACCACTGCAATTTATTGCCCATGCGCACCTGCCCTTAACAAGACGACCCGGTTTCAAATCCAAGAGCCTCCTTCCTCCTTTTGTGCTGAGCTCCTTGCTGTCCAAGAAGCGTTGTGCTCTGTGGCCGCCTTTCCCATGGTCCCCACGTCCTGCATCGTCATCCGCACTGATGCCCTCCAGACGACGCGGCGGGTCAGTCGCAGCCCTGACGTATGCCAACAGATCCATCTTCTGGCGGCACGCATCCCGCAGCCAATATCTGTCGAGTGGATCCCACGCGACCTTCTAAGCTTTCAAAGCCGTGCGGATTCTACGACCCGTCTAGCGACCTCTCCATCGTCACTGCCTCAACTCTTTCACCTAGATGATGCCACCCTCCTTTTAACAAGGAGCACCTCCGGGGCCGCACACGTGCCCTCATACCTCCGTGTGCGGTAACCTCCCCCGCGGTCTTACCCATTGTTAAGAACGGCCCAGCTGAGGTGCAAGTGTTGCCAGCCAGTTTCGACGACGGCGGCGTCAAATTTCAAGGAACGACACCGTCACGCTCTAGCCTCGTCGCCGTTGTGACTGAATGAGTTCGACGAAGCAGGCTTTGTGCCGCAACACGACACCCCAAAGCGGGTCGGCCGCGAGCGGGGGAGTTGCCGCGGGAACGTCGTCGGGGGCCCCTTCCCAAGCGCCGACCAAGACGCAGGACAATGGCTACCTGGGCGCGCCGCGACGGTCAGCTCCGAATTCTACGAAATTCGTGTGATGTCGGTTTCGGACCGTGAACTTGTGTGTGTGTGGGCGTGTGTGTGTAAGCCGTCCCGGAGAGAGGCGGCGTGTTTACAATGACTGGACGAACGTTTCCGTCTCCTTGGAATCAAGGGGGGACCGAGTGTTTATGACCCGCTGTTTTGCGGATGCTCGACACACTTTCTTAAGCAGTCATGTTGGACTGAGACACTCTCTCAAGCAGTCGTGTTAGACTGACGTACTTTCTCTCGCAGTCATGCTAGACTGATGAACTGCATGTAAATACTGTAAATAAACCCATATTCCTCGTTCTCGATTAGAGGCAGTCCTTCCCTTCATCAACGTCCTCAGCGTGGATAAGTTGGACGACGGCATGGGCCAGCTACCTTCTAATTCATGCCGGACTCCAATCTTGACAACGGGTTACGAGCGAGGGGATTGAGCCCCCAATCATAACACCGTGCAGAGGAGGTTGCGCTTCGGAGGATCAGAGCCGGGGTTGCCCTCACTCCTGCCGCGACTAGGAAGTGGCCGCACTTTCGCCCGTTATATCCTCGCCCTGAGTGTCCACTCTCCAAGTCGCGAAATGCTGAAGTCGACATCCACCACCTGCTGTGGGTATGCCCTGCACTGAAACCGACGAGGCTCCGGCACCTCGCAGCAGCGGGACTCTCGCCGCATAATCTGAGCCATTACACTGCTTGGACGCAGGGACCGCATTATCGATCCCTCTTGGACTTCATTAGATCAGCAAATCTTTTTTCATTCATTTAATTATACTTATTCACCCCCATCCCATACTCCTGTATGCCCTGAGGCAATTGCCCTCGCATTAAAAAAATAAAAGTTGGGACACCCTGTATATATTTATGACCTCTGCATGCAAGTGACGATGTTTCCATCCCTAATAAATGTTGTCAATTATTAGAAGTATTTCCTTACTGAGTCGTTAGCTTTGCTTAATGGAAAGAGAAGCGATACTGAGACACATATCATTCACGTGCATTTCCCACGCCGTTGATAAAAGACTCTGCCGAAGGGTTACTAAAGTCTACAGGTATCTTTCAGGGCCAAAAAAGCACACAAGGCCTTTAATGCTAGGTGAACATAAAGCAACATATTCGTTCTCTAGGCATAAGCTATCCATACCTTTAGAAATAATTGTTCATTGGCTACCTCCTATTTAAAATATATGCTAAACTATGTCGTTTGTCTAGTAATACAGCTGACGTGACAGAAATGCGTTATCTGTCAAAGCTAGGAGTTCTTTAATGTGTCTAATTCCATTAAAAATTAAGATTACACGGAATACACGTGCGTGTGAGTTTGTTTGCGCGCGTGAAGAGAGAGAGAGAGAGAGAGAGAGAGATTCTTACGATTTCGGCTATAATTTAAAAGGGTAGACTGTCGTAAATCAGCTTTGACAAAAGTATGCAATTTCTTGCTTTTTCGTTTTCTTTTCCCAACAGCTACCGGTCCCTCATTTCGTTGGTGCTTAATTAAATTCCGAGGTAGTACGTGCCAAAACCACGATATGACTATGAGGCGCACCATAGTGTGGGGATTATGGATTAACTTTTCATCACCTGGGGTTCTGTAACACGCACCCGATGCCTGGTACACGGGCATTTTTGCATTCCGCCCCCATCGAAATGCGGCCGCCGCGTCCGGGATTTGATCCCGCGCTCTCGGGCTTATAGCCGCGCGAAGCCAAAGCCGCTATACGCCGCCATTGTCTTTCTTCCTTTCTTTCCTTTTATTATTTTTTTCTTTTTGCCTGTGCTCTATCGTAGTGGCGACTAAGGGAGATTCAAAACGACGACACGGAAGTGACAGATCTTCGACATACGCGGCCCACGACTGGAGTGTGTACTCGCAATCTCAGTTTTAGTTTAAGAAGCCGGAGCGGTGCCAGCAGCAGATACAACGTGTACTGTGAGACAAAACAAAGCAGATACGGATAGGAACTGTCACATCACGCCATGTAATTAATATAGGGCAACCAAATATATATATATATATATATATATATTCACGTTTATTTCCCAACGTGCGCCCTATACGTGTAGTGTCGCTACGTCAGCTGTGCCAGCAGAGTGCACGTCACAGTATATCTGGAGAAAGGGAAAAAAAAGATATCGCGGTCAAGTGAGCCGAGGGGACGAACGCGGGCGCCTGCACGTGGTGAAGGGTTTCTCTCTTGGAGAGCAGTATACGCGCCGGTCGTGGTGCAGTCTGCTGCTTCTGCAACGCGTTTATCTTCCTCTGAAGCTATATCGCGCCACTGTGCCACAGATCGCACTCGAAAGACTCGAAGAAAAAAAATCTTCCCCTCCGAGCGTACAACGAAGATAAGAATGTGTCCAAGACACGCGTTCAGGTCAGGACAAGCGCGATAGGCGATTCTGGAATGAGCGCTTTGGGGGAGCTGGCGTTTTCAAACAGCGCACTCGGCCGTAAGTTGCGGCGTTGAAGTATACGCAAAAGTGCCTCGTTCGCGGCGGGCCACCACGGTCTTTAACTCTTGTCTCAAACGGGAACTTTCTATCGTCGTCGAAGTCAATCTGCAGTGGACTATGCGAGCGTGATCGAAGAACTAGGCGTAGATATGTGCATAGAAAGAACAAAGACAAGCGTGCTTGAATATTATACGTGTGCCAGCTCTTCAAACTAATAGAGAAAGAATGCAAGTAACACATGTATATACCGTACAGGCGTTGATGTGCGAAATGAAACCTCGTTGTGTGCTTTTGGCGAGGTTCACTTGGCGTTAAGACGCTATCAAAATTGTGTATAAATAAGCGAATCCTTATGACGCTGTCCAGTGTATTGGACAGTGGCCTTATTTTCTAAATAAAGCAAGCATTCTCTCTGTTGAAAACAGAGCAAAGTAAGCCCGATTAATGTTTCTGCATTATAACTGATACAGAACCAAATAAAGAATGACAAAACTACGTACATTTACCTCACAGATAAAAGGCCTAGGCGCCACAAGCCTCCCATGACACATACTCAATATACGTGTGACACCAACTGCCTAAAATACTCATACTTCCGGACAGCATTCAGAGATTGGAACAGCCTTGTATACACAAATACCACATCAGTTCACTTGTCTGATTTGCGATCGTCGCGGTATGCACCGTACTAACACGGTACTCTGTTTTCAGCTGCTGCGCACTGCTGTTGCAGCTCACCCATCGGGTAGATGGGAGAAATTTAGTCCGACCTGTGTCTTCTTTTTTTTTTTACGCGAAAGCATCGAATGGCCCATTGAGCGATAAAGCCGGCATCTGCAGCAGCGAAACGGCACCTGAATTCCCCCTAGCTGCGACGCCACGTCACAGGCGCACCTCGACGGAGCAGAGCGGGGGAAAAGCACCTGCTGCATCTCTATAGCGCGCCAGCTGTTGCGTGAGGGGAGAGGGCGTTGCCGCGACGCCACGTCACCTTCTCGCTCAATCTCGGAAGGCGGCGCGCGGTCCGTACCATTCTCTCTCTCACACACTCCCCCTTCCCCCCGCTAGGCTTAGCGGCTGCTGGCATTGATGGCAGCTGCTGCTTTCTCGGTCTATCGTCGCGCAGGGCGTCGATGGCATGCGGCGTTGGCACCGCGGGCTGCTGCTGCTGCTTGCTGGCTTGGGCAGCGTGTACCGCTACGGTACATTACTCGCAGCGCACAACTCTAAAGACCGCGCAGCGGCGTTCAATTGGACATTTATACGTTCGCATTCACCAAGGACAAAAAGTGCTTAGGTGTCCTCGGATTCTTGTAGCAAGCAACAACTCGCCCAAAAAGAAAAGAAAAAAAAACAAGTTAGTTTGCAGTAAACACGCGCAACAGCTCGTCATGAATTTCGACATTGTCTACTCGGTTCTGCTTAACCCTTTGTCTGTACAGAAAAAAAAAAGAAGAAAGAAAGGTTCTCGTATTATAAAGGACCCAAAGACATAGCGTATATATCAAGTTTCGGGCACATTTTGCTGCTTCAAAGCCACGTAAATACGAGAAAATACTTTGAAATCCGTCAAGTCACACTGACGTGCCGCCGCTGAGGTTTCGGCACGAGATTCAAAGAAGGGACGCTCAGCCTCAACTTCTTTTTTTTTTTTACTGTTACTCAACCTTAGTGCGGCAAATCAATAAAAATATAGTTTAGTGAGAGTATACCAGTCTACGCTTACGTTTAGCGTTGTGCTTTAGTGCCTCTTTAACAAAGTGGAACCTCGTCAAAATGATTGTGCGCACTTCAGCAAGCAAATGGGTCACGTTCTTTGTCAACATAGTTTCATAAATGCCGCTATGCAGCTCTAATTCATGACCAATGTATGTAATTTACGCCAGTCCTCCTTACAGAAGCTTGCACTACGCGGCGCATATCAAGTGAACGCTAATCAAATGAAACATCCTTTGGGGTGCGGAGTTAAATAACGGAAGTGTACGCACGATTGGCGATGACTATTTACGGAGCACAAGATAAGTTCCGAATAGTGCAAATATATTTGAAGCGACAGCTTTCTATGGCTTTCACCCGCCGTGGTTGCTTATATATAGTGGCTACGACGTCGCGGTGCTATGCACGAGATCGCAGGATCAAATCCCGGCTGCAGCGGCGGCACTTCGAAGGAGACGAAATGCAATAAACGCCTGTTTACCGTGCATTAGGTGCAAGTTAAACAAATCATCGGGCGGTCAAAATTAATTCGGAGTCACCCCCCCCCCCCACCCGCCTACGGCGTGCTTCATAATAGGATCGTGGTTTTGGCACGTAAAACAACAATTTTATTAATTTTGTACGGCAATTCCTCCCCCGTTCCCCTCCTCAGCATCCTGGTCCACAGACAGCCTACATATCTCCTGTCTCGACTTAGGTCAATCAATACATTAACTAGTCAATACGCCCCCACGTTTGCCTACATTGAAATCTGCGAGATGATGAGTACATGCTGTTACACTTAGATCCTTCAACGAGCGCCACATTCCATGTGCGTCTGGTGACACGTAGTTCCTTTGGTTTAGTATTGTCACTGTCATGGTGCACCGGTACGATCACATTTCAGTTGCTTATCGTTTCCAAGCTACTTGACTGACCGCCGGGACACGTCAAAATGTGAACGGCCTTTTATGTGTATAGTAAGGTAAACAATCATTTGCTTTACCAAACGAAGTGCACAAAACAATTATATTATATTTTGTGTAGAAGTTAACAAATATTCGATATTCTTTTCGACACTCGAAGGTACGCATTTTTACGAATATTCGTATTAGAGTGAGAAATTTCGTTATTCGAACATCCCCACAAATAAATAACAAGAAAAACCCCGGGTGGCCGCCGCATATTTTTCTCTGCGCCTGATTGATGTGGCCTGTAAGTTACACATCGACAATATGCTGCGAAAATGCGCAAACATTGCTATATGTGCAGTTTATGTAACGTCAAAGGCATCTAGTTGCGTTGCTGATTCAGTCATCTCCCCTTCAGTCGCGAATTGTGATACATTGCGGATAACTGTGCCAATGTTACGTTATCTTATTCAAAGTTGCCGGAGACTCCGTTGAAAGAAAATCAAGGCGGTAGATGGGACGATGCTCCGTGCACTCTCTAGTGAATCATCATAATTACAGAGCAACTCAATATCAACTCATTGCGCAGGAAGTCATTTTGTACTTTTATCGTAAGAAAGAACTGAATAACCCGCCGTGGTTGCTCAATGGCTATGGTGTTGGCCTGCTGAGCACGAGGTCGCGGGATCGAATCCCGGCCACGGCGGCCGCATTTCGATGGGGGCGAAATGCGAAAACACCCGTGTGCTTAGATTTAGGTGCACGTTAAAGAACCCCAGGTGGTCAAAATTTCCGGAGTCCTCCACTACGGCGTGCCTCATAATCAGAAAGTGGTTTTGGCACGTAAAACCCCAAATATTATTATTAAAGAACTGAATAGCCAAAGCGGAAATTCAGGCTAGTTGATTGTTATAATGACCATCTAATAAATAACAGCGCGCAAAAACGAAGGTCGTACAGAGACACACGCAGATCTCTGTATGCCTGTTTTATGCTCGTCCTTCGATTTACGCGCCGTGATTGGATGAACCGAATCACCGGCTCGCGCACAGCACCTATGCGTAAGCTAATATCGGCTACAAGTCATTTCTCACCATTGTTGCCCGAACGCGGCACCTTGATCATACTGTCAAATGTTAACATGTTGCAGTGCTCGGGGCATTGAAATGAAACGAAACCACATTTGATCACGTAGCGGGTTCGATTTACCCGACAGCTCGATGCCTGTGCCTTTTCTTTGCGCGCACGGGACAGAACTGGCGGGGGAAAAAAAAGAAGCAAGAAGTCGCGTACGCAACATCGTACACCCTGATCGAAACAGAGGTCATTTTCGTGAGCGCCAGTCGGGTGAGGGACGAATCGAGTTCCCAGGCGCCGCCACTCGCTAATACATCGTTATGCGGCGCAACCTGATACTTTTCGCCGTTACGATAGGGGCCCGCAAGTAGTTGCGTCCCTGCGTCGGGAACAATACGCTTAATGTTATCATTCATTAATTTGTTTACTCGCTTACCCATAAATTCAAGTACAGTGCGCCTTATAGGGGAAGGCATAAAGTAGACTGTATGCATACAAACGCAAGGGGGGAAAGATGGCAAACTCCAAGGTAAACGCTATTCTGATTATACTTCAACAAGACGGAAATAAATCGTTATGTAAGAAAATTATTATTGTTATCACTAAGGCCTTTCTAAGCCGGAAGTCAATTCTGCTGTCCCGCGATGCGAGAGACACTCATAGGAATGAAGGAACGTTTCAGCATGACAAGCCGGTTATCATGTTTTTTTCTTTTTCTTTCTTTTGGCCAGTATTATACGCAGACGCTTAGAAGTGAAGCGACACTTTCGACGCTGCATGGCTGCACGTGCGTTTGCCCATGGAGGGGTACTACACATGGGCAAACACGCACCGTTTTTCACGAACTACGACAACACACAACTCGGCACCAAAATCAAATTCGAAGTGAAACGTTTAATTTCTTGTGGCATAGGGAACCAACGATGTTCAGGAGATGCTAAGGCTGTTTCAGAGTGAAACTAAAGAAAGAAAAAAAAAAGAACATGCTGATTCGTCTCGTCGGCATGCCTCGAAATCTTGAGCGATACGGGGGCGCGCGTCTGTATCAACACTTGCTTCAGCTCGACGAGTCTAACCGCCAAGCCCAAACGATGGCCATGCGAGGCCCGCATGCGTTCCTACGTGCGAGCACGCCGGCGGCCTCGTCAGGTGAGACGTTGTACGCGCCTGCCTGAGATAAGCGACCAATCTGACTGCTCGGAATCTCAGCATCTCCGCTCGCTAGGCTGTGCGTTACGGCGCTGCTGTTGGCACGCGAAGATGCAGCTCTCAATACACGCGGGGACACGACAGCGTCAATGCGCTGCGCATACCAGGAGGGAGACAGACGAGAACCAGCTAGGCACACGTTCCGCGAGACCAGCACGGGGCGCGTTTCCGCGCTAGAACTGAGCCGCGGTGTGGCACGCACGAGGCGCAGATGCGTCAAAGACGCGCGCCGGCGCAGCTATCGTGGCGCACGCCGCAACAGCTGTTGGCCTCGAGCGGATGAAAAAGGAGAAAAAGGATGCCCGGGAGGAGCACGAGCCTCTCTCCTCGCCGCTCCGCAGTCAGCCGCATCCCACCTCCGCTGCATCCCAGGTGGAGAGGGGGAAAGCGGCACGCACCTTGGCAGCCGACTTCGGCGCGTGCATCCCACTCGGAACGAGCTCGCGCGCGCGGTGCATCGGAAACCCCCGAAAGCGCCGTCGTTTTCGATACTCACTTTCCGATGAACTCGTGCATCTCGTAGACGTCGTCGAAGACCACATCTTCATCGGCCATGCTTGTCGGCGATGAGCTTGTCGAGCACCACACGGTATCGGTGGCCGAAGCGGTAGCGCAAGAACCACTGGCGGACGAGAGTGACGTCGGGGTCGCCGCCACTCGGCTGAGGAGATCCACGGCAGCGGCCGTCGGAGCGCGCGCGCTGCTCTTGTTTATGGGATCGCACCACGCACACTTGACACCGGCGCGCGCGCACACCCCTTCTCCGTCTGCTTGCAGACGATCCACGCGGCACAAACACACACACACACGGCACGAAAGCGGGGAGAGAGAGCGCCGATAGATAACGAGGAGAGCGGAAGGAAAGCGCTAACTAGAGAGAGAGAGAGGGGGTACAACAGCAAGCGGGGCGGCGCGCGCGCACGCACACACACACGCGCGCGCACGCGGCAGCGGTAGTAGGGGGCGAGCCTGTGCAGCTAAGCACTTCTCCACTGGTCGGTCGCTAGGTCAGTAGGAGCTCGGCTCGGCGGCGGCTAGGCCTAGCAACGCCGGCGCATCATTCACTGACATATCTCGCTGTCTCTTCCCGCGCGCAGGATACGGTTCTCTCGCCTCCGACCGACGACGCTCACGGGCGAGTGCCGAGAAGATGCGATGCCGCCTAGGCGCGGTCCATGGTTCGACCGGAGAGCGACGTGTTGTGGCGGCGGCGACCAAGTGGCCTCGATCGGTGCCAGACTAGCTCGGGGGAGCCCGTGACATCAGCAGCGGCGGCCGGAGAAAGCGAGCGCACGACGCCGCTGCGGCCTTCGCCGTCGCTACCGCCTCTGCCGATACGCAACGAGCTCGCCGGAGCGCTGGGGATTTCTCAGCGCAGCCGCGGAGACCGCGGGCGAGACGGCGAACGAACGGCACAGCGCGCAGCGGCGGAGGCACGGGGAAAGGGTGCGCCAAGAAAAAAAAAAAAACTTACTAAAGCAAGGAATATCCGAAACTATAGAGAAAAAAAATTGCGACGCGCGCGCATGCGCGCCGCTTTTTGC
The DNA here is from genome assembly GCF_050947875.1 of Dermacentor variabilis. Lineage (NCBI taxonomy): Eukaryota > Metazoa > Arthropoda > Arachnida > Ixodida > Ixodidae > Dermacentor > Dermacentor variabilis. Next base: position 152,375,367 of record NC_134569.1, on the reverse strand, counting down.
CATGCCCACTAGATGGCGCGAGACACAAGTGCGCCCTGCGCTGCGGCCCAAAGTCGAAACACCATTGAGTTGCAGCAGACACCTGTAGCACCTACCTTGGATACTTTGCCACTGCTGGTTTCTGCTGTGTTCTATTCCTTCTTTTTTTTTTTTTATTCAGAGCTTACGCCGCATTGCCTGAAGGCACTAAAGCAGAAAGGTTGCAGCATTCACATCAACAAATCTTCATTTTTACACTTGTACTTGCACTTGAGACAATTTGTTCCACTGTTTAATCGTTCTAACAAAAAAAAAAAAATCTTGTGAATAGGTCAGTCCTGGCATGCCATTCCCTTATTTTGAAAACATGGCCAGTTCTATATGAACTGTAATGAGATTCTTTAAAGTATTTTTCTTTGTTAATTCTTGTTTTATTATTAAATATCTGAAGAAAAAAAGAACTTCAACCGCAAGTTTTGTCGATGTGAGGAAACAGTTCCCACTCAAGTTCATTTTTCATCTGAGTGCAGCTCTCCCCCCTCTTGTACAGTCCCAAGACGAACCTAGCTACCCGATTTTGAATTTTCTCCAGTTCATCAATCAGTGTAATACCCCTGTCAAGCGGGCAAGTGCACGTATGGAAAGTGCACTCAGTTGTTAATTTAATTATTTATTACGCACTATATTGTTGAAAATGACTAGCTTACAAAGTCACAAAGCCATTTGAAGCCAAGAAGACAAAGTTTAGGCAAATCCATGTAATTCCCATAGTTCCCATGCTGGTACAACCGTTCTTGTTACAGCTCCAATAGACACTAGCACCAGAGTTCCCTCTAGTAATTATTGTAAGAAACTCTATTACGCCACCATCTTGTTCTGGATTGGCTATGCATTCACCTTGGCCGGCCTTGACTTGCAACATTCTTATGATAAAAATATTTTCGTTTTTTCTCGAGTAAATATAGATTAACATTGTTTTTTATTTATAATACAACCAAAGCAATCGCTTCTTAGAAGGTTATTTATCTTATGCTACGTCTTCAAAAACATGACTTTAGTCTGTCGCCATTTTTTTTTTTTAGTGCGAGTGCGCTCTGTTTTCCCGTTTAGCACCACGTAGCCCAAAGTGTCACTCAAGGTCCCGAAGTGCACTCCCTGTAAGTGCACTTAACTTGCCCACTCGACAGAGGTATAACTTGCAAAGATTCCGATACGGCACAGGTAGTCTAGTATAGGCCGAACTCCTTGGTTGTCAATTTCATTTTTTTATTTTTACCAAATCACAGAGGATGTGGGCAACCCTCAGAGCCAATCAGAAGGAGCAATATAATGTCATTACATTACACCAAAATGGCCAGGAAAGGTCGAAAATTTGCATGTGCCGATGCATAAGAACTGTTCCCATGGCAGTCCTGCATGCTGTACTGAGACCGGATAGGCTATTTCACAAACCAATATATTTTAAAACGTTCCTCTACTTAACAGTTCACTTGGCTTCGAGATAAATTAATGACAACGCCGCCTCATGACTTAAGTGGTCACAGCACTTCGATGGCAGACCACGCCAATACCAGAGCAAAAAATTTCTAACCAAGCGTTCTTTGTTGGCATCTACGTAGACCAATGGACTTGAGAGAATGCGTGCTTCTCAAGCAACTAGTTGGGGCAAGAATTGCCAAAAAGCATTATCGAAGCACAGTTGCGTCAGTCAAGGGGTGGCAATTTGCTACAACCAATGGGGTCAAGGAAGAGCTTGAATATGGGGGTAAGTCTCAATCTCTGCAGTTTGCTTCAAAACTGCAGTCATGTGTTAGCTATTGGATTATTACTAGCTACTTGGATCCAAAGCGCTGGAGTTCACTGCACTATTGCTTCACAAGATGTGAATAAACATACAGAAAAAAGAAGCACTCCAATAAACAGCAGAATATACCGTTGATTAATGTCGGCAAGCATGCCAGAATTTAGTGTCCTACCACTCATTTACATTGCCGGGACCATCAAGCAACCAATCACGACAAAACATAACTTTATGTGACAAGTTATCTTGGAGACAAAGATGATGCTACTTGTGTTGGACTGCAGCTATTTATTCTTAATTTACAACAAAAAGGCATTTCAAACTGCTAGTGTGAGAAAGTACTGTGGATCACCCACACAAACATTACGCTGCAGTGATAGGTGAAAAACAGATTGCTGCAAATTGTGCATGCTCCACCAGCTCTAACTGGTCAACAGCTATGGAATTCCATTTGCAAACAATAGGCAGTGAGTTCAGTTCCCAATTGTAGATCATTCTGATAGGGAGTCAGAATGCAGGAATGTCGTCGAGCTTACATTTTAGCGGGCACTGAAGGAACCCAGGTGATGAAACTTAATTCAGCAGCCTCGCCTGGCTTCACAGACTACATGCGGCTTAGGAGCAGTAATATGCAACACTTCAAGCACTAAAAGCCATGATGACCAAGTAAGAATGAAAAAGCTTGTCCACTCTCTGTCGCTAATTTATAGGCAACTGAATAGGAGGATTAGCAGCACAAAATGGACACGTTCCTCATCATTTTTCAAGATGTGCAGCCAGCTGTCATTCCTGATTTGCTGCCGATGTAGACCACACGGATTGTAGGAAAAGCTACAGGTAACATCAGGCAACCGGGAATCGGACTGAAAAGTCTTACCAATTGTCTGCCACTAATTCCCCTCAGCATGGAAGCATCATGTAGGGATTAGCAAAACTAAATCGACACGTCCTTTGTCTTTGCCAAAGACATGCAGCTAGCTGTCATTCCTGATTTGCTTACATGACTAGTAGCTTTCGCTGTGTTGTGCAGAGCCAGTGAACTCGAGCATAGTTTCCCCGTGCTGCAGAAAAACTAAAGGATGAAGGAATACAACATCGCCAAGAATAAAAAATAATGAACGTCTTTATTATGAATATGAAAATTACAGATAATGTACACAATTTTGGTGAACAATTGATGCAACATCACAGTTGTGTAAACACGTGCTCACTGAGATCAGTAATTGAACACAGTAACAATTAACGAGTCCTGAAACAATTACAAACAAATTTTGAAGAGTTGTAAAAAACTTCCAAAACCATACGAGTAAAGCAACACAAAATAATGCACCATTTACCTGAGTATATCCTCCAAAAAGAAAAAGAAAGGAACCAAGCAGCTTCAGTAAAGCTTTAGAAAAATTTAAGAACACTACCATATTTACTCAATTCTAACGCACACATTTTTCCAGAAATTTTTTTTTACCAAATTATATGGATGTTAGGTCTGAGCATGAAACTAAACCTGCAATAGTGACGAGCTATTATCATTGGCATCATATTTTTTTACTCCAATTCACATGTCACTGCAGCTGTATTAGCTGCGGTAGATTCGTGCCTACTTTACAAGTTCATTAGGCTATTCGAGACGCTATAGTTAGGCTGCAATGGTCTGCAAAAGGAAGATTTGATGCTCTGGGCAGTTTATAGTGATAAGACGGCCTCTGACAGTGATTATGAGTGGTGCCTGACCTACTGTGTCTCAGATACAATAAATTTTGTTTTTAGAAGAGAGAAAATCATAATTACTGCATTCCATTTCTTACCATCAGAAGCCGGTAAGTGAACAAACAAGTGCATTACATTTTTCATTTCTGGGAGTGATGATTGAGTGCATGTCACAATTGAGCAAATACAGTATTTACCCATGCAAAATATGACAATGGTTGGTGCCAGACGTGTGAAATGTGCGTTCCTCAGTCCATTTCGATTTCTCGGCCAGTCATTGAATAAGCACTAAAGCAACAAAGTGCCACTGGCACAAACTGAAACGTGACCATGTCAATATGAGCAAGAATTTATGACTGTTATCACATACTTGAATGCGTGTGACAGTGGCATTGTTCGGCCTGAAATTTGGAGTCGCAAGGCTACAGCAAGTTTAGGCACAGGCTTAGAGACAAGTTCCTGTTTCTCACTTGGCTGATCATGCAAAAGGAGTGTTCTCATCGCTTTCTCCCATTTGTGTCTGAATTATTTGCCAGCACCATATGCTCATCCAAAACTTAAAAAAAAAAAAAGAGGCTACCGTGAAGAACATGCATTAAGGATGCTCACAAACTTAGTCTATGAAACCAACAAACACATAAATGAGCAAGCCCAGGTAGCTATGCCTATTTAATAGTTTCATTTGGTTTGTTTCCATGTGAATGTGAACACTGCAGGGTAGTTCACTATGAAAAATACTTCTGTATACCGTATAGACTCGTGTAAGGGCAGCACCCATGTAAGGGTCGCACCTACAACTTCGCAAGCCAAAATAAAAAACAAAAGGTTTTCATCGGAGAAGCAATCACGTTTGGTGCCCTGATGGTGCGTGCATGCATCGGCAACTTCTCGCACGCTGCGCACTTCCGCATGCTGCTACTAGATGGTGAGAGTTGTGCGTTGACCTCTGATGTAGTGGCACATTTGGGGATCTGGGGTGCCCACTAGTCATTGGCTGCACCGGCACCATTTTGACCAAAAGATTGTCCCATGTAAGGCCCACACCTCGTCAAAATTGTGAAAAAGAAAGTGTGTCCCTTACATGAGTCTACATGGTAGCATACAGATACTTGCTAAATCGATTCATTCAGCAAGGTCGTGAGACTAATCAACCTTATATTATATTTCACAATGTATTGTGAAAAAAACCTTTTTTTTTATAACATCGTCTCCCAATCAAGCATTTACACCTACTTCAAAGCAAGGATAAACAGTACAAGGGGAGAAGCCACCAAAACGTACACATTCTTGTTTTTCAGAGGATGTACATGATTCATGCATTAAATGGCTGAGTGCCTTTGCTGCAGTACAAAATACAATATATATACATTCGGAGAACTTTTGAAAGGATTTGGGACATGGCAGCTTCAGAAGGCTGAATTTGTGAATAAAAATTACGACACCAGACTGAAATATCTTTACCACACCGAGATAACTTTCTCCAAAGCTCCATCACCCTGAACAAGTGCAAACATATATTAAGGACATCATAAGAGATGGTAAAAATACTTAGTCCTATTGCCGGACGTACAAATGCAAAAGCTGCAAAATGAAGTCTAATAAATTGTTAATAATGTTAAAAAAATTTTAAAAATAAAACCTGTTTGTGCTAACAACATCTGCAGTTAAGCCCAATTTCAAGTGTAAAAAAAGCCGTACCTCGATATAACGAACATGGATGTAATGAATTATCGGATATATTAAAGTAAACCTAAAATGCTTCTTGCGAATGTCAGAATGTAATGAATACATGCTTATAACGAATATTGAATATAACACAGGTATTTTCGTATTGAATGCGGCTTCAATTATGACGAGGCTTGACTGCATAAGTTCTGCTTAAATTAAATGTGGTTAAATTCTGTGCATGGCTAATTCTTTCTTCTGGATTGTCAAACAATACTGCAATGGTTGATCCCGTCTTATTGGCACGGTATCGAAGTCTTGGATAGGCTTTCATCGCGGATTCTTCGTCTTAATGGTGCAAGATATGCGATAACAGTGGGTGGCCTTAGGTACATAGTGAGACTGCACGCAACTTGGCATGTAATTACAAATTCACTGTGCTGCACACGGTCTGCCTTTTCTTGTGTGGAAGAGGTCTGCCAATGCTCAAGGCCAAAAGGCTGTCCGCACTGCCCAGGATGGGCACCTATCTACAAGGAGTCTCTGCACACCAAGGGCATTACACTCCCTGACATTCTTGACACGAATATTTTGTGGTTTCTTGCGAGATGTTTCTTTGACAATGGCCAGGAACTATTCAAACGAGAAAAGTGTTTTGAGCAAGCCAGAGTGCATAACTAATCGTAGGGATGATGAATGACAATGCAGTGACCTCGCAGCCATTACATGAAATTTGATACAGTGCATACTCAGAGATGGTCAACGCACTGAAACGCTGCAAAATGGACATCAGTGCATTTTTAACTGCAGAGCAAAAAACGAATACTATACAGTGATAGAAAAAAAAACACTGCAACAACGCGACACTTGATATCACCCATCCTCCGCTTTCTTTTACACTGCAGTTCAAAAGGCACTTCAACCAAATAAACCAAGTCACAACGCTGTTGCATCACTGTAAAACTGGCAAGGCAGCAGCCTAGAGCAAACATTTCAAAGTGTTTTCCACAAGAAGGTCAGTACGTATCTCAATACTCTTTGCCGTGGCTTCTGAAGTTGATCTAAATCATTGTAGTGCCATGCTTTCTACAGGCACCTTTACAAAGCACTTCAGGATTGTTGCATGTGAGGCAAAGGGAAAGACTTGCAGGTCATGAGTAGAGGTATTTCCAAGAGGGAACTTCTTCCTGCTGGCGTGGCATAGTAGGAACGTACGGACACAACAAGACCCGTGCTTGCAACATGCTGGCAAGCTCTGTGCATGCAGGCAACTCCGTGTGGGCAAGCTCTGTGCATAAATGACTGAAGTAGACTTCAAGATCCTATTACTCTGCCAAAGTGAAGGCCATCAAGCTGCTACAATGCTGTCGTGTTCCACGTCCCTAATTGATGCTTGATTTCGAAATATAAGGACAAAACTTCTGCTATTCCACATTTCTCCAAGCAAAGCACGAATTGCTGCTTGCAACACAGATATCCCATGTGCTTGCCTGGGACCCAACGACAATGGCAGCAATGGCACCAACCAAAATGGACCACGACACAGCATGTAGTTTCTGTGCAGACTGGCAGACAAAAGATTCATGACCAGCACTAACTTCTCACAAACGTAGCTCATGACACGTCAGACTTGGACATAACACCTCATTCCAACTGCTTTTCTCTAAGCTGTACAAAAAATTGAATGCTTCAACTACTTGAATTTCGATGGGTGCTGATGGCACATGTATTGCCAATAGTATCACGTTACGGTCTTAACAAGACGCAGGTCGAGCCACAGTACCAGTAGGGACACATGGTTTAACCGAGATATGCAGAACTGTCATTGTAATGTGCAGCTGCCTTCTATTTATCGGCTGGGACAATGGCATTGGCAGTGACACAGTCATAAGCAGCGACTTCTGCATGCTTTCTGCTAAGAAAAGTCATTCAACACAATAGTGTTTGTACCAGACCTTGTTTGAATGCGCACTTGTAAAATGCCACCACTAGCTATAGCTGACATACTGTGTGGACATCCTGCAAGGCCAACACTTATGTGCTGTCATGTCAATTGTATGGTAACAGTAATTGGTACACAGGCACAAGTTCCAAAGCTGTTTGATATGGTAGGTGACAAACCAAGCACGCACTTAAGCATGCTCCGTAACCCTAGGCAACTGAGAATGGCACAGCCCCATTCCCAACAGCTTCAGCGGGCAATGGTCATAGCCATTGCTGCTCTCCAACCAGGATTACAATTTTGAGTGCGACAGCACATTGTGGGCCACTTGCACAGTGTGTCAGCCACAACTGTGTCAAGTTATTAAATCAAGGAAAAAAAAAAAAAGACGCCAATTTTTTGCTGGACAGAATTCATGGCAGTGCAGGAAATGAGAAATCGGTTGATAATTTCCACTTGAAGCTTCATTAACTCGATTTTATTAATTAGCTTTTCAATTAACAATCTTAGTGGGTATGCAACAATGGTTAGTAAATAATGGAATTGAAGCCAGTCAGCGCTCGAGGCATATCTGTCTAGTGGGGATCCTGAGACCAGCACCAATTTTGAGATATATCAGTTCCTAAAATCCAGTATGATATACACCAGTTTTCTACACACTTTTGTCCCACATAATTTAAAGGAGGCATTACGGAAAAATGATAACTGGAACACCAATGCACATCACCGCAACCCTGGGGATGAATAGTATCTCTGAACTGGTGCTATTTTCGAGACTCTTGCAAGTGCACATACCTTGAGCACTGACTGGGAGCACTCACTGACTATTCCAGAGGCATGAAATGCATGCATAAAAAAATTCATTGGCAGAACCTGCATGATGAAACAGATTATAGAAATTTATCATTTCTTCCCTGTACCTGTCGCTACTATATATTCTGTCAAACAAAAGATTAACATTTTGTCTTAAGTCCTATTTTTAATTTCAAGGGCCTCTCACCAGGTCTGGCCATTTAGAGCTGACAAGTGCAGCGCATATAATGCATGCTAACGACCGTGTCTGCAAAGTATTACACCGCTATACCCTGCAAAAAGAGCTGAAATTTCAAACAAACGCTGTGTGCCTTTCTCTTCGAGGGTGCCATGCTCCCAGCCGGAGAGTCAATGTCAATCACACAAGTGCGGCTACGTAAACTGCAGGGCTGTGACGTCCCTCACAATGACATGTGACTTTAAGAGTTATTCAAGGCAACATCAGGTATTTGTTTGATCTGTTGCTTCAATAGACCACCTAAGGTTTAGAAAAACAATAAATCCTACAAACTGAATCTCTCCATGCCGTAGCAAGAGGGACGTGCTTCTGGTTTGGTCTGTTTGTTCCCCTGTTGTGCAGTCACACATGCAGGAAACAAAACTATCTGCTATTTTCTTCTGGGTTCCATTTGTGAACATGCTCTTTGATCCGCTTGCGCCTGCCTCAGTGCTCGTGATTGTGGCAATGATTTATACCACTAATCAGGTTTTTCTCAAGCGCAACGCATAAAATCATGCACTGTGTGAAACGAGACAAATGCAACAGCTCGCATGTGAGACCATCACTAAAAGTGCGCCATTCAGCGAAAGCAAGAGAGAGAGAGAAAGGAAGGTGGGGCCAGTGATGTATCCGTTATGCAATCCTCCAGCTCCGGTGTGGGAGAATGCAGAAAAGGAATTTCACTTGCGGAGGCTAGACGGGGGCAAGTGCAGAGAGTGCCTATGATGGCGGTGACACTAACATCCTGAAATCATGGGTTTGCGGCACTTCAAATATTTCCATCTCTGCTATTAATTAACTAATTTGAAAAATTATTGCGGTATAACGCCTTTTAGAGGGCACGTAACGACCTCCAGTGCATAACCAAAATTTGCTATGTGGACTGGTGAGGGGCTCTTTAAGCTCCAGGTCTAGTTGAATGTCATTTGCTCCTGCTCTATTCTATATCTGATAACTTGAGACAGTAGCTGCTGAAACCCTTGCGTAGCAGCAGCACAATGCGTGCCATACCTGCCACATTACCTTGAGCATTTCTGGGTAGCTCTTTAAGGCAGTGCAACTGGCGACTGGGGTGTTGTACCCTCTGCCTCCGATGGCCATCACTGGGACTCAAAGCTAGGCCAGCAGCCCTCAACTTCAGCCCAGAGGTGGTCACACTGTCATTCCTCATCGGCACCGGGAACCTTCCACGAAGACTTGCGGCCAGCCTCGTACATCTCCTTCAGGGACTCAGTGACCCGCCCTTCCCCCTCGAGCTGCTGGTACTTGCGGTACAGTCGCAACGCTGTTTTGGCATCCTCAATGGAGTCGTGCATCTTGGACTGGATCTTCAGCCCTGAGAAGCGAGTGATTGATGTGCAAGATTTAAAGAGAAATCAAAGAGCAACCCTCAATCAGTTTCAAATGGAAAATGTTCATTTCAGAATTCTAGTTTCATTCTTTTGGAGGAAAATGGTTGCTTGCTAGTGGCGAGAATGAAGACAAAACTACCTTTTTCTTGAACATCACGCTGAAACCACAATGCTGGTATGTTAGTATGACATCATGAATATATTTTATCATATTTGAGCACCTTTAAAGAGACCCTGAACCACTCTTTACCAAAGTAGAGAAATGCATTCAAAGGTAAAATATACTATTTCAGAAATACTTTGCTGCAAAAAGTACTTTAATGCATTAAGCAGAGTGGACTTATTGGCAATCAAGCACCCCTTCTGCGGTGTTTCCACTCCTTGAATGACTTTCACTGCGAAGGCTACGGCGGAGCAGAATGTGCCCACGATGGTCTGCCTTCTGAATGTCACTGTGACACGCAATTCGAATTTGATTTTGGATGTTCACGTAGATGCCACTAGTTTAAATTTCGTTGCCTATGACATTCCAAGGGCAGTTGTCCTCAGCGAGCCGTAGTGCACTCAGCCAGTGGACTCGTTGCGGCAACACAACTAGATGCAACTGTAGTGTGTTTGACACGTGCACTTGTTTATCGAGTGACCGCATTTCATCATCTAACAAATATTATCGCTCAATGCAGGACGCACTTGCATGTATCAGAAGTTTCTGGAATGTTATCGATGGTTTTATCCATTGTCTGTTGTTACCGAACCTTGTGTAGTCTGATTGCATGTATGCGTGATGCGAATGGTGTAGAACTTTCTGAAAGACACACGGGCACCAGCTATTACTCTAGAACGTTCGATGACTCATGTATAAAAGCTGACGCGCTTGACCCACTGATCAGGTTTTCAATGATCGCCGACTGTGTTTGCCACTATCATTGCGCCACCATCAGTGCAGCCTGTTTTTAAAGGCACAGGTTCACCCAATAAAACACTAGTTTCGCCATTCACAGTTTTGCTGCTTTCTTCATTGTCACTACCACGTGACATCTGGTGGAGGTGCTAGTTCTATCATGTACCGGACGACCCAAGCCGTGATCCGAGCCCGGACCGCAAAGACAACACAACACAAACGTTGTCCCGGATCATCGAGCGAGCCGCCGACTACGACAGCTGCCCCCAGAGCACAGGCTTCTACCTGAGACGACCAAGAATATCATGGCCAAGACAACCCCAATTGCTGCCTTTGCATCCCCCATTTTGCTGTAACAACCTTGGGACCCACCAACCTTCCATGAATAATCGACTGAAGACCTAGAATCCTGGCTGGAGACTTACGAAAGAATCGCCCCGTTCAACACTTGGAACTCCGACGACAAGCTGCGGCATGAGCACTTCACCTTCAAAGATGCCGCCAATGGTTTGATAACCGAGAGTTGACCCTGCCAACATGGGACCTGTTCCGCAATGGCTTCTTGCAGGCCTTTACAAAAAAAAAAAAAAAAACACTGCATTGCCTTGTCAGTCAGGTGGCATTCCTTTTAGCAGATGGAGCTCGAATGCCTTCTCTCGCATGTATGCTTTTCGTTGGCATGCTGCACTTGAGCATGCAGAAGTAATTTTCTCGCAAACTTTGGCTCACAAGTGTACTCTCTTCAGGCAGCATCATCCCGACAGAGGCTGGAGTGCAAAAAAAAAAAAAAAAAAAAAAAATAGCGACAAGGGCCGTCCATGATTTTGTGTGGGTTTTTCTTCAGCACAACTTTTTGCAGTATAAAGCGAGATTTTAAATGTGGCACGAATCTTCTCGCGCGCCCTTGCGTAACCATGGCAAGGGAGTCGAAGTCAAGGGGTCTGAGGTGCACGCCGTGTTGCAGCAAAAGGAGCGGCCACTCCCTTTTCCACAATTACACCCTCTCCGTCTGAATGGGACGGCCATGGCAACCCCGCTGAATGCACCAATCTAAGTGGCCGTGCTTTTGCCATACCCTCGCTGCTTTTTTCATTCCTTGCTATGCGCTATGTTCAGTCTCATCTTTCACTATGCTCATTTGCTCGGTTATGCCGAGAACACTGACGCTCGCTGCAGGAACAGGTGCTTAAGAGCTGTGCTCTAAATAAACCTTATATTATCGAGACAATGAAGCTGCATGTGGCTAAATATAACTGGGCTAATTTTTCACAAATATACCGCCAGGATTTTCAAAATTGAATTCTGCTTCCAGTATTACTAACATGAAAAAGCACCTCATGTCATATTTCAAGTCATGCTTCACAGTGAGTGTAGCCTTTTCTTTTTCCGTTCTTGTACTTCAATATACTGAAAGCTCAGCCACTTAGCAACAAAGTATTGGGAAAAAGCCAACCTCTCATTTGCAAAAAGCACAAATGTGCGAAATGCGACAACGCAGCTCAGTGCACCGAAAGGGAATGGAGGCGGTGTCGTAGAGGAGCCCAACTCAAGTAAACATGCTTATTTAACCACTTTGGGTTCAATAAGCCGTTTCATTGCAGCAATACGTGTCGATGCGGCCTCACTATGCGAAAGCAGCTGCCCCGGCGCGTGCCCCATCATGATCTGTTACCAAAGTACCAGTACCTGCTCATGCATTGTGGCCCTTGTGAGGCTTGGGCTGAACGCAGGAAGACTCGCATAGTAGGGTAATGATTTAATGCGGGTTAAAGTTACATTTGACACACCGACTGATCACTCTAGCGGCAATGGCTTGACTGACTTGCCCATGGCGGGCAAACAGCAAAAACAAGCGAGGCTCCCGGAAACGGAAGCAGGACAAGGTAGGTGATGATGTCGGTGCGGCTGCTTGCTGCGCAGGTCATGTTGTGCCATCTGTAGCAGCCCACACCAACTGGGCCAATCACCATTACATCACTCACACCGTGTGGGCACTCATCATCATCAGGTTGGCCATTGCACTGTGCTATGGTGTCTAGACACCATAGCACACCATAAGGCACCATAACTGTGCTAGGGTGCCTTATTCTAAGCCCACGAACACTGCCATATCACGTCTTTTCAGCCATGTGTTACAACTTAATATGGTTGACTTCCATTAATTCGACCTTGACGGGACCGACGAAACTGATCTGATTATCCGGCAGGTCAAATTCAACAAGATGCAGAAGGAAGGACAAAACATCAGCATTTTCCCAATCCTAACATGAACCCAAATAAAATGGGCAACCACTTTATCTTTGTCTGAAACAAAAAACTAATGTAGAAATTACATTAAAGGTCCTAAACAAGGCAGAAATCTAAAGCAAGAAAAATGTGTAGCACAACGTTTTTTAGTCACCTTCGCCGCAACACGTCTGCGTTATGCGGTAAAGCATACAAACGCCGAGTGAGCGGTATTGGTTTCGTCACGACCTACTGTATAATATATACAGTAGGGAAATTTTGGCCCGTTTCCCGTGAAATAAAAACAAGAAAAAAAGCACACACTGAAATGGCTAAATACTGTAACCGGATATAGTGAGCTACGGTTACTGCTAGAAAATATTCCTAGGGCAGGCCAAAAATAGGTGCTTTCGACCAGAGATGACGTCTTCAATGCATTAACTGGCTTCTAAGCTCTGCTGAGACAGACGCTGTCACTAAAGGGGTCGCTACTGCAGTCACCATCGGGGTGAGGCACGTGTGCGCTGACTGGACAAGTTTGAATTATTCAGCAAATGCCAATTTTAGGATCGACATAACAAAACATTAGGCTCAGAGAAATGCGTGCATGCCGGGCGGGATCTTCGGTTGGAATCGAATTAACAAAACATTTAATTGAATTAACTGGAGTCAAATTAACAGAAGTGTACTGTATTCATTTTAACTTTCGATAGCAAGTGACAGTGTTTCCACTGGTTCCGGCCACCTTGTTTAAGGCCCCTAATGTATCATATGTGTAATCAGAGAAAAACAACAAACAAAAGAAAAAAAAGCAGGAAAAGATGCTAAGGTGTCCAAGAAATCTTGGAGGCAACAGCTGTGACATACAGAGTGCATGCCAGATGGCACTACAATACCGTGTTGCAACCAGCACAAAGGATTCACTAAAGTACATAATATCTGTGCTTTGCTAGTGCAAGTTTGGCAACATGCACCTGAAATGGCTATTGGTAACTACAGGACCCACCGTGGTTGCTTAACAGCTTTGGTGTTGTGATGCTAAGCACGAGGTCATGGGATCAAATCTCAGCCACGGCGGCCCAATTCGATGGGGGCGAAATGCAAGAACACCCATGTACTGTACTTAGATTTAGGTGCACATTAAAGAAAATTAAGTGGTCGAAATTTAACCGCATTCCCTCATTATGGTGTGCCTCATAATCAGACTATGATTTTGGCACATAAAACAGAATAATTAAAAAAATTGACTAAATGTTCGTACATTAGCAATATGGCATGCAAGAGAGACTTGCTGTTGCAAGTCCTTTCATTTGCAGTTTTCTGGAAATGGTCATAAGTTATTCTTTTTTATTTTGTGAATTATCCAAAGCTATCTTCTGCATTATATGTGGTTGCATGATATTCATGTTCCAATGAATTATCAAGCAAGAAATCAGCTGCTCTGCAAAGCAATTGAACAAACACATTCTCTGTGCAGCAGCAATTACAACATAGTATCTTCCAGCAAAGAAACACATTATCTTTTGAAACAAAGCTGCAGGGATAGCTAAGACCTATAGCCAAGTTGAGAAAATATTAGTAGCTGATGGAATTTAGAGGTTGGAAGTTTCCTCCAATGAATGATATTGAACAATACTAACGATATTGAACAATATGGAGAAGTGTTATGCCAACCATTATTCACAATAACCCTCATTATTTACTTCACATTCAGCACAGTAGTACTTTGTGCATATTTTTTTATATTAGACACATACACTCACTGAATGATTTTTTGGACACCCGCTTTAACAGACATGCCTGATTATTCGGATGCCTTTGGGCCACCACGACATTCTCAACAGAGCCAATGTATAAGGAGGTTTGAAATTTCTGACACTGAACCCCTTCACCATCCGATTTTTCTGACCTTTTTACTGTGACTGCAGATCTGAAACAGCATTAATTGAAGTCAGCACAGTTGCCATTTTGAATATCTTACAGCCTTGAACGAGCATTTTTGCATGCCGATCTGTTGGCAGCCATTGTAATCATTTTGTGCTGTAGTTAGGTCTAACAGCTTTGATGGTAGCTTTCTCTGCCAGGTCAGTGCCCAGAAACCTTAAATTAGTCTGCAAACAGCCAACATATGTATCTATCCTTGCCACCTGAACTTTCTGATGATTATGGGCACATCTAGGAGCATATGGGCATACCCATATATATCCAGCCATAAGTGAAATATACTTCTAGATATCAACTAATTCAATATGGTTTGAGTAATAAAGTGCACATACATATTCAATTTGTCTTTTAAATTTCAAATAACCATGCACATCTCTTGCAGTGCATGAAATAAGAAATGTTCTAATTCCTTTAGCAAAACATGCAAGTTGCTGCATTCGCCACCATTCTGCGTGATGAAGCCAAGAATGGTGTCACAGTCAACAATAAATTTTTTGGAAATGCCCAATAATTCAGTTGCCTTTGTGACGTGCCATGTACGGAACAATTTCAGACGCAGAAACCCTTCACCATCCAGCTTTTTTGGACTTCCTTGCCATGGCTGCACGTCCAAAATGGCATTAAGTGAAGGCACCATCATTGCCATTTTGATTACCTCGTAGCCTTGAATTAGCACTCTCGCATGCCAATCTGCTGACAGCCATAGCCAGCTATAGCCACCATAGGCATTTGTGTTTAGCCACATGGTGTTTGGTGCATGGCTGTTTGGTCATTTTTTGCTGTCATGCGCCCTGCAACACTAGGCCTAGCTGCTCCGACATTTGCTAACACACTTCCTGCTGTTAGGTACCGCATTTTTCTTTGACAAGATTCCCTGCTGTCAGCAATGATTTCGACTCCTCCTTTTTCAACTTCGTCGATGGCTTCGAAGCATGGAAAGGGTTTAAAAAGCGTAGCATTTTGCCTTTTTTTTCTCCGAAATAAGCTCCGCCGCAATACAGCGGTATTACGCGGTCAAGTATAACCATTATATTGCGGTGAAGCATACCAAGAGTGGCAAGAGGCCATTGTCACGGGACGTAGTGTGTTCCCTAATTATACACAAGTGCACCCACGCGTCACAGTACGGGCACCGAGAGCCCAATAATTGTACTGGCAGGCCTTCAGTGCTATTTCAGACATAACTGTTGCGATTTGAGCCCTTGGGAGCAGCACAAGGTATGCTTGGATTTTCTGGACTTCCAAATTTGTTTGAGGTTTTTGCAGTCCCTAGGGAGTCCGAAAAATTGTACAATGCTTGTATATGATAACAAAACTTCTATTCTGAAAGAAAAATGAACAATATGAAGAATGCAGAAAAAAACAGACTTTTCTCTCCCATATTTGTGGCCACTTGTTTCTCTGGTTCCTGTTCTGACTAAGCACGCACCTGCTCATGAACCAGGCTAACCTCACAGAAATAAAAAAAGCACCCACAACTAAAAAACTTGCTGTTCACTGTACTTACCAAGAAAGTGCCAAGCAAGAAAACGCAGAGATACCATTCTCTTGTTAGGAAGTTGAAAAAGAAGCACGGTGTCAATCACTTGGTCAGCAGGTACCTGGTTAGAAATTAAGGAGCAAATGTTTGCACAAGATGTAAGAAAGCAGCAACAAAACAGCAGTAAACACTGCATAAAAAGGATGTGCATGAACATGAAAAGTCACGAATGCTGTGTGAGTACAAAAGTATCTCTGCACTGTAAGATTCATTTGTAAGATTCACTTATTCACTGTAAGATTCACTTCTGAGCACATTTGGATAAGTTACTAAGAAGCATTACGCCAACCATTATTTGCAATTTCCTTCATTATTCACTTCACATTCACCACAGTACTCTGTGCTTTCCTTTGTTATTAGACACATACAGTCACTGACAGATGAACACCGGATTTTACAGACATGCATGATAATTTGGATGCCTTTGGGAAACCACCACATACCCCACAGAGCCAATGTATAAGAAGGTCTGAAATTTTGCACACTGAAACACTTCACCGTGCGATTTTTCGGACTTTTTGCTATGACCGCAGGTCTGAAACAGAATTAAATGAAGCCAGCACATTTGCCATTTTGAATATCTTGCAGCCTCGAACCAGTGTTTTCGCACGCCAATCTGTTGGCAGCCATTGTAGTCGTTGTGTGCTGTAGTTAGGCCTAACTGCTTTGAAGCTCGCTATGAAGCTTCTGCCTGTTTGGTGCCATGTTATTCATTTAAAGAATACGTCGCTGTCGGCAATGGCGATGACTCCACCTTCATTCTCCTCGTCAAAGTGTGGAAAGCACGGCAAGAGTCTAAAGCATTGCATATTGCCAGTTCCTGAAAGCCAGCATTACTGCGATACAATGATGTTACACGGTCAACCATATGCAATGTATTGTGATGAAGAATACACGCACACAACCATCATGTCCTGTCACAATATCAGCACCGAGATGCTTAAAACGTGTACTGGCAGGCCTTTAAAGCTATTTTAGGTGTGACTGTGGCGATTTGAGTCCTTCAGGTCAGTTAAAGGCATGCATTCACTTTTTTTTCCAGACTGCCTGATATTTCATACATTTCCACTGCTTCTAGGGAGTCTGATTTTTCAGCAGTGACTGTATACCTGTTTATCCTATCTAAATGGCACAAACATTTGGACAATGAAGAGGTCAACCCTCACATTTTTAAGGACAAGCACTCCTGGGACTACTGCTTAATGTACTTCACTGCAGAACTAGGGAACAGAAGATATTTTTTCAGTGAGTAGCTCCTGCATTAAGTGACTGTGAAAGCATTGCTGTCAGGTTTTCTTTACTTATCGATAAGTACTTAATATGAATATTAACAAGTGCACTGACTTTAGGAAGTGCACTTGTTAATATTGCATAATATTGCATTGTTAATAGTGCATAAAGGAAGGGCACTAGATTCATAACATGGCTGTAGTAGCTTACAACAAGGTTGATGACTCTAAAGTCATTCTTGAGACCATGGCCAACAAAGATGACTCCTTCATCCACGAGGTAGCGCAGCTTGCGGTAAGTAGCCTTAAGTGTGGTCAGATGTTTGGACGAAATGGTCACATCCAGGTCACCGGGCTGGATTCCCGAAAACTGGGTCAGGTAGTCCACCACCTGGAAACATGTAAAGAAATGAAGAACATCTAAGTGCAAAGGAATAGGAAAGGCAATTAATAGCTTGCTTTTCTAGTAAATCTGCTATTCTCATATTCTTTTGAAATCTACACTCATAGGTATTTTGATCGACTTTTGGCTATTGGCACACAAGCATGATGGTATCACCCTCTGTTTTCACATAGAGCACAGTTGCAGCATCAGCGTACAAATCAGATTCAAGAAATGCATACTTTGATCAAACACTGACTGAATAAGTTATCTATGAGGACACAAACTTTTTGCTCCACATTGTTACCGCATATTTCTTACTCAAGAGCAGACTGAACACAATACTTTAAGAGGAATCTTTGATTTTTAAAATTGAATAAGTCGCATGGGTGTGTTTTGCTTCAATTCTGCCATCATCCTTTTTTTCCTCTTCTCCATATTTCTACCCATGCAGTGTAATGGTCAGAGCTTGCGGCATCTTTCTTTTCAAAGCGAAACCTTCTTAGCCTCTTCCTTCAACTCTTTCGCTGAAACTGCTGGCTGCTGTCCTGCCCAATAGCTCTTGCTGAATTCATTTGTTAAACTGATAGAAATGTTGTCATCAGACTGTTGCCATCATACACTTGGCAGCCTTGCTAGCTGCAGTTTTTCGTGATTGGCCAACACCAGATATGGTGCAATTTAGGGTGGCCCGATTAGCCAGTGCCTGACACAGTGAAAACACTGGATATAGGGTGAATTGAGGTTGCCCATGGTACAGGACATAGCATGAATTAAGGCTGCCAGATTGACTGGTACCGGACACACCAGATTTGGCGCGAGTTAGCACCAAATTGGCCCGTGGCGGCAGGTGATGCACGTGAGCTCAACACCAACACACCATCGTCATCCTTTCATCACCTTCATGTCATTGTGATAATTTCTTCATTGTCATGTCATTGTCACCTTTCCGCTGTTTTCAATCTGTCGCCCTTACTGTGTTGTCATATTGTTATCATGCCATTACATTTTAGCTGTCGCCATACTGGCATTGTAATGTCGTCATTATGCCATTGCTGTCAATGCATCATCACAGAGTTGCTGTTGTGGTCATTCATGGTCGTCACTGTCATCATGCCTTTGTCGTCAGGCCAATGTCGTCACACCATTGGCATCATTCCAACATCAGTATCATGGTGTCATCACATCATCACCGTCATACCTTTGTCATCATCCCATAGTCTCATGTAGCCTTTGACACACCATCATTGTCACTTCAGAGTCATCATCCATCCCATGGTGGTCACGCCAGCATTGCCATTCTATGGATGTCATACCACCGTCTCTACACAAGCATTGTTATACCGTGGTCAGCATGCTGTTGTCATTAGTCCACTGTCATTCTCCCGTGGTTGTTATGCCATCGTCATCATATGATTATCACTGTCCGTCCCATGGTCATAATGCCGTCATCATTATACTATTGTCACCAGTCCAGTGTCGTCATCCCACGATTGTCACACCTTAGTCGTCATATCACCATCGGTGTACCGCTGTCGTCATCCCATGATAGTACCTTGTTGTCATCACACTATTGTCACCATCTCGTGGTGGTCTCGCCATTGTCGTCACACCATCATCACCACCTTACGGGTGTCATTGAGTTGTCGTCACACCACCATTGTCACATCAGTGTCATTATCTCATGGTCATTGTGCTGTCATTGTCACACTGCTGTCATCATACTATGATCACCATTGCAGCGTTATCATCCCATGATCATCAATCACACTGTCACCATGGAACCATTGTCATCATAATTGTAGTCACGCCAGCATCGTTTTCCCACGGTCATCATGCAGTCACAGGGTGTCTACCAAGTTAACATATTCAAGTTCCCTGAGTTTTCCAGGTTTCCCCTGTGTGCCTTTGCAAAATTCCCTGAGCGACGCAGAACTTTGTTTAATGTCAAGACGGGCTAACACCATTTCGGCCGATGCCGTCACTCTTTAGTAGGCATGTTAAACAATTAAGAAAGACTTAATCCAGTTTGAAAAGTAAGTAGTAGTGCTCATTTTATTAAATAAAAATAGAAAACTAAAGGGTTAGTAAAATGTGTAGCAAGTAAAATCTCTTAGAAAAAATTAAATGGCAAAGTCCATTGCAAATTTAGTCAAACATTTTCAAATATGAATAAGAAGAGATGCGTGCAGACGCAAATATTTTCAAAAATGACTTAATTCTATCGAATGACAGCAAGCTCTTTGGTATTAGGCGTGGACTTTATCACAAGTGAGATTCTCTCAGCAGCTGGAAAGTCAACCTCAGTTGCCCTGACATACTCTCAGCCCACGCACAATGCCTCAGTGGTGCGTCTCATTGCTTTAAAGAATTTATTTTGGTTTGGATGAGGGTCACCGGCATTTCGGCGTACTCCAACACTTTACTTTTTGAGCTCAAGCTCCTTCAAAGAAGAAGCGGCACAGTTCCTTTCGCGATCATTCCTCAACGTAACGGTCCTTTGTTCTCGCCCTCATTCCGACTCGCGTTCACCCCACGGACCATTTGAAGCATCCTCTTGGTCAGTTGTACAGTCAACGTAAGATTTTTCTGACTCCCTAGGGGCCGCGATAACGTCCGAAAAATCGGGCAGTCCGTAAAAATGAATGCATGTCTTCTACTGCCCTCAAGAGCTCAAACCGCCACAGGCACGTCCGAAAAAGCCCTGAAGGCCTGCCAGTACGCTTTAGGCATATCTGGGCTCGTACTGTGACAGGAGACGGTGGGTGCACGCGTGTATACTTATGGGATACGTCCCGTGAGAATTGCCCCTTCCCACGCTTGTTAAGCTTTACCGCAATGCGTCAGGTATGCTTCACTGCGTAACATTTCTGTGCTGAGGCGAAGCTGCTTTCCGGAAACCGGCATTATGCAACGCGCCGTGCATTCTAAGCTTCGAAGCCGATCGCGAGGATTACAGAGGTGGAGTCGGTGCCATTGCTGACAGCGGCGAATTCTTTCAATGAAAAACACAGCACCGAACGGCAAGAATCTTAACAGCGAATGTCGAAGCAGGAAGGCCTCGCGTTACCGCGGTGGCCAGCGGATCTGAGTGCGAGAGCGCAGGCTCGAGGCGGCGAGATAATCAAAACGGTGGTGTTGGCTTTGATTATTATTGTTTAGAACCTGCAGTCGCGGAAAAAAGTCCGGAAAATCCGATGGCGAAGGGTTCTTGCGCCCGAAATTTCAGACGTTCTTATGCATTGACTCTATGGGGTACGTGGTGGTACCGCGAAGCCTTCTGCATTTTCGGGCATGTCCCGAAAATCGGGCGCACGGAAAATGAGTCATTGACAGTGCACTGGCAACTCCTCCAGCTGAAGACATGTCATCAAAGAGAATTCGTTACGATTCCTCTCTTTTATTCGAGACAGCATTAGGGCGACTTTCACTCCTTTTCAATAATATGACAGCTAATTTTCCCTATAGGCACAAATTCCCCGAGTTTTCCCAGAGTATTTCCAGACTATTCAAAATCCGTGAGAATTACAGCTTTTCCTGGTTGGTAGACATCCTGAATCATTATCATGCCATTGTGATCATTCCATCAAGGTCATTTTGTTGTGGTGGTTCCAGTGTTGTCATGCTGTCATTGTCATTTTGTAGTCATCAAGTCGTCATCATACAGTCATTGTGATGCCACACAGTCATTCTATTGTAGTCTTTTCTTTGTCATCATATGTGTCGTGTGCATGATCGAGTAAAAGTTTACGTTGAGCGAGGCAGTTCTCAGTAGAAATGTCCATCTGGACAATTGCAATTAATTGCAATTGCAAATCTAATTGCAAATAGTTGCTAAGCCGCAACAACACTCTTCACAAACACCAATGAAAGCTTCACTTAAGCCGACTGTCACAGTTCTTGGTATCTGCAGATTTTTTTTTTAGAGAGCAGCTGTTAGGTATCCGTTCCTGGGTTGAGTGAGTGAGTGAGTAAAGACTTTATTTGAAAACAAGGTATTGACGGATGACCTTGTTGTTAGGCAGCCATGAGCCCCTGGGCCCGGGCGGCTTCTTCAGCTCTCTCGATGACCTTGGCCTGCAGGTCAGGGTCGGAGCTGAGCAACACGGCCTCCCACTGCTCAGTACTACTTATTTCGTGATTTGTGTGATTTTCGGCTGGGCACGACCACATAATATGGAATAGATCCGCTTTTTGCTTACAATGCTTACATGTATTAGGGTACATGTAAGCATTGAGCACATCTATACAGCTGTGCTCAAATTTCACATTAGGGAGTACTGCAATCGTTGGACATTTTCTTTGTAGTTTTGCCCAGTGGTAAAAAAAGATTTAACGCTCCAGTTCAGTTTTGGTTTGTGCTGGCGGGTACTCTGCCCTGGCTAACCTGTAGTGCTGAGTTATTTCCTGGTAACTGACCATGCGATCCCTCCCTGACCCTAGCGTGAGCCGTCCGGGTGCTCGGTTGGCGAGTCCTCGAGCGGCGGTGTGTTCCTGGGTTGAGCATTGTCGTCCCTTGGTGTATCTGTACAAATGCGCTTGTGCTACTTTTTGTATATTTTGTTGTCATCTTCTTCCACAGCTGGCTCGTTCACACCCACTCGTGCCACTGCTTGCACGTTCGTTGTCGTCTTCTTCCAGAGCTGGTTCCAATGCTGTTCATGATGCCAGCATTCCCATACTGCCCCTCCCTCTGCGAAGGTACTGACGGCACTGACCCAGTGCTAGTCGGCATGGTGATTTCGATCTGAAGTTTTTTGCCTCAACATATCGCGAAATGTAAACATCTATACAGCTGTGCTCAAATTTCACATTAGGGAGTACTGCAATCGTTGGACATTTTCTTTGTAGTTTTGCCCAGTGGTAAAAAAAGATTTAACGCTCCAGTTCAGTTTTGGTTTGTGCAAAAGCATATATTTTTTTCCAGTTCTGGTTCGAGACACCCTAGGTGACGGTGTGCATCTGGTAATGGTAAATGGTACCACTGTGCCAGTACTTGGTACCTTTTCTAAATGTTATATATTATTTATAGCTTAGCGTCATATTATAACATGCAGAATTCCATAGTCTTGTCTTTATTGCATTCTCTGACGTGATCATAACCCATGCGCAATAAACAAGCAATAATTTTCTTTTTTGTATAAAAGGAAGTTCATAATATTCATATTCGATTTGACATACAACTTTTAGCACTCCCCTCTCCTAGCTACAACTAGTTTGCAAACAGAGGCTAAGAGTGCCTGTCTACTGAAGTTTTTGCTCAGCATGTGTTTGTTTCACAGCAACGATGATAAGGCTGCATGTAAGTGCATTACAGCGCTACTGCAGAAGACGAGCCAAGGATAGCTTACCTGTTCTTGAGTTGCAATGTAGTCATCAATAAATGGAATCCCTTCAAGAGGCCCTTGCCTGGAAAATGGGACAAGCAAATATGAGAAAGCTGCAATTAGGACAAAAACTAACAAGACAACTTTGCATTTGGGTGCCTATTTCTTTGTGTTTGCTTTAAGCCTTGAGGTCTGTGTTAGCTTACTGCTTACTGCTGTGTTTGCTTGCTGTCATTAAGAGTCTATGTGATTCTATATGAAACTTAGTTTCATGTCATAGCCAAAGCAAGCTAGAAACTTCTGCCTTTGAGTTTTGTAATATGGTTAGCAAGAAAGGCAATGAAAAACCATTATCTATATGTGCAATGACTCATTACTAAAGAAAATACAATTATTACAATGACTGTGGTAATTTCTGAGATCAAGTGATTACAATTTAGCCTCTATATAACAAGCTTCAATATAATGAAATTCTCACTATAACAAAGTATATAACTTTTTATACCTTCTTGTCCATAGAACACCATGTGTTTAGAACCTCAATATAACAAAGTGTGTTTATAGTACACAATTTCAAAATGATGAAATTTCACTGCCATCGTGAAGCAATACTGAGACAATAAATGGAAATTTTTGCGGATGCAGATGTTCAAATGAGTTAATTGCATGCGGCTGCTTGCAAATGCATCTCTCAATTTGTGTGCCGCGTGACCGAGAGCTACCGCCAAAGTGGAGCAGCGTCATGTTTCGTACAAAGTCCAAGTGTGATAAGATTCTGTCACATCCCACGCAATAGTGGTGCAAATGAAAGGTGTGAGTGAAATATAGGCTAGTGAAAGCTTGGGAGAGTGAGCCAAGAAGGGTGGTGATTTGATGAACACCGTATTCCTGCGTGACCAAGGGGAAAGGGGGAGTGGAGCAAGCTCGGATAAAGCATGCTCGAAGGGGGAGGGGGCGAGCAAATTGGAGCACATCTCCTTTTCTATTGCGACTGTGGCTGCACATGGCTGTCAGCGTGGCTGAGCACGTGGCATGGCAACAAGTGCATTGTTTTTCTGCACATTTAGTACTGGAGGTTGCGTAATCTTGAGTTTCGGAGAAGCGTTGAAACAAAAGGCAGACGAAGCATTCGCTCCCTGGTGTCGGCACTTTTTATGATAGCAGCATCCCACTGCGAGCAACACTATAATCTGCAGAAGCATAAGCGTGACTGGCTTCGCTTTGTATCACCAATCTGAAGATATCGTCACTGCATGAAACCGTATCTTTCATCACCGACTCTAAAACTCAACAAATTTTTTTTTCTCATTCAAGTTTGCCTTTTCAGATAGCCCAATAATTCGGAAAATTTTGCAGACACTTCTGTGTAATAAATATTTGTTGCTGACTGTATTTATCTGCATAAAAAGTCAAATTTCAATGTAACGAAATTTCAACATAAGGAAATTGCCGATTTTACCATCTTTGTGTTATGAAGTTTTAACTGCAGTAGGTGACTACATAACGTGATAATAAAGCACCATGGGCTATGGGTACATTAAATGTAGATCATATAAGTAATTTATATGCACATCATGTGATAAAGAATGAGATTATTTTGGTATACAGCATTTTTCATATTGAGCCATCACCTTTCAGGCATGATGTTTGTGTACAAAGCAAACAGAAAATGGATTGAACCCCTTACCCTCGAAGGCAGGAGATCCTGGCAACGGACATGTGGGAAGGACGAATGGTAGATCGTGTGCCATCACTTCGTATCTCTGCCTCTTCCTGAAAACATCACCATAAAGGGCCATCAAGGCCAACTTAAAGGGGCCCTGAACCACTCTTTACCAAAGTGCAGAAATACATTTGAAGGTAAAATAGACTATTTCGGAAACACTTCGTTGTAAAAAGTACTTTAATGTGTAACACCCCCTTCATGGTGCTTCCACTCCTTCTTCAATGCCTTGCACTGCGAAGTCTACGGTGGAGCGGGGAATACCCACAGCACTCCGCCTACTGAGAGTCGCTGTGGCCTGCAGTTCGAATTTAATTTTGGATGTTAACGTTGTAAGAGTTGGGGTCGGGCATATGAAAAGCGACAGCTGGCCCATGCCGTTGTCCGACTCATCCACACTAAGGACGTTATTGAAGGGAGGAACTTGTTCTTATCGACGAGGAATGGGGGAGTTTATTTACAAAATCTACATGAAGGGCGGAGAACGTTACGTTTCACCAGCCTAGCATGACTGAAAACGAAGCACACTGAAGAGCCGAAAATGGCTCCTTAAACACCCTCTGTCCTCCTTAGATCCGCAGGCCAGGGACAACTGCTGTCCAACATTCATCCAATCGGAGCATCCAAAGTCGTCGAAGCATCCGCCTTTGAGTGCGAGGGTTCACAGACTAACTCCTGCAATTTTGTTTCACTGAACACACCGAAAAGAGACAGCCTCGTAGACAGGGGTTGTCACACTTGACTGAAGCTGGCACATCTTGGTTCATGAGCCGACTCCACAGTTAGCAGCCCCCATGTGTGTCAGATAACTGCTACGGTTACTAGAGTTTGTGGGGGAACTCCATAGAGCACCCTTTTCCAGGAGTTTGCTTGCTTCAATTGGTCCATGAAGGTGACAGCGAACCAGCTAACAATACTTGGCCCGCCAAACGTGTCTAGCCTTGCTGGTGCCGTAGGGCTGTCCGAAGGGGGCGTATTCTTGGCTTCACGAAGCGATTCGAAGTAACACGAAGCATCAACATAGACGTCACTACTTCTGATTTTGGCACCTACGACGTGTCAAACATAAGCCAGACACAGCTGTTCTGAGCATCTACACTACATAGCAAACCACAGCTACATGCAACTGTAGCGCGGATGCGCAGCGTTTGCTCTGTGCACGACAGCGCTTGACTGTATGCTTGTGCTTACATGCTCGTCTGACTTTGCTACGTGGTGCAGACTGGCTTTGTCCTGTCCTTCAACAGCTTGACAGACGGATAGCAGCCACCTCCAACTTGCGTATTTTGAAGTGCTTTCAATAAGTCTGCCAAGGCATCTGCCAAGTGTCTGGCCTTAAGTTTCATGGGGTTCAAGGCTAGTTGAGCGTTCAAAACTATTCAAAACTAGCCGAAATTAGGGAGATCTGATGGCTATGACACAGATAAGCAGAGTAGCCTAAGCTTAATTGCTACACAGGTGGCCGCGGCCGAGCGTGAGCAGACAATAATCGGCTTCTTCCAGAAGTATGTAATTGTTATTAAAGTTCAAAAGCAGATTTTTCCTTACTTCAGCCTGTTCATTAAACTTCACCACTCAATATACACAGTAGCCGTAGGAAGAAGCACACTGATCTAAACACACTGCTTGATTGACGTCAGCTGTTGGCCAACAGCAGCCGCCATATGGGAATCCACTACATTACGAAATAAAGTGTCCAGAAAAGCATAAGGACCAAGATTCTTTTGAAAAGAGAGTGTTTAAGAGAAAGGTGACTTCAAGCTCTGCTTGTGAGCTTCACGCACCGCACAGGACTGAAGAACTTGGCTGAGTTGTTCACAGCAGCATATGCTATCCACAGACTATGTCTTTTCACCAAGCCCGAGGAGTGGTTCGGTACCCTTTAAGACAAGCCAAGTTAATGCCAACTTGAGATCGTACCTTTAAGTGTCGCTTTTTTTTTTAATGTCTAGCAAATAAGTTAACCTTGCTTGTCTTCTGCACCATACCAATATTTGGCAGACTTTTCAAACTAACAGGGTTGAGGCTGTGCTGCAGGCACCCTAATGACTAACCCTTTCCATGGCAAGGACGAGTCTCACCTGTCCAGGAATATCCATTTGACTACTCAGTGCCAGGGACGAGTGGCAGTCATCTTATCATACTGATATGAATGCTGCGCTACTAGATGGTGTCAGCTTCCCAGAAAACTGATTTTTTGTGGGTGTGGTTGGCGAAAACACAGCAGAAGTCTGGCTCTCCTGGGTTTTAAAAATAGCAGTGTGGAGCTAGACAGCTGGAGTGATGACTGCTGCTGTTTTCAATGCAGCAATTGTGGTGTTTTAGAGCATAGCTCTTAGGCGCTCGTTCCTATGGTGAGCATCGGCGTTGTCCCTTGTAACTGAACGAACAAGCATAGCGAAAGATGAAAGTGAATGCCGAGAGCAGCGGGGGATGAAAGACACAAGGAAAAAAGCAGAGGAGGAGGTGCAGCGAAACCATGAGGCAGAAAGCGTAGGAGGCGGGTATTGCGAAAGGGTGGGAGGTAAAGCATAGTGCGGTTACAGTGGCGGCAATGTGGCGCCAGAGTAGTGTGCATCATCTGGGAGGTTGTTGGCGGCGGTTGCTGTGAATCGTGCCCACTTGTCGCCCACACACTGGCTCTCACGATCTCCAGATTAGAAGGCAGTGGCACCGCACTTCATTTCGTTTGCAACATGCCGCACGAGGCAGATTTTCTTCGCCAGTCAATATATAGCGAAATGAAAACATGCACAGAGCTGCACTAAAGTTTTGCATTAGGGAGCATTGTAATTGACGGTGAATGTTTTTATGTTTCTTGACTTCAAGCAAGCAGTTATACATGGAACGCTCTAGGGAGTCCGGTTCAAAGCTTCAACTTGGCACTGACTATTACGAAGAAAAGTTTCAGCCTTTGGTGACTGCTTGCATGGAAGCGGCTTGACGAAAATGCTTTGCCACCTGCACTTCTTCATTTCCTTTCCTTGCAATGCCAGGAGTGGTGCATCACATGGAGGACAACAAAAGTACACTTGACTTCTGCTCCAAGAAATGTCAACCTTTATACAGACTGTTTCTGACACCATGTTTATCTGCAGTTCTACAATACAAAAAAAAATTCCAGTAATGGACATCAGGAAAAGGAAATGAACTGCTGATATTGCAGTATCAAAAGCTGTTTGCCAAAAACCAGTCATTAAAAAATTTGAAATATTTTGGTGGATTTCTATAGAAAAAGTTGGCACAGAGAGGGTTAGAGTGATCAACTTGGTCAGGCCAAAAGCATGACATTAGGAAGATGTGTGCGAAAGAAAAGTGAGAGAGAAAAGGATGCATAGAAAGGTAGGTAGGTTAACCAGAGGTAGTTCCAGTTGGCTACCCTAAATTCTAAATCCTATTGTTACCACTTCTGTCAGTGAGCACTGCTCATGAAACCTTCTACAAAAGCCACATTGCTTCAAGCTATAACTGGATAAAACCCTGGCATCCATTCTGCTAAAGAAGATGTACAGAGCTTATTATGAACATAAATTGAGACGTCTAGTAATTTACCTGTGATAGATGTTAAACCAGGTGTGAACAGTATTTTCGTAAAGGTTTATCAGCCGCTTCCACACCTAAAGCAGATGGTTTCATCTGAGCAGCTACATTGAGCTCACTGCTCACATAGCCTCTATACTGTAAAGAAAGCTATCGCTTTGTTTACAATTTCTATACTTAAAGCTGAAGGCAATTTGCATAGCAGCACCTGCAAACACTGTACTTTACCTCCAAAACTAGACGTGGCACGTAAAGCTCACCTGGTTGAGGGTGACAAACTCTGCATCCATGGCAACAATGTCTCCTTGTTTCAGAATCTCACTCGGTGAAAGCGGAGTGAAAGTGACATGACGCCGTCCACCATTTGCTGCTAAAGAAATGTCTTGCTGGAACACGTCTGCTGACAGAGGTGCCTTCACTGCAAACATTTCAGAGCAATGAGAGAAATTGCTGTATGTTTCATATACACTGTCTTTTTGTCCATCTTTACACTATCCTACACCAAGAGCTAGCATGCAGAACACCTGCAACTTATTTACAGAAATTTGTGTACTGGTGCACTTAAAGCTGAAATAGCATAAGTAGGCCCGACTGGTCTATACAGTTTGTTAGCCCTGCTTTCACCATGCCAGCTGTTAGAAGTACAAGAAACCATCTGACATACCGATGCCAATTGGGATCAAGTTAATGATAGCTGGTTTTAGCCTTGTGTCTTCAAGCTCACTCTGACATTTGTCATGGTCAATTTAAGAGCCTGCCAGCACAGCAAATGCGCCCTGATTGAGCTTTAAATACACACTGAGACTTTATATGCAGACGTGGCAAGCCCCCACATCTGAAATGTTGCTTTACTTAATATTCCAGCTCTGCTCCGGAATGGCAGTGCCCTCGCATAGCTGAGGAGGCCACTGGTTTTCGATAATGTTCCTCAACAACTGCTGAGCAAAAATTGCATAGCCACGCACTCTTAAAATCTACTTGAAGCCACTACAGTAGAGACAGGTTTCTCAAGGACATTATCATCAATGTAATTGCTGACAAGCATTATGAAAATATTCTGCCTAATTTGATTGTCAGGAGGCACAGTCCCACACCACGTGGAGTTGAGAAGACATTCAAGTTAAGGTCTGTTTACGAATACATTCGAGCTTTGAGAAAATGAATATGAATATAATGAAGTGAATACGACATTTGGTTTTCCGTGCTTTACTTCAGTGAGTATACTACTGCTAAATGAAACATAAAATTTAAGGCCCGAGACAATATTGTTTATAATGAAAGAAATCTTTGGTTGCTTTCAGCTCAAAAGATGTACTCTGGTAGAAAAATGACCAAAAGTACTCAACAAGTCACATTCAAGTGGTACATTCTAGACATGTACACATGCGTTTTGCCAGCGGCTGGCCCTGGCTGCCCACAGCTCACAAACTATGAGTTGATCTCGTGTGATCCCACTGGAGACGTGTCCTGCAATGACCACTTTTAGTGACAGTGTCGCCTCGATGATAGTATCACCATCAGGTGCATGCTGATTGGCCGGTTGACCAATATCAGATGACGCAGTGCTCAACCAGCCGATAGGCGCATGCCTGATGGCCAAGGCGGTAGTATTAAAATTATGGGGTTTTACGTGCCAAAACAACGATCTGATTATGAGGCATGCCACAGTGTGGGACTCTCGAAACCTGGACCACCCGGGGTTTTTAATGTGAACCTAAATCTAAGCACACAGGTGTTTTCGCATTTCGCCCCCATCAAAATGTCACCGCCGTGGCCAAGATTCGATCCTGCAAGCTCAAGCTTAGCTGCCCAATGCCATAGTCACTAAGCAACCACGGCGGGTTTCGATAGTATCGCCGATGTGTATCGTTGCAGAATACGTCCCCTGATCACACAACTGCATATTGATGACAGTGTGAAGCACGTGTTTGTAATTGAGCATAGTTGGGCCAACGACGGACTATAAAAATTGACAGAAGACCTTTTACTGCCCCGTGTCAGAGGCATCATGATAGTATTTTTTTTTTCTTGCGTAAACCTGTGTTTTTTTCCTTCTTGCGCTGATGTCAGTGCATGCTTACACCAAATATTGGGTATAATGAATGTATTTTCATGTTACATACAACCTCATTTTAATGAATGTTGACTATACTATGGTATGTCACTGATGCCTGCTTTCTTGATTCACACTTGGGTTTTCTGACAATGTATGAGCACCTAAAGCAAACTACGGTAAGCTAAAATGCCATATTTATAATGAGGAGTGTCACAGGGGTGGCTAAGAAAGAACCGCAGAAATTGCGCACCTGTTGCTGGCTGCTTGTTCGAAATGTCGGCAAGTGTGTAGTGCAGGACACAGGGTAGCTTCCAGTCCAAAGGAAGCCACACCGCTTCTTCCTAGGGAAAGTGCAATGACAAAGGTGCTGAGAAAACCGTGCTATGCTTTGCCTGAATGACTGTGATAAATGCAATCTGCACTGCGCTTTTCGCTTTCGCTTTCGCTTTTTTTCGCTTTCGCTTTTAGCCAGAGAGCTAAGATGTAAACTATTCGGGAATGCAAGCCATCAATAGCAACCGTGTGCAATAAGGCCCAGTTAAGAAGACCACATGAATTTAGACGAGCAAGTGAATAAGCACCTCAAAGCAAGGCTAGATAAGGACCAAAGCCCATTTAAAACTAGCACAAACCAAGTGAAATGCTTTATTCGAGGAAGCTACTTAAAAAGATGGCTCACTTAAATATACTCTTTGTAAATTACATAATTAATATGTTTTGGGATATAGCTGACTTTGTTATAAATTGAGAGAAAAGAAAGTCAGGCACTGGCTGTCATAATCATTCACTGAACACTGTATTAAGCTAAGCAGTTATGATGACGAAACTTTATTTAATTAGTTCGTTTCCTATGAAGGTTGCATTGCCTCAGCGTTTTGATGCTGGAGCATAAGGTAAGGGACTCATGAGAGCAAAATCATACATGAAATTCAAATCTTTTAGAAAACTTGGCAAACTCAACAAGCTTGAATCTGCTTATAGTGAAGAGGCAAAATGCAGTCCCTGGTAACTCTATATAGAAAGTCTCCTATACTCCTATATTGCTACAAATTTTTCGTGATGACTACACTCGTTAGCAGTATAGAAGGGGTTCAACTTGGTTCTCTTGTTTAGAGATAATTCGTTTACAGAAACAGGTGCTAAGAATTCAGTTCTTTTTTTAAGTATACTGATAGGAATCGGCCTCTATACTAGTATATTCGCATGCTTCTGTGAGTAGTAGTAGTAGTAGTAGTAGTATAAGACTTTTATTCAGCCCAAAATTACAGGCCGAGCATATCGACCGCCTGGGTGGCTAGTCGACGCTGTTCTTCTTCATCTTCAGTGCCAAGCCAGTCGAGACAGGTGGTGATGGAAAGGGAAGGGGGAGGATAGGAACTTGATTGCTGAGCAGCCGGACAGTAGAATAGGCAATGGGATAGGTCTGCATAGGTAGAGGGGCAGTTGGGACAGGAGGGGTCGGAGCGATAGCGATAGAGAAAGAGGCGAGAAGGGGTAACCAGTGCATTCATTTGGATGTGCCGCAGAAGGCGAGCCTCCAGCACAGTGAGTGATAAATGAGGGGGAGGGTAGAGGCGCTTGTCGAGACAGAGCTGGAGGTAAACTTCCTTGATAGTGCGGTGCAGGAAGAGTCCCCTGGAATCCTCCGAGGGCCCGGACTAGGGGATCAATATTGCACGGTTAAAAACATCACGGGCGAGCTGGTGGGCCAGCTCATTGCCGTTAATCCCCGAATGCCCAGGGACCCAGCGGAGGAAAATGGTGGAGGGTTGAAGAGCGGAGACCGCTCGTACGACCTCCTGTTGGGATGAATGGGGTAGGGTGCAGTTTTGTATGTGGTGAATGGCGGCTTGGGAGTCGGTGTATATCGTGTACTCTGTGAGCGAGGGAAGGGAGGGAAATGATTGTAGGGCATGTACTATGGCAAGGACCTCGAGAGAGAGTGCGTTCGGAGGGTGTTGGTACGGCCCACTCGTGTGAGTTTCAAGTGCTGGGAAGGGGGGATGGTAGAACGCGTAGCCGCAGGAACCTCGAGGAGCTATGAAAGAGGCATCCATGTAGGCTACTCCCTGGCTAGTAAAAAGGGGGAAATGATGCTGCACGGCAGCATGACGATGGCCGGCATGCAAGACAGGGGACATATTGGACGGGAGTGGGAGGATGCAGAGATTGGGAGCCGAGGTCAATTTTGGAGAGGTAACGGTAGAAACGGGAATGGGAGAGATACCCACCTGGGCCAGTAACCACTGACCCTGACGGGTAAGAGATAGCCGGGCAAGCTGCCCAAGTGCCGAGTGACCACACGCCGCAGGAGCTGAGTTACCGAGTGACAGGTCCTGACAGTGTGGTGGAGGGCTTGCACATTCTTGGCTGCATGCAATGGGAAGCCAAGAACTTTGCATTGGGGGACAATAGGAATGGGTGAGCCAAAAAGATGGAGGGAGATTAGGGAATTGTGGGAGCGCTGGTATGAGGACTAGTTAAGAAGAAGCTCAGATTTCTCCGGAGCAGGAGACAGGACAGCAGTGGAGAGAAAGGAGTTAATAAGATCGAGGCCACATTGAAGGGTGTCCTGTATGTGACCGGGAGAACCACACGAACACCAGAGGGTGATGTCAACATAAAAGATGCGGTGGAGGTCAGGAATTTGGGCTAGTTGGGAGGTGAGAGGGGTCATAGCAAGATTAAAAAGGGTAGGAGAGAGAACAGCAACTTGAGGGGTGCCGCGGTCGAGCGGGTGGGGGTCGGACAGATGTGGCGTCCATTCGAAAGCAAGCCACTCGGTTAGAGAGGAAGAAGCGGAGATAAGAGTGCACGCGGTTGCTGCAGTCCAGGGAGAAGAGTTGAGACAGGATGTGGCCGTGGCACACACCGCCGAAGGCCTTGCGGACATCAACAGTCACAAGAGCGTGGATCTGGCTGGGGGTGGGCGAGAGAAAGGTGTGATCAGAAACATGTCCTGTGCACAGACGTGGTGTCAAAAGCCGATAAGAGAATGGGGGAAGAATTCTCTCGCCTCAAGAAAATCAGAGAGGCGAGTCAAAACCATTTGCTCAAGGGTCTTGCCAACACACGAGGTCAAGGAGATAGGGCGAAGGTTGGAAAGGGAGGGAGGTTTGCCCGGCTTCGGAATGATAGAAATAAGGGAGGATGTCCAAGAGCTCAGCAAGCAGCCGCTGTCCCAGGCATTGTTGAAAGTCTGGAGGAGGAATTCCTTGGCATGGTCGGGGAGGTTGCGGAGTGTGGTGTATGTGATGGCGTCCTCACCGAGAGCTGAGCGAGTAGCATTAGCAGCCAGGGCAGCTTCGAGCTCCCGGACAGTGAAAGGGCGGTTGAGCTCTGGGTTAGGATTGCCCGAGTAGGCTGGGTAGGAAGGTGTGAGAAGGGACGGGAGATACAAAGAAGTGAGCTTGTCAAAGGCATCGGAGGGCGTCCCCTGAGTGAGGGATTTTCTAGGGTGGGAGCAAGGGCAGGCTTCGTACCTAAGAAAGATTTAAAAAGAGACCATGTGGATCGCGAGTGCCATGCAGAGTCGAGGCCATCACAAAGCGCACTCCAATGAGAATGCTCGAGGGACGCACCGTGGGTGACTATCTCGGCCCGCAGAGCAGCATTGTGGGAGGAAAGTTGGGTATTTTGGGGTTAGACTTAATTTCCACTTTAAAGGCAACTCAGCTCACACACCAAATAATGATGATAATGAACTGTCACCCATTACTATATTTATGCTGCCAATGCATAGCACAAGAGCTGCAGGTAATATGTGTTAAAATTTGCTCTATGGAGAAATACATGCAGCATAAGATTGTTTGAAATTGTGGGAGTGCTCATTTGGAATTGTACGCTGACTAATCTAAAAACTAAAAATAATTTTGATTTTCGTTTTCAATTATTTCTCTCAAATTTTCAAGTAGTGCTGTGTTTGTGAAAGAGTATCCCAAGTGCTTTAACGAGTGTTGGCAATCTTAACATGCAAATTCTGTAAATTTTATAAAACTGAATAAACTTCAAACTTCTTGATGGATGGGACACCCTGTACGCTGCTAGCAACAATAAAAAAAGCTTTAAAAATTATTAAATCTAGCTTTCCTAGCACTAAGCCATCTTCTAACCTGTTAAATCAGTTGGTATGTGCACAACTTATCTGGTTTATAAGGTTGCAGATGTCAGTGTGGATTTTACATTGTGTGCAACTATGAAGGGCTACGTGTCCAATTTCAGGCTGTGTTTTGCCATAATTAATTTCAATTTTTGTTCTTGTCATCCATTGTGCCAAGTGGGTGATCCTGGCAATAATGGTAGCACAAAAATTCTAAAGCCAATAACATAAGGCCAAAAGAATGGAAAATGAAATGAATAATTTCAAAATACAGCCTCTTCTTCAATGACAATTTCAATGACAACTATTGTCGCCATCAGCTGCATGAATGTACACTTCAGTTATGAGAAGAAACTGCCAACATCTTGCTGTGTTGTAATCTGGGAAAAAAATTTCAGGCTATACTGTCAAAAAATGCTCATGTCTCCGTGCTATAGAATCTGATTGATTGATTGGTTGATTTAAAGCAACACCTGGGTTAATAAATGCACCATAGTGGGACATTCCCAGAATAACTTTGACTATCGAGGGTTTTTTAAAGTGTGCCTAAATCTAAATACACACATTTTTGCCTTCCGTCACATCAAAGTGTGAATTCCGCCACCTCACTTTTTGGGAAGACTTCGTACAATGAACGCAGATCTTTCTGTAGCGTAAAAACAAAAAGTCCTAATGTGTGCTTACTGGCCCCCAACCAATTTGATTTAAGGAGAAAAAAAAAATTCTGTGACATCAGCAGAATTCAAATTCACATCCTCCGAGAGAGAAAGAAATTCAGTAATAAGAAAGGCAGAAAGGTCAGCCTGAGGTGCATTCCTCTAGCCATCTATTCTGCATTGGGGGAAGAGGGCAAGAAATAGAGGATCAAGATGGGTGATGGTGACAACCGAGGGAAGATGCAAAACACATGACAGTGTCTAGAGTCCAGACCTGCAATATTAGAAAAGCCAAGTTTAAAGCTAGATTCACAATTATGCTAAGGACCTAATGCGCAAAGTCCACTGTCAGCAGTTGGCACTGTCGATCTTCCATGTAATGAGGGCCATCACATACCACTACATAGTTTATCAATTCATGCATATGGCACATCTTCCAAGTTTTGAAACCAACATCTCAGGCTACGCAGCGATGGCAACAAGGTTTCTTTTCACTGTAAACTGAGGTCTATATTTTACCTACTGTACATTAATGGCAGTGGCTTATGTACAATAACAGATACAAAGATTGTCAGATTGACCAAGGAGTCAGCTCACGGGAGATATGGGCACGATGGTGAAGTCGTTGAAAAGGTACCACTGAGTGGCCGGTCCTCCCTGGTGGTGAATGTGGTACGAGGGCCCCACCCGAATGCAGCTCACGATGTTGGTGCGGCTGTTGTTCACCACAGACACCACTGACGTCAGCTCATACAAGACTGCACTGTTTTCTTCCTCTTCACTCTCCTCCTTGACTTCCCCCTCTCCTTCTTTCATCTCCAAGTCGTCTCCCTCTTCCTTCTCGTCTTTGATCTGCTCTTTCTCTGAGCTGGTCTCTTTGTGTTTCCCAACAGCGCTGTCATCTTTCCCAGTGCTCAAGCCTGTGTCTTCAGATGTGGAGGCTTCAGTCTGCGTGCGCCAGAGACAACCAAAACCATAACAGCTTGTAACTAACAAACTTAAGTAACTTCAGAAGAACTTCTCGGTGTAGTTAGTGTTTATTAAAGGACGTGCTTACCACAAAAATGATGAAACACAGATAGGAACACATCATCATTTTTGTTCCTGCTTTTGTTTCACCTTATCAAAGAATTACATTCTGGGGTTTTACGTGCCAAAATCAGGATCTGATTATGAGGCACACCATAGTGCTAGACTCCAGATTAATTTTGACCATCTGGGGTTCTTTACCATGCACCTAAATTAAGTACGTGGGAGTTCTGGCATTCTGCCACTGAAATGTTTAGTCCAGGATCGAACCCTCAATTTCAAGCTCTGCAGTGAAACGCCATAGCCACGAAGATACCTCGGCAGGTTAACACCATTTTACTAGTAAAAATGGTCATTAGTTCTCTTATCTAACCAACTCTGCAGTACAGGTAGTCACTAACAGCATAACTATGAACATTTTCTGCACTGAATGAAATATAATGAAACAAAAGATTGTAAAAGGTGGCAGAACCTCACCATCACTGTTTGCAGAAGTATATGTTACCCAGCTTCGCTTTTGCAATGACTTTTTATGACTTGTTATGAATACAGTGTTGCTATGCGACCTTATGCATAACTTGAAGTCCTGGCAAGAAACAGCTTCCACTGGTAATGCTGGCACTAAGGTTCTGCTAGGGTGGCTCTTCATATTTGTTTGGAGAATAGCTATGAAATATGCATGCTGGGGCTGCAGCATATTTCATTACTTAAAAGATAGAAGTAGTTAAAATAACCTTTGGAATTTGTTACCTCAAAGTTGCCCACTGGTGCCTCATCTGGGTCACTTTTACTACAGCGATGCAGTTAACAATATCAAAGACAGAAACCCACCTTGCAATAACGACAATATTATGTTAAAGAAAACCTACTAGCACTAG
The DNA here is from genome assembly GCF_050947875.1 of Dermacentor variabilis. Classification (NCBI taxonomy): domain Eukaryota; kingdom Metazoa; phylum Arthropoda; class Arachnida; order Ixodida; family Ixodidae; genus Dermacentor; species Dermacentor variabilis. The sequence goes on along the minus strand of NC_134569.1, from coordinate 152,338,358 downwards.
TAGCAGTGGAATTTTTAACTTAGACGGCCAGTGCTTTAACATTACAAGTGTTCAAAAGATATCTAGTTGTGTAGCTTCCATGCCGGTGCCTGAATAAACTTACAAAAGTTGTGATAGCCGGCAAGTACTATGAGTCTGTGAACCGAACATGTCAAAGGTTGGAAGAACCAGTAAGAGCTACTGCTGTTAAAGAGATGTTAGTACTGACCTTGCAGTCAGCACGGCAAATGTCAACCGTTCCATCCTTATTCAACGTGACAAGTATAGACAAAGGAAGCCAGGAACAAGCACTTTGAACACTTGTGTCCACCTCCACTTTAGAAGCCACATACCTGCAAGGGGAAAAGTGATAATGTCGACTGCAACTGCATCAAAATTAAGGCGGTAAGCAAGAGACCTGTGCACACACATATTAGCGAAAACCAGAACAAATAAAATGTCTTGCCAAGGAAAGCCTGTAAATTGCCATCACTGTCGGTACCACGGTGATGTTCCCTATAAAGTCCAAGGTTGATAACACCGTCGCCACGCCATATGTGCAAGTCAAAGCGTGTGAGGGTGAGCTGACGATCGCGGCTCAATTTTGCGCACGCAACGGTGGAAAGCAAAGAGGAAGCACGGAAGGAACCTGGGGGAGGGGAGGTAAGGGTTGTGTTTCGGCCACAACTGCTTATAGTGCAGTTGCACAGGCTTTATCTCTAAAGTGATCTGCTTTGGGGGCAGAGTTTAGGTGGGCCAATGGCTTGTAGCTTTACGAGCACTGTGTGCTCGCCGCTCAGTTGGTTTTGAAGCGATAGACAACATGAAGGTCACTTCACTCGCTGCTGCTGCCGCGTTTCATCACGCCAGCATTTTGACAGCGAGTGTCTGCGGTCACCGAGCATGATGTGTGCATGTTTGCCAATGCACACTGAAGCCATGCTTATTTTAGTTAGTGGGGCGAAACTGTGACTTTTCTGCACTTACCTGCCGTGGTGGCTTAGCAGTTATGGCGTTGCGTTGCTAAGCATGAGGTCATGGTATCAAATAGGCGAGATGCAAAAATGCCCGTCTCTGGCGAAACTCAACACTGCAACGCCAAGGGCGAAAAATACAGAAAGAGGTGCCGCTAGCATGTTGCTGCAGGAGGATGGCTCCCCACGACACGCCACTTGAAAATGTCGTCGCGGCTACGCTGCTTGCTCTCGGGATAACGAATGGGCCCACTTGTGAGAGCTTGGGCAATATCTGTCAGCTTACGCCTCCAATAAGTGTGGCTTGGTGCAGTAAGACCACGTGCGAGCACTAGGCACCGCTCTTCGGCTTAGTGTTCAGAAAAGGAGCAACATGCTTGCCATATATCAACGGCACTGTAGATGAGCTCAAGTCCAAGACTCTAACAAAGGGGCTGGCGGACGAGAAGAATACGTGTAAGTACCCAATGCTATCCTGGAGATGGCTCTCTCAAGCGCGCTCTGCTGAACGCAGTCAGTCACGTCGTGACCACCGCGGTCAGCAATACTGAGTGCCACCACTAAAAGCCAGTCCGTAGCAAAGGCCACCCCCGACAACTGTCGCAAGTAGCACGGGAGAGGCGTACTGACAAAAGAACAATTTAATGCCCACACGAAGGTGCCGGGTTGCACCTGAATCCCCACAATGTATGTCATAAAAACTAGTAACAGCAAAATAAACTCCAAAGCAACTGCTCTGCCCCTGTGACAGTGAAGAGATGACACCTGAGGCACTGCTGAGAGGCAGAAGGGGCTATGTTATCAATTTGATTATAAATTTTCCAACACTAATGCTTAGTTTAATGAGATAATGATAATCACAGAGATGAGCTAATGAGTAAACAAAAATGAACTCGCATGGTTTTTGCTATGAGCACAGTTTGGAAAGGTTCAGGAAAAGTTCATTCATGCTATCGGATGTATTTACTCACACTCGCCAGCACTCCCTTGCACTCGTACTTATGGCTCCAGAATAAATGGGAGTGAATGCAAGTGAGTGGACTTACAAGCCATTACACCGGCATATGAACGAGAAGAAAGAGGGTTAACTGAGGGGCCTGATATTTATTAATCATAACATAAGAAGCCAACAAACAAAGACACCAAGGAAAACACATGGAAAATTACTTGTACTTACTAATTGAATTAAAGAAATGATAAATTAATGGAAGTGAAAGTGGATGAAAAAACAACTTGCCGCAGGTGGGGAACGATCTCACGTCTTCGCATTACGCATGCGATGCTCTATAATTGAGCTACTGTAGCGCCGTTCCTCCATAGACTTTCTGGGGTACTCATGTGTTACTACTATAACTAACCCTGGAAGTGTTAGCCAATGCCACCACTCACAAACCTTGCCGGCATACGTGGAACATCCTTTCTGCCGCAGGCGTCATGAGTATGCGACGCGCACTCATGTTGCGTACTGACGAGTATGTCACGAGTACGCCTGTGGCAGAAAGAATCTAAAATGCCACAAGACAACACTATTACAAACATGTTGCTTATAACAAAGCAGCACTGTGCTATAAAGACAAGACGACTACTTCAGTTGTTCAACTTTTACATAACTCTGCAAATCAGAAGATTCTGTCAAAAAGCAAGCTCAACAGGACATGCTGTCGATGGAGGAGTAGTAGGAGAAAGTATGTGAGTACAGGCTTTGTCCTCACCTCTTTCCTTTGTCTTTTTCATGGAAGAACTTGCAGCCGGCCCGTGTGCAGCAGTTCCCATATCGACACCGCTTAGGCACAGGAGCTGATGAACAGAAGGACATTGCCTTGCTGTCTTTGTTGCCAAACAACTGAAAATGATTTATTTGTCAGGGAGTTTAAAGAAAGGAAGAAAGAGAAGTTAAGATTGTGTGTCCACACAGTGTGGATGGAGCATCGTAATAGGTCATAGAAGACAGGGACTGTTGAAAAATAAAATTTCAAGCAAACTCCACATCTTTTCTTTCTTTTACGTGTGTCGAGCCTCTAATTACACTCGAACCTCGCTATGACGAAGTTGCAGGAGGAGTCAAAGTTACTTCGTTATATCCGTTACTTTGTTATATACCCATTATTGTCATTTACTGCATTATATGCCCAGTGGAATGCACAACTGTAAACATGGAAATAATAATATGGCTTTGTGGCCCACCGAATCGCTACATGGCCACGCATACTATGAAGTTTGAATATTACAAGAAAGGAAGTTTTGGCGTGTGCAGCACACAGCTTCTTTGCACCTGATGCAACAGCCTTTAGATAGGTTCCTTCTGCTCTGTTGTGATGGTCTTTCACTTCCGCTTTCCACATGGCTCGTTGAAGTCGAGCAGCGCATGGCAGACTACACAGCACTACGCTGTGCGATTGAGGAGACAAGCGAACTTCCCCGTGCCAGCTTCACTTGGCTGGCTCGTGGCCTTCATGGCAGCCCCGGTGCCAATGCAATCTCGGAAACCATGCCCATCTGCCAACATGCACAATGCGCCACAGGGAGATAAAGAAATGAATGCAATAATTTTTCACACCGCCATGCAGGCTTGCGCGTGATACCCCAGAGTGCGCCGGAGACATTAGAGAGGCCCAGACCATCTGCATCTGCATGCGTGGCATGCAGTACAAGTGAATGCACTAATCTTTTGCACTGTCGAGGATAGCCGCGCAGCGTGGCTCGCACAGCCAAACATGCACAAGAGAGAGAGAGAGAGGTCAGAGGAGAAGTGCGATAGTGAGCGACTGCTTGTGTACAGCTGTGCACAGCGGTGAGAAAAATTAGTGTCATTGATCAATCGCATATTCGCTGCTGGGAAGCAGAAGTTTTGATCCGACGCGGCGAGCAAGAGCCGAACCCCACGGAAAGCGATGCATTCGGTGTGATATGGTTCAGTATTCTTTCTCTTTCGAAGACGAATATAGTTTGTTGGTGGGAGGATTTCACTTTACTAAAAACAGTTTTTAAATGTATGGATCTCTATGGGAATTTCAAGAGGAACTTCATCCACTTCGTTATATTCATTATTTTGTTATAGAGAGGTTCGAGTGTATAAGCATATCTGTGAAAGGTACAGCCTGAAATGTATCCAAATCAATCTGTCAACACATCCGTGTGATCAAAAACAAAAGTAAAATAAGAATTCTATGCCAGAAAAATAGGTGCTTATTTCTGTTCTATTTAACATAACCTGCAAGTACTTGATGACCACAAAATACACACATACATATATATCACCAGTAACATCCCCAGTGCTTAAAGCAACCACAAATTGTTAAGAGCACAAAACGTTTCAATCAGAGTGATTGTTTCTTACTTTAAAAGTAATTTTTGTCACCAACGTCAGGCACTAAGAAGGAGGAGATTTTCAAGCTGCCTGAAGTTTGGAAATTTCGCAGCTCACAGGAGGTTTGACATGACATATACTCTTTAAATATAATGTGACAGCGTTTAGACAGCTCTCTGATTCTGCAGGTTATGCTTGTTGCGAAGAAGTTCATCATGCAAAGTGATAACATGGGCAAAAGAAGAGGTGAGGCATGCAGACAGGACACAAGAGCAGAGAAGTGGACAACATGAACGCGTTCGTGCTGTCCACTTCTCTACTCTTGTGTCCTGTCTGCACGCCTCACCTCTTTTTTTGCATAATGAGTCCTTACCAACTAGCTCAACTTTGTTGTTCTAATGATAACATGGGCCCCTTTATAAGTACTAGTGCTAATGAAGTGATGCTGAGGTCGAACAAGCCAGCAAATATGATTGATTGATAGATTGATTTGTGAGGTTCAATATCCCAAAGTACCATTGGTGCTAGTGAGGTGTTGTGGTGGAGGGCTACAGATTAATTTGACCACCTGTGGTTATTTAAAGGGCTCCTAAATTTCATTTCCATCAAGATACAACTTCTGTGACTGGGGATTGAAACTGCAACCCTTTGCTCATCAGCTGAACATCCTAGCCACTGAGCTGCCATGATGGCCGCCATAGATATGCATACAAATGAAGCCATTTAATCTGGGTTACACACATCAACAGAAAATCAGAATGGCGAAAAATGTAAGACAAGGAGGGTGCGTTAATGCAAAATCCATGCTTGGGATGCAACCTCACCTCAATCTGGGTTTGCCAAAAGTTTAGGTCCTGCTGATTTTCCAAGCCTGAGCTGACGGTCAGTATTTCTGGTAACGACTTCAGCCTTTTGCTTTGTAGCTGAAAAACACACAGATCATTACCATTATCATTGCCAACAGCCTATTTGAAGTACACAGCATGATAAAGGCCTCACTCAGAGATCACCCATCGACCCTGCTCTGCACCAATTAAACCAATCCTATCCTTTCGAATTCCCTATCTCACCACTCCGATCTACTCCTCTGCTGCTTCTGACTGTATTTCCCTTTCCATTGCCCCAACCTTGTTACTATAGCAAACCTGTCTATTATATGTTACCTGTTAACTAGGGGTGTGCGAATATTCAAGATTTCAAATACAAATTTGATAACTCTTGCTATTCAATTTTTATTTAGTTAGACAATTCACTATTCGAGCTTGTCGAGTATTCATTACTGTTCAAATACAGTAAGGCGTAAGAGTTGCTGCAGTACAAGAGGAAAGACCTTTGCAAGTGCAGTCTCTTGCAAATGATTCTGCTCAAGAGAACTGCAGTTGTTGGGCGGACACACCAGTTTCTGTTCAAACAAATGGAAGAAGTCACTTCTGCACAACAGTTTACACTCAATACTAAATAAGCATGCTCGTTTTAGGCAGTCCACAAGTAAGTTGTCTTGCTTCAGAGAAAGCAATTTGTTTTTGGCCAATCTTACCATGTTTGAATTTTCTTAAATGATGTGCAGTGCTGTAGCATTACATACTCAGATCCTTCATTAAACAGAACCCTCTACCACGTCCATGTGGTGACATACTGTTGCCTTGTTTCATTGCAGTCATTGTCCTGGTGTGCCAGCTATGATCACCTCTCAGTTTTTACTCATTTACAAACTTCTCCGTTGATCTGACATCCAGTTGTTCAAGGCATTAAATGCATAAAATAATGTAATTAAGCCTTTTTTGCTGAACAGACTCCATACACAACACATATATTTCATTTTCTTTACAAACTGGAAATATTCAGCATGTGATACAATATTTCAAGATTAGACGATGAGCAAAACGCGAACAAGGTGAATGCAGGAGCCAACGTTTCGACAAGTGGACTTGTCTTCTTCAAGGCAACGTATGCTTTCCTCGCCACAGTATATATAGGTGGGGTTCTTCTAAAGGGGAGAGGGTGTGAGGCGGGAGGATGCGGAAACGAGGAAAAATGTGTTAGCGTGTCGAATTGAGAGTAAAGGAACGCTGTGTACAAGGTCAAAGCCAGGGCACCCCCCCCCCCCCCCCCTATCCCAGTCTGTCAACGCACGCGCGTTAGCCGGCGTGTCCAGAGCGTGTGACACGCCGGCTGACAAAAAAATAAATAATAAAAACAAAGGAAAGGAAAGGAAAGGAAGAAAAAAAGAAAGGGGGGGGATACGCCAAGAAATCAAACTAAGTGTTGTTGCCTATAGCTTGAAGTTTAACATAGCGAATAGATTCTAAAGCTCCCTCTGAAACGTTTATGCCTATTGGTTGCAATGTCTTGAACTTATGGATAAGGTATGATTCTCTGTATTTTCTTTCTCATTCAGAACGGAAATCTGACTGTAAGATGTCGAGTTTAAGTTCATCAAAGTTATGACCTGGTTGGTTGAAATGCTCGGCGACAGCTTTGGGAAGCTTTTTAGCTGTGTCCGCGCGATGTCTGTTTAATCTGACGTTCATTGATTGTCCTGTTTCACCGATATATTGTTTCTTACAGAAGGAACAGTCAAGCATATAAATCACATCCGAACTTGTACAAGTGAAGCTAGATTTGACTTCATGTGTATAACTATTTGTGGTGCTCTTAATTTTAATGTCACTTTGAAGGTGCCTGCAGGTTTTGCACCTAAGACGACAACATGCTTTTATTACGGGGAAATGCTGTTGGCTGACTTTTGCGTGCACTAACATGTCTTTAAAGTTCTTGTTTTGGCGATAGGTAACCCTGGGTACATCCGGGAATGCTTTTTGCAGACGCTCGTTACTCAATAATATTGGGTGGCATTTTCTTAGGATGTTGTTTATGTTTGGGAGTGCATTAGAATATTTTGTTATAAAGGCCGGCGGTCTGTCAGGTTATAATGTGGGCTGCCTCTTCGCCAATTCCGACTGTCTCTCCAATCTTGACGTGGCATCATAAGCTCTATCGAGAGCAACTTGGGGATAGTTCCTTTCTGCTAGCGTTGATTTAAGGTCATTTAGGTGGTGGATATAATCGTGGTCTTCGCTGCAGATTCTTCTTATACGTTTCGCTTGTCCGACAAAAATTCCTTGCTTGCAATGTCGCGGGTGATGACTGTTGTAGTCTAAATATTGCTGGCTATCTGTGGGCTTCCGGTAAAGTGTCGTTCTCAGTTTTCTGTTTGCTATGTAGACCGTCATGTCCAGGAAGTTGATCTGACTAGGAGAGTTGTGAGCAGTAAATTTAATACTCGGATGAAAGCGATTGAAATGGCTAATTAAGTTGGTTAAGGTGTTTCTGCCGTGTTCCCATATTATAAATATGTCGTCAATGTAACAAAAGATAGGTGTGGGGTTTTAAAGGGTAGGGTTTCAACAGGTCTGCTTCAAGCTATCCGATGAAGATGTTCGCATATGTGGGAGCGAATGGCGTACCCATGCTAGTGCCGAAAATTTGCAGGTAGTGTATAGAATCGAATTCGAAATAGTTGAGCGTGAGAACTAACCTAAGGAGCGGTAAGTAAACTTCAGGAGCGTGCGCTTGGGGATTGATTGCGAGGGATCTAGAAACGGCTTCAATTCCTTCCCTCATGGGAATGTTGGTGTAAAGGGCAGAAACATCCAAAGTTACTAGAATAGCACGGTCGGAAAGGATTTGGTTGGCGCTGATGCCGTCGATAATGCAAAGGAAGTGCGGCGTGTCTTGAACGAAAGATGGGAGGGTGGTGGGTATGCGTGACAGGTGGTGATTTAAGAATTTAGATAGTGACTCAGTAGGTGTGTTGTTATTAGACACAATAGGCCGACCTGGGATCTCTGCTGTAAATATTTCTCCGACCGGAACTTTATGTATTTTAGGAGGAAGATAAAAGCGGCCTACTGTTTTGTTCTTGGGCATCATGAAGCGATATTCAGATTGCGTGATTAGTTCCCTGGACAGGAGCTCCACTATTGTGCTTATCACAATATTGCTGTAATCTGAAGTTGGGTTAGAGTTGAGTTTTCTGTAATGGGTGTGGTTGCTCAGTTGTTTAGAGGCCTCATTCTTGTACTTTTCTATAGGCCAGATTACGATACTGCCGCCTTTGTCTGCTGGTTTTATTACAATATCATTCCTTTTCGCAAGTTCTTTAAGGATTTGGTGTTGAGCGGGGGTCAAATTTTTTCGTTTCCGGCAATGCCGCGTTGACTCTAGAATTTCCTTTGATATCAGTTTTAAGTATAAATCGAGGTCTGGGCACTGTTCGGTTTCCGGTGTCCACGTGCTAGGTGGTCTAAGAGAGTCTCCATCTTCTTTTCCTACATCTGGTCTATCGAAAAAGAACTCCTTGATGCACATGCGTTGTGAAAACTGTTATGTCTTTGTGGAGTTCGTATTCGTTTACTGCATTGTTCGTCGGACAAAACATTAGACCACGCTTCAGGAGATCAACTTATTCGGGGCTTAGACTCTGGGATATGTCTACTACATTGCTGCAGTGCTCTGGATGCTCGCCTGTAGGACTGTCGGTGGAGCTAAGTGCTGCAGGGGTTACATTAGTTTCTTTGGGTGGATCTGCAGTTCTAATATCTTTGCGCTGGTACTTATCTAGTAATTTTTCCTCCTTAGTTTGGACGAATTGTTTAAGTTCTCTTCTTTCCGGTTCAGCTAATTTTATGCTGTCGAGTTGATCAGTGATTATCATAAGTTGTTCTTTGCAGTGTTCTTTGAGAATGTCAATAAGGGAGAGCGATGCATTTTCTAGGACAGCATTCCACTTTAATAATAGCCTGGAGGGTAAAGAATCGAGGGTGCATCTAACCTTAATTCTGAGACCTCTTGGGATTTTCCTCTGTTTAAAGCAGGTAGTGTATGTTTTTAGGTGAAATCTGTAATTTGTTTGTTTGGCGACGAGTTTGCGGGATTGGAGGAAAGGGCGAGATTTGTTGTTGCGTCTGCTATCCCTAGTGCGTGGTACTCATTTCTGTGTGGTTCGGGCAGACCTCCGGGGCGAAAAATCTTCAGGTGGTGTCTTTTTACGCTTAATTTACGCCACAGTATATATAGGTCCACCTATATATACTGTGGCGAGGAAAGCATACGTCGCCTTGAAGAAGACAAGTCCACTTGTCGAAACGTTGGCTCCTGCATTCACCTTATTCATGTTTTTCTAATCGTCTTGAATTTCCATCTACCGCATTCCCCGTCTTTTCTCAATATTTCAAGATTAGTTTTTTCTTTTCAAATATTCTTTTAAGATTCACGCGAAAAATTGTGCTATTCGAACACATATTCTGCTCCTTATTAGCTATCTTTTATATGCCTAACATAGCCTGCCCAGCTCTACTTTTATTGTGACAGTAATTAAATGCACATTCGAGGAACATTTGTGCGTTGCCAATGCTCTGCAACCACCGGAATGGCCCCAGTGTAATACCACGTGCACAGCCTGCACGGCCCAGCTTTCCGAGTCTGCTCTGCCTGCGTGCCCGAGCACATATGCTGCGCACCACTTGCTGGAGGTCACGTGATATGCTGCGGTTGCCAGGGCAAGTGTGTGTGAGGGTGAGCTGAGAAGGCTGGTGGATTGATGCACTCTGTTTTCCCACACGTTGGACGTCATGCAATCCGCCGAGGTGAAGGAAGTGGCAGCATGGAATGTTCACTCTGGGACAACCAATTGTACACACTGCCAGTGCGTCATTATGGCAGCGTTGTGACGGCGAGCATTCACTGTCATCGAGCAAGTCTTTGGGCACGTGAAACAATATGCATTTAGTTAGTAAGAAAATGTTTGCTGCAATCTATACTGTACTTAAGACTGCAAGCCTTACTTTGTGTAATATAGTGTAATATATTACCTTCTGCACAAAGAGGCGATATTGCATCTATCACAACAGGTCTGCTGAATGTTACCCACCCCCTTTTTCCTTTTCTTGTTTTGGCAAATGTATAAAGTTCAAAGCGAGTAGCAATAAACTCATGCAGTTGGCAGTCAGCGCAATGTGTGTGTCATTCTTGTATGTTGGCTTCGTTTGAGCACTGGTTTTTCAGACTTTCAACTATGCCACACCAACCAGCCCAAGTTTCTACTCTACTATATAGTGTAATACAGTAGAACCTCATTGATACGTTCTCATTACGTACATTTTCCCGGCACCAACGTTTGCAAACGAGAACACAAGAATTACCCAATAGAGTTACGCTTGTTTTTCCCCGGTTCATACGTTCCCAGAACAAACAATTTTTCAACATCAAACTTTAGTACGTCGCTAAAGTGCGATCGTATAATGTTTTCCGGCCGCTAGATCCCATGTAAACAAGAAAATACGCGAGGCGCAGGCGATCAATAACAGTATATAGCTGACCGCCACGGCAGCTTTACCGCAATACTCACCCACCTGTGTCACATGAAAACAATGGTGGCACACACAGTTTCTTATTTCGGTACCAGGAAATCCCCAGCCAGGTCGTTGCACGTCACATTCACAGCTATCGCCACCAAACATATTGCGATAAGCATATTCACCTATCTTTTATGACGCGTGGTGCGTAGTGCATAGTGACATCAGTAGTGTACTGCATGCTTTCAGTAGGCAATAATCCAAATGCGCCGTTGTTTCTTGCTACAGGCAGCACGATGTGGGCATCACATTTCGCTTTGATGGCATCCGGCGTTGCCCACGAGCTCGATTTCATTTCGGTTTCCCGTCGCCCTCTTAAGACACCAAACAACAGGACAGCATAACGCGTCTCCGGCCGCAGGAGCGAGACAAGCTCGACATGCATGAGCATCTCGTGCCGCAATGATCCGCACGACGCTTCGCGTTACGTAGATGTCAACAATAGTTGAGTCTGTCAGATTTTTTTACTCACATCAGATCGTACGTTTTCCCGGTCAGTATGTTTTTTCTCGCAGTTTTTTCCAAAATGTATGAACGAAGTTCTACTCTACTTTTGTATTACTGTCAACACTTTGCCTTTATAGTGAAAGTACTACTTTTTTTTTCACTTAACTTCACGTAAAAGGAAAAGGTGGAGCTGGGCAGTCTGGTGCTTTTAGGTAGTGAGCCTTTTGTGCTGTAGCTAAAGAAGACAAAGATCCACAAATGTAAGCGGGACTATCCATTGAACAGAATTAGCTGTGTGAATGTTCACAGCAAAAGGTGGTCACACTGTATTTGGCAGCAACACGAGAAGAGCATGGGTACATGGGCTAGAAATAAGCTGCAGCTTTACATATTAACCCCTGATATGCTAAAGTAAGCATCACCTCTAAAAAAAATGCATTCATTTGCCCAGAGATGCTAGAGATCCTAGAATTCTTAAAGGGGAATGGCCATACAGTTACTAACAGCTTTCCTCCAACAGGTTCCATCAGAAACATGGGCAGAATAGGAAATGGGTGCTGTACCGTGGGCTGGTATTTCTCACACCTGTCGCACCAGGCTGGCATGGTGCTTTCGAGGCAAAGGCTTCGCTTGAGTATCTCAGTGAAAGGATAATGAGGTGTCACCCGTTCAGGAACTGTGAAGGGCAGTCAGCGGGATGAGTGTCATGCACCAAGACGTCAGAATTATAGGGCTGGCATGAGCCTAACTGAAATAACTTTTCTTGTTCTTCTAAGTGTGGAACACTTGCAATTTTGCACATGCCTACTTTTAGCAAGAGTTCATCAAGTAAAAAAAGAAAGAAAGAAAAAACATTTTCCCACTGAATTTCTGAATGTTAAGGTACAATGTTTCTTAATGAACATACCCTTCACCGAATGCACAGAATAGACACAATCAAGACCAAATGCTGCATTATTATGATTTTATCTCACTTTAAAGCTCATGAAAAAGGCTCTATGGCAATTTCAACTGCGAGATAATTGTCCTAGAGTAAGCGTTCTGTTACTTTTTAATAAGAGTAAAATAGATATTAGCATGGCAAGAGGTTACGCAATGTAAAAAGTAACATTTGCCAACAGCTTTTTTAGGATAAAAAAATATAAAAGGTGGTGATGCCACAGACACAAAATAGTAGAATTGCTAAGAGCAAATAGTACGACAATGAACAAACACATATAACAAAAACATAGATTTACATATGGTATACTAAATAGTATTAGCTACATGTCTGGCAGCTTTTGTTTAAATTATTTCTCAAAGAAAAATTGAAAGTAGAGTGAAAAAGGTTATTCTAGCTGTCGATAACAAACACTGCACAATAGGCCTGGGACTTTAAACGCAACAATATGTTATACAGTGCTACAGTTATAAAAACTTGCAAGTTGTCTAGTATGTACAACATTGTCAACAGCCGTGACTGCTGACATACCTCACCTGCAGAAAACAGTGATGTGGTTGTGGAGTTTTAAATTACCTCATCCTGCAATGGAACCCGCGTCTCCAAATACAGCAACTTAGACAGTTCATTCAATTAAATTCAATTTTACTAACATTCATTGAAGCTACAAAGAATACTCAAAATCTTGTTTGGACCCGCAGCCAACAAGGCTATTGTTGAGTCAAACAACATAAACATTCAAAATGACGGCATATAGCAACCCATATCAGTATATTCCACTCAACTCCTAAATGTTTCCATAACTAGACACCAACACTAAATGTTTAACAATGTTTTCAAACACCAAATCCTTAAAAAAAATTAAACCAAAAGCTGTTCAAAGGCTGCAAAAAGCTGTGTGAGGCTTTGGTGTTGTTGGGTATATAATTCCAGATAGCAGTGCCAGAAAATTCTGGAAGACAGAAAACAGGAAGACAAACAGACTTAAAACAATGCCACACAGGTCAGCTACAATGCATTCAGCAGAAGGGTGAAATAAAAGGCAGAAATAAGGAGTTAGTAATGGCGGTCAGTGAGGAGCTCATTTTCATTATACCTAAAAATGAGTTGGCGAACGCCTGTGCGAGCTTGACTTAGTGGATCCAGGGCATGGCATCTGAAGCTTTATCAAACCTCGAGCTTACACACCATAATTTTTGAAGATGGTAAATAAACCTGTTCAATCACTAGATAATGCTGCTGTGTAGCAATAAGCTTACAATTTAAAGGCCACCTGTCATTTTCTTGAACTTCTTGATATCTCTACTACTTGAAGCGTGCGTTGTGCCAGTCCAAAAAGCGTGATGGCTATTTGCCTGATTGCTTTAGACATCACAAAGCTGCGCCTCCGGCAAGAGCAAAAATATTCTCTTCATTGCCATAGTGTTTGGTGCTGTACTTTGCCAACTAACTATTATGAAAACCCATCATCTCAAAAAGCAAAATGAAGGGCTTCAGTCGTGCATTTCTGGTCTTTAGCAGCAATTGTCCGCTTCAGTTAGGCTTCCTTCCCAAGAGTGGACAACTCTGGACCTGTCCTTGCATGAAGTTTGCCTAACCCTACCTACATCTGAGAACTTTCTGCGGCAGCACAGCCAAAGCTATGAGCATGTGCTTGCACGTGTGAAGCATCTGCTTTTTTTGTTACTATGCCAAGTAGTTCCAACATTTTGCTGGCAGTTTACTGGACCAGGAAAACCAGAAAGCCAAAACTAGGAACAGCAAGTAACAGAAATCCTTTTCCTAAGCAAGATTTTTATATGTTATGAAATAAATCTTGGAACGAAAAAAAATTGAAGTAATGATTGGTGTGAATTGTCTTGTGCTATGTAGCTTCCAGCTACTTGCATTCGTGGACTACATAAACATTCACAGCAAAGAAAAAAAAAAGTGCTTCAGCTTTACAGCTTTGGTTGGAATGCTACAGAAAGTTGTCGCTGGGTATACTTTGTCTTGCTCTAAAGAGTGCCCTTTTACACTTGCAAATTTTGTGCCAGCAGAGCAGAATCCTCTCTGTACTAGCCCAGGCTACTTTAGCTCCCAATATTGGTAGTTATTCATTAGTATGAAGTTTAACACCAGCTTCCCTGGGCTGTTTTTTCATGCTAAGCAACGCTAATTCTATGTTTTGATAAAAATGCACAAGACAAATTGAAGAGATCTTGACATCGATAAGGTGGTGGTGCCAACTGGTGGCAGAGAGGAACACTTATGCGCTACTGCAAAGCCTCTGCAAAAGGATGTTTAGGGTTTGGCTGAACATTGTATCGGTTGCTCTCTCTGGTTCTACATCAGCAAAGCCCCACGATAAAAAAAAAAATAGAATGGAAGAAAAACAAAAGTAGACTGACTTGTGCATCCCTGCTATGTACCAGCCAAGCAGAGTTCTTTACTCTGCTTCACTACTTCCTCTACTCCCTCTAAGCACTCTACTTCCTTTTTACCAGGAAGCAGAGTGCTTTCCTGGCAAAGAGGCATTTCCGTCTATGGAGCTACAATTGCATAATAATGCAATTTTCATGAATGACTGAAATTGCTGCACTTAAGTGGCAATATGTTAAAAAAAGATCCAATGGCTTTAATCACTGTCTTTGATGACAGAGGCACGACTTTGTTCTCCTCCTCATGGAACCAACTTCCCTATTCCAGAATGTTTCAGGGAACAACAGAATGTACTTGCTCTACTTGGGAACCAAAATGGAGTGGGGGAAAACATAATATAAGAAGCTGCATGCCTTGTATCAGTTCACAAATAAAACAAAGGCAAGAGGATGACGATGCAAGCAATTTCTTTGCACCGTGTTCATTGTTTATTCTTTAATTCAGCTTCCTTCCTATGTGTTGCTTCGACAGTAAAACGACATTTGTTTTTGTTTTTTTCTCTCCTTTAGCTCACAGGTAGGACGGATTGGATGCAACTTCAAGATTGGAGCAAACGACAACATTTACAAGCTGTTTAAAAGAAAGCACACAGACTCTTGCCTGACTGAAGCTGCAACAAACATTTATTTCCAAAAAATGATAAATAAACAACTTTCGTAGCCAATGAGGTCCGGGCATGTTCACATGCTGGATCAGGCAGAACCGATGGAAGAGGGAAGTGTTGTGACAGGCAAGACACAACAGAACAAGGCAGCATAAAGCATGTAGGGCAGGAAAGCATAACTAAGGAAAATAAATGAAGGGAGCATTCAAGGCAGCCAAGAGAAATGACAAGGCAGCAAGAAAAAGGATACATGCGTGGAGAGCAGCAGTGAGCTAAAAGAAATGCAGAGAACAGAGAGGCATTCAGATTAAAACCAAGCCACTGCAAAATGCAAGAAAAGAAAGCTAGACAGACGTGCTTTCATAACAGAGAATGCAGGATAAGTTGGCGGAATTGCATGCTCTACGAAAAAGAAAAAGCAAGAAAAAGGTGAGGACACCAACGGAACAAGGCACACAATACTTCAGTTTCATTGTGTGTGTCTTCCTGCAGTTGCCTCCACCTTTTTCGTGCCGTTTCTCTCAAAGAAGGTACATGTGGGCAGCCTACCGGGTGGCAGAGGGTCGGGGTAGACGAGAGAGCAGAGCAGTGTAGTTGACTCTTTCTCCCTGATGTTGCCGCACCGGCACTGGTTCGAGTTGAGCAGCGTCCAACCAAACAGCTTGCTCACCTGGCTGTCCATCTCGCTAGTTTTCCTGCCACGAGAGAAAAGCACTGGCTCATGGTGTGATCGGCCCCAGACATGAACAGCGAAGACATGCAGTCACGGGCCCTGCTAACCAGCGGTCAAGAAAGGCACCAATCTTTACATAAGCAGCACCTGCCCCCTTCCACACCCACTACAGTCAAACCTTATTATAATGAATAGCGCAGAAATGTCAATACACCTAGTTCAACATAGCCAACATCCAGTATGTGAAATTAAACCAGAATGTTATTTACGATCAGCATGACATTGGTGCACATGTTACAGCTTTCCCCTCTTTATTGTTTTCTGCCGTGCCATAAACTACGCCATGCGCAACCAGCTGCACTTATGGAGTGTCAAGCATGGCCTTCAAGATTAGGGGCATGCAGACGTTGCCTCCAATTTTCAGTGCTCCTGAGGGTCCTGCCTAGTCTCAGAGGCCATGCACGAAAGTTGACCACAGCGTCAAGTGTTCACACCGCCATGCTGAGAGTGGTGCTCTTGGCATGTCAAACGTGATAATTTTGGGCGTGCTTGCAAGAGTGAGTCGATTGTGCATGCTGCACCATTGCCAACAGGGCAGTGTGCTTGAAGCTAGCATGTTCTGACACTGAAGCGTTTGGTATATCCATAACACAATTCTGTGGGTTCGTTATAAAGAATCTCAATTTAATGCATGTGAATATTGTAAAATTTCAGCAAAAGTTTGGTATAAACATATATTCTGCACATCAGTTTGCATAAAGTTTACAACTTTGTAACTCAGCAATGACAAACGATATCACAATTATGTAAATTGCATGCAATAGTGCATCTAAAGTAAACAAAATTGATAACTGTCAAATAGACTGCTCATATGTCAGTAGGATTTTGCAATACCCTTGTAAACAATGTAACAAATTCACGTTAAATATAACTTGATATATCAAATTTGTCCACTTTGGATGCCCAACGAATGCAGTTTAGGGAACTTTGATACAGTTAAAACTCGACCTAACGAAACACGATATTACGAAGTTCTCAATTCAACAAAGAAATTTTCATCCCCTGCAGGTACTCATAGGATTCAATGTTGTCATCAACCCAAATTAACAAAACCAATTTGGCTGAACTCGATTTAACAAAGCTTTTTCCTGAAATAAATGAGCAAAAAAATTGTGAGTTCTTCCTAATTTTGACACAGACGGGTTTTTCTTCGAGCGTGCACTCTAAAGCTATTGTGTTCAAGCATCTAGGCACCATGGTCCTTGCCCTAGCTTTATTTTGACGAGGCTGCAAGCTGCACCCATGCATGGAACAGCAGACTCAACATCGCCTCGGTAGGGGCGGCAGTGGTTGCTTTCGTTATTTCATGGTTTATGTAACAGATAGCTGGATTAGCAGCAAAAACAAAGCCGCAGTAGCTTTTGCGTGTCGCTACGTGACAATATTACATTTTGAACAACTGAAAAATTCCCTTCTCAATTTTACGAACTACCCGACTTAATTAAATAATTTGAGCGTGGTCATCACTTCGTTAAATCGAGTTTCAACTGTATCTGTTCTTGGTGCAGAGCTACAAATTTGTGAAGTTCGTGCTTCTATTTTTTTCAGCTTATCAGTTTTTGAAAATTTCTTTTAAGAAGTTCGGGCTTTAGATGAAAATTTCACTTCCAGCATTCACTAGAATTTAGCTTATTCTATCAAAGGCAACAATTTCATAAGATCGACCCAGTGGTTATCTTAAAAAAGTGTTTCTCCATTTTACATGTACTTGAATAAGGGGCATCGGAGTTGGGCCCTAACTAAAGCTTGCTCATAATGAGGTTCAATCATATGCTATAGGCCAGTGTTACCGATCATTTTACAAGGATGTCTGTAAAACATCCACGTAAAATCTGTCGAATCTGCTATACATTCCTTAGGAGGTCCCCCTACAGCCTTGAGCTTTGGGACCTCCTTCTGTATATCTTGCTACTGTGCTTTTATTTTCGTGAGTGAATAAATAAATTCTTCTTCTTCTACAATAATAACTTTAAAAAAATTGAAATAATAAAGTAAAATAATGATGATAAGTTTCGATAATATAATAAGTTATAATGAATCATATACAATAAATCTCACGACACTGAGAACACAGTAAACATGCATCCTAGCGACAATGCAAATGCAGAAAAACCAGATATAAGATCTCTGTTTATGTCCCATAAAAGTGCTTGTTGACAACCTTTTTAAACAAAAATGCTGCGTACTGTAAAACACAAAATGTTTTGTAACAGTTGTAACTGAGCAAAGCTCACACAAACGTGTCTTGTTATTGAGAGACATGCCTACTAATTGTATGTGGTATCATGAACAAGCAGCTCATCTCTTCTATCTTGTTTCCTTGATTCTCTAGGCTGCGTGCTCTAGTGCCTCTGGTGCTATGCTAAGCTTCAGCGCAAGCTGTGCATAGCAGCTCTATGCATGGCTGCTAAGCCTCTCAGACGGGGCCATCCTCCCAAGCACTTCCCTATTACTGAAAGACTGGGGCCTGTGCAGTACACTCCACTATTGAAGAAAACATCTAGTTGGTCCATAATAAAGCCAATATGACTGAAACACTTTTAGTTTATCGATCGAAAGAGAATGGTAGGTAGGATACATTAGGCTGATGCATACACATTAAAAAAAAATTGTCTGCATGCTTGATGCCATAATTTAGCTGTAATTGGAAGTCGAAGGCTAACAGTGTGCTCCCTTTAACAGTGGACTGTACTGCATACTATTTTGTGCTTTCACATTTATGAACATGTGTGGCATAATTACTGGCTGCCCTTCAATCCAAATCATGTGTGCGCTCTAGATGACATGATGCACATGTGACCTCTGTCCCTTGCCCCAGCTTTCACAGAAGGCCCACTTATTAAGGCTGATGTGGACTCCCCATAAAACCATAAAAGTCAGGAAAATGTAAAAGGAAAGAAAGCATGCCTTACTCTGTTTTCTGTATGTCGTCGTCTTGAAATTCTGGTGTTTCCTGAAGCACAAAGTACAAGAATTGTTTAAAAAAAAACCCCATAATGTAAGGGTGTGCGAATACTGAATAGTAGATTTCAAATCGAATATCAAATTGAATCAAGGAAAAATTCTGAATATCGAATATCAGAAAGTTTTTCACAAAATCTAATGCTTAAAATTTTGGGCAAGAAAATATGGCGCTGCACATGCTTGGGAGTCTCTTAGCATTGCATAACAAGAATGCTGAAAGCTATCAGTAACTTGGGTACATAGAAATCAATATATGCACAGTGCGGTCTACTCTTACTAAAGGGAACACCAAATTAATATACCAGTACTGATTACAGCTCAATTCTAGTATTTGAAGGTCTGGAAAATATTTATTTTTTATCAACAGAATTTCTGTCGACTAGAATCAAGGGTTTCTTTTTCCACTGAAACTAATTAATTAGTGATGTTCCATTGTACTGAATATCAATGAGGCTCTCAGTTTAACAGTGCACCTGCGTTTTGGAGGAATTATTTTATTTATTGCAAAAGAAAGGTTTTCTTTCCAGTTTTTCTCCAAAGTACAGAAGGGGTACTTCAGAAGGGGTACAGAAGGGGTACAGAAAGGGTACCATAACCCAACTTTACGGCAGTTGGGTTATGGTAAGGCCGATTTGCACGACAGGCGAAAGGACCGCGTATCGTGCGGCTCGATCACCGCTCTGTGCATAGCCAGCGCTGGTGTTAAAGAGCAGGCACTGTCCACGCAGTTTCATTGTCAGGTTTGGCATGATTTGCCACCTGTCAAAGAACCTGAAATGTGGAGGGTCGTGCTGAGTTCGCACGACACTTGCTACCTACCCCCCCCCCCCCCTCCACTCAGATCTGTTTCATCCTCCTCCTCGTTCACTCGCCATCTCTTGTGTTCGTTTGCGAGACGGTTTGTCCACTTTCTGAGTGTCTGATGCCCAGATGCATGCACATGCTGACACACACACACTGAAACACACACACCCACGCATGCACTCACACACACACACAATTCTTTAAGCTTTAAAACATGCAAAAATGAACGACTCATGGCACCAGTCCTCTCAAGCAAGCAGAAAGTTACTAACAGCTTCAGGTGGAACTAGTAGGCGTCAGGTTTTTTCTGTATGTAGTGCATAATTTAGGCCTTAAGTGTTGTGATAAATGTGTTCATCTGGAAGTGAATTCAAGACCACGTAAGGACATGTGGCAGAGAAGGGCTACGTAGAGGAGCCTGCAGTAAAAAACATGCGGGAATGAAATCATATCTTTTGGGCAGGCATTTTCTTTGTCATCCAGAAACAACATTAAATCTCTGATTATTGCCTGCTGTGTGCACCCAGAAGAAACTTCATTCAAGAAAAAAGTGCTGATTGCTTTGCAGACATGAAGCCCCCCCCCCCCCCCCCCCCTTCCGCTCCCTCACCACTCACCATTTATTTTGTGCAGCACTAGGAAGTAAAAAGCCACTGTAGATAGCAAAACAAAGCCAAAGGCATCCGGCACCAGATGCAAACGCTACAGTAAACTTAACCTGCGTTTCGCTTGTGGTTTGTAGTCATCATGAGCACCGGAAGCCCAAACAGCCTTATCACAGCCTGTATTTCTGGAGACATATTAAGATTGAGTGAATCTATGATTGAATATTATGCTATTTAATAATCACTACGGCTTGAATTTCATTCAAAATATTCAAAACAAACAAATGTACATATAAATTTGTGTGTATACACTGCACACCCAATTCCAACAACCCGGAAGGAAGAAAAAATCCATGCTTATAAGGTGTGGAAAAAACTGCATACAACGCACAAATATTCGTAAAAATGATCTCCATTCATGGATGCACGTCATGATTGTCCACATCATATCTTCGGCCAGCTACTCTGTTCCCCACCGCTTCGGTGACACTAATGGTGGATAAATTTGCCCAAAACGTAGTTTTATGGTTACATCTTAAGGTGAAACCATACCTCAAGATGAGATTTGTGTTGCCATGAAGCGACACCTCAAGTCAAAATTTGCATTAACCTCCACCCCAATTTTGCTGTTAAATTTTAAAAAGCATTTTGTCTGTGCGCTTGCAGAACGAAATGTGTTAAGCTAGCACACAGATGGAAAGCATCAAGCTGAATTTGCATAACACGGCATAAACTGCTGGCCTAATGTAGTCAAAGTCACACTTCACAGCATTGCGACGGCACACAATAGGCAAACTGCGAACACTCCTGTGGTCTCAACCACCCCAAGATGTTAAGTAGACTGAAGTACAACATTTATCAAGAGCCTGTAAACAAACTTTCTGTGCCTGGAATTGTAAGAAATGTTAGACTTGCATTTTTGCATGAAAATATCTCAATAATGTCACTTTGAAAATAAACTTGACTTTCAAGATGAACTTGTTTCCTTTTTTGCAAGCAAGGAACCAACTTTTATTAGATTTGTCAACATCTGGCTCTTATGTCAATGTTTTACACAAATGCCGCAACTATTCAAACTATTAACTTCAAAATTATTTGACACTACTAATTACTATTGCCTTTGACTTCATTTCAAACCAAGAAATTGATATTTGTACAAGCCTAGAAATATACATTCAAACTAGCTTAAAGAATGCAGAATTTAATGTAGGGGCACTGTATTCAAATTTTTTATTGGTAATAAACAATATATAAAACTGTATTCAGTGTCCCTCTAAGAAACATCTATATGTCAAAAAAAAACTGCTTTGTTTTTCTATAGTAATGCGACTTTCTCAAGCACTGTGCTTACACTTTATTTTCTCCTACATTTCGTCAAGCTTAGATTGCACTTCTCTGCACATTTTTGGTAGTTATCTCAAGTGGTCGGAAATTAAACTGGAATTATTTCGGCTACTTGCCTATCAGAGAAGTTTTGGTCAAAGTGCTACTTTGACAAGCACTTTTCTTTCGGACATGCACAAGCTTTGATAAGAGTGTAGAAGTTATAAGGAAGGCGAAATAAGGAGCCGGACGATTTGCATTCATTTGTTTGTGACATTAGCTCTCTCATATTTAAGGTGCAAGGTACTAAACAAGTTCTTGCTTCGTATGTTCTAACTATCAAGCAGCTGTTCCCACTTCATGATGAAATCAGACTGTCAAGTGAGACATCACAAAATATAGGCAGCACACAACACAGGAACTGCCAGTCAAGGAAACAATATAACAGCCTTTGCTTACCGAGTGTATCTGTTGAAGCACAAATCGCGTCCAGCTCTGCACGAGTCGTGGGAAGTTAACCTTCTTGCGAGCATCATCCGAATCGGAAAGTAAGAGGCCTAAGGCAGACGCTTCCGGGATAGTCCGAAACGCACGAAGAAAATTGCTCGCCTGTGTAAATAAGCAAAGGTGACACTACTTTTCAGTGACAGGGTTTGCATCAGTTCTCGTGAAAAAAAATTTAAAATATAAGTAAACAATTGAGTACTTTAATGTTTTAAGAACTTTTCAAGATCCTGAAAATGTCTTTTCACAGGTTAAAGTAGCATTACTTTTGATAGAAAACAAAACAGTGCTTGCAGTCATGGGCCAACATTTTAGTTAGTATAAATAAAAAGGATTTGCAAATGAATAACAATATTGCCAGCCAAATTGAACTGGCTTGATCTTTTTCCGGTTCCGCTAACCTTGTGGCCAAATGTCTGAACAGTATCTACTAAGCTAAAGCAGAAACTGTACGAATTAAGTGCTTCATAAAATTTGAAGGTTTTCAAGACCTTGAAAATGGCACTCAAATGCTAAAGGCACTACCAGGACTGCTGCAAACTATGCAGAGAAGTTAGGAAGCATAAAGACCATTGTGATCCAACCAAAAAGTTACAATGGGGGAATAAAAGTGACCTAAGTTTGTGGCTGTTTGATGCAGGAACGGAAGTTGCATCAAGGAATGATCATTTCCTCTGATATACTTTCACTGTCAGACGACACGGCAGTCAACCGGTACACCAGCTTGTTGGAGTGAATGGCATTCATTGATGCAGGTTATGCTTCTGTTGCCCCCATATTGACATGTTGTTGTGAGTGATGTGATGGTAAGAAACCCGGCACTACCAAAAGTGTGAGTTAAGGATCTAATCGTTTATTGGACAAACTTTTATTTTACTTATTTATTATACTACAAATCGTCCAAAGGCATTGCTGTAGAGGGGATGTAACAGAAAAAAATATAAATAATGGTTGAAAGGTGAAGACAACAAGAAACGCATCAAGAGCAAAGACACCAAGAGCCTAGTTTATAGAAGTCAAGGTAACTGCTACATGCTATCACAAATATGCTGTCTTAGCACATACACAAAATCTTTGTCATTTGTCAGCAACACATCCTGAGGCAGTTTGTTCCATACTTAAATGCTGTGGGGAAAGAAAGATAACTGAAATACCTTTGTTCGACAATAAATTTCTCATATTTTTCTGTTATGATCATGTCTTTCTGATACGCAAATAGGTGGTTTTAGCAAAATGCGGCGGTTGATAATTGAATTGTTCCGATCAATTTGATTTAATAGTGAACAGCTGGATACAGTACGGTGGATATCAAGAGCATCCCAATTGAGCAGGTTTTTTAGGGTGGTAACGTTAGAGTTAATCTGATACAAGCTAGTTACGAACCACGCTGCATTTATTTTGGATAGCTTCTAACTTATTAGCAAGAGTTACAGACTCAGAGTCCCATACTACAGAAGCATGTTCCAAGGTAGGGTGAACATTAGAAAAATATAAAACCTCTTTAACTTTATTAAATGCTTTCCTGAAGTTTCTTCTAAGAAAGGTTATGAAAACTGCAAACTTTTATGGTTACGTAGGTTATATGGCTGTTTCCAAGTCAGGTTCAATTAAAATATAACTCCTAGGTATTTCGCTTCCTCAGTTATTGCTATTTGTTGAGCATTTAAATAGTAATAGCTTCCTACAGTTTTGTGCTTTCTAGAAAACTGGACATAACACTTAGAGATATTTAAAGTCATATGCCATTTACGGCACCACAAAGCTATTTGGTCAAAATCTGCCTGTAAGGTAGTGGTGTCTATGTGATTATTAATGTCCCTATAAATCACACAGACATTGGCATATAATCTAATCTTGGATGTAATGTCTAAGCCTATATCATTAACATATATCAAAAACAAAAGTTGTTTCAGCACGGACCCTTGTGGGACACCTCATGATACTAAGACTCAGTCTGAATCTGATCCGTTAATTACTACTTTTTGGTGTCAGCTTGTCAGATAACTTAAGAATGCATTGTGGCGGGCCAAGGTAGGATAATTTGAAAAGGAGTAAAGAATGTGGAACTGCATCAAAAGCCTTTTAAAAATTGCCCAGAAAGACAAGCAAGATTCAACACCCAATGACGGCAGCTAGCAAAATCATCAGCTGTTGAATCTGATCGCATTGCTCAAGCTGGTTCGATATTTACACGTGCGTCGCCATACATTCTAAACCAAATGCTATAGTACTCACACTGGCTTGAGAAGGCACAACATCATTTGTGACATGTGTGCAATCTGATCAGACATGCCTCGTTTGCTGTGAGGTTGGTCACAACATTGGAGAAATTACTGTTACAGTAGGTGCATCTTGCTCCGAACGATAACAGCGATAATGTGATAAAAACAGACACCAGAAAGAATTAAAACGACATGTGCTGATATCAATGCTCTCGACAGTGATGAGAAGTGAAAGTACTGTATCTACTCGCATAATGATCACACTTTCCTGTAAAAAAAATTGCCGCAAATTCAGGGGGGCAATCATTATGCGGGTTAAATTTCCCGCAAAAAGAAATTATTTCTTTCATCCCGCATTTGCTGCAGGATGACAACAGGTCAACAAGCAGGCGGCTGCTGCTGTAACAGTGCGAGACACCAAAACAAAAATGGCAGCCGGCAGAGCAAGCCGAATGCACTGAACGTGATTTTTTTTTTTTTTCGTGAGTACATTATGCGCATTGAAACAGTTTGTTTTGTATCAGTAATGAAGAATATCGTTAATATAGGCAAGTCTGTGGCAATAACATAGCCATGTCCACTTTGAGAGGACAGAAACAGCGATGGGTGTGCTTAGCTGCCAGTGACATAGAAACACATGGCGGATATGCTGCGGAAACTGCTGCATTTGTCTTCACTACTATCCTAATTCGGCACATTTCCGCTAAGGGTGGGCGAATATCTTAGTTGAGTTACAAGCATCGGCGGATGAATAGGGTACACTTATAACGTATCAGTGTAAACGTGGCTACTATCGTTGCCACTCACGATTTATTGCAAGCCCACAAGTGTAGACGAGAAGAACAGAAAGGCGCATTTTTTATGTTGTTGTTGACCACAACCATTATAAAGCCTACAAATAATAAAGCCAAGGCAACTTTGGCTGCAGCCTCTTTTTTTTTTGTGTGGAAGTGTGGAAAGTGATGAAAGGAATAAAATGGGGCATCTGCTTAAGAATGTTTGGTGCGTGCAGACCACTTGGTATGTCTTGAAGAGTTGTTCACGTAGCATTTGACAGCATTCGACAGATGGTAAGCGTGATCATCATTAGCTAGACTTAGCACACGACATGTTGCTGCGGCAAGTTCAGCGTGAGATCATTACACAGGAAAGAAAAAAAATTGAATTTTGACAACAAAATTCACGGGTGTGATCATTACGCGAGTGCGATCAGTATGCAAGTAAATATGGTAATACACATGGCAAGTGTGCAAGTCAAGACTGTCTTTCGTAACATATACTTCTTCCGCTTTAGTCGAACGGCGGAACCGAGAAATGACATGACTGAGATCACCTGTTTCAGAATGTGGCCTCTGTATCTGAGCACACAGTGCCATCTTTGGAGTGGAAATTCTTTACCAGAGAGGCAAGCTCACCTATCATGTTGCTTAGTTCTGATTGAAAGTGACCTAATCAACATGACATGGAAGGAATGGTAGGAAAGACATAAATTTTAAATTCCAGGAGCATAGCAGGCCAATTCAGCTTAAACGAATATATTTGTCGTCAGTGTCTTTTTAATGTAACAATGCAAAGCACATCACATGATCAAATGTGGCTGACCTGGCATGGTATGCCCTGGGCAGTGTCCAACATGTGGAAGAGGAAGCCCAGCTCACACGCGAGGCAGAACTCTCGCTGGCAGCTGTGGTTCATGATGGCACAACGCAGGGGCTCCGTAAAGTACAGAACCTGTCATCAAGCACACCAAAAAACCATCTATGCTCCTCCTGCAACACTTGAGAAACCACATGGGAGTGGAAACAATTGCTCACAATTACCATCCCCACAAGAACCATGGACAGGAATAGGCCCACCTTTTTAAGGAAACTTCTTACCAGGCTAGCTGCTGCTTAGAAATATATGCACTGTAGTTGTAAAGATACATAGATATACAGTAGAACCTTGTTAACTCGAACTACATGGTGACCTGAAATTTCTTCGAATAAAACAGAGTTTGAACTAAGGAAAGCCCGCTTTAGGTATAGTGCCCAATCAATTGTGCAGTACCGCATGCAATACCATCACTGGGCTCGCATTAAAAAAGTGTTTATTTTTCCCCATCAGCTCATGACAACATGTATCGGAGGAAGCCTAGATTTCATATAAAGTACAAGTGCGATAAGACTGAGCCTTGCGATTTGCTGTGGGTGAGTGCATGGTAACGTGATCAAGTGCACACTGGAGGCTCCTTCTTGCTTCTTCTAAACCAAATGGGAAAGGAGGGCCCGTTTACCACTCTGCCTGCTTGGGCTCGATCTTGTCTTCCCTCATCATAATTATGGCAAGCGACATTACAGTAGCTAGCGATGTATCGAATCTCTGTCTTTAGCTCGGGTTTGTTCAAAAAGCAGTCCATGCATGGGAGTGAGAGATCTTGTCCGAAATAATAATTGCGCGGTTTTTGGAGCTTGAATTCGCAACAGTTTTTCTCTATTCAAATACATGATTTTTGCTATGCTTGAGGGTGGGTAACATGAACAACACAAGGATAAAGACCCATCGCAGCGGAAGTATGTCTTAAAGGATGTCAAGTTATTGACTGATTGACTGATCAATCATTTATTGATTCTAACGTCCCAATACAATGCCTGGGCTATGAGAGATGCCACAGTAGAGAATTATAGATGACCAGAGTTCTTTACAATGCACTTAAATCTAAGCACTTGGGCCCTTCTGCATTACACCCCCATTGGAATGTGGCCAGGAACAGTATTCATGACCTCACGCTCAGCACCAGAGCTGCGGAGCTGCTGCGGTATGTGCTTTCAATAAAGACACAAGTGCAGCACTGCCCACCTTAGAAAACAAAAACACAAGTGGGACACTGAAGAGAGTCGTGCACATCTCATTGGTTCAGGCACTGCAGTAAATGGCTCTTTTGCAGAAATAGACACAACTGTAGGGGCGCAAGAAAGGGCATCACCTGAATCATGTTGTTGCAGTACGCATTGGGCAGATTTGTCTCAAGGCCTGCAAAGCAGGTGCGGTTGTAGAGGTTAAAATCAAAGTCCTCAATGCCCATTTTGGAGTACTTCACGTCAATCTTCTTATACCACTGAGGAATCATGTCAGTTTCCTCGCCTGCAGAACATTTATTGAAAACATGTAGTATAAGTGAAATAGCCATTAATGCTTCGCAACATGCCAACTTCACCATAGAGAAAACATCTTATAAAGGTAGAAATGTGGATTTAGCTGCACATAGTCTCAGACAGAAGCCTCCATTACATTTGAACTGCTAATAGTACCAAGATGAACATAAGCCACAACACAAGAAATGCAACTAGTATCAAATGTTTTTACTTTTATGAATGAAAG
Source organism: Dermacentor variabilis (assembly GCF_050947875.1). Classification (NCBI taxonomy): domain Eukaryota; kingdom Metazoa; phylum Arthropoda; class Arachnida; order Ixodida; family Ixodidae; genus Dermacentor; species Dermacentor variabilis. The sequence continues at coordinate 152,310,755 of NC_134569.1, read as the reverse complement.
TTTCCCTACTTGTGTTGTGGTGTGTGTGCCATTTGTGTTTGTGCATGCATTAACGGCACAGATCAAAAATGTAATACTCTTAAATAGCTATACTGGTCACTTTACTGGCATGTAAAAGGAGTGTGGGAAGCACCAATATTACTTGCAGTGAAGTTTCTTGCTTCACAAGCTCATCTTAACACATCAATATAAATGAAGATCAAATTAACAACCTTAAAGGAATCCCCCCCGAACTGTGACACTAAAGCAAAAGCACACAGATTCACAACCATTTATAATGTGTACTTAAAAACTGTAATGAAACCAGCTTAAAAGAAAAGTATTACGATGACTGCCCACAAGAAAATTCCTTCAGAATTTTTATGTTTTCTCAAGCTTCTAAGAGGACTGTGGCATAAAAGCCAAACTAGCTAGTCCCTTTACAGCTTTGAGTGAAAGTATGGGTATTTGGCTAGACAAGAGTGAAGTAAAGAACTGCAAGCACATACGGGTGTCCTTGGTCCTGCGGTGGTGTGTTTCATGTGGGTAGCGCACCTCATTGCGTTTCCAGAGACCTGGGTTTGGGGCATACCCAATGGACCCCACCATCTTCATGGTGTTCAAGATGACAGGATCAATTGGAACTGGCCTCCTGCATGAACAGGCCCGAAGTCATTGCTGGATGTAATGCTCATAGTCCACATCACTAGGTAGGAGTTGCTTGGAAGTGTCAAGGTATGACTAAGGATAAATACACAATATTAAATAACTATTATATCTTTGAAAGTGCCCCCCCCCCAAGTTAATTATGGATTTTATTGTTGCTAAGCAAAAAGCATGCATTTTGTTAGAGCTTGCCATGAGTACATGTCTTTTGGGGGAAGCATACACAAATTATTAATGGTAATTTACCTTTAGACTCAGTGTACAAGTAGCAAACTTAGAACAGTGACAAGTAAAGAATTGTCTTAGATTACAGACTTTTCCAGCGATTTTCCATTGCCCATTCTGCTTGCATGAGGAGCTTGTTTGCATATAAACTTGCTCGGAGCAGCTATCATGCATCCTTTCGCCATCAGAAGATTGCCAACAAATGTTCAGTAGCTGACGAGAAAAATTTTTTCATGAACAGAATTAATCTTTTGTAAATGTTGACGTAACATTAGTAAAATTTCAAAACAAGCCCAAATTCGTAAACCTAATGGAAAATTTAGGAGAGCTGGCAAGTATGTAAGAGAAACACCAGCTGTTCCATCTTATTTTCCACTACTCCAGCTTTGTTAAGTTTATCACTTTTTCTTTTTTTGCCCCATCTGCATAATCCTGTTCAGATTTCACTTGTCCACAGCAGTACAGAGGAGACTCACCTGTAGACATACTTAATGAACTCCTTGGGCAGGTCAGAGAGCAGCTTGCCACTGCAGTAGGGCATGGGGATGGTGGACAGGGGAGCTATCTCGTCATTGATATCAATAGGGTGAAGTGGCTCTTCCTGGGTTAACAAGACAACAAATTAAAATTTTCTCAATGAGAGACTGAGCAGAGAAATGTTCATTAGAAGCAATTGTCTCAGAGAATTTCATTAGTAATAGGAATTGCCAATGAAAGAAAAGTTGTCACACATGAGAAAGTATCACGAAACTACAAAAAAAAAAGCGTGACTGTTTGGTGTTTGGCACTGCAAAGGTGGTACACAGAGGAACACCAACACGAAAAACAGGAGATGAACATGAACTTTGCGCAAGGTTCGCATTCGTTTCTTGTTTTTCGTGTTAAGTATTTTGTACCACCTTTGCAGTGCCATACATCACAGTTATGACATACCAACTAGCTCTTCGTCAAAGCATTTCTATTCAAAATAAACCTGTACAAGTTCCTCGGAAAGCTTTCCAGATGAGAAGAAAATGTCCCAGTCCAGCTTGCGAGCCCAGCACCGCCTACCAACTAAGCAAACCACGAGCCTAGCAGATGGTAGGGGGCAAAAAGAATTATAATCAACAATTCAAAGCTCCGGAATGCTGAATAAGCAAATGAGCGTGAAATTTATCATGTAGAACACAGCATCAACTTTTTTTCTGGTGATTTTCGGTCTTCCAGAGTAACAGCTGTGTTAGTGTTTTCATGCAACTCCCTCCATTTGTATGCAAAAATAACTTTAAAATGTGAAAAACAAGAAAGAAATGCAACAAAATGGAATTTAATCGTGTTTTTTTATACTACATATCTGTATCTAAACCCATCCCTTATGTAATACTTCTACACTCTGGTGTCTTAAAGAAATAAAAGCGAAGCGAAGTGTTGCTTGACGCCTTTCTAAGTGAAGCAATGACATTGTGGACATTATGGACCCAGCTCTTACTCTTGCAATTTTTTCTTTCTCGCACTTTATCGCACAACATTTGAAACGGATGATAATGAGAGAAGTATAGTCTTGAAAGTTTCAAAGAGGGACAGTGCCGACTGAGTAAAAGACAATACCAGGAAATGTTCCCATTGCAGTAGAGCGGGCATGACGTGTTAACTTCAAAATTTATTAGAAGAGAAACAAGGAGCTACAAAGCTCTGTAATAAGAGAAAAATGATCACGCAGAAAAAGGCACAATATATAAAAAGAAGTTTCTCTGGAGTAAGTGAACCTGAAAAGAAAATTGAATCTCCGCAACTGCTCTTTACAGAAAAAGCTACAAAAATTCGGAGAATTGTTTACTAAAGCATAAGCATTGTTTGGCTCGGCTGCGACGTTTTTGCTTTCTGGCCTTTCCTAGCTTATGAACGTCTGCCCATGGCCTTTCCAGTGGCAAAGAAAGCTTAGGCTTTAGTAGACAATTGTCAGATTTTATCACCGAATCCGGCCCCTTCACTGCAATCGTGGCAACTGAGCTGGAACGCCAGGCACGAGTGCGCCTCGATGGAGCAGAGTGGTCGAAAGGAAACACCAGCTGCCCTAGTAGCACATGAGGCATTGCGTGAGGGGAGAGTGCATCGGCACGAAGCCATGTCATCCTTGCTGTCACTCTTGCAAGCGTGTGTTATGCATGCGTTCCTTGTCCCCACAAGCTCTCACCTGCATTCTGGCTGCACCTCGGTAAAGCCCAACGAAATTGCACCAAAGATCTCAACGTGCTCACTTGCTTACAAGGTGTTCATAACTCGAAGGACGCTCAGCAGCGTTCATTGGACATGGGGCCACCCCAAAATCTCTAGTTGGCTTACGCCCTAATTTCAAGTTGGCCTACACCCCCTTTTCAAGTGTGCCCAACCCCAAATTTCAGTTGGCCCACCCCGAAATTGAAGTTTGCCCACCCCCGAATTTTAAGTTGGCCCTCCCCGAAATTTAATTTGGCCCACGTCCCAAATTTCAAGTTGCCCCACCCTCAAATTTAATTTGGCTAATGTCCAAATTTCAAGTTTGCCCACCCCTTAATTTTAAGTTGGCCCACTCCCTTACTTAAGTTGGCCTGCCCCACATTTCTAGTTGGCCTAGTTGCAAATTTCATGTTGGCCTACCCCCAAATGTCAAGTTGACCCAACCCCCAATTTCAAGTTGACCCACACCAAATTTCAAGTTGACCCACCCCAAATTTCAATCAGCCCACCCCTGCTACAAGCATCCCCATGCATTTTCTCAGGTGCTCTATATATCTCTATAGGTATTTTTTTTTACTGCTTTAAATTGTTCCTTATCGCTTAAAAGTTACCAGTAATCTACATTTTAGTCATTTTTGAGCAGATACAAGTCATAGCACTTTACGCATGACAGGCATGGGGAGCTTGCCAAAGAATGCTTACGCATTAAAATAATCCCTGTGAAGCTCTTTACAGAGAGACACAGCCCATAAAATCCTTATATTACTAATAATGCTGGCATCATCAAACTTAAAACAATGACAGAAAGAGTTTCAGTTGTTCTTATGTAGCTGCAAGACCAACTGGTTTAAAACAGCAAAATGTTGTTGCTTCGATGCATTCTTGTTTGGATGCTAGATTAATATCTCATCACTGTGAATGCATTACATAGCAAGCATGAATGTAGCTTTTGCAGCTGCCAGGACGCTAGGGGGAAGCTGGTGGAAAGTCTGCGCATCCAGACACGACCAGACATGTCCAAACTCGTCTGGACACATCTATTAAAGAAGGAAAGCAAGCAAGTGAAAGAGCACACCACGGAGGCTGTGTAGTTTAACATGCTTGCAGGTCAGTGGGGAAGGACCTCCTCAGAAGCCATGCTCAGTGTCCTGCGGGTAAGCCCAAGTTTGGGAAGCTTAGATCGTATGCAGGCCGCAGCACGTTCCTTACTGCCATGAACAATGACTAGCTTCCGTAGCGCAATTATGACCTGCGATAATCCAAAGTTAATCGGCAACTTTCAGCTCACTAAAGAGCTCGCTGGTGGCTATTACACTTTGCGATGTCTGCCCGCATGAACAATATGCCACCGAAAAGTGCCAAAAACCTAAGTGAGCTCCAGACGCTGCCTTTCCCAAACAGCCTTGCTAGTGCCCCCTGCAAGCCAACGCAAAACACAAAGAAAAAGTGTCCTACAACATCTTTATCCCTGCCGCACAGATTTTTTTTTAATTACTTAAAAGCATTACTAAAACATCTGGTATAAAACCTCGTAATAAAGTTTATGCTTTTTGTGAGCATGTCCATTTGCACAAGTGAAATGTGTTCTTCCCAGACAATTGGCCCGCAATAGAGAAAAAGCAACAACACTGGGTGGGAAAACATTTCCATCATCATGGGCCTTGCTCCTTCAAGAACATCACTGCATAGCGAACTAAAACAAAAAGCATTCTAGACAAATCTGACCAAATTGCATTCTGCAACCTACTAAAAAAATGTAGCAAAAGAGCAAAATAACCAGACAAAAAGTGTGGCAATGTAAAAACAAAAGATGTGAACTAGATTTGAGAGAAGACGATGCAGTTTGGCCAACGAGACCTAGTAAAAGTTTTCTATGTTGCCCCATTTGCCTCAAAATGAATGCACATTACAGCCGGTTTAGTTAGTACCAAACATACCGGGTCAGCAAATTCAGTTGGCTGACTGAAGTTGTTAAAGTTGACGTGAGTGCTGACTCCATAAAGATGAAGGTAGCCTGCAAATATATCAAGCATAAAGAAACATTACAACACACGAAAACAACACAAAGGAACAAATAAGCAAAGAAACATGACACTTTCTGACAAAAGCAAAAAAATTAACTCCTCCTTCTATCTATTATATAATAAGAAATTTTTTTTTAAATATGAAAAAAAGACATGCTAGACTTGCAAGAAAACATGTGACCTAAGTAATCAATAAAATCAGCTGCTCTAGTATGTAAAAAATATATCACATTTCCGGCAACCATAGCAGTCAATTCCCTACCAGCTGCAAGCCTTTTTCTTTTTCTCTTCTTTTTTTCTTTTTACTGCAAGTCCAGAGATACTGCAAGTCCACAGATGGCAGAATATATACTGTATTCAAGCTGTGGTTTAACATGACCCAATTTTATTTTTCACAACCTCACAAATTAAGGTTCTTTAACGTTATCACTGAGCCACCTCAATGCAGAGACAATTCAGAACTCAGTAAAGTTACCAGAAGCTCCCTCAAATGTCAAATCAAAGTGTCACTCGAATGCAGCTAAGCTGTCACTGCCAGCTGAAGAAAACAGCAACTGAAGAAGCATGGCATTGCTTCACAACAAGAACAAGGGGCTCACCAGCCACATCACCAAAAGCCAAAGCCTGACAGGATGAGGAAGTGTCAAAGGTATGCACAGCCGCGCCCCCAGTTTCTAGCTGGTAGATGTATGAGGGCTGGGTCAAGGTGCTGGTGTCCACGAGCTGGAACTGACCTGTCTACAGAGTGAAGCAGTGAAGTTGCAGATGTGCCCACAGCAGACATTACAAGCTCATCAAAAATGAATGCAACTGATAGTTTGGCGAGTTAGTAAGTGTTCATGGCGAAATTTGTCATGCGCACAATAGACAAGGACACATAATAGAGAAGCACTCGTGTGTCCACTTCCTCTGCGTCCTTGTTTATTGTGTGTGCTACAAATTTCACCAAAAATGAATGCAACTTCCCATAGCAAAAGCTTATGCAACTCCCTACAGCAGAAAAAGCTTTGCAAATTCTTCCTCGCAAAGAAAGTATGGTTATGGCCAAAATATTGGGTAGGGCATAAGCTACAGCATGCCAACTAGACATCCAACAGTCAACCAGAGTGATGTAGATAGTGTCTTCATTTCTTTAAACAAAGGCTGTACCATTGTGGCCAGGCTTAGGGCCATTGAGGAAGATATTTGCAAACTGCAATGTGATGTGAAATTTACTGAAGCTGTTGCAGTGACATGAAGTGAAATCACTTCCTAAACTGGTGAACTAACTTCAAATGAAGCACAGCCTCTAGTGAGAATTTAATGGCGTTGCGTGCTTCCTTGATATTATATCTTGCAGTACTTTTTGTCATGTACATGTTCACTATGCTTATGTTTCCTTTAACATATGCCAAGACTGCAGTAGCATCTGTTGTGCTTCCCCATTACCCTTTGTTGAATTCTTGGCATGTGTTCTTGTTTGTCTGTTTTTCCCCCTTTTTTTATATGCCTTACTATCTTGAGCCCTTCATAACCAACTTTCCTGGACAGCAAGATGGCATTGTGCCTCTCCTGGAGGCCATTTGCCGATTTGTCTCCAACTATTTTCTTTTACCTCTCTTATTTGTGACAAACATAAAAATAATATTTTCCTCACTTTAAAAGTGTCATCTCTCTGACAAGTGTTGGCAATCTTTTTCATGTGGCCTAAAGACATTCCTCAGAGAATGTGATATACACATATGCCACAGAACCTGATGATTTCATGCCTCTAGGTTGCTTCATTCATGGTCATTAAGGACTAGGTAGCGTCCCTCTGGTGCCATTTGAATTACAATGCATTGTTTAATGGTGTTTCCGTTTTGGCATCTGATATCAAACACAATACAAGATGGCTTGCTTCTTTGCCATAATGCCAATGGCAATTCCTTGGAATGCTGCAACTCATACAGCTAAGTGCACAATCACACCTTTGTAATGAGTCATTTTGACTTAGCAGCCTTCAGTTTGACAGCTGCTGACTTAGCCTGCTGCTACTGATGCTGTTGAGTTATTTCCTTCCATAGGACTAACTGTTGCAGGAATCGAGCCCTCGTTCCTCTGGTTTCATACAGTGTGGTCATTAAATGAGAGCAGGCTCAGAGCTGACCTCTCTAAGACAATAAAAGATGCATACACGATTTTCCTATCATACTGACACGTGTTCTTACTTATGCCTCTTCCAGGGACTGCATTTCACCCACTAACAAATTAAGGTTATCGCCACCACAAGACGCCCCTGCATGATTTGGAACCTGCTCGAATGTTATCATTGTTTCTATCTGTTGCATATGTTCTCGCCAAGCTTTGAGGGCAATGTGAATAGTGCTGTATTTTCTTGAAGGTATGCAAGCACCAGCAATTATGCTGGAACCTTTGACGAATTATGTATAAAAGCCGATGCACTTGACCTGCAGGTCAGATTTCGACGATTGCCAACCGTGCACGCAACTATCATTGTGCTTCGAATGGCACTTGCTTTTGTGGGTGCAGGTTCAACCAATAAAAAGTTGTTCCGTGATTCACAGTTTTGCTACTGTGTTCTTCGCCGTCACACAGTGTGACAATACCTTTTGGGAACAGCCCTGACTTGAGGTCATCTGCAGTGCCTTCCACCTATGGTAAACGCATACCCTGCCTTGCTCCTTTGTTAACGTTAAAATGAAGAGCAGTAACTAGTTCTCATGCAGTGTTCTACTAAGCTGGGTCACATTTATCAGAAGAGAATGTGGATCGAGGTTGCTCTACTCTTTCCCGATTGAGCCCGGCAGCCACCATGACGCATAGCCATGGGGAGCATTCCTTCCTCAGCAACATGCTAGTGGCACCCCATACTGTGCAATGACCTATGGTGTGGGGGCCTTAGCTTCTTATGCCACTGGAAACAGGACGTGCTTGCCACGCCAAGTGTCGTCAAAGGCTGAGTGTAATAAATATCCTTCCCTTGCTGATTCATTCCCTGCAGCATATCTTGCCAGTGCAATGCTTCATTCTCTTCAGATGCCAAGAGCACCCTTACAGTGGTGCACACTCGCAGCGGTGTGCCAGTTTAAACATGGCAATAGCTGTCACAGCTCTGTGGCTTGCTATGCTTGAACATGCAGGGGTCAGGACTAATGTGTGTACTGTAGGGGCACCACAAGCCAGACATAGCAGCATATATACAATCATGACATTAAGCACTGTATTAAACAATTTCACAGGGCACACACTGTTTCGAAAACAACATGCAAGATTCATTCTGACATGACATTAGGGTGATGCATGCAAAATTAAGTCATTTGCACTTCCACCCTTCCCTGCTCCCAATAACTCCATTTTGCACAAGTGTATGGGGGCCTTCTCCCAAATGCTGCACCAGTTCCGAAACGAGAGCCCCTCCATGCAGAGGAAGTGCACGCACCTGAGACACAACAAAAAGCCGAGAAGTGAAGGCTGGAACAAAACGCAGCAGGGATGGCGGGAACAGCATCTGGATTGGTGCCACAGCCCGCATGACGCGCAGGTCATATACTTTTATGAATGGATCCACAGTAAGTGCACCATGTCTGTTGCAAATAAATAAAAGCCAGTTCACGGCTATTATATGTGCACTGCACGTATACTACTGGCTTATCTGATGTAGTGTGTACACCAGTATGTGCAGTTGACTTCCATTAATTCGAACCTGACAAGACCGACGAAATTGGTCAACTTATCCGGCGGGTCAAATTAAACAAGACACAGAAAAATGTCAAAACACACTGCTGATTTATTTGGCAGTGTTTGCCCAATTCTAAGGCGCCCCCGAATCAAATGTGCACCCACTGTCTATGTGTCCAAAGCAGAAAACTAACACAGAGATAACATTACAGTTCCTAAACAATGTAAAACTCTAATGCGCTCCCGATTCGCTTTAGCAAGAAAAATCGGCAAGTGTTTTGCACAGTGGCGACTGGTTTCCTAAAGTCAGCTTCGCCACAATATAGCGGTGTTGTGCGTCAAAACATACGAATGCCGGCAAGGCGGTTTCTGGCTCAATTTTTGGGGGGGTGTGGGGTGGGTGGAATGGCGTGCATTAGAATCAGGTAAATACCACGATCAGACATTGTGAGCTACCACTATGGCTTGAAAATCTCCCTGGGGCAGGCCAAAAATGGGCGTTTTTGATGACATTAGATTATGTGTGTTCAACGCATCCACTGGCCCTTAAGCCCAGCCAAGACAAACGCTGCCAGTAACGGGGTCGCTATTAGGGTCATCATAGAGGTCAGGTGCGTGAATGCTGGCTGGTCAAGTTCGAATTATCCGGCGAAGTCAATTTTAGGATCGAAATAACAAAAGTTTGGGCCCATACAAAAGCACGAGCACTGGCAGGGACCTTCGGTCGGGATTGAATTAATCAAAAAATCTAATTAACTGGAGTAGAATTAATGGAAGTCGACTGTGCTGTATTACAATGCATAAAAAAAATACTGCATTCCATTAAAACTGATAACTAAATGACAGCAACAGGAACATAGATGAAAACAATTTGCAGCAAGAAGGTTTAAGAGTCAAAACAACAGTTAACATGGGTCGAAAGTAAGCTGGATTCCATGTGCAGTAACATTGTCGAGTGCTAATATTTCCTTTATTTCAAAGGCTCATTGTTGATGCTTTAAAGAAAGAACTGTGTAAATCATTTGAACAATGCTTTTATAACGTGGCCCACCAAATATTTCACTGACACATAGATAATTAAATGATTAATTGAGGACTTGGTTAAATAACTTTAACAAAAATAACTTTGGAGGGAAAATGAACAAAACTTACTCGTAACCAGCATCGACAGCTTGCAATGACATACAGTAAATTTCATTCATGCAGGGGCCTCCATTATTATTATATATTTTTAATTCTTGGCAATGTGGGACAGCAGGGGTGAATTACTTGCCTGTTGGTAAAGCCACAAGTGACAACCATGTTGCCGAGTACATCAAAGTCAGACAGCACACCAGTTTCTGAAAGTGATTCTAACGTGTACTCCACCTTAAAAGTTGACGAGTCCCGCAGTGTGACCTGAAGCATAAAACATTTTGCTTAATTAAACACAAAAGAGGCCTAAATAAAATTTACAGCATACACCCACAATAAGCCATACCTAACCGTGAAAATGATCTAATCTAAAGTTCTACTTTTGCTGATGTAATTAGGTGCTTCTAGCCTGCCCTTCAGAAAACTTATTTGCCATGCAAACTGTAAGCAAAAAAGTGCTAGCAACACTTCCTGAAGGAACTTAGTACTAAAGAGACAAATTGCTATCTGGAGGACATCCTGAGAGTATGGTGACAATTGAAGGATTGTGTCCAACAATGATGGAAACAAGCATGCTTTTCTCCCTAAACAGGGAGCCAGCTTTTTAAATTGGCAGGAAAGTGTGCATAAACGAATACACTTTAGTTCTTGCTGATTGTGTCTACTGCTCAACAAACATTCTCTCTTTTTTTATTCTACCCCCCCCCCCCCCCCCCGCCACACACACTTTCTGTTTTCTCTGTCAACCACGACACTTTTTCTTGAAAGTGCGGCTGCTTTGGCTCCACATACTGTCACATCACCTATTACATGCCTAAGCACCTACTATTAACCCTGTGGAACTCTTACTCACACATATCCTACCTATAGAGTTTCTTACAAAACTGTTAGAGGGAACTCTGATGCTCCGATCATTCAGCCACCATGGGAATGATGGGTAGGACATCGATTTGTCTCATATTCGTGCTTGGGGCTCCAAACGTTCTTGTGTCTTCATTTATTATGCTTTATATGGGCCCGAACTGGCCTAAATTTCAAAGCAGTTTATACTTTTTTTTTTATGCAGAAGGTAATAAGACTTTGCAACCACACATAATCACTGCTAATGGCAGTGGTTCAGCTTGTCCATGCATTCATGGCATAGTGGTTTCAATATCGGGCTTCTGTGCTGGAGCTCCTGCGTTCAAAACCTGCCGTAGGAGAATTTTCATAACATTAATTTAATTGTTTATAATGCAGGGATTTCTTAAAGGTGGTCACTTCGCAAAGTCATGAAGCCATTTAAAGTCAGGAGGACAAAGTTTAGGCAATTCCATGTACTAACCATCATTCCCATGCCGGCTGACCTGCCCTGCTTGCAGCTCCCATAGACGCTAGTGCCCCAGTTCCCTCTAGTAACTGTATGAAACGTTATGATCCTACCTACATGCTGCTTCTTTCCTGCCTCTGGCTCCCTAAAATAATCTCTTTCCTGCACTCTTCTACTGTTCTTCTTCCAAACACCTTCAGCATATCCAGAGTCTAGTGGCCACCCCAAATGCTCCTCTCAAAGAAAGTGCCAGGAAGCATTAGAATGCATTAGGTAGGCGCGCAAACTTTCACCACAGAAGTGCTTGTTTCCAGCCACGTTGAGTCACACCGACAGCACAAGTGAAATGCTCGCTCAAGCACATAATATCTTAGTGTATCTTTTTTTTTTTTTTCTGTCAGTGGCAACAGTGGTAACCTCTGCGAGCAGCAAGTATAAAAGCAAACATAGGGGAAGGGTTGAGACATACCTTTCCCGTGAAGTCGGCACAGCAGATGAAGCGTGGGTGCCTCCGTATGACAGCACAGCCATTCTCCCCCACGTCGGCCACTGTGGTCTGCTCGCCCGTTGCAAGATCCAGTTCAATGAGGCTCGTCTGATTACCACCCATCAGTAATGAACCAGATGGCGACAAGGTCATGCAGTGCATGTCCTCCAATTCTTCAGAACTGCAAAAGACCATGCGGTGCTGACAACTGTCTTACAAGAAGCGTGCATTGGCGGCATGAAATCCACAAATTCAGCTGCACCTCTGTGCTTTGCACAAGGCCCTCATTCCTTCCATCACCTCATGTGTGCAGTCAAACTTTGTTGTGCGTATGTAGCATAGAAAGCAAATACACACTTCTTGCGTATTAGACTGATAGGCTATAAGAATAGTCACCAAAAGCAACATAAATAAATTCATTTTAGCACATTTAAAGCAGGCACACAAGCAAGTAAAACATTTAAATACAAAGTCATGCTAAAGCATTAATAAAAGCCCACCTCTCAATGTGAGCTGCACTAAGTGCATGAACCTTGTGACTTTATTCTGAGTTGCCTAAAAAATAAACAAAAAATCATTCGAAAACAGAGCATCATGCATTAAAATATAAAGGATATGCACATGCAAACAGTGGCATGCATCGTGAAAAATGGCACAGTAGGCATCACAATTCTTATACAACTGCCAAGTGATTTTATGTACATGCAAGGAACCATCATAACGTACAAATAATAATCAGGCAATCTGAAAAAACAAGTCCAAAGGAAAAGTTACTTCAATATATTTTACAATTAGTGCTTCAGAAAAGTTGCAGACAGCATTATTTCTTAGTACAGTAGACGTTCATTAATTCCACTAAAGTTAATTCGACTTTCCAATCAATTAAGGTCCCGGCTGGTGCCCAAACGTTTCTATGAGCTGGAAATTTCGTTATTTTGATCCCAAAATTAACCTTCACCAGATAATTCAAACTTGACCAGTCAGCACGCATACACCTGACCCCTATGGTGACCCTGATGGCTACCCCTTTAGTGGCAGTCTCTGTCTGTGCGGAGCTTATGCGGCAGTGCATGCATCGAACACGCGTCACTGCTCATCGAAAGTGCCCATTTTCATTCCACCCTAGAAAGATTTTCAAGCAATAACCGTAGCTCACAATGTCTGTGTCATGAGTCAGTAAAGAAACAGAGGGGAAAAAAAAAAGACATTAATTCGGAAGAAAAAAAGCAGAAGATCCCGAGGCGGCAGAGCAAGAGATAAAGAGAAAGAAGTGGGAAAATAAGGAAGTGGCTAAAGAAAAAGAACTGAATATATGAACGAACAAGAAGCTGAAAACGCGCGTGGAGCTATATGGCAAGTGCTGCCATGTAACAGAAGGGTAGCGTCGTCCCAGAGTGTAGCCCAGCTACACTCTGGGACTACGAGCAGGAAAAGGAGTTGGCTGGAGGCCAGAGACAGCGGCAATCGAGTGGAGGCTGTGTTTCAGCTGCCGCAGCTACGACCCCTGAACTGAGCTGGCGCCCTCAATGGAGATCTCAGCTACAGGCTGACGGCACCGTTTCCAAAAGTCTCTGCGGCTACGATCCGCAGGCTAGCAGAGTTGGCTGGGTAATTCAGGTGCCTCAGTCACCCCACTATCCCGACCTTCTGGCCAGATGAACCGTAGACTGGATGGCGGAGACAGCAACATCGAATCCAGGATGCAGCGGCAGGTCCAACGACTATATGCTGCAAACAGCGACGACGATGCGACGTGGCAAAGCCGATGGACTCAATGTAAATATTTTGTGCTTACTTTAGCGAATGTGTGGAATTAACTCATGCTGTACATTGTTTGTGGAGTTGTTTTCTTTGATGTTTGGTTTTAATTATAAATGTTCGCCTTACACGTGCGACTTGTCCCTGTCTGCCTTTAGTGTGCCGAAATTCTTGACAGTTGGATTACGGTATTTACACGATTTTAGCATATTCCTTTCATTTTCTTTTAAAGCAAATTAGGCCGGAAATGACCTGTGCAGTGAAATAGGGCAAGAAACCACAACAGCCTTCGTAATGTTTGTATGCTTAACCGCATAACACTGACTTATTGCAGTGAAGGTAATTTTGAGAAAGAGTGTGGTGAAGTTGACTTTAGGAAACTAACTGCCACTGTGCAACAATATTTCCTGCTAAAAAATATGGTGCGCATTAGATGTCTACTTTTCTGGGGGGCTTCAATATCATTTCTACGTTAGTGTTCTATTTTAGACACATAGAAAGTGGGTGCGCATTTGATTCGGGGGTGTACTAGAATCTGGCAACTACTGCCAAATGAATCAGCAGTGCATTTTGGCATTTCTTCTGTATGTTGTTCAATTCAACCCTCCGGATAATTAGATCAATTTTGTCGGCCCTGTCAGGATCAAATTAAGAGAAGTTGACTGCATTCATTTTCATTCAAATGAAAAAAAAAAGGGGAATAGCTTTTTATTTTGTTTTACTTAACATTGTTGTTTTGAGAGAAACAATATCTATTTGAAGTTTCGTGATAGTCGAGGTTATGGGAGTGTCTCACATTTGCCCTTCACACTGCATGATGCGCATTGTGGACTGCTGTGTTGGGATGCCATGCGCGGCCATGACTGCACAGTGCTGACAGTTAACGCCCTGCAACGTGACTTCAGTTTGGAGGTTTCTGCATAAATGTATGCTTTCACCATTCTGTCCAGTAAGTCTAAAGACGAACTTGTAGGCACTTGTAGTAGTTGTCCACCTATGACACATGGACCTAAATGTTGCTTTTGTGCCCGTGAGTCTAGCTCTGTGTGTGCGATCTCAGGCATGACCACCGATGATGACTACTGGTGCGAACGTTTTGTGATGGCTTAGCACCTATTACCACACCAGCAAGTGGCAAATTTTCGCCACATCTACATTACAGCTGGCTAGGTTGCTATACTTATAATCAGCCCTGTGTCGCCATGAGTTGGTAGTCAAAAATGCACACAGTCGATAAATAAACAAGTCATATGTCGTCACCAGGAGCTGGTCTCGCAATGTAAGAGTGATGACGCAGATCCAGTCCTGCCTTTCCTTGCTTCCATAAGTTTTGTCTTCAATAAGTGCGACACTATTTTTTAAATTGCAGTGGCCCCTGCCCTTCCAGGGCACCATATGGAGCAGCCAAAAATGTGTTTCGGAATAGTAAGATGGGCTTTCGGAGCAGATGTATGCAAGCAATTGCAAAATATGATGCAGAGCTTTTACAGTGCACAAGCCATATGAAAGCAATAAATAGCCACTTGTCCACAGTTTCAATCAAAGCATGAATAATGAAATCACCTCTTCATCACAGTCCTCACTATGGACTGTGATGAAACAGTGGTGTTCGAAGATGTGCTTAAAGAGCACTTAAACGGCTTGGAAAGACAAAGAAACATTTGGAAAGGCTACCTGGAGACTTCGGAGCCATTTGAGAGCTTTCAGCACGATCTCGTCGCTACATATCGATTAAGACAGAGCAGTCTATGAGACAAAAAAGGCTATGCAGCAAGGCCTAACCAGTGCTTCATAGTCAGTATGCAGTGGCAAAAGTGGTTTGAACCAGAAAATCTTATTGTAGCGGCCGTATGGCATTTTTAAAGCTATGAAATCCCCTCGCCCATGAAAGTAGGGGTCTGGCTCTGCGCCAGCAAGATCAGTTGCTGGCACCTGAAAAGTGCCTGGTAGTGACGTTATCCTGTTGCCTAAGCAACCCGTATGCGGAGGCCTGGCTGATGCCTGGTGGTGTTGAAGGCATTGAATAAGGACACTAAGATAAGGATAATGACAAAGATAAAGATTATCTCCACACCCATTAGAAAACAGAAGAAACAGCAGCATGATCCAGGCTTGGCTTAGTCCACTACGCAACCAATGCAGCTGCTGGCCCATGCCATGTTGCTCTCAGTGGTGCGAAGAAACAGTGCCTGAGGACTTATTTTTGTTTTCAAAAGCCCTGTAAGTCTTTCAGGGCAAGGTGGCTACAGTTTTATAATATTTAGCTAAAATGCAGCAGAATGTAGCTGTGCTCACCTCTCAATGCAGTTTGGTGTAATTGGTGCAGCAGCAATTACAATTACTATCTATTACTTTAGCTTGACTCAATGCTCGCCTCAAATGTCTTTTCAATGCAGAGAACAGAATAGTCGATACGCACCTATGGTGGAATGCAATCAGTCCTCTGCGGTTGTTGAGACGAAGAGTGTTGCAAGTGAGAGACAGGACACCTGCATCAATGGTCAGCAACTGCCGCACCTCGTTGGTGGCGTGCACTTGAAAGGACGTGTACTTCTGCAGCTCCCAGGTATAGTAGGATGTCACGTGGCCCTTGGCACGTAGAAGATGAAAAATGGCTTTGTCAAAAATGAGTCGCCTCTCAACAAGCACACGCAAGCACAATGGCTGTAGGGGGCCTTAATGTGTGCACTCTACAATCTTTATGGGATGTGATGGCATGTGAATCATCCCAAAAATAAAACGCACAACTTCCCCTCTGCATTTGTTGGCTTTCAATGAATGTTGGCTGTTGTGGTACCACACACTGAATGAAACTACTAAGATTCGAGACTACTTGTGGATGCATGCAAGACAAAGACTGGCAACCTCACAAAAACTAACATGGTATGAATTACAAGATTACCTCAACTCTTTCATTTTTATGTCTGTGCTAATCTCATTTTTGAAGTTTGTTCCAATATCACCAATATCCAATATCACTTGATTTTTGATTGTTCAATTCATTGCTTGCTTGCTCGCTTGCTTTATTGATTGATTGATTGAGTTCAGTGTGCCAGTGCAACACAGGAGTTATGAAAGATGCTGTAGTGGAGGGCTTCAGATTAATTTTGACCAACTACGGTTCTTTAATGTGAACCCGGTACTCAGTACATATTTCACTTGTCTATGTAACTTTGAAGCCTTGACAGAAAGAAGAAAGCCTCTACTGACAAGCTCTAAATGTGCTACGAAAAAGCTAGTTCCTAATTTACATTCAAACATTTTTCAGTCCTATCCTTATTAGAATGCGGCCACCATGGCTGGGAATCAAACCAGTGACTTTGCATTTGGAAGCAGTATGCCATGGTAACTCAGCCACTATGGCACATGAAGAGTCACATTTTTTAAGGTAGCAGTACTTTTTATTCACTTACCAGCATTTAACCATGCTCATCGACTCCTTTTGTGGTCACATGAGTGCTGATTCTGTTTAATTCAGAGTCTATGGTCCATATATTTCATGGTTTCAAACAAAAATATTTAAAATTTGCATCCGTGTTGAGGATGAAGCCAGCAGGTGCCAGTCTCAGATGCCTCCCCCCCCCCATACTATGCTTCAGCTACACTCTATTGTCTTGGGATAGGTGCCGCGCATAACAAACATTATAGGCATCTGCACCAGGCATCAGGAAAAGGGCATGTTTTCACAGCACTCCAATGTGGAGCCTCCAAAATGAAAAACAAAACAAAAACAAATTTAGAAACATGGGTCACAACGGTGCTGATGTGATGCAATCTCAACAATGCGATGGCAAAAGCTTGCATTCTGTGCCACCAGGGGGAGCCACTCTGCTCCCTGCACTGCATTCTTTCTCTCTACTGTACCTGGCCACAACTTCCTCTACCTGACCGCCTGTGCCATAGTTTCAGTAAAATAGTTTCAGAAGAGATTACTCGAGGAAAATGTGAATATGGAGCCCCCGAGAGTGGCTAACACAGCAGTATGCAAATGATTGGTTGTTCATGCTGTGAGGGCTGGATTCGATCCTCTTTTTCCCTTCTTATACAGTAGAATTGCGT
Source organism: Dermacentor variabilis (assembly GCF_050947875.1). Lineage (NCBI taxonomy): Eukaryota > Metazoa > Arthropoda > Arachnida > Ixodida > Ixodidae > Dermacentor > Dermacentor variabilis. The sequence continues at coordinate 152,293,258 of NC_134569.1, read as the reverse complement.
TGATTTGAACTCCAAGGGCACCAGAATTATATATTCTAATAAAACGGAGTTCAAACTAAGGAGAACCCCTTAAATTATAGTGCCCGATCAATTGTGCAGTACAGTGTGTAAAACCAAAACCATCATTGAGCATGCATTGAGAGTATTTATCCTTTCATCCAGTATTTCATCCACTTTCATTTCCATTAGTTTATCATTTCATTTTTTCATTCATTTCATTTATTGATAATGTCAGCCCAACTTTGGGCTATTACAGAAGTGGTAGGTGACAATACAAGCAACAATATATTTACAGGATAAAGAAAATAAAAGTGCATTTTGGGGGAATGCACTGATAGTAATATCATGGCAAATACAGCATGTAATACAATGCCAAGGTGATTACAGTATTAACATTTCGCTGAGTTATGGTATGTGTACACATGTGCTTTTGACATTTTCAAGAAAGTCGCGTATAGATGACGTCCTTATGATTGAGTCTGATCATAGATTCCATTGTTTTATTGCTCTCGGAAAGAAGCTATATTAAAACAATCATTGCGAGTAGTAGGAGGAGAGATATACATGCTGTGGCGATGACGATAATAGTTACTAGGAGAGAACTGAAAATAGCCATCTTTATCAATTTTAACGTGGACATGTATAATAAGTAAAAGAAACTTCAAACGGTCATACTCAGTTCTAGACTCTAGAGAGGGAAGTTCAGCAAGTTCACATAACTTTGTAGGAGTGAGAACGACCATATTTGTTAAAAATAAATCGTGCAGCAAGCCACTGAATTTTATCCAGCTTAGACTGATTAGATGAAGTATATGGGTCCCACACAATTTTTGCGTACTCCATAACCGGTCGAATCAAAGTTTTATACGCCAGGCATGTTACTTCAGGGGTAGCATTATGCACATTTCTTCTAAGCGACCACAAGGCTTTCTGGGCCTTCGTAGATACGTAATCGTGTTCATTCCAATGCAAATCCGAGGTAAGCTTTAAACCCAAGTATTTAAATGTTGATACTTATTTTAACGCGACACCTTGAATGGAATAAGCGTAATCAATAATACTTCGTTTTCTAGTGATAGACATGTAAACCGTTTTCTTTTTTTCAGAGTTCAAAACCATTTCCCAGGTGTCACACCAATTTTTTACCTTTTGCAAATTTGAATTTAAATCGGTCAGATCGGCATGCGATTCAATATGGTTATACAGTATGCAATCATCTGCGAAGAGTCTGATGGGAACTGTAATGTCTTGTGGCATGTCATTGATAAATAATAAATATAATAGGAGGCCCAATACACTTCCCTGGGGTACTCCAGACTCTACAGGCGAAAATGAAGACTGGTACGCCTTTTTATTTCATTTTATTTTTTTTCTTTCTTTATTTATTTATTTATTAAACACAAGTAATTTCCCCTATGTTTTCCTCGGTGTTAGTGTTTGTTGGCTTATTATAATACGAGTAAGTCCATACCTACCAATTCAATGAAGGTCATTGAAAAATTGAAAAAATTTTATTGTGTTACACTGAGCTCAGCTTCTACAGATGCTGATTGATTAAATTATGGATTGATTTATTACATACTGCAGTCATGAAGTCTATACAAGGAGGAAAAAAATTAATTCAACAAAACAATGCACACAGCACTGAACATAAAAAAGTTCTAAAGTGCAAATACAGATTTCACCGAGTCATCAGTGCTAAATATACATTTTCATCAGGCAGAATTAACTGGTGTTTAAAGGGGTAAGTACAGAGGGGAATGTGTAATGCAACAGCAGATGAAATGGGCAAGACAACAAACATGAAATAGACAAACCAGGTGCTTCGTGTTCCTTGCCCCATTCACTTAGCATTGTTAATATGCTCCACCATTCCAGTACACAACTATACCAGTGACCAGCAATAAGCAGAGGGAAAGGCCAGTACCCCCTGATTTCCCATCCAAAGTAGCTCCTCCTGGGTATCAAATGCCAGTGCAGAGACACCAAACTGGCTGCCACCGTCCACAGGAATGTTCTGCAGAAAACTGTAGTCCTGGCCATGGGCCAAGGCACCTGGGAACTGCTCCAGGCCACTTTCCCCAACACCTGGATACTTGGGCACAGCATACTCCATCTGCAAAAGGTGCACTATGTCTTTAGGCATGTGTCAATGCTACCTTATACTGGCATAGGACAACATTTCTCAAAGTGTAATCCATGGGCACCTGGGATCTTCAGAAGAGCTCAAAGTGACCCATGTGCATCAGTATAACGTAGTGACTCCTTCCACTCCATTCTGTGCCACTCTTATCATCCACTATTCACTGCTCGCTGATCCCATCATTGATAACATGGCCAGAGTGCCGCTTTGATTAGTGATGAAGCACAACAAGGAATGGCATTAGAATAAAATTGTTATGTGCATTACCCAGGCCTTGGACTAACTTCAGAGTCACACTACTGATGAGAGTTGCTTATCAAAAGAGCATGCACGACGTCTATTAAAATGGCATCATGTATGGCGAAAAATAAAGAACATACTGCAGGAGCACTAGACTGTTGCATCCCCTGATATTTGTCTTTCCTGCATGGCTGTCAGATTTCCTGGCATTCAACTTACCTGCATAACACATAAGGAGAAGTAGGGGTTGTAGTTTTCTGCTACGCCACATGCGGAGCATATCTCACAATGCATAGAGAAGAAAACTGCTTCTTCCATGCAAGATAAAAACAGGGGTGCCCCTGTTTTTATGTGTGGAATTAACAGATGGTAGTGGCACCTCGCCTTTTGTTTTCATTTTTTTACATACCTTTTCTGCGATCTCGACTGTGCCATAAAAGATGTTATTTAGCAAGCACCAAGCCACCCAACATGTCCTGACGAAGATTTCTGGCAAGGCACATACCTTTATGAAGCTGGGTTCTCCCCTTCAATGCCAACACTAAACTGAAGAAAGCAAGGACGACTGATGCTGAACCAGATGTGCAACTTTGACAGCTTTTAATTAAACCGGATGTCACAATTCTTGTAACCAACAGGTAACCGAGATTTTTTGGACTACGACTAACATAAGAAGACACAAAAACATGATCTGGGCTGTTGGCAGGATATTAGACTATATGTGTAAAATATAGGCCAGCATATTACAGATGAAATAAAACATGCATTTATTTCTAATAGCTGTGTCATGATGTCTGTTTTTCTGTGCATGCTTCTGTCCAATAATAAAAAAAAAACTGTCTGTGGATGACTAGTGATCAGGTCAAAAGGCCCACTTCAGCTAATGACTTGCAAACACTGGTACGTGTAATAGAAACGAGGCAAACTACATTTTGTCGCAGAGATAGAGACATTATTTACAGGACAGACAGAGAGGTCGGCCTGAGCTAGTGCCCTCTAGCTTGCTACTCTTCACTGGAAAAGAGTGATGGTGAGAAGGGAAGCAGGGGATGCATATGTAGGTACATTACACCAGTGACCCTACTAAAGCTGCCCGGCTAGTCATGTAGCAAGCAGGCCCTCCACTAACGCTTTTACTGTCTGCCTCAAAGTTGCATACTCAGGTCGTGGGTCGATAACAACATCCTCTCACAGTGGTTGCTTGCCTGCCAGTGGTTGCTGGCATTGGCTAGGAAACTACCTATCATTCATCGTTCCGGTATATATAGTAAGCAATCACAAGTGCATTCCAGCATTTCAGGTATCTCATAGTGTTATCAGTTGGGGTCATTTGACTAGCTGATGAAATGTGCATAGCAGAGGGTGAAAGCAATGCCAAGATGAATCTGAGTAGCAACAATGCCTGGCTCTGTGTAATCTTCGGGTGCATATGGAAACGGAGGACAACCTGGCCTCACTGTCAGTGAGCTCATTGCCAACTACACCAGAGTGACCAGGCACTCATTGAAATGTGACGTTGCGCCAACTTTACTGGGTACTGCTATGAAGCTTTGCAGTTTCTAGCACCAGGATGTATCAAGGCTCTCTCTCTCCAAAAAAGCATTCTACTACTTGCAAAGCTGACTTAGCGTCACTGAACACCGCCCATTTCTGAGCTGCCTGAGCTATGATGAAATGGACAAGCCTCCCGCATGAAAATCATTTCTGCTATAGATGCTGATATGTGGTCCAATCTAAATTGCCGAGTTATGCCTCGTTGCAGAATAACAAATTCAGCCATTGTGGCTGCACAACATTAATTTTAAGGTGCCACCCACACTGAACCATCAAACGTACAAGACAGCCAGCAATGCTACATGGCGTTCGACAGCTGGAACGTTCGATTAGCTGAAATTAGTAATTGTGTGCAGTGACAAGAAAAACTAATGTTGAAAATGACTGCAATAAAAGCAAAGGCAAGGTAGCAGACATAGTAGTCACAAGAGAATGCATGAAGTTGGCTTAACTCTGGAAACATAACGATATCAAAGCTACCCTGATAAAAGGGTAAGAATCGATTTATGGCACAACAGAATGGTTAATCTAGGAGGATCCGAAAGTGAAGGAGGAAAGGGCAAATGCAAGGGTAAAATTATGAAAAGATGGGATAAAATATGCAAAATGCCTTGATATTTCATGTAATAAAGAATTCTGGGATTTTATGTGCCAAAACCACAATATGATTATTAGGCACACTGTAGTGTGGGGGCACCACCGCAAATAGGATTTCATCCCGCACCCTCGCGCTAAGCAGCCCATTGCCAAAGCCACTAGGTCACCGTGGCGGGTTCATGTACCTTATGACCTATTTACGCGACACTGCATGCTGGCCGAGCAGGATCTTGGTTTGAGCTAGTTGGGGGGTCATAATTCAGAGAAATTCCCCATGCATTTTCCGTCCTGTCGTTGTGGTTTTTTGTACTCATCTAGCTTAAGCCACGAAGTTCTTTGAATTATGCTAGTCCTGCTATGCCTGTTGTATGGCACATCAACTTGTGTTAATGTAATTAGCATTCTGATACTTCATGCACTTTCCAGTGTCTGTTTGCCTGTCTGTTCGTTGTTCTACGTCTCTTAACTGTTTTCCTGCCAACTTGGGCACCAGTCTAGTGGGTCAATGGTCTAATTGGTAGAAAACTGGGCTGCCGTGTTGAGGGAACTGGGTTCGAAACCAATCGTCACACCCAGTTGGGTTGATGGGTATCTGACATCGGATATTTACCACTCTTCAAATAACCTCTTTCGTGCCAAATTGAGGTGCCACTCTCCAATAAACTTTGTTCACATTAACTTGGGTCATAAGGTGTGTGCCACTGTGTATGTCCTATTCTTCGATCCTCTCTGATGGCAACTTGGGTCACTGTGTAGGTGCCATTGCACACGTGAAACTTTTCATTTCCCCTTACACTTTCCCCAGTGCAGGGTAGCAAACCTTAATCTTTCTGCGTTAACCTCCCTGCCTTTCTTACCCCATTTATTTTTCTCTCTGCAACTCTTCAATGACAAAACATTAATCTGCAGGTGAGGCTGCGAAACATTGTTTTCTAAAATTATTTACTGTCTTTAACCTAGTACCGTCATGACCTGGTTTGAACCTCAGGAGCTGAACCTGAACCAGACTGAGCCAAACCAAAAACGATGAAGAAGTCCGAACCTGAAACGAAACCGTAAACCTTTTCATGCAACACTCTGGACACCATGGTGTTGACAGTAAGTGGCCTGGACTGCGTTAACACTTTTTCTGCTGTAATATAAGTCACGCATTTTCTTCTCCACCAAACATAACTGCAGTCAATTCTGTCAGTTGATATCAAAGTAGAGGCATGAAAACAATAACATCGTAGCTGTCATATTTCTTGTGCATATTATAAGTGTGCCTACATATGCTTCTAGCAAATAGATTGTATTGTTATGGGGTTAAAACTGCCAAAACACAGAGGCGGAATTTTGTCATTTGCAGCCAATATGAACTTTTCCAGCTGGGAAGATTACACTGCAAAATTTTGAGCAGTGCTTCTAGTGCATATTCAAGTTAAAAGCATGATACACCTGCTGCCCTCAATAGTTCACAGCCACTATGCAAACTATGTTTAATTCATACCACAGATGAAGCTGCCACAATGAACACGGACGCCTGCATAAGAGACACAATATTTTTCCTGCATTCCAACCAGCGACCCTGTAGCACAGCGACCAATTTTCTCCTTCTCAGGCTTTCATACTGTGTTCGTTACAATCTTCTGGGAAAATTAAAAGGCCCTAGAACAGAAGCAGAGTTGTCGGTTTCGTCACCACACTTTTTCTAAATATTTTTGCAAATTTCTATTGTCACATTGTTTCAGCAATTTTGTCACTGGAAGATACAGACACACCCTATCTTCCATTTTGCAGGCAACAGATTACGGTGTCAACCAATGAAGGAAAAGCAAGAGCAGTGAGAGCCGAAATATGAGTACCGCAGCACAACAGCCAAAAGAAGTTCGATGCACAACACTGTCTTCCAGCGCCCTCGTGGCAGCTGTCACATTGGCACTGGCGAGTTGGGTTGCCATGGCCACCCTCTCGACGTTATCCTCCTGTTCCAGAATGTGGCCTGTGAGAACCCTCTGCAGGCAGGCAATGTCGATCACCTGCGACTCGATGTGACGCACGATTTCTCGCGGGCAGTTTAGCCGGTCGATGAGGATCTTGCTCTCCTCCTCGAACAGCAAACGCTCTTCGTGCGTTAAACTCAAATCCAGCTGTGCCGTCGAATCTCGTGGACTCTCGCTCTCCTCGGACGACTGGAACCAGCTGCCCACGGTCACCATCTTGGAGGCTACACTCGACAAGCGGTGCAGCTGTCGCAGGCCCTTGAGCAACGGCGCCGGTACAAAACCCGACGAGCCGCTGGCGTTGCTCTGACCCAGGCGGCGGTACGGCGAGCTCAGCCTGCTCCACCGATGCCGGTCGCACACGCGCTTGACGTAAACGGCCTTCATCTCGGCGTAGATGTGGCACGTCGCCGACAGGTAATCCAGAAGCAGCGATCGTATGCTACTGCGATGCTCGCATACCTGAAGACTTCGCAGGCCGTCACCACTTTGCTGGGAGGACAAGGCGTCAATCGCTGCTCGCACGTTCCGAGCGAACTGCTCCACCATTTGGTCCGTGCGCCTGCGCTCCCAGTCCACCGTGACGCAGCGTGGCTCCGGCAACAGCGCGCAGAGAAGATAATCGCGACGGCGGGACAAGAGGAAGTCCTTCATCGTCGTGATGCTGCTCAGGATTTTGTAAGCCTGGGACGACCGCTTTACAGGAGCGCCAGTAAGCGTACTTTCGCTGCTGCAGTCTTCGCCGCGTTGCAGCACTAAGAGTCCGCAAATTTCCTTGAAAAGTTTTGTCCTGTCCATGACCGTGGGAATCTAGCGTGCTGAAATTTGGAGCGCCCGTACGAGCGACTGTTTTTGTTCTTCTCGCTTCGAAGAACATGCGCTAGACAGCAAGTCACAAAAGCGCTCTGGGAGTTGGAACTTAATCTGAGTTCGCGCACTGCATTGATGTCAGGAACTATTTTAAAAATTCGCACACGCATTTTAAAGCAATATCGTAGCATTTGTTGATTGCCAGAGAAGGAAGGCAGTTTCGGTTTAACGACAGCGACCGAAGGCTTTCTGACAACATGACAGGAAGGCATGCAGAATAAAGCAAGAAAGCTCAAGACTTACTAGCGTCTAAGAATGCTTCACAGTATACGGAATTTACCGTGATTAAGTAATTGCATCGCTTAGCGACGATACTCACGTTGTGGCAGCTCCGGCGGTTGTTTACAAGGGAGCCATTTTGAATATAGCGCCGCCTGGCGCTTAGAAACTTGAAACGGCTTGAAACGTCTGAAAGGTATTTTGTCATCATATCAAATTTGGAAACAAAATCCCAGGTTCAAGTAGTTATATAGATATTTGTCATTTTTGAGTGAAACCTTTAATCCTAGTCACGAAATTGTAAGCTGCGAAATTTCGCTTTCGCTAAGTAGCTAACGGATGACTTGCAAGAGCCTCAGGCTAGGCATGCATGAGGCATTTGAAGTTTTGATCCGACATACGGGCGTAAAATGTCTGAGGGCACACGCACATGCACGCGCACGCACACGCATGTTAATAACCACCCTCCACCTCGTCGGTCAGCATTTGATAGTGCCCTTTGTTCTTGTAAATAAAGGTGCACTGTGGTCACACGCAGTTGCACGGCCATGAAACTGCCGTCCTTTCTGCTGAAGTAAATTGAATAGATGAAGCATATATGTGTTGTGCAACCAACTTACGCACTTAAAACAGCGATTAAGCGGCTAGGACAATAATGTGCACCGCATGTAACCGGTTGGTACGCCTCGGTAGACACCCATTTGTGCAAAGTAGCAGTGCAGCGCGGGGGTCTATCCACAAAGGTAATTTCAGATGCCGGGACGGTGACACGGCAGAGTGCATGACCATGCGATACGAGGTATTCGACGCCAATATCTCATCTCCGAAAAGCGGACGCAGTGCGTAGAAAAGCTTGACAGCAACAGTAAACTTATGTGGTATAATGTTCGGTAAAGTTTCACGTTAGCTATACTGTATCTGCGCGAGAGCTAGCTGTTGCAGAGCGCGCTGTCTCCAACACTTGTTGGAGAGCGTGCTTTTCAGCGAATTAATTTGAAAGTGACAGTAATTAACGAACGCGCTCGTTTGTAAGTTATAAAAAATGGGGTAACATTTATTTTAGATGGCAAGTGCAGTGCATTATAATTTTTCATGGCTAAATTCAGAGCGCGAACTACTGGGACGCAAGCCAAGGCACAATAAAAGACAGGACACGGCGCTGGACACAGATAGGACATAGCGCCATGTCCTGTGTTTTCTTGGGCCTTTTAGCTTGTGTCCCAGTTGTTCGCGCTCTGAATTTAGCCATGCTCACATACCAGCTAGCGCATTTTTCACTTCTGAGTAATTTTTCGGCAGTGGGGTCGGCCAATTGCTCGGGGACACGCATAAAAGCGGCGCAACATGATATTCCAAATCTTAACATCTCCCAATTGCTTTCAAAAAAGCGTGTTCCTTCGGACTAAGAGTTATTCATAATTTGTGCTTTGAACCTAATTGAACCAGTCGTAACATTTTTGCAGCTGCTGCTGCTGCTTGTGTTGGTAGACTGGTAGACCGAGCAGAGCCTCCGGTTGTTGCGTCGGTCGACAGCTATCATGACGTCTCCGCACAGACAAATTTTTCTGATGGTTTCCGGCTGTCTTCCGTTGTCGCCGCCTCGGGCCCCAAACTCAGTCGACAACCGATCGCCAAAGAAAAAAAAAATACGTTCGTTCCAGAATCAGCGCGTCTATATGGCCCCAATTGTCACCTCTCGCCATCCGTTGCTGGAGCATAGGCTGGAGGCTCGTGCTTCCCAAAGGACCAACGTAACAAACGGCAGCCTCACCAGATGCATGCAGGGCTGATTTCTCTCGATTCCCCGTAGGGATGCCGCAGGAACGCCGGCGTGCCAGTCCCGCATCCTCATTAGCATCCCTGCAGTGTCCCGCCGATTGTCCTCCTGTTACGTCCGAACTAGAAACGGACGCATCACGAGTGGCGCCGCTACGATCTGTCATCGCGGTGTCGCGTTGCTCGCATCGCCATGCAGAATGGTCTTCGGTTCCGGTGTTGTCGGCACGCCATCTCCCGTGGGGAACACGGCATTATAAAGAGGAAGGGCGTGGCCTCCGCAGAGTCCAGGCGGCGGGAGTGCCGTGCCTCTTCCCTAGGTCTCCCGTTCTTCGCACCACAAGTTTGATCTTGAATGCCTAAGCGTCGTGCAATAGCTGCCCGTGGGCTTCGACCCGCAACGGTGCATCCGACGCGTCGTCCAGTCCGCCATGCGCGAGGCGCGTCAGCAGGGTTGCAATAAGCGCGGAGGCGGTCACCAGGCGGACGTCCCTTATTTAATGCCCGAATCCAGTAAAGGCCCGACCAGCGGTTCGTCAAGGCTGACGCCGAGGACGTCAAGGGCCCCGCCTCGGCGACATCTCTGTCTGCGGCTTGGCACTGCTGTAGCTCAAGCTGCCATCACCGCATCGACGGCGCCTGCTATGCGCGTGCGTAGAATCTAACGTCAGAGAGAAACCCCAGGTCATTTGTCGAGACTGAGTCGCGATTTGCGTGAGAGGAAGGCCTAGACCCAGGGCTAGTTATATTTTTTTTTAATTTCTTTTTGCCACTTGAGAAACTCTCATAAAGCCGGCTACCACTCCAATCACCTCCTCCGTGTATTTTTTCTTCTTTTTACGACGTGCGGGTGAAGTGGCAATCAGCATCCCCCGTTCTTGATTGAAGGATTAGCTTCAATGTCCCACAACACGGATACTACGAAGAGACGTGGTAAGCGGAGAGCCTCAGATTCGCTATTATCACGTGGCGCTCTAACGTGACGCCAAAGCACAGAAAAGGGCAATTTTTCGCATTCCTCTCTGATAGAGATGTGGCCGTCGCGGCTTGTAACCGAACCAACGACCTTGCAAAAGAACGTCATAGCCACTATACCAGCGCGGCGAATCCCTTATTTTTATTGATCCCGTGTTGCACAATAAAAATCGGTAAAAATTAAACTATGGGGTTTTACGTGCCAAAACCACTTTCTGAGGCACGCCGTAGTGGAGGACTCCGGAAATTTCTTTAACGTGCACCTAAATCTAAGTACACGGGTGTTTCGCATTTCGCCCCCATCGAAATGCGGCCGCCGTGGCCGGGATTCGATCCCGTGACCTCGTGCTCAGCAGCCCAACACCATAGCCACTGAGCAACCACGGCGGGTCCGTCCTCTCTTTGTCGGCGTTTCAAGCGCTTGAGCATCTCCTTTCCTTTCCTTCCGCTCTCCCGCGGTGGCGGTCCAGTCGGTTGATTGATTCAAACTTTTATTAGAAGGGATGGCCCGTGGCCTAAGATAGTGGTAAGGGATCAGGTAAAAGGACGGATGCCTGCCTCCTTCGCAAAGGACAGCAAAGCGTTAATTATTCTGGTGGGGAACGTCATGCGTGTATAGTTTCCTCCGGCTCCTCGGGGCGGCGGTCCTGTCGTTCACGCGAATGCATATAAAAATCACGGTAAATGTGTCCGTAACTATGTTCAAAATTTTGTGCCACGTCTGTGTCGTATGCTAAACAGCTTCGCTGATCATCCACCTTCACAGAGTGGAATATGGGTCATGATTTTTTTACGTAAAGCGAAGCTTTCTTTGTCTCTCAGTCCTTCCACCCTGCGGGCGCTGTCTGCTGTTTTGCCAAGCTGTATCGACAACTAGACCCACTTAGGACCACTGGGCATATGTCCGAATAAACAATTTGGGCAATTGGGTATGTGCAACTAGGCATGTTTTACACTGCGCCCGTTCTTCTCGATTCTCCCAGAATGGGCATGCGTGCACTGTGGCACAAAGAGTATAGAATGTTTTGAATGTATATAGATATTAATAGAGTATACACCTTGCTAAGTTCTCCAGCTGTTTTCATGTTACGGTGTAACTTTGTCGCTGTGTATTTTTCGTGTATCTTTGCTTTGTGTTTCAAATGTCCATTTCGCGTATTCTGCTATACTTATATATTCATTAGGCTGTGTATTCTTATTGTATATAGATATTTCTTTCATGGGCGCCGCCATTATGTGTAGGCATTGGCGCCACCTATGGACAGTCGGCATGCTGGCTTAGGCGAACCATGGCCTCCGAGATCACCCCAGCGCGCGTTGTTGGTGATCTCGGAGGCCATGGACGAACGCTCCGCATTGTATGCCAGCTGTATACGCTCGGCGGTAGTTTCTAGTGGTTTTAGAGCTTGCGCGGTCTACTTAGCGTGACGTGGCGTCTTCTAAGTGAGGAACGGGACTATAAGACGCACAGTAAGTGATTTAAGTGGGTATGGCCGGAGTTCGTGCTGTCATTGAGGCGGGAGGAGCACCTAGCGTGATGTGTGCGCGCGCGTTCGCGCCTGCAATCAGCCACGGATATATATGCGTTGTCTATTTCTGAAAATTTGTTTCAGCTTACTTACTGCAGCATTCTCAATGTAATGCTAAGCTGTGGTTTAGTGGAAATGAGCAGTGACGAAACATAAGACGTTCCTAACGGCGTTGGTACCGTTTTGCTGTGGAATAAGTTCTGCTGCTTACTTTGACAAGAGTTCAAATTATTACCTGTAGATATATTGCGCGACTATACTTGGTTTGTTGGACAAGGTTTCCGCCGAAAAATAAAATAGTTTTGCTAACTATAATAGCCTACCGTACAGTGTGAATCACACTTGTCGAGTGGTCGAGTGACCGGCTGCGGACTGCGTGAGTCCGAGGCAGTGTTTGATGCTGGGTTGCAGACCTGTTTGTGTTGTAACAAACAGCACATGGTCCAAGCATGCTGCATTAGTATTCGAATTATTATGGTGGCGTTAGCTAGAGTTCTTTTTTTCGAATGGAGAGGATGCAAACCGATTTTTTTTTGTCTTGTTCATCCCGTTGTCTACGGCGCGCACTCAACCGTATTGTGGAAATTGTGTCCTCACAAGTAGTCACTAGATTCTTTTTATGCGGTGCCTTTTGGATATCAGTATCCTTTGCAGGGGTAAAATGCAATGCCGAAACACAAAACTTATATGTAACGTGCTGGTTTACCAACCCCAGTGATCGCTGTGTTGCGCAACGCCATCGGCTTCGTACAGGAGGCTAACGCAGACATAGTGTAGCGATTTCAAGTCTATTATATATAGACTTGAAATGGGCGACAGCGATGCCGGTGGCTGACACAAATGTTTTATAGCGATTGTCACTTAGATGTTTCAGGGTTGCCGCCGTGGTTGCTTAGTGGCTGTGTTTTTGCACTGCTATAAGCACGAGGTCGCGGAATGAAATCCCGACCGCGATGGGCCACATTTCGATGGGAGCGAAATGCGGAAACTCCCGTGTACCGTACTTTAGGTGCAAAGAACTCCAGGTGGTCCAAACCAATACGGAGGCCCCCCCTTTTCCATTTCCTCCACGCCCGATAAAAAAGTCTAAAGATTATTGGGATTAAAGTTCAAACGTACGAAGAGTTTTTTTTTGAATTCACGAAACGATGTTATTGAACTGATACCTAAGATATAGTTTGTTCCATAGTTTCGTTGGGGCAATAAGTGGTTCAATAAAGAAAATATAGAAACAGATATGAGTCGTACTTCATTGTGCATGCAGCATTTATAAAAATTTTTCCTCGACAAGTATCATGCGTCCCCATTTCCCTCGTGACGCCGGCAACAAACAAGCTGCGGTTGATGAGGATGTGCTCAGGCCGCCTGTTTTATTGCTGCTACGTCGCCAACTCAAACAAACTTGGCGTCATTTCGATTCCGAGATTGGGTTAGATGTGCTTGGTTTCTTTATTATAATTCTTCTTGCTCAATAAAAATTGTTCAAAATGCTTGCGAACAGACGACCACATTCACCCCATGCATTATAACTGCTATTCACAGTATAATAAAAGAAAGAAAGAAAAAGGCAGCGGTGCGGTGTATGCAAAAGTGTGCTTCACCGAGGACCATTTGGATGCTGCTAACGAATTTGCTAAAAAAGAAGTCAGTAGTACAAGAAAGTCCTATCTACTAAAGCGCAACAAGCAAAACAAACAAGCAAACAAAGGAAAACAGCAAACAAGTCTTTCGTTCTCAGGCAGATTTGCCATTTCGAGCACTTTTCGTCAAAACGTAGCTGACGACTTCAGATGCAAAGATTAGTTTTGTCGATCATTGCTGGCGCATCAGTCAGATATACCAACACCAGATTGGCTTCAATGGATATCCCTAGTTCGAAACACCGAGTTTTAAACCTAGCGACGGCGATGATTCTTTACTGCTGCGATTAGTATACTTGTAGATGTCACTTTAGAGACACACGATGGAATGAGGGAACGAAGTACTGATTATTCTGCCCTGAAATTTTTTCAACATTCACGACAAAATTAAGTATACCTAAAGCACATGTGTTGTCCTGTATTTAATTTTGGTTCACAGTACGCCGCTAACAAAGATGGTAAGGCGAAACTTGTAAAAACCCACGGCTCACCTACTTACACCACCAAAAACAAAATTGATTCATTACATTACAACAATTTCATAAACATAAATGTGTATACAGCGCAGTATCTAAGAGACTGTTACACGAAAGACGCCAACAGAAATGCAGAAAAACATGCTGCGACAGCCAAAATACATTGCAGTGAAAAAAAAAAAAGAAAACAGTAGTGTATAGGTTAACACCAACACATCCTTGTCAATAACGTAGAGCGTTATTAACATTTTCACTTTAGCTCTTTTTCTATAAGCAGTTAATACCGGGTATATAAACTTAGAATTCGAGTAATTGTACAGGTTTATTTTTGAAAGCCATTAACTTATGCGAAGTTTTCAAACATGAGAACTAACAATATTTTCACTGATTAACGTGTTAATCACCGAGTGACCTCCATGAACGACGAGGAAGTGCGTGTAAAATAGAGAAAGAAAGAAAGAAAGAAAGAAAGAAAGAAAGAAAGAAAGAAAGAAAGAAAGAAAGAAAGAAAGAAGACAAAGAAAGAAAGCTAGTGCGCAGTGAGAAAACTCCTCGGGGGTAACAGCCGTCGCAGATCTTGCTGCAGCTGTAGACCCCGATCCGGCGCCTCGGTACAGCGTGGACGACTTCTGCCGCATGCGTGAAGACCACCACGACGTGAACGGAGACGACGACAGGCACTCGTGGCCGCTTTGCGGTGTTGGTGGCGGCAACGAGGCCGACGATCCCGCGAGAAGCCTGTTTTCAGCGGGTATCTGTGGCCTCCTGGAGCAGAACTACGGTGCCTATAGTAGAACTGCCGCCAGGGTGATCGCGTTGGCGCCATGAGCCCGGCAGAAGCGGAGTGAGAGAATGTTGTTGTTGCCTCAAAACATGGCTCGTCGGATCGTAGCCCTGTCGTGTCTTTTTTCCTAACACTGACGCGTACCCACTATGGCAGACTGGCCAAGAAGCAATACGTTTATAATTCAAACAATACTAAATTTACATAGCAGAGCATGGGAGTAAAGGAATGAGTTTAGAAAAATAATAATGTTATGAATTTTGAGAAAATGATTAAACATAAGGAAGTGAAACAACAATAAATTAATAATTTTAGAAATTCAGCAATGTACTTTTCTGTCTCTCTAATAAAATTGTAAACTGCGACAAAAGCATCCCTTTGGTTGGATCCCAGCGAAGTCGCCCCAAAAAGAAGGAATGGTTGGCGAGGTTAGCGGCAGCACAAGTTGTCGAAATGAATTTTCTGAGTTTTCTCCCTGCAGTGGGATCCAGTCGAACTGGGCGACAGGGGTACCCCGCAGGACTCGATGATATCCCCTACCCTCTTCAACCTGGCCATGATAGGACTGTCCAGGCAACTGACTCGAATCGAGAACCTCCAACATACCATCTATGCAGACGATCGACGTGACCATGTGGGTGGCAAAGGAGAGCGAAGGACAAATCCAGCACACTTTACAAAATGCGATCCGAACCACTGAGGAGTACCTCGAACTAACAGGCCTGCGGTGCTCGCCGAGCATGTCTGAGCTGCTGCTATATAGACCCAAGAGACGAGGGCCCAAACCGAAGGGATGGGACACAGGCGCCGCCTGTACACCGCTGAAGGCAACATGATTCCGGTGGTCGGTCACATCAAGATGTTGGGCATGACAGTAGGGGCGAATGGTTCGAACACCATCGCAGTCGCTCAACTCACCACGAAGGCCCAGAACGCCACACGTCTACTGAGACAAGTGGCCAACCGGCATCACGGGCTCAAGGTGAACAACCTGCTTAGACTGGCACAGGCCTTCGTATTAAGTCACTTCGTGTACATCACGGCCATGTACAATTGGTCCAAAGTGGAGAGAGGCAAGCTTGAAACGCTCCTGAGTAAGGTCGCCAAGAGAGATATGGGTCTACCCATGCACAAGAGCACGGAGGCACTGGACGCATTAGGCATGTACAACACGCTGAGCAAGATTGCGGAGGCACCGGAACGGGCACAGATCACCAGGCTGTCTGGCACACCTGCGGGCAGATGTAGCCTACTAGAAATCGGCGTCGCGCCTCGGGAGATCGAGTGTAACAGCCACGGGTTAACACCCTACCAGAGGAAAAAGAAAGATCAGGGCAGCCCCCCTGCCCAGGAATATGAACCCCGAGCACAACATTGACAGCAGACTAGCTCGAGCCAAAGCACTCCTCCGACAGGTGGCCGCCGACAAGCATGCTCCTTTAGGCGGCCGCCGACAAGCATGCTCCTTTACGGACACAGCCAACTATCCTTGCGGACAAGCCTATGTAGCAGCGGTGGTCAACAAATATGGCACAGTCATCAATGCATGCACGGTCCGCACTGATAGTCCTGAGGTGGTCGAGTAGGCTGCCATCAGCCTTGCACTCCTAGAAGACGGTAAAATCTTGATATACTGCGACTCCAAGAGGGCAGTTCTAGTCTTCGGAACAAGAAGCATATTCCCGACCGTCGGCAGAATATTCGGTACTCAACACCTCACCCCACACTACATCAATTGGTTCCCGGCACACATGGGGCAACTGGAGGGGCCGCTCCCCAACGTCAACGAGACGGCACACGAGGCCGCACGAGACCTAACACGCCGTGCGAGCCCGGACTCCCTCTCGGCAGGATGGGCGAGCACTTACAACGATCTCACCCAGCTCTATAAGTTAGTCAAGAGAACCATGCCGCTACCGCACAAAGCACTCAATAAAGCACAAGAAGTCAAGTACAGGCGGCTTCAGACGGGCACCTACCCATGCCCTGCCTTCCTGCACAAAATCTTTCCGGACGCGCACCCTCACAATACGTGTCGCTTTTGTAAAGATATAGCTAGCCTTGCTCACATGCTCTGGGGATGCCCCCTGACGCCGGGGGCCAGGACCACAAAGGAAGAGTAGGACTGAGCTCAACGCAACTCGGACCTTGAAGCACAGCTCTGGGCTGTCCATTGGGCCCACGACGCGGCGGAGGGGCATGACCTCTCTGTTCCGACGTGGGAGCGGCCTGCTGCGCGATAATCGCGTGCACCGAGGGACTTCGATAAAATCCATCCATCAATCCATCCATCCATCCATCCATCCATCCATCCATCCATCCATCCATCCGTCCGTCCGTCCGTCCGTCCGTCCGTCCGTCCGTCCGTCCGTCCGTCCGTCCATCCATCCATCCATCCATCCATCTTTGTCTAAAATATCGGCGGCACAAGAAAAAAAAATGCTCGATAGGTTCAGGTTCATTGCAAAAAAGAACATAGAGGGGACACAGCGAGACCAGACCTGCGCAAGTAAAAATTTAGAAGCGGTACACGACATCTAAATTTTTTAAAAGTCGACCGAGGCTGCGGTGGAGCTGATGGAGGAGGCGTCCGTATCGGCTTCCATGCCCGCCGCGACCATCGCGAAAGGATCGCTTGCAGAACTCCTCGATCGATTAGCGGAGGCGATTAAGACACAGTCCGGAGCTATCGAGCAGCAATCCGAGACCATCAAGAAACAAACAGTCTGAGGCCATTGCTACCCTCAACCGCAGAATGGGGATAATGGAGGCTAAGCTTGTTGACGTAAGCAGACTGAAGGTGGCCGGTAAAGTTAAGAAAGCACATCAGGATTCCGAGGCGTCGGGCAAGTGCACCGCGCTCAAGGGGATGCTAACTATATAGAGACACAATGGCGGACAACACAGGCAAATTATTTGTGTGGCAATGGAACTGTGCCAGCTTCAAGAGGCGCAAGGCCTCGCTACAACAGTTCGTGAAAGCACAAGCGGACAAACCGCATGTCCTGCTCCTACAGGAGACCCTTTGTGAGGAAGCGACCTTCTCGGGTTACCGCGTTGTCTCGACGAGAGGAGACGGTAGGAGAGGGGTAATCACTATGGTTAAGAGGGCAATTTCCTTCCAGGAGCACGATATCACAATAGGCAGAGCTGATGCTAGCACTAGATTGGAGGCGCAGCTGGTTGAGATAATCCCTAGTGGCAGGATCAAACAAAGCATATTCGTCCTCAATGTGTACAGCCCTCCGACAGATCAGAGGCAGAGTTTTCGCGGACTCCTAGGCAGGGCAGTCGCCATAGCGGGTGACAGCCCTCTGATAGTGGCAGGGGACTTCAATGCCCCGCACATGGCCTGGGGTTATAATAGACAAACGGCGAAGGGAGTGAACTTAGTGAGCACGGCAGAAGACTGCGCGTTGACCCTAGTGGCGGACCCCCGCTTTCCCACGAGGATAGGCACCTCGGTCTCGAGGGACACGATGCCAGATCTGGCTTTTGTTAGAAACACTGACGCAGCCTGGACTAACTTGCAAGAAAACTTAGGGAGCGACCATCACATTGTGGCGTTATCAATCAGGATCAGAGCGGCCCCGCTTAGGATATTTAAGTACGTTGATTGGGATCTCTTTCGAAAGATACGGGACGAAGATGAGTCGGAGTACGGTGCACTGGAGGATCTACTCGCGCAGGTCAAGATAGACGTTGAAAGGGCCACCAAGGAAATATCCACGGACCTTAAGACCCCCAGGATGGACGCGCGCCTGGCGCATCTCCTGGAGGCCAAGAGGTCTGTGCTGGAGAGGTGGAAAACGCAAAGGCTAAACCGCAGGCTGAGAACGAAGATCGCGGAGCTTAATCGCTGTATAGAGGCACACTGTCTGGAGCTCAACAGGCAACAATGGAACGAAGCCTGCTCTGCAGCAGACGGGCGAATGCGCACGGGGGGAAAATGGAACCTTCTTAAGCACCTGCTCGATGATAAACAGACCAAGGGTAATCAGAGACTCTCCGTAGATAGACTTGTGCATAAGCAAAAACAGGAAGGTCATTCCGATAGGTCCCTTCTCCGAGACCTGGCAAGAAAGTATCTTCCGGTAGGAAAGGATGAACTACGGGAATGCCCTCAATACGTGGGGGAGGACGCCCCAAAGCTCGATGATCCGTTTTCTGAGGCAGATATCAGGGAGGTGCTCTACAATCTCAATGGTAGGTCGGCCCCTGGGCCGGATGGCTTAACCAACCGGGTTTTGAGGAACCTGGACGACCGATCCATTAGCACCATTACAAAGGAAATCAACAAGGTATGGGAGGAAGGTAGTGTTCCGGACTCGTGGAAGCAGGCGACGGTGGTACTGATTCCTAAGCCTGGAAAGGCCCCAAGCCTGGACAACCTCCGGCCCATTTCGCTAACGTCATGTTTAGGTAAGGTTGCCGAACACGTTATACATAACAGGATCTCAAAACACATAGAGCGGGAGGGGTTGTTCTCGTACAATATGGTAGGGTTTAGACTATCTCTTTCCACGCAGGACGTCATGCTACTGCTAAAAAGACAGGTTATTGACAACAGGACTAGAGACGTCAGGGGCATTCTTACACTAGACTTGTCCAAAGCCTTCGACACCGTGTCGCACGACTTCATATTAAATGAGATTTCGGCATTGAACTTAGGAGGTAGATTTTTCGCGTTTGTGGAGTCCTTCCTGAGGGGCAGGACGGCGGTCGTCAAGGTGGGGCAGACCAAATCAGAACCATTCCCGCTAGGAAACAGAGGCACGCCGCAAGGGGCGATGATCTCCCCCCTCCTATTTAACATTGCAATGCACGGACTCTCGAAGCGGCTGGCCGCCGTGCCAAACGTGGGACATGCGCTGTACGCCGATGACATTACGATCTGGTGTCCGGGAGGCTCGGAGGCGGCCGTGGAACAGGCACTCCAGGAGGCCTTGGACGTGACCGAGTCCTTCCTGAAGGGCACGGGTCTCCAACTCTCCCCGACCAAGTCAGAGCTCATGTTATACAGACCGGCAAGGCAGGGGGTTCGGGGGCTCGTGCCGCTCGAGCAAATCCCCATAGATGTATACACGCGGGACGGCCAGAAGATCCCCAGGGTGAATTCGATTAGAGTTCTAGGATTGTTGTTCGATGCCAGGGGCTGTAATGCCAAAACCATTGCGCATCTGACCGCCAAAACCGAGAATATTCTCAGATTAATCATGAGAGTCTCCAATAAGAAGGGGGGCCTAGGCGAGGACAACCTACTTAGGGTGCATCACGCTTTTCTTATGAGCCACATCAACTATGTGGTCTCGGCCCTGCAGTGGACAAAGACTGAAAGGGACAAGCTTGACACGTTGATGCGGAAAAGCGTCAAGAAGGTACTGGGTATTCCGATCACGGCGAGCACGGACAGGCTAATGCAGCTCGGCGTTCATAACACGGCCCTCGAACTCATAGAGGCGCAACGAGCGGCGCAGATCACGAGGCTTTCGGGCTCCAGCGCCGGTAGGCGCCTCTTGGAGGCTGCGGGCTTGCAGCCGCGTTTCAGTCACAGCGAGGTGGTTCAGCTGAACCAGAACTCCAGAGGGACCTACGTCGTCAGTCCCTTCCCTAGAAACGTTCACCCGCAACATAATGCGGGCAGGCGAGCAGCTCGTGCCAGGGCGATATTGAAGAAAACGGTCGGCATGGAAGCCTTCGTGGACGCAGCTCAATATGGGCGCTCCGGTAAATTCACGGTCACGGCGGTAAGCGAAAAGGGCGAGCTCCTATCTGCGGCCTCGGTAGGCGCTGTGACGGCCGACGTGGCAGAACAGGTGGCGGTGGCGCTGGCGATGCAGGATTCAAAAAGGCCGTATATCTACACTGACTCACGCGCGGCCGTCAGGGCATTCGCTACGGGAATGGTTGCGAAACAGGTGGAGGTGATTCTGAAAAACAAATCCAGAACTAATTGTGACCCCGTGCATTATATTATATGGTTCCCAGCTCACATGGGCGACAACGTGCTGCCGGGCCACCCGAACCCCAATGAAATTGCTCACCGCCGTGCGCGAGAATTAACGCGCCGCGACGGCGATGGGGCTACATTGGATCCGGAGGAGCTCGGCCACAGCGACCCGTTATTAACATTTCACGAGATCGTCTCCCATTATAAAGAGGAACGCAGGCGCTTCCCGCCTCCGCATCCAAATCTATGCAGATCACAATCGATCACGCTTAGGATGCTTCAGACGAGGTCATATCCCTCCCGAAGTTTCTTAAGCAGGATTTCTCCAGAAATTGACCGACAGTGCCCGGATTGTGGGGAGGTTAGCACTCTACCTCATATGCTCTGGCAGTGTCCTGCGTTACGGGATACGTCCCTCAACAGCGAACGGGACTGGGACGAGGCCATATCTAGCACGCAACTTAAGCTCCAGTCCATGGCCGTCCAGAGGGCCCGTGAAAGAGCGGAGAGGCTTGGCCTCCCCATTCCGACATGGGAGCAGCCAGCGGCGAGCCGGGGGCCCCAACGGGTCTCCACCGGCTAGTCCCTCAGGACCTGAATAAAAGTTCATTGTCTGTCTGTCTGTCTGCCTTGAAGGACACCAATTATAATACCATGAGTAACGAAGATGGTGGAATTCAGAAGACAATGTTAGCATGGATACTGCAGAATTTTGCGATATAGAAAAATGTCTGTGCCTAGTCGAGGTTACATAAGCTGATGTCGACAAAACAGATATGAGAGGGCCGTTGAGGGATACTCGTGCAAGTGAAGCAGCCATTTAATTCAAGTGCAACCCACATGTCCCGGTACCCAAAGTAAGTATATTTGCCTTAAGTACGGAGGTACCATCGAACAAAATGTTTGCACAATTCTTGAAGCTGAAGATGCTGTAAGTGCGGTGCATACAGACCAGTTCCGCACTTTTCCTCACAGTTTAAGACATGCATAATTCCTTTAGCCATGTCTGAAGCATTCCTAAGTAATCCTGCAACGACTGGTGTAGTGAGTGCATATTAGTCCTGCGGCAACATGGAAGGACCGGGGTATGCTGAAGCACCTTCTCGACGAAAGCGGCTCGAAGTCAAATCAGAGGCATACGTTGGCCCGGGCCCTTCACGAAGCCACTAGGTCTCACATGGTCGATGAACTCGTCTCAAAACTCGTACAGAAGTACTTGCCCGTCCGTCGCGACGGAGATCCGGCGACCCAACTCCCCGGCTACCGAGGCCCTCCACGCCCCGAGCTGGACGAAGACTTCTCCATTGCCGAGGTCAGACAGGATATCTTCGCGCTCAACCGAAAGTCTGCGCCGGGTCCGGACGGAGTCACCAACACAATGTCAAGAAACCTCGAGGACACGTCGATCGTTTTTCTGACCGACAAGACCAACGAGTCCTGGAATAGCGGCATTATTCCTGCAGAATGGAAGATGGCCTGCACGGTGCTCATTCCCAAGACCGCCAAGGCCCCGAACATCGAGAACCTCAGGCCTATTTCTCTAACCTCCTGCACGGCAAGGTCATGGAGCGCGTCGTCCTCAACAGGCTTAACGGGTACCTCGATGACAACGAGGTTTACACGTACATGATCGGCTTCCGAGCCTGACTCTCGACACATGATGCCATGAAGCTAATAAAGCATCAGATTCTGGATTGCCGTTCCAGAGACGTCAAGGCTCTGCTCGGTCTCGACCTCGAGAAAGCTTTCTACAACGTGCTCCACATCTTCATCGTAAAGACCATTTCAGACTTTGGTCTTGGTCTACAGCTACCTCAGCTCTTTTCTAACGGACAGGAAGGGCAAGCTTCGCATTGGAGACTTCCGCTCCGACAATGTGCCCCTCGGAGGGCGGGGCACACCTCAGGGCGCCGTCATCTCCTCCACACTGCTTAACATCTGTATAATTGGTCTTTCCGAGAGGTTGGCACGCGTCGAGGACGTCAAGCACACCATCTACGCCGACGACATCACATTATGGTGCTCCGGCGGCTGCGAGGGCAGAGTCGAATAATCCATGCAGGAGGCGATCGACGTGATCAAGGAGTATCTCCGCCCCAACGGACTTCGATGCTTCCCCGCCAAGTAGGAGCTTCTGTTTTGCAGAAAATAGAAGGGATGCAGACCAAAAGATTGGAGGCCAGTCTCCGAAAGCAACATCAGTCTTCGCACTTGTGACGGGGCGGGGTGATACCCAGGGTCGACGTTATCCGGGTCCTGGGCATGTTGTCGAATTCAACGCTCTCCGCAAGATCACTCACTCACTCACTCACTCACTCACTCACTCACTCACTCACTCACTCACTCACTCACTCACTCACTCACTCACTCACTCACTCACTCACTCACTCACTCACTAGTGTCAAAACACTGGCTCATACCCACTACGGGGGATTTTCCAAGGTCTAGGCGGTTTCATCATCATCATCATCATCATCATCATCATCATCAGCCTGGTTACGCCCACTGCAGGGCAAAGGCCTCTCCCATACTTCTCCAACTATCCTGGTCATGTACTAATTGTGGCCATGTCGTCCCTGCACACTTCTTAATCTCATCCGCCCACCTAACTTTCTGCCGCCCCCTGCTACGCTTCCCTTCCCTTGGAATCCAGTCCGTTACCCTTAATGACCATCGGTTATCTTCCCTCTTCATTACGTGTGATCGCCCACACCCCATTTCTTTTTCTTGATTTCAACTAAGATGTCATTAAGTCGCGTTTGTTCCCTCGCACAATCTGCTTTTTTCTTATCCCTTAACGTAACACCCATCATTCTTCTTTCCATAGATCGTTGCATCGTCCACAATTTAAGTAGAACCCTTTTCGTAAGCCTCCAGGTTTCGGCCCCGTAGGTGAGTACTGGTAAGACACAGCTGTTTACACTTTTCTCTAGAGGGATAATGGCAACCTGATGTTCATGATCTGAGAATGCCTGCCAAACGCACCCCAGTCCATTCTTATTCTTCTGATTATTTCAGTCTCATGATCCGAATCCGCGGTCACTACCTGCCCTAAGTAGATTAGACCCACTCTTCTGCTTTGCCTCTCCAGGTCAGTGAGCATGCATTGCAGTTGGTCCCCAGAGTTACTAAGCAAGGCGATATCATCAGCGAATCGCAAGTTACAAAGGTATTCTCGATTAACTCTTATCCCCAATTCTTCCCAATCCAGGTCTCTGAATACCTCCTGTAAACACGTTGTGAATAGCATTTTAGAGATCGTATCTCCCAGTCTAACGCCTTTCTTTATTGGGATTTTGTTGCTTTCTTTATGGAGGACTACGGTGGCTATGGAGCCGCTATAGATGTCTTTCAGTATGTTTACATACGGCTCGTCTACACCCTGATTCCGTAATGCCTGCATGACTGTTTAGGTTTCGACAGAATAAAACTCTTTCTCGTAATCAATGAAAGCTATATATAAGGGTTGGTTATATTCCGCACATTTCTCTATCACCTGATTGATAGTATGAATACGATCTATTGTTGAGTAGCCTTTACGGAATCCTGCCGGGTCCTTCGCTGGACAGAAGTCTAAGGTGTTCCTGATTGTATTTGCGATTACCTTAGTAAATAGTTTGTAGGCAACGGACAGTAAGCTGAGTGGTCTATAATTTTTCAAGTCTTTGGCGTCCCCTTTCTTATGGATTAGGATTATGTTAGCGTTCTCCCAAGATTCCGGTCACCATCCTTCAAGAAATCTGCGGTTACCTGATCCTCCCCAGCTGCCTTCCCCCGTCGCATAGCTCCCAAGGCTTTCTTTACTTCTTCCAGCGTCACTTGTGGGATTTCAAATTCCTCTAGACTATGCTCTCTTCTATTATCGCCATGGGTGCCACTGCTACTGTATAAATCTCTATACAACTCCTCAGCCACTTGGACTATCTCATCCATATTAGTAATGATATTGCCAGCTTTGACTCTTAACGTATACATCTGATTCTTGCCAATTCCTAATTTTTTCTTCAGTGCTTTTAGGCTTCCTCCGTTCCTGAGAGCATGTTCAATTCTATCCATATTATACTTCCTTATGTCAGCAGTCTTACGCTTGTTGATTAACTTCGAAAGTTCTGCCAGTTCTATTCTAGCTGTAGGGTTAGAGGCTTTCATACATTGGCGTGTCTTGATCAGATCTTTCGTCTCCTGCGATTGCTTACTGGCATCCTGTCTAGCGGAGTTACCACCTACTTCCGTTGCACACTCCTTCCTTAATGATGCCCGTAAGATTGTCGTTCATTGTTTGAACAGTCAGGTCCTTTTCCTGAGTTAAAGCCGAATACCTGTTCTGTAGTTTGATCTGGAATTTCTCTCTTTTCCCTCTTACCGCTAACTCATTAATCGGCTTCTTATGTGCCAGTTTCTTCCGTTCCCTCCTCCTCAGGTCTAGGCTAATTCGAGTTCTTACCATCCTGTGGTCACTGCAGCGCACCTTGCAGAGCACGCCTACATCTTGTATGATGCCAGGGTTAGCGCAGAGTATAAAGTTTATTTCATTTCTAGTCTCGCCATTCGGGCTCCTCCACGCCCACTTTCGGCTATCTCGCTTGCAGAAGAAGGTATTCATTATCCGCTTATTATTGTGTTCTGCAAAGTCTACTAATAGCTCTCCCCTGCTATTCCTAGTGCCTAAGCCATATTCCCCCACTGACTTGTCGCCAGCCTGCTTCTTGTCTACCTTGGCGTTGAAGTCGACCATAACTATTATGTATTTTGTTTTGACTTCACCCATCGTCGATTCCACGTCTTCATAGAAGCTTTCGACTTCCTGGTCATCATGACTGGATGTAGAGGCGTAGACCTGTACGACGTTCAATTTGTATCTCTTATTAAGTTTCACAACAAGACTTGCCACCCTCTCGTTAATGCTATAGAATTCCTGTATGTTACCAGCTATATTTTTATTAATGAGGAATCTGACTCCTAGTTCTCGTCTCTCCGCTAAGCCCCGGTAGCACAGGACGTGCTGGCTTGTAGGAATGTATACGCTTCTTTTGTCCTCCTAACTTCACTGAGCCCTACTATATCCCATTTCATCATCATCATCATCATCATCATCATCATCATCATCATCAGCAGCAGCAGCAGCAGCAGCAGCAGCAGCAGCAGCAGCAGCAGCAGCAGCAGCAGCAGCAGCAGCAGCAGCAGCAGCAGCAGCAGCAGCAGCAGCAGCAGCAGCAGCAGCAGCAGCAGCAGCAGCAGCAGCAGCAGCAGCAGCAGCAGCAGCAGCAGCAGCAGCAGCAGCAGCAGCAGCAGCAGCAGCAGCAGCAGCAGCAGCAGCAGCAGCAGCAGCAGCAGCAGCAGCAGCAGCAGCAGCAGCAGCAGCAGCAGCAGCAGCAGCAGCAGCAGCAGCAGCAGCAGCAGCAGCAGCAGCAGCAGCAGCAGCAGCAGCAGCAGCAGCAGCAGCAGCAGCAGCAGCAGCAGCAGCAGCAGCAGCAGCAGCAGCAGCAGCAGCAGCAGCAGCAGCAGCAGCAGCAGCAGCAGCAGCAGCAGCAGCAGCAGCAGCAGCAGCAGCAGCAGCAGCAGCAGCAGCAGCAGCAGCAGCAGCAGCAGCAGCAGCAGCAGCAGCAGCAGCAGCAGCAGCAGCAGCAGCAGCAGCAGCAGCAGCAGCAGCAGCAGCAGCAGCAGCAGCAGCAGCAGCAGCAGCAGCAGCAGCAGCAGCAGCAGCAGCAGCAGCAGCAGCAGCAGCAGCAGCAGCAGCAGCAGCAGCAGCAGCAGCAGCAGCAGCAGCAGCAGCAGCAGCAGCAGCAGCAGCAGCAGCAGCAGCAGCAGCAGCAGCAGCAGCAGCAGCAGCAGCAGCAGCAGCAGCAGCAGCAGCAGCAGCAGCAGCAGCAGCAGCAGCAGCAGCAGCAGCAGCAGCAGCAGCAGCAGCAGCAGCAGCAGCAGCAGCAGCAGCAGCAGCAGCAGCAGCAGCAGCAGCAGCAGCAGCAGCAGCAGCAGCAGCAGCAGCAGCAGCAGCAGCAGCAGCAGCAGCAGCAGCAGCAGCAGCAGCAGCAGCAGCAGCAGCAGCAGCAGCAGCAGCAGCAGCAGCAGCAGCAGCAGCAGCAGCAGCAGCAGCAGCAGCAGCAGCAGCAGCAGCAGCAGCAGCAGCAGCAGCAGCAGCAGCAGCAGCAGCAGCAGCAGCAGCAGCAGCAGCAGCAGCAGCAGCAGCAGCAGCAGCAGCAGCAGCAGCAGCAGCAGCAGCAGCAGCAGCAGCAGCAGCAGCAGCAGCAGCAGCAGCAGCAGCAGCAGCAGCAGCAGCAGCAGCAGCAGCAGCAGCAGCAGCAGCAGCAGCAGCAGCAGCAGCAGCAGCAGCAGCAGCAGCAGCAGCAGCAGCAGCAGCAGCAGCAGCAGCAGCAGCAGCAGCAGCAGCAGCAGCAGCAGCAGCAGCAGCAGCAGCAGCAGCAGCAGCAGCAGCAGCAGCAGCAGCAGCAGCAGCAGCAGCAGCAGCAGCAGCAGCAGCAGCAGCAGCAGCAGCAGCAGCAGCAGCAGCAGCAGCAGCAGCAGCAGCAGCAGCAGCAGCAGCAGCAGCAGCAGCAGCAGCAGCAGCAGCAGCAGCAGCAGCAGCAGCAGCAGCAGCAGCAGCAGCAGCAGCAGCAGCAGCAGCAGCAGCAGCAGCAGCAGCAGCAGCAGCAGCAGCAGCAGCAGCAGCAGCAGCAGCAGCAGCAGCAGCAGCAGCAGCAGCAGCAGCAGCAGCAGCAGCAGCAGCAGCAGCAGCAGCAGCAGCAGCAGCAGCAGCAGCAGCAGCAGCAGCAGCAGCAGCAGCAGCAGCAGCAGCAGCAGCAGCAGCAGCAGCAGCAGCAGCAGCAGCAGCAGCAGCAGCAGCAGCAGCAGCAGCAGCAGCAGCAGCAGCAGCAGCAGCAGCAGCAGCAGCAGCAGCAGCAGCAGCAGCAGCAGCAGCAGCAGCAGCAGCAGCAGCAGCAGCAGCAGCAGCAGCAGCAGCAGCAGCAGCAGCAGCAGCAGCAGCAGCAGCAGCAGCAGCAGCAGCAGCAGCAGCAGCAGCAGCAGCAGCAGCAGCAGCAGCAGCAGCAGCAGCAGCAGCAGCAGCAGCAGCAGCAGCAGCAGCAGCAGCAGCAGCAGCAGCAGCAGCAGCAGCAGCAGCAGCAGCAGCAGCAGCAGCAGCAGCAGCAGCAGCAGCAGCAGCAGCAGCAGCAGCAGCAGCAGCAGCAGCAGCAGCAGCAGCAGCAGCAGCAGCAGCAGCAGCAGCAGCAGCAGCAGCAGCAGCAGCAGCAGCAGCAGCAGCAGCAGCAGCAGCAGCAGCAGCAGCAGCAGCAGCAGCAGCAGCAGCAGCAGCAGCAGCAGCAGCAGCAGCAGCAGCAGCAGCAGCAGCAGCAGCAGCAGCAGCAGCAGCAGCAGCAGCAGCAGCAGCAGCAGCAGCAGCAGCAGCAGCAGCAGCAGCAGCAGCAGCAGCAGCAGCAGCAGCAGCAGCAGCAGCAGCAGCAGCAGCAGCAGCAGCAGCAGCAGCAGCAGCAGCAGCAGCAGCAGCAGCAGCAGCAGCAGCAGCAGCAGCAGCAGCAGCAGCAGCAGCAGCAGCAGCAGCAGCAGCAGCAGCAGCAGCAGCAGCAGCAGCAGCAGCAGCAGCAGCAGCAGCAGCAGCAGCAGCAGCAGCAGCAGCAGCAGCAGCAGCAGCAGCAGCAGCAGCAGCAGCAGCAGCAGCAGCAGCAGCAGCAGCAGCAGCAGCAGCAGCAGCAGCAGCAGCAGCAGCAGCAGCAGCAGCAGCAGCAGCAGCAGCAGCAGCAGCAGCAGCAGCAGCAGCAGCAGCAGCAGCAGCAGCAGCAGCAGCAGCAGCAGCAGCAGCAGCAGCAGCAGCAGCAGCAGCAGCAGCAGCAGCAGCAGCAGCAGCAGCAGCAGCAGCAGCAGCAGCAGCAGCAGCAGCAGCAGCAGCAGCAGCAGCAGCAGCAGCAGCAGCAGCAGCAGCAGCAGCAGCAGCAGCAGCAGCAGCAGCAGCAGCAGCAGCAGCAGCAGCAGCAGCAGCAGCAGCAGCAGCAGCAGCAGCAGCAGCAGCAGCAGCAGCAGCAGCAGCAGCAGCAGCAGCAGCAGCAGCAGCAGCAGCAGCAGCAGCAGCAGCAGCAGCAGCAGCAGCAGCAGCAGCAGCAGCAGCAGCAGCAGCAGCAGCAGCAGCAGCAGCAGCAGCAGCAGCAGCAGCAGCAGCAGCAGCAGCAGCAGCAGCAGCAGCAGCAGCAGCAGCAGCAGCAGCAGCAGCAGCAGCAGCAGCAGCAGCAGCAGCAGCAGCAGCAGCAGCAGCAGCAGCAGCAGCAGCAGCAGCAGCAGCAGCAGCAGCAGCAGCAGCAGCAGCAGCAGCAGCAGCAGCAGCAGCAGCAGCAGCAGCAGCAGCAGCAGCAGCAGCAGCAGCAGCAGCAGCAGCAGCAGCAGCAGCAGCAGCAGCAGCAGCAGCAGCAGCAGCAGCAGCAGCAGCAGCAGCAGCAGCAGCAGCAGCAGCAGCAGCAGCAGCAGCAGCAGCAGCAGCAGCAGCAGCAGCAGCAGCAGCAGCAGCAGCAGCAGCAGCAGCAGCAGCAGCAGCAGCAGCAGCAGCAGCAGCAGCAGCAGCAGCAGCAGCAGCAGCAGCAGCAGCAGCAGCAGCAGCAGCAGCAGCAGCAGCAGCAGCAGCAGCAGCAGCAGCAGCAGCAGCAGCAGCAGCAGCAGCAGCAGCAGCAGCAGCAGCAGCAGCAGCAGCAGCAGCAGCAGCAGCAGCAGCAGCAGCAGCAGCAGCAGCAGCAGCAGCAGCAGCAGCAGCAGCAGCAGCAGCAGCAGCAGCAGCAGCAGCAGCAGCAGCAGCAGCAGCAGCAGCAGCAGCAGCAGCAGCAGCAGCAGCAGCAGCAGCAGCAGCAGCAGCAGCAGCAGCAGCAGCAGCAGCAGCAGCAGCAGCAGCAGCAGCAGCAGCAGCAGCAGCAGCAGCAGCAGCAGCAGCAGCAGCAGCAGCAGCAGCAGCAGCAGCAGCAGCAGCAGCAGCAGCAGCAGCAGCAGCAGCAGCAGCAGCAGCAGCAGCAGCAGCAGCAGCAGCAGCAGCAGCAGCAGCAGCAGCAGCAGCAGCAGCAGCAGCAGCAGCAGCAGCAGCAGCAGCAGCAGCAGCAGCAGCAGCAGCAGCAGCAGCAGCAGCAGCAGCAGCAGCAGCAGCAGCAGCAGCAGCAGCAGCAGCAGCAGCAGCAGCAGCAGCAGCAGCAGCAGCAGCAGCAGCAGCAGCAGCAGCAGCAGCAGCAGCAGCAGCAGCAGCAGCAGCAGCAGCAGCAGCAGCAGCAGCAGCAGCAGCAGCAGCAGCAGCAGCAGCAGCAGCAGCAGCAGCAGCAGCAGCAGCAGCAGCAGCAGCAGCAGCAGCAGCAGCAGCAGCAGCAGCAGCAGCAGCAGCAGCAGCAGCAGCAGCAGCAGCAGCAGCAGCAGCAGCAGCAGCAGCAGCAGCAGCAGCAGCAGCAGCAGCAGCAGCAGCAGCAGCAGCAGCAGCAGCAGCAGCAGCAGCAGCAGCAGCAGCAGCAGCAGCAGCAGCAGCAGCAGCAGCAGCAGCAGCAGCAGCAGCAGCAGCAGCAGCAGCAGCAGCAGCAGCAGCAGCAGCAGCAGCAGCAGCAGCAGCAGCAGCAGCAGCAGCAGCAGCAGCAGCAGCAGCAGCAGCAGCAGCAGCAGCAGCAGCAGCAGCAGCAGCAGCAGCAGCAGCAGCAGCAGCAGCAGCAGCAGCAGCAGCAGCAGCAGCAGCAGCAGCAGCAGCAGCAGCAGCAGCAGCAGCAGCAGCAGCAGCAGCAGCAGCAGCAGCAGCAGCAGCAGCAGCAGCAGCAGCAGCAGCAGCAGCAGCAGCAGCAGCAGCAGCAGCAGCAGCAGCAGCAGCAGCAGCAGCAGCAGCAGCAGCAGCAGCAGCAGCAGCAGCAGCAGCAGCAGCAGCAGCAGCAGCAGCAGCAGCAGCAGCAGCAGCAGCAGCAGCAGCAGCAGCAGCAGCAGCAGCAGCAGCAGCAGCAGCAGCAGCAGCAGCAGCAGCAGCAGCAGCAGCAGCAGCAGCAGCAGCAGCAGCAGCAGCAGCAGCAGCAGCAGCAGCAGCAGCAGCAGCAGCAGCAGCAGCAGCAGCAGCAGCAGCAGCAGCAGCAGCAGCAGCAGCAGCAGCAGCAGCAGCAGCAGCAGCAGCAGCAGCAGCAGCAGCAGCAGCAGCAGCAGCAGCAGCAGCAGCAGCAGCAGCAGCAGCAGCAGCAGCAGCAGCAGCAGCAGCAGCAGCAGCAGCAGCAGCAGCAGCAGCAGCAGCAGCAGCAGCAGCAGCAGCAGCAGCAGCAGCAGCAGCAGCAGCAGCAGCAGCAGCAGCAGCAGCAGCAGCAGCAGCAGCAGCAGCAGCAGCAGCAGCAGCAGCAGCAGCAGCAGCAGCAGCAGCAGCAGCAGCAGCAGCAGCAGCAGCAGCAGCAGCAGCAGCAGCAGCAGCAGCAGCAGCAGCAGCAGCAGCAGCAGCAGCAGCAGCAGCAGCAGCAGCAGCAGCAGCAGCAGCAGCAGCAGCAGCAGCAGCAGCAGCAGCAGCAGCAGCAGCAGCAGCAGCAGCAGCAGCAGCAGCAGCAGCAGCAGCAGCAGCAGCAGCAGCAGCAGCAGCAGCAGCAGCAGCAGCAGCAGCAGCAGCAGGGTCATTCCACGCCAAATCAACCAGCGTTTTTTCTACCATCACAGATATAGCTGGAAAAATTTCCACATGTTCGTTAGAGTTCAAAACACATCCTCCATGTTTATTTTTCCTTGCAAAAATTTTGTAGAATTTTGACGACCTTTTGTTTTTCCGGCCAAGCTGAGCTAGACGGCATCAATCAACATTTTTTCTCAAAGACACACTGTGTGATCCACTCCTTCAAATTGCGTTTGTGGCAACCCAAAGATGCGATGTGACTGCAAAAATTGCAAATGTTATAAATATTCGAATACTTCAATTGGTTCTGGCCCTAGCAAAAGCGTGTAAAATTGCACAGTTTGAGTTTTTTTCTCGGAACGTAGAAAAACCTGGAAGTCAAACATAGAATATATGCCGGTAGCCCAGTTAACATAGTACAGCTAAAAAAATATTTTAAGTATCGAAGCTTTAGCCGTTCGCATGAGAAAAAATTTTAAAGTTTCATTTTCTTGCAAGAAGCTCCATATTCAAGGTAAAAAAAAGGGGCCTTGGTGGTCGGTCTAAAAACATATGCATTACATCATTAGATAGCCCTGCGTGTCTACTATGCATGTGGGAAGTTATAAAAAGGTATTATTTTTTAAACGCAAGAAATGATTTTTTGAATTTTCGTGTCAGCAACGGCTTTTTTCCGACGCGAGAGTCAATATAG
This sequence comes from Dermacentor variabilis, assembly GCF_050947875.1. Taxonomy (NCBI): domain Eukaryota; kingdom Metazoa; phylum Arthropoda; class Arachnida; order Ixodida; family Ixodidae; genus Dermacentor; species Dermacentor variabilis. Next base: position 152,261,238 of record NC_134569.1, on the reverse strand, counting down.
GTAGAGCACTGATTCCGGTGCTCCGCGGCCCAGGCTTGCTGGCCTGGGATCCAGACGACAAAGCTATAGCATCGTCTGCAACGCAGACGAAAGGCAGACGGTGTGATCACCTGCATTTCATTGCGAAGAGACACACGCTTCAGTGCAATGCGGCTTGTGCTTGGTGTGTGCCAGGTAAAGCATCCTCCAATTGCACATGGAACTTCACGACCGCTTAATTTCCCCAGAGAATCCTGCAAATTTGCAAGGTATGTTTCATACATTCATAAATTGAAATTTACAAATAAGTATAAATTAAACGCAGAAAGAGCACTCGCATCATTCACGCAACACATTATAAATAAAATCTAGCCCTCAAATCGGTGAATGTATTTTCTATTTTCAGATGAACACCTTTTGCCCTGCTCACTGGGACCCAAAGACTGTCATAAGACGACACAAGTGAAAAAGACCTGCCTGATTAGAACTGACAGCCTAGATGAACGTGAACTTAGTCTTCTGGTATTTCGTGCGAAAAGCGACAAGGACAGTTTAGAAACAGTATGTGCACACCATTATTACGTCTATATTAAGAAGTTCACGACACTATGTGCGTCAAAGATGTGCTCGGACCCTTTCTCCGACCATGGGTCAAACCGTCGGGGTACGTGGGTCATATCTCTGGGCCTCGCTACAGCAGTGTCTCTCTTGGGGCTGGTTCCTGGTGAAAGACTCTGTCCGCAATGTAAAGTCAGGTGATTCCAAATGCGGGCAATGTTAGACGCAGCCAATAAGTGCTTGGCAGATTGTGAAACAATATGCGAGTCTACATTTGAAGGGAATGCATCCACCTCAACAAGCTGTGCTGCATCACGAGATGGCACTGGAAGGACCTCGAGCAGAAAACGGAAGCGCCATGAGGAAGAAGCGGATGTTGCAGGCGGCACCTTGCCCAATGATGACAGTAAAGATGCTCAAGTGCAAAGCGTAGCCTATGAAATGGCACCAACCACCGCACTTGCGGAAGACTATAAAAAGCTTCTTGAAGACGTGAGAGATCGATTCGTACGAGAAAGAAAACGGTCGAAAAAAATTTCTCTTCTGGCATTGGCGCCTCGTTCATGGTCCCGAAAAAAAGTTGCTGAGTACTTTGGTGCATCCGAAAGTCAAGTTCGCATTGCTATGAAAATTAGGCAACAGGGAGGAATTTTGGGCTCTCCTACATCAAAGTTAAGTAGACCGCTAGACGACAGAACAATAAGGAGCATAATAAAGTTCTATGAGGATGAACATACATCCGTCTGTCTTCCAGGCAAGAAAGACGTCGTCCGAGGCAAGCAAAAAAGATTGCTGCTAATGAATCTTAAGGAAGCGCACGAGGAACGGAAGAAAAGTCACACAGAGCTGAAGTGCGGCTTTTCTAAGTTCGCCTACCTGAGGCCACGCCACTGTTTACTTGCCGGTGCTCCGGGAACGCACTCCGTTTGTGTTTGCATTTACCACCAAAATGTAAAATTGATGCTGCAGTCCTTGGGCATTTTACAAACAATCGATTCGCTCCTTCAGATGACTGTGTGTGAGATAACGAAAGAATGCTGTATGACCGGTATATGCAGCAATTGCCCAGGAGATTCGTCGCTCAAATCGCTGATATTGAGCTCTCCTGCACTGAACCGGGATTTGGCAGCAAGTATTTCTGTCCGTCAGTGGGCTAGTGGAGTGCGGTGCCGATTGGAAAAAATGTTGTTTACCCATAATGACTTCGTAGACCGTCTCCTTGAGATGATAAGCGACTTAAAATCGCATCACTTTGTCAGCAAGCACCAAGCTCGGCACCTACGCAATTTGAAGACCGCTCTCACGCCTGCAGAAGCCATAGTTATAATGGATTTCTCTGAAAACTACAGCTTTCTCATTCAGAGCGCCCCACAGTCAATATACTGGGACAACTCTCAAGCAACAGTACACCCGATTGTAGTCTACTCTCGCTCGATGGACTCTTCTGATGAACCACATGTGCAATCGTACGTAGTGATATCCGACTGCCTCGACCATACGACTGCCGCTGTTTCGACATTTCAGCAGGTGCTGATGAAACAACTTAAAGTAGACATGCCGCTGGTAGAACATGTGCACTACTTTTCGGATGGGGCTGCTTCCCAGTATAAGAACAGAAAGAATTTTGCAAACCTGTGCTACCACAAGGAAGATTTTAGTTTGGATGCTACATGGCATTTTTTTGCTATATCACACGGAAAAAGTGCCTGTGATGGGGTGGGTGGCACCCTGAAACGGTTGGCTGCCAAGGCAAGCCTACAAAGGCCTTTCTCAAGGCAGATTTTGACACCGTTTGAGCTGTACAAGTGGGCACGTGAAAGCCTTTTACATATAAAACCAATTTGGGTGCCGGAGAGTGCAATATCTAAGCGGGAGGCCGAACTGTCGTCCAGGTTTGCGAATGCTATGCGCATTAACGGAACCAGGTCTTTACATTATTTTCAGCCGACGTCACTTTCTCAACTAAAAGTTGCATTCACGTCTTCGTCGAAGACAAGAACTGTTAAAGCTGTTCGACAGCTGGCACCTGCTCGGCCATAAAAGTGATACGGGCTATGTTCAGGCTAATGTATTCAAACGCGGTTGACATAAAATTTTCGTAGCCATGGAAAAAAAAGTCAGGGATACGGCGTTGGAAATCGCCTGTCTTGGTTTGCATACAATAAAAAAAGCCACAAGCCCCTTCTTGAATAGTTCCTTGGGCTCACTTTGTTGCCAATATGTCTTTGCAGGACGGCTACGCTTCATATATGTACGCTGTTTAGGTGATCCACATACTGATAATTAAAAAAATAATTTCTTGCGTTTAAAAAATAATACCTTTTTATAACTTCCCACATGCATAGTAGACACGTAGGGCTATCTAATGATGTAATGCATATATTTTTAGACCGACCACCAAGACCCCTTTTTTTATCTTGAATATGGAGCTTCTTGCAAAAAAATGAAATTTTAAAATTTTTTCTCATGTGAACGGCTAAAGCTTCGATACTTTAAATATTTTTTTGCTGTACTATGTTAACTGGGCTACCGGCATATATTCTATGTTTGGCTTCCAGGTTTTTCTACGTTCCGAGAAAAAAACTCAAACTGTGCAATTTTACACGCTTTTGCTAGGGCCAGAACCAATCGAAGTATTCGAATATTTATAACATTTGCAATTTTTGCAGTCACATCGCATCTTTGGGTTGCCACAAATGCAATTTGAAGGAGTGGATCACAGAGTGTGTCTTTGAGAAAAAATGTTGATTGATGCCGTCTAGCTCAGCTTGGCAGGAAAAACAAAGTGTCGTCAAAATTCTACACAATTTTTGCAAGGAAAAATAAACATGGGGGATGAGTTTTGAACTCTAACAAACATCTGGAAATTTTTTCAGCTATATCTGTGATGGTCGAAAAAACGCTGGTTGATTTGGCGTGGAATGACCCAGCAGCAGCAGCCTAGTTACGCCCACTGCAGGGCAAAGGCCTCTCCCATACTTCTCCAACTACCCCGGTCATGTACTAATTGTGGCCATGTTGTCCCTGCAAACGTCTTAATGTCATCCGCCCACCTAACTTTCTGCCGCCCCCTGCTACGCTTCCCTTCCCTTGGAATCCAGTCCGTAACCCTTAGTGACCCTCGGTTATCTTCCCTCCTCATTACATGTCCGGCCCATGCCCATTTCTTTTTCTTGATTTCAACTAAGATGTCGTTTACCCGCGTTTGTTGCCTCACCCAATCTGCTCTTTTCTTATCACTTAACGTTACACCCATCATTCTTCTTTGCATAGCTCGTTGCGTCGTCCTCAATTTCAGCAGAACCCTTTTCGTAAGCCTCCAGGTTTCTGCCCCATATGTGAGTACTGGAAACACACAGCTGTTATGCACTTTCCTTTTGAGGGATATTGGCAACCTCCTGTTCATGATTTGAGAATGCCTGCCAAACGCACCCCAGCCCATTCTTATTCTTCTGTTTATTTCAGTCTCATGATCCGGATCCGTGGTCACTACCTGCCCTAAGTAGATGTATTCCCTTCCCACTTCCAGTGCCTCGCTACCTATCGTAAACTGTTGTTCTCTTCCGAGACTGTTAAACATTACTTTAGTTTTCTGCAGATTAATTTTCAGACCCACCCTTCTGCTTTGCCTCTCCAGGTCAGTGAGCATGCATTGCAATTGGTCTCCTGAGTTACTAAGCAAGTCAATATCATCAGCGAATCGCAAGTTGCTAAGGTATTCTCCATCAACTTTTATCCCCAATTCTTCCCACTCCAGGTCTCTGAATACCTCCTGTAAACATGCTGTGAATAGCATTGGAGAGATCGTATCTCCCTGTCTGACGCCTTTCTTTATTGGGATTTTGTTGCTTTCTTTGTGGAGGACTACGGTGGCTGTGGAGCCGCTATAGATATCTTCCAGTATTTTTACATATGGCTCATCTACACCCTGATTCCGTAATGCCTCCATGACTGCTGAGGTTTCGACTGAATCAAACGCTTTCTCGTAATCAATGAAAGCTATATATAAGGGTTGGTTATATTCTGCACATTTCTTTATCACTTGATTGATAGTGTGAATATGGTCTATTGTTGAGTAGCCTTTACGGAATCCTGCTTGGTCCTTTGGTTGACAGAAGTCTAAGGTGTTCCTGATTCTTTTGCAATTACCTTAGTAAATACTTTGTAGGCAACGGACAGTAAGCTGATCGGTCTATAATTTTTCAAGTCTTTGGCGTCCCCTTTCTTATGGATTAGGATTATGTTAGCGTTCTTCCAAGATTCCGGTACGCTCGAGGTTATGAGGCATTGCGTATACAGGGTGGCCAGTTTCTCTAGAACAATCTGACCACCATCCTTCAACAAATCTGCTGTTACCTGATGCTCCCCAGCTGCCTTCCCCCTTTGCATAGCTCCTGAGGCTTTCTTTACTTCTTCTGGCATTACCTGTGGGATTTCGAATTCCTCTTCCACTATCGTCGTGGGTGCCATTGGTACTGTATAAATCTCTATAGAACTCCTCAGCCACTTGAACTATCTCATCCATATTAGTAACGATATTGCCGGCTTTGTCTTTCCCATTTACTTCCCTCTAATTCCTCCAATAGCACTGCTAGACTCGCCTCACTAGATAACGTTCTAGCGTTTAACAGTGCCTGGTTCAGATTCCAATGGCGGCCTGTCCAGGCGGTTTCACGTGTGTTTAATGTGATTAACATTCTTTACCAGATATAGGTGTTTTGAATCTATCTATCTATCTATCTATCTATCTATCTATCTATCTATCTATCTATCTATCTATCTATCTATCTATCTATCTATCTATCTATCTATCTATCTATCTATCTATCTATCTATCTATCTAGACGTGGTCGTTGCATCGTCGTAATTCCAGCTTTGTCATGTGACTCTCTTTATGCTGTCGTCATCACACCATCGTCGTCATCAAGTTGCCATGCATTTGTTGTCATAGTCGTCGCTATGCTGTCGGGGTCATTTCATTGTCGTCATGGCAGCTTCGTCATCCGACTCTCGTCATGCCGTCGTCGTCACACCTCTTACGCCGATCCAGTGATCCAAGTCGTCTACCACCTTGGGCCACTAAGTACGTGCTCGTGGTCGTGATGCCGTCGTGGTCATTCCAGCTTTGGCTTCCGACTCTCGTCATGCAGTCCTCGTCGCAGCATTGTCCTCATGCATTCGTTGTCATGCCGTCGTCGTGATGCCATCCTGGTCGTTCAATCGTCGTCACTCCAGCTTCGTCATCCGACTCTCGTCCTGCCGCCAACGTCATGCAATTGTCGTGCATGCAGTCGTCATCATGCCATTCTCCTCAAACCGCTGTCATGCCATCGGCTTCATTGCATCTTCGTCATACAGTCGTCGCCATGCATTCGTTCTCATACTGTCGTCGTGGTGTCGTCGTGGTCCTTCCATCGGTCTTCCCATTGTCTTCATTATAACGTCGTCATCCGACTCTTGTCATGCCGTCATCGTCACGCCAACGCCGTCACACCGTCTTCATCATACCATTGTCGTCATGCCGTCGCCGTCACCATCCCGCTGCCGTTTTATCATAGTCATCACTTCAGAAACCTTATCCAATGGTCGTCATGGCTTTCTTCGTTTTATCGACTTGATTTCTTCGTTATGCTATCATAATCATACTGTCCTCATTGAAGCGTGATTATACCACCATCGTCTTGCCATTATTGTCATCACGTTGTCGACAGACAGTTATTGTCAATCGTACGCGTTGTCATGTCGTCGTCATGCCGTCATCGTAACGCCATCGTTCTCATACACTGGTCGTTATCGCCATGCCATCAAGCTCATGCGTGACCTTGGCAAGCGAATGCCATATCAAAGAGGGCTAATACCTCAGAAAGTCAGTGTGCCATATAGCTGAAGCAAGTCTCAGAATGAGCATTAAAGATTTTAAATAAACGTGACTTGAGCGATACAGTGTGTCGCTACATTGCTCGCACGCTAATCGCATTATCGTCGATAATCATCGTGAAGTGGGTTCTGCCGTAATTTTTACTAAGATTATAACAAAAAAATTGACTCACCATCCCGGCCCTGCGAAAGTGGATGTCCAGCGAAGCTGTTGAAAACTACCGCTACAACTGCTGAGGAGGGGTATGCAATGCTTTATTGCTTTAGAGCAATGGTAGTGACAATGGCTTTGTGGTGGCTGTGTTACGTCGTGATGGGTTCCACGATCCCTTTCGCTGCATGCTTGGCCAAGACGAAATCCAAACACAATCTGTACCGCGTGGTTGGTTGATTGGCGTCACTGTAGCATGCGAGTCCAAAGTTGTACCTGACAAACGACAGGAACCAGTCCTTGCCGGGTTTCGCAATGTCGACGTTAAAGTTGCCTTAAAGTCTCATATAATTTCGCCAACACTAAAGCCTCTTGAGCAAGAAGAGACAGGTTCTCCCTGGCTTGGCGCTTGCGCTGAGCCTCTTGGCAACGAAGTTCGTCAATTCTGGCACCCTGCCGCTGCTGGTCTTATTCAAGTTTTTTTTCCCTTTGCCACTCTTCGCATTCACGCGAAAATACAAAAAAAAACGCGAAAGTTTCATTCACGCAAAAATACAAAAGCCACAACCTACATACTTTAAGGATTATACACGCGCAAATTATCCTGCTGTACTAGGTTTCCTAGAATGCTAGTTTCATACATTCAGTGAACTAACAAATGTACAAGAACTCTGGGCGTGTTTTAGAAATATTGTTAAGTATTGCGAAGGCACCTTCATTCCAAATAAAAAGAAACGCATTAACCGAGAATACTCGTGGATAACAGGTAAAATAATCCAACTAAAAATAAAAATAAAACCACAGCGGAAGAAGGGGACCAAGTGCACGTTAAACGATCTTATCGATACATTAAAACAAAAAAATATCGGAAGCAAAAGCCCGTTTCTTTGACAATACCTTACCTTAGTTTATGGCGCATGACCCTCACAAATTCTGGCGATATTTGTGAGATGAATGAGAAAAAATAGCTCAAATCAAAATCTCGGATCATGTTACTCAGGATCCTGAACACATTGCTAATGAGATGAATAAGTTCTTTCAGACAATTTTTACGAAACATGCTACAGATGCAGCTTTAACACCTCACGATGTCAAAATACCAATGGAAGAATTAACTGTAAGTGAAGAGGGCATACTGTCTCTATTGCATAAGCTTGATCTTAAAAATCTACCGGCCCCGATCAGATTTCTAACTCATCCTTAAATCGATACGCAAGCTGGACATCAAGTATCTATTTAAAATATTCACTCTTTTTCTTCAGACATCAGTGTTACGATACGATTGGCGCAAGGCTGCAATAATTCCAATACATAAATCGGACTCGAAATTAGATTTAAATAACTACCGTCCAGTGTCATTAACAAACTCATGCTGCAAGATAATGGAACACGTAATATTTAAGGCCATAATAACTCACCTAGAAACAAACGAACTTCTATATAAACAACAACACGGTTTCAGGTCAAGCCTGTCAACTATAACCCAACTAGCTGAGTTAACTCATGACATAGCTAACGTACTTAATAATGATGGCATATTAGATGCAGTTTTTTAGCCTTTTCTAAAGCTTTTGACGTAGTTCCGCACCAGGATTTACTCACAAAACTATCGGCTTTTGGTATTAGCAATAAAACAATATCCTAGATCAACAGTTTTCTAACCAATCGTAAACAGAGTGTTGCAATCGATAATTATCTTTCACAACCACTCGATGTCTACTCCGGAGTACCTCAAGGATCGGTTCTGGCACCACTTTTGTTCTTGATGTACATTAACGACATCTAATTTTCCATTAAAAACTCAATTCAGATGCCCCTGTTCGCTAATGACTGTGTCGTGTACACAGTCGTACACAACTCAGACGACCATATAGAACTTCACAATTCACTGCAAACAATTTACTCTTGGTGCAACACTTGGGGCATGAAACTGAACACATCAAAAACACATTACATGTCTTTCACAAATAAGAAACTCCCGCTTAACTTTACATATTCGATCGGAAGGTCAATAATCAACAAAAGCGACCAGGTAAAATACCTAGGCATTAAACTCACGCCTAACCTTAACTGGGAGCCTCATATCTCGACCATGAGCGCTATAACGTAAAACTATTCCAAACTTTTGTATTCCAATTCTGCTATCAGTCCTCCACGATTGGTCAAAAGCTTTTTTCGACCCCCCCCCCTTCACCTGTCTGTCACGCGACGTCACGAAAACCGCGATACCTACCCATCTGATATGATGTGTACACACTGATTATGCATGATTTGACAGAAAAAAAGAAAAACAGTTATTTCTGATTCGACCCCTTTTTGCCATTCGCCCACGGCTATTGGTAAAAAGTTTTCGGGCTGCACCCACTTCACCTGCTTGTCACGCGACGTCAGAAAACCGCAAGAACTCACCGCGTCAAAGTGACGTGTACGCGATAAAGATGCATTAATATGTCGAACAAAACTGAATTTTCTTCGGAATAGCCGCAGGCTGCCCCATTCCGAAAGGAATAGAAGATGGCTGCCGCCGATCGCTCAGACGCTGGCTACTCGCACATGCCGTAGAGCATGGGTGTATTTGCGAATAATACAACTTCTTGCGTGGCCGTGTAACGTTTTCGAGCACTTTCGGCACGCTTACCCCCTCATTCTGCCAACTCTTCTTTGCTGAGGGTCCGTTTTAGCGTCATTCTTGAGCTTCCGCTGCATGCCGCCGCGATTTTCGACCAGCCACCGCAAGCTAAGTAAGGGAAAGCCGACCAATCGTAGACGCCGGCACCACCCTCTTCATCCGGTTATCGACTTTAAGTGCAGTGGCTCGGCCCCATTGAATCCCTCTCCACTTGAGCGTTCTCATCGCCTCTTGTCAGCCAATTAGATACGACAAGCCGCTCAGTGTAGGCAATGTCATTCGTTTTTCAAGCAAACAAAAGTGACCTCCTATGAACGAGGAGAGCGTTTGATAGGTCTGTTCAGACAACCCGGCGGGTGACCGCCCGGTGCTTGCGTTGGTGGTTACGCAAATTTGACGTCAGGAGATTGGAATAGAAACATATTGGAATAGTTTTACGTTATAGGGCCTCATGTGTCAAAAAGCCGTAGGCAAACTATCCTTTTTAAAAAGGAAACCGCGCGCAGCACCACCACACCTCAAACTAAATTCGTACGAAACACTAATAAGACCATCCCTAGAATACGCTGATCTAATCTGGAGCCCTCATCAAAAATGCCTTATAAATAAAACAGAACGCATACAAAAATGAGCAGTTAGGTTTGTATATTCGGATTACAAAAGACAGTCCAGTATCTCAGGTCTGCTAGCAAGGGCAAACCTAAAATCCCTCTCGCAGAGAAGAGCAATTTCGTAACTAAAATCCATCTATCAATTATACCATGGTCATTCCCAGATAACACGTTCTCATTACCTCCAAGATCCTCCAAAACACTCGACCAGACTAAGTCATTCCAAAACAATTTATCTTCCCCCAAGTCGTGTTAATGTTCACAAACATTCCCTTTTTCTGTCGGCCATTTCCCAGTGGAACAAGTTAACTAACGATATTGTGTGTTGCAATAACATCGACTCTCTTATTAACCGCATTCAGTGTATTGACATTTCACCATGATTTTTTATCATTGCATTTCTGTACCACTCCTGCACGGGCCGTGAAGGGCCTGCAGTATAATAATAATAAAAAAGAGGTGTCAGGAGGTTGCATTGCACTCGCCATGCAACACGGTCAGATAGACAGGGTGCATAGCAATTCGAAAGCGGCCGTCAGGGCATTCCAGAAAGGCCGGGTAGCCCGGCAGGTAGTTCAAATTCTGAAGGCGCCAAGCACGGCGACAGCTCCACGCACTCCATCTTTTGGTTCCCTGCCCCGACGTGGGCAGGGAACCTATGAGAGGGTTCCTCTGAACCTCAACGAGTCAGCCCACGATGCTGCGCGTGGCTTTACCGACTGCGCTGCCTTAGGATCGGGCGACTCTCTCCCCGGACACAGGGGCGCTCCTATCACGCACAATGAAATCACTAAATTTTTTTACATAGAGAGAAGGGTTTTCCCGCCGCCTCATTCCAAGCTAAGCCGGCTGCAGGCGGTCACGCTCGGACTCCTCCAAACTAACTCCTACCCAAATCCAACGTCCCTCAACAGTGTATACCGTGACAATTGCCCGAAATGTTCTTGCACGACCTGTGGTGAGGCCGCTACTTTGTCTCACATGCTCTGGGAGAGCGGGTCGCTGGGCCCGAAGTTCACGAAGGAAGAGTGCGACGTGCTCCTGCGAAGTCCCGTCTTCGAAGACAAAAATCCTGGCCACCCATCGCGGCCGCGATCGGGCCGGCAGACTAGACCTGTCGGTCCCGCCGTGCGATTAGCCAGGTGCGCGTTTTTTCGCGTTTTGCTGGAACCAATAAACGTTTATTCACTCACTCACTGTCAGGAGGGACAGTGGCATGTTGGTGGTAATGATGATTATTATAATGACGACCTCAAAACACGCTGCTTGCACACTAAGTGTTCGGCGCGTGGGGTGGGGGTGGGGGGATTGGCGACGATAAGAATAGCGCAGGCAAGTGCAATATTTGAGTACACGTTTAAAGCTAAATAAGTAAACGAAGGGGAGAAAATAAGGAGTGTGATTGAACAGTAAGGCGTAGATGATATAATTTCTTAGTTTTAATTAAGAGGTAAAAAAAGAAGTCAGTCGGCTAGAATGGGGCAGGGAAACACAAATAAAAATAATGTTGCCGCTTTAGTCGGTGGGAGTACAGACATAAGGGCCGGCAAAATTTTTTCCTTTATTTTTCACAGCGCAGATAAAGGAAAAAAAAACATTAAAATTTCCACATGCAATTATACTTGCCATTCTCTGTTGAGCAGCATACGATTCTAGAACTCGCGACCGCGACGACAAACAAAAGAACGGCAGCAAAGTTTTCACGTGTCTTCATTATACCGGTAAATACGAGACCAAGGTAAAAGCGGGAGCCAACGTTTCGACAACTGGACTTGTCTTTTTCAAGGCCTTGAAAAACACAAGTTCACTTGTCGAAAAATTGGCTCCCGCTTTTACGCTGTTGTCGTTTTGCTGATCGTCTTGAATTTCCATCGCCCGCCTTCCCCGTGTTTTCCCCTTGATTATACCGGGTGTTTCGTGAAACACTTTCAAATATCTTTTTCCCCAATTGCCTGTAGCAGGTAGCACGATACAAGTCCATGAGCTGGTATACTTGAAGCGGCGGACATCGGTAGCCCAAATAATTGAAACACCTAATCGACCATTTAATAATAATTCTCTAAGTAAGTTTTTAACTGAATACCTTATGACACATATTGCAATTTACAAATTCTAACCGTGGAGTTCGCAAGGCGGATCCAATTGGAACCAATTCCCAGGATGACACCAGTTACGGCGTATTAATTCCCAAACTTTGTGAAGAAATGCATTGGCGTTCAAGCTACTTTTGTGCTTCAATGCATAAAACGATGTTTTGTTAAGAAAGTAGGTGGAACGGCAGTTCATTTTTACCGCAAATCTGGCGGCGCATATCTCGTAAGTGGTGCCATCAACACAATTCTTTTCAAGTAGATATGCCTTGCAGTCCCAATCGCTAGAATTAGTAAATTGTAATAAGTGCCATAACATACTTAGTTAAAAACCTAATTAGTGAATTTTTGTTAATTAACGACTGTGCTTCTCAATTATTTTGCGCAAGTATGTCCACCTCTTCAAGTAGACCATCTCACGATGGACTAGAATTGTGCTAGCTGTCACAGTTAATTTTTAAACATTTTTGAAAGTGTTCGCTGGAAAATCCTGTATGCTTTCAGTTTAATTGTGTAAACGCATCTTAACTTTCAAACATAGCGGAATGCTGGACCAAACTCTTCCGAGTTTTGGTCCAGGACTGGTGTTTGGGACTCCGCGAAGCAAGTGGAACTGTGAACAAGGCCTATGTCAACAAACTCAACTTTGCCAATTTTGTCAAGGAACTGTCAACAAGGTGTGGTGACAAGGCATTTGCAGTAATCGACCGCTGACACCCACACAGCTTCAAGGCTGCTCCAGACAGCTTTACCATCTGCCAGTTGTCGACGAAACTGGTCTTTGTTTGGAAATGTTCATCACAAGCTTCGCAACAGTCTCACAAGTAAATATGTTCGAAAACTCGTCTACATGCAATCAAATTTGAATGTGGAAGCAGCCGTGACCGATTCTAATGCGAGTGCGTCCAGCGAGAGTAAGTTGGACACTGAGTTACCTTGTTCTCACTTATCACATTAGCAATATTTCGTAGAAGAGGACGAGGCATTCATTCCATTGTTTTGCGTCCTCTGCGTAATTATTGAATGTATTCAAACATAATTATTTTTATTGCTGGAATAATAAATATAAGCTATTTTAATGAAGCTTCAATTCTCAAAATTTTTAAAACTTTCTGAAAAAGGACAGAAAAACAAAACGGCTTTTCCTCCCGTTCCGTAAATGGGAGTCACACATGAAGTTTTTCATGACATTTTTTGACAAGTTTTTCATGACCCGCACGTGTATCCCAGTCCAAAAGATTGCAGCACAGGAACATTCAAGTGCAAGCCAAGCTGGCGCAGCAGAATCCCCGACGTACACCTTCTCAGGAAGAAGTGCCGGCAGTTATAAATAATATGATCAAGTGCTTCAAATTTGTTATAAGAGAGACACAGTACGTTGATGTTGACTCCTCCAAACTTGGTACGCACTTGGCAAGTAGCCACGAGTGGTACGGGCCACACACCTAAGAAATGATATGGATAGCAGCAAATAACAAAATGAAGGAGAATTGCGGCCCGTTCATTTTTTGGAAATGCTTGGCGACGTTAATGCGATGAACCTTTTTTTAATGACGGGTAGTGCTATTGGTGATGAAACGTTTTGTATGTTATGATGATTAATTTGATGATCATTGTATCCCCGTGCCACATCTCCATGTCATCCCTGAATCGCGAAACCTTATGGGCATATCAGGACACACACGAAGTGACAATCTCGCTGCCAACCACTATGCCGCACGGTACCGGTGCCACTACATAGCGTATTTTAACGCGATAGCGTTAAGGAGCTCGTGTCGCAGAAAAGCCGGTGTCGTCGGTGTCGGTGTCGGCGTCGGCGTCCGCGGCGTTGGCCGTGAGCGATAAATCACGGCAGGCACTTAATAAATAAAAAGCAACTTCCAAGATAGGCTGGGTGGGATTCGAACCAGGGTCTCCGGAGTGTGAGACGGAGACGTTACCACTGAGCCACGAGTTCGATGCTTCAAAGCGGTACAAAAGCGCCTCTAGTGAACGCGGTGTTGCCTTAGAAACGAGCTGTTTCTAAGTCTCAGGCGTGCGTCGCTTGCTCAGGCGCACATTTCGTTGTCGCGCCGAACGCTGCGTTGCTCGACGCTCACCGCGTCCGATGCGGGGCGCGTAGTCGCAGCGCCGTAGCCCATTGTCTTACACCCCTTGGCGGGTCGACGGGAACGCTGTCGCGTTCCACTCTTGAAGGCGAAGCTTAAGCGTCCTCCAATTTTTATTGTAATTGCAGTATCTCAGTATTCTGGCTGCAATTTCATTGTAATAATGGCTATTCTTCAAGCAGCTGCGCACGACGCGGATGCGTCTGCTACGAATGGGACGCTGTCGCTTCAATGTATTTAAGGCATGCCCTTACCTTGGCACGCCCATTCTGGGGGATTAACCAAGAATGGACAGATGCCAATGTCACATACACAGTGCCGAAGTTGTCTGGTCGGCAACATACCCAGCGGCACATACCAGCGAACCAAGTTGTCTATAGGCTAGACAGCAGCCAGGAGCATGTTGCCTATCAAAATGGCCCTAACTAGTAGACAACTTGAGATTCATGGGCATGGTGAGAGAGGTTAGACACATACCGACAAACGCGAGAAGTTGCCAAAGAATGCTAATATCATTAGATATGGCGCTGCTTTAGTGCACACGAGCGGAGTGGCGCATCAGTGGGTCCTTAAGTGCCCTCTTGACATGGTGGTGTACGCATCAGTGCGAGCAGCGCTGTGGGAGTAGTGTCAGTCGAAATGAGAATACGCGCAGGCGTTGTGGCAACACCAGTGTAGGCATTTCTTGGCACAATGTGCCTTGCTAGACCGTCGCACACAAGACATGAATTTCGGCAGCAGGCCAACAGAAAGACGAAGACTGCACAGATTGAGCCTGTAGGAAACACGCGAAATTATATATATAGGAAAAAAAAGGAAAGCTAATGACTTATGCAAGCGATTACGTGCCAAGGTAATAATTTCAGTGTGCAACCCAAGGTATACCCATTACTACGGAAACCCTATGCATTTGCAGTTTCTCGCTTTTACCGGCATGGCATTGCCAGCTTCCAGTAACCAGTTTTGCGTGCGTTCGCGGATATTTCTGCGAGGAGACAGCGAAGATTGAAAAATTGTTCTGAAAATTTTTAGTCGCCTTCCAAGAAAAAGAAAGAACTGCTGTTTAGGCGCTGAGAATGGTAAACGTTCTATTCTATTTGATTTTATTGTAATGCTTTTTATTTTCTATCTCTTTGTGCTTTCTCAGTGGTGCAAGCAGTGCTCTGCCTAAGTTATCACCAACATCGGCAAGCCCTGAGCGATGAAATACCAAAGGCATAGAATCGAGCGAAAGGAATTTCTAAATTATACCAGTTCTGCTTTGCAAACTTTACCAGCTACGCCACGAGTTTCATGAACATACGTAGATGTTGAGTGCGCTCGCTTCCTCATGCTCTTCAATTTTTAGCATATTGGTGAAAAGGAAACCCGCTTTCCTCATATTCGCTCACTTGTCTGTCTTCGTCGTGACACAGTATTACCTGTTTCGCACCAATTCATCTTGCGCACGATTGCATACTAAACCGCAAATTTTTTCGTGTAGTAGTGTGTAGTGGTCGTTTTTTTTTTTGCGTTTGCAAAAATAGTAGCTTGGCATATATATACAATTTAACAGAATAAGATGACAGCAATGCTGCATAGCTTCATGCGCAGCACTGTAATGTAGAAAATTTGATACAAACTTGCTCTATTGGACTCGACTTTCTGCCGTAATGAAATCTGCTCATTTAATTTTTCTTTTTGTACTTGGAGCAGGCCATATTGGTCTAGACGAGGACTGTGGGCTAGTCACAAAGAAAAACTGGTATCGCTGTCCAGCTGAAGAAATGTCAGAGGCACGCGGAATCTTGAGAACGGCCGTTTTGAGCCGACCATTGAGAGAAAAGCTGCGACCACGTATCACCCGACGTCCAGGCGCAAACGCCCCCACGTTAGGAGCCATCCGCGTGGTGGCTTTCTTTCTATGGTTCTTTCTACGCCTTGCCTGCGCGGCGTTACCGTTTCGTTCGGAGTTCGCACGGCTGACCGGAATTCTTGTTCTCAAGGCCGCGTCCGGCTCAGCTGTCTCATTCGTTGATAGCTGGCTCGGGCTCTCGTCTATCGCAGTACGTGTGACTACTCGTTCCTTTCGGTCACTCGGGTGGTTTCTAGCATTTGTGCGTGTCTCGGTGCTCTCGTTGACGTCTGGGAGGCGACGTCGTCGCCACGGCGACATCGATTGCGAAGCCTCGTCGAATCCGGGGGACCCCAGTCGCATTGCTTGCCCTTCGTCGCGAACGCTTCCATCCACCAGGTGGAACACGGGCTCCGTTTCGGTGTCGCCGTCGGGGAACGTGGCGGTTGCGCCTCTCAGATTGAGCGCTTTCCGCACCACCAGCGGGGAGATCAGGACGCAGCAGCAGACGGCGAAGATGGAGCCGCAGACCAGTCTGAAGCTGCGCTCCCCCGCCGCTGTAGCGTCGCGCTGCAGCTGTGTGGGTGAGCCGATGTCGACGCGCGTCAGGAAGGCTTCTTCGTCCTCGTTCAATATGGCTTCATGTCCGCTGGCGTTACGAAAATAGAACGGGCCAGCTGCTGCAGTTGGAGCTACTGCTGCTGCTGCTGCTTCTGGGGTCGGTGACGGTAGCTCCGTCGGACCATGGCTTGAGCCGCAGTCGATAGTCTTCAGGTCGACTGAATCAGAGTAGAGCGCTGAGGACGTAGGATCGAGAGTGCAGCTTGTCGACGAGTGCAGTTCAGGAGCCGAGGCACTGTAATACACTCGACATGCTCTGTCGGTCTTCATGCTTGTTCCCGATTCAGAATAATGACGCTTACCCACTACAGGGGATTGATGATGATGATTGGTCAAGAAGAAGACGGTCCTAATGTTTTTTTGTCTGTTGGGAATATATGCCATAGAAAATTCAAAATGGGATCACTGTATGGACGCGCATAGCTGCTTATGATGCTCATGATGTTTTAGGCTGCCTGACTGCTGTGTACTGTGGGGTACGTCAGTCGCTATCTCAGCTGATGTATTTGTGGAAATCTATATACCAGGGCTATATGAAACTACCAGCGATGTGGCTTATACAACCTTTGTATGCAGACCGATTATGCAGATGTCGGCTCACAGGCGTCTCTAAAACGCACCGATCTGTTAATGCAATGGCAAGTTATAGGATAGTAATATCTTTAATAAAATGCCGGCAACCGACGGTTTAACGCGTCGTGACGTTGGCCAAGCGTCGACCCGGGGTTATGCCCTACTCTTCACTACCCCAGTTCGGCCCCTTTGTGGTGGGTCGGGAGGCTTGTGCTTTTCGAGTGCACCCCGGGCCTGCTGGATGACCCATAGTTAAGTTTCCTTGTCTGTAGTCTGCACTGCACTTTGAAATTCAGGCGGGTATGCCCTGGAGGTATGCCCCGCTCGGGAACCTGGCGCAGTCCCGATGTGCCATTGGTCCGCCGGACCCACTGCGCAAACACCGCACACACCACTCAGATAGAGTTCTGGGCGAAGCACGTGTAGCACTGCCGGGGCGAGGAATGACCCGGTCTGCATCTGCCTTAGGATGACGGTCTCCTCCCGACTGACTGCCGGGTGGGGAGGCGGCATTGTCCGTCGAGCTGAGTGGTAACACTTGGTAACTTCGCCATAACTGGTCAGTCTGTCGTTGGTTTCGAACCACCACACGGAAGGGTCACTCTCGTGGGCGCGGAGTGTAAGCGCTCGCGCCGCCGAATGGGCCGTCTCGTTGTGGTTCGGTGAGGATGTACACTCGCCGGCGTGCGCCGGGAACCACTTGATACGGATGGTGCTGCCGCGATCTTGGAACTCGAGCTTGCCGATGATGGCGGCTGCCGGCGCGCGTACTCACCGCTTGGCAAAGTTGCGCACGGCGCTCATCGAGTCTCTGAGCACGGTGCGACACTCGGCCTCGGAGATCGCCAGAGCACTGGCAACCTCCTTGGCGTCTGTGGCGTCCGTGCAACGTACACTCGCTGCCGTTGTCTTGCTGCCGGTAGCCGCCGCAACGACCACTGCCAAGTTCTATTTCAGATCCTTGGATTTACCTTTTTTTAGCCTTTCGGTATGTGTCACTGGGCGGTGTGCCCGTTGTTAACCAATCTGTCAGGAAGGGTACGTCCCAGTGTGACAAAAGAGGTACAGAATCCCGAAATGTTGCTTGATAGGTGCGGCACTTTTCTGTGCGCACAGTTTCCATCACCATTCTTCCCTCAACAAGCATCACACATCGCTTTCGTCCTCTTGACCTCGCTGCGTATACGTCTCACGCGGTGCAACCACCTCAATTGGAGTTTGCATTTCGGCCTAGCTTGTGAATGAGGGAGCGCATAAACGCAAAAATTGCACGACAATAAAGTTTTTATCTTTGCGGTGTGTAAATGTATGGACATTCCGCGAGATTACTCGTTGGCTAAGATGAAAGTAAAAGTTTTACGCATCTTCGTTAGTTGTGAAACTTTTAATTAAGCGCTTTACTAAAGTTTATTCGCTTCACATAGATGCCACGTGTGCTATGAATCTGCCTATATTTCTGTTCCTTCTTCAGTGAGTTGAAAGCCGATGTTTCCGGTGTTCATGCTTCCGTTTTCGCCGCATGACAATGACATGTGCCTTCGGGAAGGATTGGCTATGGTTTTGGTCAAAAACGTAAATTATCATGCGCAGTAGCTTACGAATGTACGACATAAGAGAAAAAAAAAGAGCAAAATGAACAAAGAAACAATATCTAGAAGCAAAACCTCCCTGTGCAATAGTGCAAACGCAAGCATACTTCTTTCTAGCATGTTTCGCCGAATAAGAGAGTATCTGTAATGTAAAAAGCAATTCTCATTCGAGCACGAGGAATTTCTCAGCAGTTTCTTTTCTCGCCTGCAAGCGCCTACAGACGAGAAAAAATTGGTCAAGCATAAAGTGACTCAACACTATTCGCATAGAGTCTACGATTCAAGCTCATTCATACTCAGCGCGTAATCGAAAGAACAAATGTTTGTCAATCAATGAATCAATCAATCAATCAATCAATCAATCAATCAATCAATCAATCAATCAATCAATCAATCAATCAATCAATCAATCAATCAATCATGTTTATTTAATGACTCAGTAACAACCCTAGGGTCTGAGCGCGGGTGCACGGTAAAAAAGAAACAATAAACATACAAATAAATATGCAAGAAAAAATTGAAATAGAAAGCGAGAATTACGAAAAGGAAGTTTACAATACACAATATTTTGTGTACACAAAATTTCGAAATACACAAAATTTTCGGCATGTTTTCTAAGTCTTTTTTCGAAACTTTCAGAGACCATTGGGCAAGTTTTCACTGCTCAGATGTCACAACTTTTGCTGGTTTCCGTGCCACCAAGTGCTGTTTCTAAGATTACAGCTTCTCATGAGAATACAGACAAATACCTATCGGCAGAGACCCCGCCCCGCAGTCCTGACGCCACTGAACCTTCCGCATCTCATGTCGAACGCGAGTGTGGTAACAGTTGCGAGTCCCGTTCAGAAAACGTTGAGAACATGGATTTTGATACTCGAACGTGTAAACGTGCTTTTCCGTACTCCCCTAGAGCTACTATCCTTAATAAACTAAAGGCCAAAAAGTGTCACAATGACAATCTATCAAGGGATGATTTCCTAAAAGATAGCATTCTGCAGACGGCAGTTAATAGTGCCGGTATATATCAACATAGGGACCTTAAAAGTGCTGCAGTGGAACTGTCGTTTCATTTTTGCTGCAGCCACCAATTTGTTATATCTTTCTGAAGAACTTTCTCCAGATCTGATTATTTTGCAAAAAAACGTGGTTGCCTACAGAAAAGAGTTTTCATTTAAACAATTATCGTAGTTTTTGTCTGGATTGTCCTTCTCGTGGAGTGGGTTTAGTATTTCTCATCTCACCAAAAATTTGCCATAGAGCTAAGATTAGTCACCAGTCATTCTCTGCAGAAAGTTAGATTCTAGCGTTAGACGTAATACTACCTGGATATGCCACATTTTTTATAGCCAATGTTTATTTTTCTACAGGAGTTATGAATACAGGTTCTCTTGATGCCGCGATTGCAGCGTGAAGAAACGATATAAACATAGCTGGTGATTTCAATTCTCACCATGTATGATGGGGCTATCAGTCTGATTCTTGTGGCAAACGATTATTAGATTGGACTTCGTCAAATGACGTTAATTGTGCAAATTCCAGAACACCAACTTATGTATCTAGAAAATCGCGTTCGGTGCTAGACCTAATTTTTCCCAGTTCGGGTTGTGCCAGTTTGTCTTGGTCTGCTATCCCCTTGGCGACAAACAGCGACCATCTTCCAATAATTCTTGAAGTCGCGTCCCAAATTAACTCGGTCAATAAGCATGTCTGCACATATATGTTAATTATAGCAAATTTCAAGATTCATTGCGATCACTTTTAAAAGAACAGGGAGGACTAAGTGATGAAGTAAACGCACTTAATTTGTGTCGCGTGATAAGTGACAGTTATAAAAAATGCAGATTCAGTATACAGCCAACAAAAGGTAGTAGTTATTCACCCTGGGGGTATGCCGATAGTGAACGCGAATATAGAAGAAAAGCAGTGAGGAAATAGTTACTGTATAACCAATATCCACGTAATTAGAATGACGATAAACTTGTTGTGGCTACATTCAAGCGACAGTTGACAAAGCGCAATAAAATTATTACACTAAACATTACAGTTATCTATCACAGCCGAGTAATAAAAAGCACTATTTAGTTTTCTATAGGCCAAGACGATTGTTCAAGCACCTATAAATGCAGAATCTGTTTAACTTTCACTGAATAGGTTAGACACTGGAGGAGATCACAAAAGGCTTAGAGGGTCGATTACTATCACTTCTACCGTGTTATCTGCCGCAGCCTGAAGAAGCTATATATAATGAATCCATAGCAGTCCTATTTGAAGAACTAGTGAAAGTGGTACCAGGTCCTGGTGCTATAACAACAGCAATGATAAAAATAATGTTTGGATTGTGTTTGGATCGCACCGCTGGTACGATCTGTTGGGAACTCGGCGCTGACGCCCGTGGTTGTACCTGGGTCGCAAGCCCCAAGGGTAGCGTTGGCCTGGCGGCCTGGGGTACAACTGGAAGCATCCGAAGGTCCCGGCAAAGCATGAGTCGACTGGTAACAACAAAACAACTTGTTTATTTTAACATCGCAAAGAGTTGGCGGTCAGTTTGACCGAAGTAGAGAGACGGGAGAGCACTTTACTCAACAGAAGAAATCGGAGCCCTCCTTTTGGCGTCCGGGGGCAGCTGTTTTTATACTCTCGCAGTTGAGGGCAAGAAGGAACCCCTCAAAAGACGAGCACGTGAATGTACAATGGGCTACTGGTGACGCACACTGTCGTAGCGCTGCCGTAGCACCATGTCGAGCACGATCTCGTAGCACCCTGTCGTAGCGCTGCCGGTCGGGCACAATGACTGTAATGAGAGGATGATCCCTGCTTTCGCATCGCCTGGTTCGGGCACAATGACTGGAATGAGAGGGTGATCCTTTGCGGTCGCATCGCCGCAGTCGCGCCTGGAAACACCTGCCGATGAGCGTTGCGGCGACGACGATCGGGCCAAAATGTCTGCCGCCCCGCCGCAGTCGCGCCGGCAAAACCACGTGTCGCAGGCGAAACGCAACAGACCGCCCCGCCGGGGGAAGGAGATCCCGATGGACAGGGGACTGCATCCGCTGTCCGGAGGGATGTCGCTCGATGATGCTCATAACCGAAGTCGGGCGTCCCTCGACGTTTCTTGAGCGCAGCGCACAGAGAAGGCCTCGTTCTCTCGTTCAGGTTCGCACGGGACACTGCAAAGTGACTTCGGGAGAGTTCACATTTTTGTTCTCGTTCCCGGCAAGCGTTAGAACTACGCTGAAACTCAACCGCTCAGTCAGCAAGCACGGCACAACCCTCACTAAGCCCTGCCAGGCTCTTTCCCCTTTTTATACCACTGCCTAGTTCCTTACAGTAGTCTAGCATCACTCAGAACGCGTCCACAAATTGAAAAATTGCACTAGAAAGCATATCATCACTTTGAAACACTAAACAAAAGCAATATGTTAAAAAAAATCCTGCCTCAGGAAGAAAAACATCAGTAACAAACAATTTTGAGGCTGATTCCTACGTTAGGGGCTTCGACTTAAGCCATCGGCGTTACCGTTGAGACTCCCCTTTTTGTAACGCACCTCAAAGGAATATTGTTGTAAAGCGAGGCTCCAGCGCAGGAGGCGGCCATTTTTGGGAGAGATGGTCTGCAGCCATTGGAGAGGGCAGTGATCCGTCTCAATGATAAACCTCGAGCCGGCTAGATAGCATGACAATTTCTGAACGGCCCACACGAGACACGCACACTCTTTCTCGGTGGCGCTATACGCCTGCTCACGACTGGACAGCTTACGACTAGCATACAGGACGGGGTGTTCTACTTCTCCATTTTCCCGTTGGCACAGTACAACGCCCATGCCTCGCTCACTAGCATCGCACTGAACAACGAACCCTTTTGTTTAGTCTGGCGATCGTAGCACAGGCTGGTTTGTTAGGGCACTCTTTAGGGCGCTAAAAGCTCTTTCCTTTGTCTCGTCCCAGACGACTGTTTGAGGCTCTGTTTTTCTTAGAGCATCCGTCAGGGGAGCCGCGATATCAGAGTACCTAGGGATGTACCTCTGATAGTAGCCGGCGACACCCAAGAACGACCGAATATCGGTCTTGGTGCGCGGTTGCGGAAAGTCTCGCACAGCGGCCACTTTTATTTCAGAGGGGCGGCGACGACCCTGACCAATCACGTGACCGAGGTAGACAACCTCGGCCTGTGCTAACTGGCACTTAGGAGCCTTGACTGTCAAGCCCGCTTCGCGCAGGCGGGTTAGCACTGCCCGCAAGTGTGCCATATGCTCAGACCAGGATGCGGAGAATATCGCTACGTCGTCTAGATACGGTAAAGCGAATTCTTGCTGTCCCCGCAACACTTTATCCATGAGACTTGAAAAACAGTATGGCGCGTTCTTCAAACCAAAACTCAACACTTTAGGACGGAATGTTCCCATTGGTGAAATGAACGCCGCATACCTACTAGCCTCTTCTGTAAGTGGAACCTGCCAATAACCCCTGACAAGATCTAGGGTGGAAATAAACTGAGCGCTACTAACTTTCTCAAGGCGCTCCTCGATGTTAGGGATCGGATAAATTTGATCCTTAGTGATGGAATTAAGCCTGCGGTAGTCGACGCAAGGACGAGGTTCCTTGCCCGGTACCTCAACTAAAATCAAAGGGGAGGTATAATCACTCTCACCTGCCTCAATAACACCGAGCTGTAGCATTTTCTTTACCTCAGCCTCCATAATATCGCTCTGGCGGGGTGACACCCGATACGCCTTGGATCGTACTGGCTCTGTGGAGGTAAGTTCTATATCATGAGTAAGTACAGAAGTCCTACCAGGCCTCTCAGAGAACAGACCTTGAAACTCTTGTAATAGCTGGTGTAGTTCGGTTTTCTGCTCGGGCGACAGCGGTGCTTTACTGATAAGGTCACTAATGACTTGACCGGTGTCTTCCCTGTTCGTCACTGAGCCTAGTCCCGGAAGCTCGACCGGAAGCTCTTCAGGAACGTTTACCATCATGCACACCACTGCTTCCCTTTGTCTATAAGGTTTGAGCAGATTACAGTGGTAAACTTGCTGTGCTTTCCGCTTTCCTGGCAGACTTACCACGTAGTTAACGTCCGACAGTTTCTGAACAATTCGTGCTGGGCCCTCCCACTGCACGTCTAGTTTGTTGTTTAGCGATGTGCGCAATATCATGACCTCATCGCCAACCTCAAAACGACGGGCCCTGGCTGTCCGATCATAATAAACCTTGGCCCTCTGCTGGGCCTTTGTCATTGCTTCACCTGACAACTCCTGTGCCCTTCTTAAGCGTTCGAGGAGCTTAAGCACGTACTCCACCACGACTGGGTCGTCGCCCCTACCTTCCCACGATTCTCGAAGCATGCGAAGCGGAGATCGAAGCGAGCGACCGTACACCAGTTCAGCTGGCGAAAACCCCGTAGCTGCATGCGGCGCGGTTCTTAACGCAAACATCACCCCAGGCAGACACAGCTCCCAGTCAGTTTGATGTACAAAACACAACGCTCTCAACACGCGCTTCATGACGGAGTGGAGCTTCTCAACGGAATTCGACTGTGGGTGGTACACTGAGCTGTGTAACAGCTTTACCCCACACCTTTCGAGAAAAGTTGTCGTCAAAGCGCTAGTAAACACTGTGCCCTGATCTGATTGGATTTCCGCAGGGAAACCAACTCGCGCAAATATGGACAGTAGTGCATTAACTATCTCAACTGAGCTGAGTTCTTTAAGCGGCACTGCTTCAGGGAACTTTGTCGCTGGGCAGATCACAGTCAAAATGTGTCTGTACCCCGTGGCTATTACCGGCAGAGGTCCCACAGTATCAATAACGAGCCGTCTAAAAGGCTCCGTAATGATAGGTACCAATTTCAACGGCGCCCTCGATTTGTCCCCTGGTTTGCCCACCCGCTGACAAGTGTCACATGTCCTCACGAAATGGTCTGCGTCCCGAAAACACCCTGGCCAATAGTACTCTTGCAAGAGACGGTCCTTAGTTTTCTTAACTCCAAGGTGTCCGGACCACGAACCCCCGTGTGACAAGCGCAACAGATCCTGACGATAGCATTGAGGCACGATCAGCTGATCGAACTCCACACCTCTGCGGTCTAGATACTTCCGGTACAGGACTCCACCTCTTTCCACAAAACGCGCAGTTTTCCTGGCGATACCTTCTTTGACATTGCAGCGCACGTTTTCCAGGCTGCCATCCTTTTTTTGCTCGGCTATCAAAGCCGTCCGGCTGACTTTTAGCAACCTATCAAGTCCGTCTGACGTAGGCGCGATGAGCAAATCAGTAGATAGCTCTTCTAACTTTCCCGCGTCGGGCGTTTCCTCTCCAGTATCTGGCGCCTTTAACGTTACAGACTCAAGTTTATTCAGTTCGGGCGTGCTCGGAATATCAGCTTGCTGCGCCTCTGACCCTTTTTCGTTGTTTGATAACGTCGGCCCCGCAACTACCGCCTTTGCAGCGAGCTCCCGAACCTTCGATCTGGTTAAGGCCTGAACACTAGCTTCACCAAACAAAAGCCCCTTCTCGCGCAGGAGGTGATCGGACCTGTTTGAAAATAGGTACGGGTACTGGGGGGGCAGCATAGATGACACTGCCGCCTCCGTCTCAAGCGCTCCGAAAGGTCCTTCAATAAGCACTTTTGCTACCGGCAGACACACGCTATGAGCTTCCACGGCTTGCTTGATCCATGCGCACTCGCCCGTGAACATATGGGGTTCTACGTAAGACGGGTGA
Organism: Dermacentor variabilis; assembly: GCF_050947875.1. Taxonomy (NCBI): domain Eukaryota; kingdom Metazoa; phylum Arthropoda; class Arachnida; order Ixodida; family Ixodidae; genus Dermacentor; species Dermacentor variabilis. The sequence continues at coordinate 152,235,895 of NC_134569.1, read as the reverse complement.
ACTACATCCATCGTAGCTGCGGAATCGCGAAGCACTCGGCACTCTTTCCCGTTCACGAGGAGGTCTCGCATGTAAGGCTCGAGAAGCTTCATGTTCTCGTCAGTGCTGCCTATTGAAAAAAACACAACTTTTGGTGTTGTTTCCGGACACTGCGCCGAAAAGTGACCCGGCTTCTGGCACGTATAACAAACGCGCGCTTGCCTCATTTCGAACCGCTTTCTGCGTTCGGCTTCGGCTGCTGCCGTCTCCTTAGGTTCGGTCGCACTGCTTCCACTCGCATCCGCACTACGCGTGTTCCCCTTTGCTCTCATGGGTGTGAACTTCGGCCTCTCAAACTTCGAGCCAAATTCACCCTTTTGACCGTCCTTAGCTCCGCGAGCCCGACGCGTCACAAACTCCTCGGCTAGCTCAGCGGCTTTAGCCACCGTACAAACGTCTGGCCTATCCAAGACCCAGTATCGCACGTTCTCCGGTAACCGACTATAAAACTGTTCTAGCCCGAAACACTGCAGAACTTTATCGTGGTCACCGAACGCTTTCTCTTCTTTGAGCCACTCCTGTATGTTCGACATAAGCCTATACGCAAACTCTGTATATGACTCACTTCTGCCTTTCTCATTTTCCCGAAACTTCCGACGGAACGCCTCCGCAGACAGCCGGTACTTTTTTAGCAGACTCGATTTTACTTTGTCGAAATCCTCTGCTTCCTCTCTATCCAAGCGAGCGACTACGTCGGCCGCCTCGCCGGGTAACAAAGTGAGCAAGCGCTGTGGCCACGTTTCCCGAGAGAACCCCTGCTTCTCGCACGTTCGCTCAAAGTTAACCAGGAACAAACCAATGTCCTCTCCAAGCTTAAACGGCCGCATTAGGTCAGTCATTTTGAACAATACGCGTTCTCCTGCACCGTGTGCCTGACTTCCATTACGAGCGCGTTCCATCTCTACCTCAAGACGCTTCATTTCCAAAGCGTGTTGACGGTCACGCTCTTGTTGCTCTCGCTCTTTCTGTTCTTTACGTTCACGCTCTTCTTTTTCTTTTGCAGTCTCCCTCTCTTCAATGGTCTCAAGGCATTCCGACAGCTCGTCATCCTCAGCCTCTAACTCAAGAATAGCCTTTAGCAGTTCTGGTTTTCTGAGTTTGTCTGAGACATCCAGACCCAACTCTCTTGCAAGCTCCAACAATTTCGGTTTGCGCAACGACTTCAAATCCATGGCTGCTCTGAATGCTGCTTTCTCTACTGCTTACTATTGTCTTGCCGCAAACTAACCCGGCAGCAACGACAACCACAATTACCAGCTCTGTTTCTAACACTAACAAAAGCCTGGCAAAGCTCAGAAGAAGAAAGTCCCGCACTCACCAAACCTCGCAGGCAGGAATTCCGCGCAGTCGTTCCGCTGCAGGCAACCAGTCGTCACACAGGGCTCGTTGCACTGCTCCCGGATCGTCGTTGAGCTGCTCAGCATACAGTCAACTGCATCTCTTCGCTGCTGGCCTCCGTTGTCGCGATCCCACCGCTGGCAGACAGTTGTTTGGATCGCACCGCTGGTACGATCTGTTGGGAACTCGGCGCTGACGCCCGTGGTTGTACCTGGGTCGCAAGCCCCAAGGGTAGCGTTGGCCTGGCGGCCTGGGGTACAACTGGAAGCATCCGAAGGTCCCGGCAAAGCATGAGTCGACTGGTAACAACAAAACAACTTGTTTATTTTAACATCGCAAAGAGTTGGCGGTCAGTTTGACCGAAGTAGAGAGACGGGAGAGCACTTTACTCAACAGAAGAAATCGGAGCCCTCCTTTTGGCGTCCGGGGGCAGCTGTTTTTATACTCTCGCAGTTGAGGGCAAGAAGGAACCCCTCAAAAGACGAGCACGTGAATGTACAATGGGCTACTGGTGACGCACACTGTCGTAGCGCTGCCGTAGCACCATGTCGAGCACGATCTCGTAGCACCCTGTCGTAGCGCTGCCGGTCGGGCACAATGACTGTAATGAGAGGATGATCCCTGCTTTCGCATCGCCTGGTTCGGGCACAATGACTGGAATGAGAGGGTGATCCTTTGCGGTCGCATCGCCGCAGTCGCGCCTGGAAACACCTGCCGATGAGCGTTGCGGCGACGACGATCGGGCCAAAATGTCTGCCGCCCCGCCGCAGTCGCGCCGGCAAAACCACGTGTCGCAGGCGAAACGCAACAATTGTCTTCGCAGGACTTGCTTAACCTTATAATTTTTTCTATACAAATAATGCATGGATTAATCCAGATAGGGCACTTTTCAAAGTAATTATGCTACTTAAGAAGCAAGGCGATGGATACGCAATAGATAACATTAGGTATATTTTCCTGACTTCAAATCTAGTAAAGTTAATAAAGGGAGTTTTGTTGGTCATATTGAAAATTGGAAAGGCGAGAACCAAATATTGAGCAATTGTCAAATAGGATTCAGGCCTGGGTGCTCAATTTGGTGGGCTCATATTGACTTGGAGAATCGAATTCAACTCGCTCGCCAAAAAAAAAAAAAACAGTACGCCGGTTAGTGAGTTTAGATATTACGAAGCCGTACGACAGCGTCGAGCACGCCATCTTGATCACCAAACTTGAAAGTGTGCATATCTCACAGTATATAACTGTATGGATTCATACTTTCCTGAGCGGACGCACACTTTCTTGTTATCATGATGATGTTTCCTCTGAAAATTACACACAGACAAGGGGTGTTCCTCAAAGCTCAGTTCTCTCCCACGTGTTATTTATTATTTTAATAAGTAATATTCCGTCACACATGATGTTTGCAGGTATATCTATATGCATACGCTGACGATATCGCACCTTTTCTTTGCCAAATGATAGATATTTCCTGTATAGTACTTTGCAGTCGCATTTGAACTATATTGAAGCGTGGCTTACTGGAATACAAATTAAATGTATCTTAATGTCAATGAAAGGGCAATCGTTGTTTTCCCCTTAACTTTTCCTGTCCGAATAACACTGACGTAGGTCAGGAGATAATTCCAAAGCTAGAATCATCAAAATGCCTAGCAAGTTATATAGAAATCTTTCATTTGTGGACGCGCACGGTGTATATCGAATCTAAAGGTGCACGTGCTGTTGGCTTATTACGAAGAGTCGGCAGCAGTGGTTTTGGAATACGCGGGGAGACTCTGCTGATGATTCATTGTATCTATTTCCACCTCATTTTAAAGTATGGTTGTGCATTATTCTCTGGGGGTCCTGCTTTTATATTAAGCCCTCTTGCTCTTTTGGAACTCGAATCACTACGTTTATGACTAGGCCTTCCAAAATTTGCGGCGAATAATATTCTTCATCACAAAACTCACTTGTCTTCTTACTTACTTCTTACTTAACATTACTGAACATCTATGCTTCTCCCAAGAAACGTTCCCTCGTTCGAGAACAGGCGACATTCTTTGAGAATAAATGGTCTCGACTACATTTTTTGTGCAGAACTATCGGAACCATTATAAGTGATAATCCGTGATGTGGTTTTACCACATGTACCTATCCTACAGCAAGCGTTGAATTTAATATGTTTCCTAAATGTGCAAAACTCCTGCTTATTAGATACCTAAACGGTTTGTTTTATGACCCCTTTGAGAACCTCCAAAAATACAGTAAAACCACAGATGCTGCTTCTGCCAGTGAACAGAAGGCAGAAGTAAACAACTTTTTCATCATCACTAAATTTCTTTTTCTCTTCAGCTGCCCAACTTTACGCCGACATTCCAGGCAGTGTTATCGGCTAACATTGTAGCACTACAAAAACTTCCCATGTCTTGTTCTTCAGCCATAATCATGACCGACTCCTCGTCCGTATTGTCTGCTCTGTCAGTGCTAAATTCATGTACCGTTCTCAGATAAATTTTTTCATCTACCCCCCAAAATTTACACCTGGTCCGTTTCATATGGGTGCCAGGGCACATGGAGCTAAATTTAAAAGAGCCAGCAGACTCACTATATAGTGGCGTCTCTTAAAGGCTCGGTACTGAGGATTCTACGACCTTCGGCGTATATCCCTGCTGCAAGATTTGAAAGATGCTCTGGTAACGAGAAATATGCCAAATAATCTGCATTAAATAACCCTGATTTTCAGCATCTTAGATTTACTTGGCACAGCGGATGGGGTTTCACCAGAAAATTTGAAGATTCGCTTATGAGAACGCGTTGCCGAATACCAATACTTAAATTTTATTCCCACAGGTCTGATTTGGCTCCTTATCCTCAATGTTATTGTTTTACAGAATGTGATAAGTTAAACGCGCAAAGAAAGCGACATCCGGAAAGTCCCCTACACCAACTTGGACTGGGCATTACGCTTCCTGTTATACTACCTCTTGGGGCATCATCACTAGGGTACCGCAAGAGGAACGTATGAGATCTTATATTTATTTCTGCAAGCGGAACACAGGGACTACCATGTTAATTTTATCAGTACTTTTCCTTACCATGAATAACAAAAATATGAATTCTATAAATGTAGCCCTAATATTGAGATTAACGATTATTGTTCATTTATTAGCTTCCACTTATAAAATTTCTTTGAAGGTTTGTTCCCTTTGCTGCCTACTACTGCCCGATTCATGGCTGATCTCCTGTAGTGGGTTGAGCCATATATACCATTAAGCACCAAACCAAACCAAGCCATTTTCTCGCAAGCACAGAGCCAGCCCCAACCGAATCTAAGCCCCAGGCCTTCCTCTCCTCATTCTGCCGTCACTATACTATGGCGCGCCTTTCCAGCCAACTCGGAAAGCCCTGCGTCCATGGATGACAAGACACCCCCGCGATGAAGAAAATCCATTGGACACGGAGCGGTACTGGTGGCTTGTTCGCTCCCCGACGGAATTCAGTCGCCGGTTGCTGCCGTCGGCCGAGCGTGGGGCGCTTCCGCCTCCTTTCCGATCGAGCGCCCAGTGGTCATCGGTGACTGTGGACAACGATGCGTTGTCGGGAGCTACGAGTTCGCACCGCGGCTCCTCATCATACGACTCGTACGTCCAGCTGCAGCTGCCTTGATTGTCCACTCTCGCATTAGCTTTATGCTTATTTTGGCCAATATTAGGTTGCACAAACTGCGTGAAAAAAAGTCAGCAAAGGAAGTTCCCAAGTAAAAACGACTCGCGCGGAGAATTTTCATGTAGAATTACTGTATGTTGGTCAAATCGGAATGAATTATCTGTAACTAATGTGCAAAGGGGAAATTTCTGTGTTTCGCAGGCTTCCCTTCAGGCTTGGAAAAAAACATTTATGTAGGACATATTGAGCAACAAAAAGCTGAATCGAGAATATTTGAGGATGGTCTACAATTTTCTGATTGGCACTTCTGCTCTGAATAGAATATTTACTGTTTGATTAGTTAATGATATCTGATTATGTAATTAGGCGAAACAGGAAAGAAGTATATTCGCTCCAAGAGACGGCAGACAACGTTACCTTGGTTGTGTCCAGCTGTGTGGCAATTACATATTTTCAAATTTTGGCGCAAGTTAGGTGGGCCACATGGTGTAGTCCCGCTAAAGAAGTACCACTCTCGTGGGCCTTTTATCTTTACGCACCCCTTGGGTTTCATTAAAATTTATTCACTCCCGAGGGGTAGAGCGCACACTAAATTATCATGCGTTACGCGTATTCTTTAGCAGAGCACGTGGTTTACGACGCGTTGGCAGGGTAACAACCAAGCGTCGACAAAAGCAAAAGGCCCACCCTCGTGAATTGCCTCTACGTGAGTCCCGGAGAGCGCTTAAATTTAGTGGGTAAGGTAATGTGTCTGCTGCAGCCATTACCATCCATGCTCTGCAGAACTACACGGATGAATGTGGTGCGTTTCCGGTGTTCGTCGAAGGCGCTATTTCTTGTCTTTTACGCAAAGCCAAAAAAGCGCATGTATACACTTTTGTGTAGCGATATGAGGTTCATACTGCTTCGCCAGCATTTCCGACCTCTACCGCATACACCGTTGCAGCTAGTTACGCAGAGGAAGGTCGCGTTAGCTATTTGGAGATCACAGATTGGAAGCCACCTACGAGAATACATTATACTAATCATTTAGGTCTTAGCATATGGATTTCTGCATATGTGACCACTAGTTTATATTTTGTTTCGGAGCCATAATTTAATTACTAGTCGCAGCTTACGTACAAACGCGAATGTTACTGCAACTGTACTCGGAATGCCGAAGGTAACGTAGCGAGTTTTAACTGATAAGCTTGCTAAAAGGGGTCCTGAAACGTTTTTTATCGAAGTCGGGAAATGCATTTGATGGTAAAACAAACTATTTCAAAAGTACTTCGCAGCAAAAAAAAAGTACTTTGATGCGTTCAGCAGAAACGGAGTACTTAGCAATCGAACATCGCCCGAGAGGTGATTCAATACACCTTTAAGTAACGCATCAAGTAAATGAAACAAACAAGTTTTTACTGTACATGTATCTAGCCCAGTAACAACTTCTCCTTCATCTCTCCTAATAGAAGGTCACTAATAATTAAAACGTGCCTTGTCGTTATCCTTGATCTACCTTCTCATGGCCTTTATCTTAAAAAATATAATAAAGTGTGTTGGACGCTACGACCAAGCCGGAGGCGTTTCGACGCCCTAACTGGTATGACTCGACAGAGTGATGTAGAGAATTACAGCAATGCGTAGATGCATCGACGATAAATGGAGAGAGACTGAAAGCGGAAAGGCAGGAAGGTTAACCAGAGGGGAACATCAGGTACGATACCTTCACCGACGAGAAACTTCCTTTAACTGTAGAAACCGTTGCTCTAACTGTGCAGGGTGCGACGAAGCAACAGTGTGGAGAGCACAGCCAGCAGCAGTATCGAGCCGGCAGACAAAAATTCTAAGAAGTTCCTGATGCGCGTCGGATCACCGATGGAAGGTCTCCAGAAGGCTTCCACGTACATACGAGCGCCGGCCGTTGCCTGCATCGTCTTCGTCGGGGCTTTTGCCACTGCGCTGCTTGTGAAAAGTGCTTTCGGAACTGTTTCGGAAGAAGAAGGTGCCGATCTGGCTTCCGATCCGCCTCTGCGCCTGCAGCTGCCTTCTAAGCCGCTTCAGCCGGACGACTCCGGCCCCGGTGTGAGATTTGCTCATCGCTTGTACAACGCCACTGTCAAGCGACGTAGATTTGTGCCAACGAGGGCGGCGTCTGTGACGGCGACCATATTTGGTATGGACGAGCCGAGTGAAACCAATGGTGAGAAATCATGGTTGCGCGACACCATACTGTGGGCCAAGGCAAGCAGCAGGGCGTCCGGAACGAGGTACAGAGGCAGTGCATTCAGTGAAAATGGCCGCACAAGTGTCCCTACTACACGATCAGAGTTGTCGGGCAGGACCTTCGTCGTCACCACCATTTCTCATCCGGGTACCGCAGCTACCGCTTCAGAGTCAACTAGCGGCAGCACAGCGACTCTGCCGACGGGCAGGATCTTCGCTTCCAGCACCGGTTCGCATCCGGATAGCACCAATGTCGGTTCAGAGTCAACAACCGGCGAGTCATTCACTGAGTCGATGGGTAGAACTTCCAGCACTGATTCCTATCCGGGTAACACCACCGATACAAAGTCAACGGCCGGCGTGTCACCCACTGTGTCGGTGGATATGCCAGTCTCCAGTACCGGTTCCTATCGTGGTAGGATTATTATCGACTCGGATTCAACGAGCAGCAGCGCAGCGACCTGGTCTGCAGGTAGAATCTTCATCTCCAGTACCATTTCCTATCCAGGAAGCAGGGCTATCGGTCCAGACTCAATAAGCGGCCAGACAGTGACAGCGCAAAATACACAATCGATAAAAAAATTTACAGTAGAATATTCTACGGAAAAGACTGCCACTGGTAGCCAGCTAGCGCATTCGACAAGCACCTCCTTCGCCGTGGAATCTACGGGCCAGAGCAGTACCGGAAGTGAAGCGGCCGACTCAAGCACAGCTTCGAGCGGAGCAGCATCCTCAACCGCTCCACAAGCCGCGTTTGTTGCGGACAGGCGCGCGAATGGAAGCAGCCTTGCGGAGTTGACACCAGATACCAGAGGGAACTACAGCGCTTTTGAAACTGCGGCTGCGTCGATGGCTGTACGGGAGGTGGACGCACAGTTCGGTGTGTCGACAGAAAGCAAGCGCAGCTCGTTGGTGGAAGATGTTGCAAAAGATGGAACGGCAACACTATTGAGGATCGGCAATATGACCACAACGATGGCGCCATCTGACCGTACACAGTCGGCGAATGTCAGCGGAATATATTAAAGCTTTCTCGATTGAAGTTACCATGCTGCAATCTTTCGGTGAAGCTGCTACTTTACCTGACGAATGGTACCGTCACACGCGAAAGGTTTCCGCATGCGAAGGCAGAAGCTGTGTCAGCTGTCTCTGTAGCTCTGTAGTCTGACTATGAGTTAGTCATGTGCATGGAATGAAATCACGATAAAAAAAACGCTTTTACGGTTTGAAATCTGCGGTCCAGAGGGGCGACAAAGATGGGCTTAATACTGGCAGCATGTTTCGTCTGCGACTTTAATGGGACCCTACAGTCGTACTTCACAGGGGTTGTCGCCTAGACCCAGATCGCACACAATCTATTTTTTATTGATTGTGTAGTTCCGTAGCGCGCACTATAAGTGGGAACACCTGAAAAAATTTGAGCAGAAATTGTCTAGATCAACATTCAATCAATTATATTCGCATTAGGCATCATTTTGTGTGATTTTCTCCCGTAAAGTGGCAGTTTGGAGTTCATTTGGTTCGAATACAAATAAGCTGTTTTCTCCAAGTGCGTAGGAACGCTTGGAGAGGTGCACACAGTCTGTCATATCTGTTTTGTGTACGTGCACACACAAAGCAGGTATGTGAGGATGCAAGACGCACACTTTATCAGGCTACGACAAAGGTTATATACTTGAGAGTTCAGCATATCCAGCCTTAGCTGCACACAATCTGGCATTGGTTCGAAACGCTTTCCTCGAATCAATCAATCAATCAATCAATCAATCAATCAATCAATCAATCAATCAATCAATCAATCAATCAATCAATCAATCAATCAATCAATCAATTATTTTTGACGAAATCAAATACAAGATGGGTATAAGTACACATTCGGAGGTCCCGAAGTAACAACTGTCGGGAGGACCTCCTAACAAAACATGAAAAGGGGATAGTAGGATCGTGGCAAACAGTGAGTCATGTCATATATTATACAATTTCTACATCGGAAATAAACGATAAGAGAGAAAAAAAATCTGTTAACAATATCACAAGTATATTCACAGAGTTAAAAAGAAGAAAAAAATTGAAGAAATCTTAAAAATAGCATGCAACAATTCAAACGAGGATAAATGGCACATAAAGCTAACAACGAGGAGAAGTATCAATTAAGGCAAAATTTAGTAACTCGGTAATTGAAAAGTACATTGCGTAATGGTAAAGTGAACAAGGTCTAATTAATTCTAGGTTTGTTAAATTATGCTACGCGTCAGATAAAGTGTTCATGAAATGCTCCTTCGTTCTACGCTTGAATGATAATAATGTAGATGTCGTCATGTCAGATGGTATAGAATTCCAAACAGAAATGCTTGAAAAGGCGACGGTAAATTTCCCATAGTTAGTTCTTGCTTTTTGAAGGAGATGATTGAGTTGTGCTGAAAATCTTGTGTTGTTATAATTGATGAGGCTAGAGCGACTAAAACCTGGAATATTAAACTCAGTATTTATAAGACGAAACATAAGTAGCGACAGCTTATGATTGAATAACATGCGTAAAGGTTTACGCATGTTAATAACATTTAGGGAACGGAATATTGGAGCAGAGGGAGACGGTATGCGATTGGAATGCAATTAATCGTAATGCCTGCTTTTGCAAAACTTCTAACTGATGAAGATGTGTGGTATATGTATTACCCAAGATGACAGGCAGTATGAGAGATGACTGTGAGAATGGTTTGCTGAAAAAAAGAGCGAGTTTTTATTATGATGTGAATACAAAATGAGATTTTTTGAATAAGTGCTTGAATATGGCACTGGAACTTTAGGTTCTCATCTAGTACTACACCAAGAAATTTAGTAGACGTGGATCTTGCAAATACATTATTATTTAGAGACGGTACAATAGAGTCAATGTGCAAAGTTTTTGAAGAATGGAATACCATAAATGTTGTCTTAGATGGGTTAATGGTTAGCTTGTTTTTTACACACCATGAATGAACATTCGTTAGGTCAGCGTTAAGTTTATCCTGCAATGCAAATAAATTTTTATCAGATGCGAAAATAGTGGTGTCATCAGCGTAAAGAAGGCAGTGCGCATGTGTTAATATTTCTGGCAATCATTAATGAATATGAGAAATAAAAGTGGCCCAAGTATTGATCCCTGAGGGACACCTGTATTTACAGTTTTTGATGAGGACAAGACACCATTAAATTCGACTATATATTGTCGGTCAATTAGGTAGTTGCGAAGTATTTTTAAAGGCGGCCCAGAAATGCCATATGATTCAAGTTTACTTAAAAGAATACGATGGTTAATTGTATCAAACGCCTTGGTGAAATCAATAAAGAGAGCACCAACTAAGAGGCCTTGATCGATGGCTAATTTAACCCTCTCAGTAAAAGTAATAGGCGCTAATTCAATTGAAAAATTGTCACGAAAACCAAATTGATCAGGAGTTAAAAGATTAAATTTGGATAAGTATTTAGTTAAGCGATTATGTATAAGTTTTTCGATGTCCTTACTAAAGAAAGACAAAATGCAGCTAGGACGTTAATTACTCGTGCACTTATGGTCACCTTTTTTAAATACTGGGATTATTTTACCTGTCTTGAGGTGATTAGGAAAGATGCCATCTATAAATAGTCTATTTGCTATATGTGCTAGCGCAGGTGAGATTTCGTTAGACACAAGCTTAATGCTAGAGGGGCGTATCAAGTCGAGACCCGGACCTGTTGTTTTAAGAGAATCGATAATGTTACATACTTCCAGCGATGTTGTGGGGAACAGGTAAAATGAATGAGAACAGCGCGGAAAACTAAGCAACGTTGAATCAGGCTGACTATCGTCTGCAATACTAAAATGGTCACTGAATACATTAGCTATGTCTTGAGGGTCAGTAATATTAGCAGAATCGTGGTTCATACACGATATGCGATTTTTAGTTGTACTGATGTTTAAGAATTCTTTAATAACCTGCCAGTTTCGTCTGGTATCACTTCCATTTTTTTCTAATTTTATTTTCGTAGTAATTACGCTTGACATTTTTTAAAGTGGCTGTTAGAACATTTGAATATGTGTGGAAGCGCAATCGCAACGCATTATTGAATGGCTGGACTTTAAGTTTCTTACGAAGATTATCTCTTTTTTTAATGGACCGCAATAAAGAATCACTAATCCAAGGCGTTCTTGGCGAGCTAAACCACCGCGTCACCGTAGTGTTACTTGTACATAAGTTAGAGCATTCAGATATTTTTGCAACAAAAGATTCAAAAGCCCTTTCGCCACATTGCTCTTCAAGTACGTCAGCCCAGTCAATTGCACGAATCATACCAGTGAATTTATTAGAATCAAAGAAAGTCCTGATATATTTTGCTGCTTGAGAAGGCGTTACGGAACCTATGCAAAAAAATATAGGGTAATGGTCTGTTACGGCATATTCCACTATTCCAGCTGTGCTAATATCAGTAGGTATTGTTGCGTTTCGCCTGCGACACGTGGTTTTGCCGGCGCGACTGCGGCGGGGCGGCAGACATTTTGGCCCGATCATCGTCGCCGCAACGCTCATCGGCAGGTGTTTCCAGGCGCGACTGCGGCGATGCGACCGCAAAGGATCACCCTCTCATTCCAGTCATTGTGCCCGAACCAGGCGAAGCGAAAGCAGGGATCATCCTCTCATTACAGTCATTGTGCCCGACCGGCAGCGCTACGACAGGGTGCTACGAGATCGTGCTCGACATGGTGCTACGGCAGCGCTACGACAGGGTGCTACGAGATCGTGCTCGACATGGTGCTACGGCAGCGCTACGACAGTGTGCGTCACCATTAGCCCATTGTACATTCACGTGCTCGTCTTTTGAGGGGTTCCTTCTTGCCCTCAACTGCGAGAGTATAAAAACAGCTGCCCCCGGACGCCAAAGGGAGGGCTCCGATTTCTTCTGTTGAGTGAAGTGCTCTCCCGTCTCTCTACTTCGGTCAAACCTGACCGCCAACTCTTTGCGATGTTAAAATAAACAAGTTGTTTCGTTGTTACCAGTCGACTCATGCTTTGCCGGGACCTTCGGATGCTTCCAGTTGTACCCCAGGCCGCCAGGCCAACGCTACCCTTGGGGCTTGCGACCCAGGTACAACCACGGGCGTCAGCGCCGAGTTCCCAACAGATCGTACCAGCGGTGCGATCCCAAACATCTGGTTGGCAGCGGTGAGATCGCCTCCGACTTCAAACAACTGTCTGCCAGCGGTGAGATCGCGACAACGGAGGCCAGCAGCGAAGAGATGCAGTTGACTGTATGCTGAGCAGCTCAACGACGATCCGGGAGCAGTGCAACGAGCCCTGTGTGACGACTGGTTGCCTGCAGCGGAACGACTGCGCGGAATTCCTGCCTGCGAGGTTTGGTGAGTGCGGGACTTTCTTCTTCTGAGCTTTGCCAGGCTTTTGTTAGTGTCAGAAACAGAGCTGGTAATTGTGGTTGTCGTTGCTGCCGGGTTAGTTTGCGGCAAGACAATAGTAAGCAGTAGAGAAAGCAGCATTCAGAGCAGCCATGGATTTGAAGTCGTTGCGCAAACCGAAATTGTTGGAGCTTGCAAGAGAGTTGGGTCTGGATGTCTCAGACAAACTAAGAAAACCTGAACTGCTAAAGGCTATTCTTGAGTTAGAGGCTGAGGATGACGAGCTGTCGGAATGCCTTGAGACCATGGAGGAGAGGGAGACTGCAAAAAGACAGGAGCGCGAACTTAAAGAGCAAAAAGAAAAAGAAGAGCGCGAACTTAAAGAACAGAAAGAAAAAGAAGAGCGTGAACGTAAAGAACAGAAAGAGCGAGAGCAACAAGAGCGTGACCGTCAACACGCTTTGGAAATGAAGCGTCTTGAGGTAGAGATGGAACGCGCTCGTAATGGAAGTCAGGCACACGGTGCAGGAGAACGCGTATTGTTCAAAATGACTGACCTGATGCGGCCGTTTAAGCTTGGAGAGGACATTGGTTTGTTCCTGGTTAACTTTGAGCGAACGTGCGAGAAGCAGGGGTTCTCTCGGGAAACGTGGCCACAGCGCTTGCTCACTTTGTTACCCGGCGAGGCGGCCGACGTAGTCGCTCGCTTGGATAGAGAGGAAGCAGAGGATTTCGACAAAGTAAAATCGAGTCTGCTAAAAAAGTACCGGCTGTCTGCGGAGGCGTTCCGTCGGAAGTTTCGGGAAAATGAGAAAGGCAGAAGTGAGTCATATACAGAGTTTGCGTATAGGCTTATGTCGAACATGCAGGAGTGGCTCAAAGAAGAGAAAGCGTTTGGTGACCACGATAAAGTTCTGCAGTGTTTCGGGCTAGAACAGTTTTATAGTCGGTTACCGGAGAACGTGCGATACTGGGTCTTGGATAGGCCAGACGTTTGTACGGTGGCTAAAGCCGCTGAGCTAGCCGAGGAGTTTGTGACGCGTCGGGCTCGCGGAGCTAAGGACGGTCAAAAGGGTGAATTTGGCTCGAAGTTTGAGAGGCCGAAGTTCACACCCATGAGAGCAAAGGGGAACACGCGTAGTGCGGATGCGAGTGGAAGCAGTGCGACCGAACCTAAGGAGACGGCAGCAGCCGAAGCCGAACGCAGAAAGCGGTTCGAGATGAGGCAAGCGCGCGTTTGTTATACGTGCCAGAAGCCGGGTCACTTTTCGGCGCAGTGTCCGGAAACAACACCAAAAGTTGTGTTTTTTCCATAGGCAGCACTGACGAGAACATGAAGCTTCTCGAGCCTTACATGCGAGACCTCCTCGTGAACGGGAAAGAGTGCCGAGTGCTTCGCGATTCCGCAGCTACGATGGATGTAGTTCACCCGTCTTACGTAGAACCCCATATGTTCACGGGCGAGTGCGCATGGATCAAGCAAGCCGTGGAAGCTCATAGCGTGTGTCTGCCGGCAGCAAAAGTGCTTATCGAAGGACCTTTCGGAGCGCTTGAGACGGAGGCCGCAGTGTCATCTATGCTGCCAACCCAGTACCCGTACCTATTTTCAAACAGGTCCGATCACCTCCTGCGCGAGAAGGGGCTTTTGTTTGGTGAGGCTAGCGTTCAGGCCTTAACCAGGTCGAAGGTTCGGGAGCTCGCTGCAAAGGCGGTAGTTGCGGGGCCGACGTTATCAAACAATGAGAAAGGGTCAGAGGCGCAGCAAGCTGATATTCAGAGCACGCCCGAACGGAATAAACTTGAGTCTGTAACGTTGAAGGCGCCAGATACTGGAGAGGAAATGCCCGACACGGGAAAGTTAGAAGAGCTATCTACAGATTTGCTCATCGCGCCTACGTCAGACGGACTTGATAGGTTGCTAAAAGTCAGCCGGTCGGCTTTGATAGCCGAGCAAAAGAAGGATGGTAGCCTAGAAAACATACGCTGCAATGTCAAGGAAGGTATCGCCAGGAAAAATGCGCGTTTTGTGGAAAGAGGTGGAGTCCTGTACCGGAAGTATCTAGACCGCAGAGGAGTAGAGTTCGATCAGCTGATCGTGCCTCAATGCTATCGTCAGGATCTGTTGCGCTTGTCACACGGGGGTTCGTGGTCCGGACACCTAGGAGTTAAGAAAACTAAGGACCGTCTCTTGCAAGAGTACTATTGGCCAGGGTGTTTTCGGGACGCAGACCATTTCGTGAGGACATGTGACACTTGTCAGCGGGTGGGCAAACCAGGGGACAAATCGAGGGCGCCGTTGAAATTGGTACCTATCATTACGGAGCCTTTTAGACGGCTCGTTATTGATACTGTGGGACCTCTGCCGGTAACAGCCACGGGGTACAGACACATTTTGACTGTGATCTGCCCAGCGACAAAGTTCCCTGAAGCAGTGCCGCTTAAAGAACTCAGCTCAGTTGAGATAGTTAATGCACTACTGTCCATATTTGCGCGAGTTGGTTTCCCTGCGGAAATCCAATCAGATCAGGGCACAGTGTTTACTAGCGCTTTGACGACAACTTTTCTCGAAAGGTGTGGGGTAAAGCTGTTACACAGCTCAGTGTACCACCCACAGTCGAATTCCGTTGAGAAGCTCCACTCCGTCATGAAGCGCGTGTTGAGAGCGTTGTGTTTTGAACATCGAACTGACTGGGAGCTGTGTCTGCCTGGGGTGATGTTTGCTTTAAGGACCGCGCCGCATGCGGCTACGGGGTTTTCGCCAGCTGAACTGGTGTACGGTCGCTCGCTTCGATCTCCGCTTCTCATGCTTCGAGAATCGTGGGAAGGTAGGGGCGACGACCCAGTCGTGGTGGAGTACGTGCTTAAGCTCCTCGAACGCTTAAGAAGGGCACAGGAGTTGTCAGGTGAAGCAATGACAAAGGCCCAGCAGAGGGCCAAGGTTTATTATGATCGGACAGCCAGGGCCCGTCGTTTTGAGGTTGGCGATGAGGTCATGATATTGCGCACATCGCTAAACAACAAACTAGACGTGCAGTGGGAGGGCCCAGCACGAATTGTTCAGAAACTGTCGGACGTTAACTACGTGGTAAGTCTGCCAGGAAAGCGGAAAGCACAGCAAGTTTACCACTGTAATCTGCTCAAACCTTATAGACAAAGGGAAGCAGTGGTGTGCATGATGGTAAACGTTCCTGAAGAGCTTCCGGTCGAGCTTCCGGGACTAGGCTCAGTGACGAACAGGGAAGACACCGGTCAAGTCATTAGTGACCTTATCAGTAAAGCACCGCTGTCGCCCGAGCAGAAAACCGAACTACACCAGCTATTACAAGAGTTTCAAGGTCTGTTCTCTGAGAGGCCTGGTAGGACTTCTGTACTTACTCATGATATAGAACTTACCTCCACAGAGCCAGTACGATCCAAGGCGTATCGGGTGTCACCCCGCCAGAGCGATATTATGGAGGCTGAGGTAAAGAAAATGCTACAGCTCGGTGTTATTGAGGCAGGTGAGAGTGATTATACCTCCCCTTTGATTTTAGTTGAGGTACCGGGCAAGGAACCTCGTCCTTGCGTCGACTACCGCAGGCTTAATTCCATCACTAAGGATCAAATTTATCCGATCCCTAACATCGAGGAGCGCCTTGAGAAAGTTAGTAGCGCTCAGTTTATTTCCACCCTAGATCTTGTCAGGGGTTATTGGCAGGTTCCACTTACAGAAGAGGCTAGTAGGTATGCGGCGTTCATTTCACCAATGGGAACATTCCGTCCTAAAGTGTTGAGTTTTGGTTTGAAGAACGCGCCATACTGTTTTTCAAGTCTCATGGATAAAGTGTTGCGGGGACAGCAAGAATTCGCTTTACCGTATCCAGACGACGTAGCGATATTCTCCGCATCCTGGTCTGAGCATATGGCACACTTGCGGGCAGTGCTAACCCGCCTGCGCGAAGCGGGCTTGACAGTCAAGGCTCCTAAGTGCCAGTTAGCACAGGCCGAGGTTGTCTACCTCGGTCACGTGATTGGTCAGGGTCGTCGCCGCCCCTCTGAAATAAAAGTGGCCGCTGTGCGAGACTTTCCGCAACCGCGCACCAAGACCGATATTCGGTCGTTCTTGGGTGTCGCCGGCTACTATCAGAGGTACATCCCTAGGTACTCTGATATCGCGGCTCCCCTGACGGATGCTCTAAGGAAAACAGAGCCTCAAACAGTCGTCTGGGACGAGACAAAGGAAAGAGCTTTTAGCGCCCTAAAGAGTGCCCTAACAAACCAGCCTGTGCTACGATCGCCAGACTATACAAAAGGGTTCGTTGTTCAGTGCGATGCTAGTGAGCGAGGCATGGGCGTTGTACTGTGCCAACGGGAAAATGGAGAAGTAGAACACCCCGTCCTGTATGCTAGTCGTAAGCTGTCCAGTCGTGAGCAGGCGTATAGCGCCACCGAGAAAGAGTGTGCGTGTCTCGTGTGGGCCGTTCAGAAATTGTCATGCTATCTAGCCGGCTCGAGGTTTATCATTGAGACGGATCACTGCCCTCTCCAATGGCTGCAGACCATCTCTCCCAAAAATGGCCGCCTCCTGCGCTGGAGCCTCGCTTTACAACAATATTCCTTTGAGGTGCGTTACAAAAAGGGGAGTCTCAACGGTAACGCCGATGGCTTAAGTCGAAGCCCCTAACGTAGGAATCAGCCTCAAAATTGTTTGTTACTGATTTTTTTCCTTCCTGAGGCAGGATTTTTTTTTTAACATATTGCTTTTGTTTAGTGTTTCAAAGTGATGATATGCTTTCTAGTGCAATTTTTCAATTTGTGGACGCGTTCTGAGTGATGCTAGACTACTGTAAGGAACTAGGCAGTGGTATAAAAAGGGGAAAGAGCCTGGCAGGGCTTAGTGAGGGTTGTGCCGTGCTTGCTGACTGAGCGGTTGAGTTTCAGCGTAGTTCTAACGCTTGCCGGGAACGAGAACAAAAATGTGAACTCTCCCGAAGTCACTTTGCAGTGTCCCGTGCGAACCTGAACGAGAGAACGAGGCCTTCTCTGTGCGCTGCGCTCAAGAAACGTCGAGGGACGCCCGACTTCGGTTATGAGCATCATCGAGCGACATCCCTCCGGACAGCGGATGCAGTCCCCTGTCCATCGGGATCTCCTTCCCCCGGCGGGGCGGTCTGTTGCGTTTCGCCTGCGACACGTGGTTTTGCCGGCGCGACTGCGGCGGGGCGGCAGACATTTTGGCCCGATCATCGTCGCCGCAACGCTCATCGGCAGGTGTTTCCAGGCGCGACTGCGGCGATGCGACCGCAAAGGATCACCCTCTCATTCCAGTCATTGTGCCCGAACCAGGCGAAGCGAAAGCAGGGATCATCCTCTCATTACAGTCATTGTGCCCGACCGGCAGCGCTACGACAGGGTGCTACGAGATCGTGCTCGACATGGTGCTACGGCAGCGCTACGACAGGGTGCTACGAGATCGTGCTCGACATGGTGCTACGGCAGCGCTACGACAGTGTGCGTCACCATTAGCCCATTGTACATTCACGTGCTCGTCTTTTGAGGGGTTCCTTCTTGCCCTCAACTGCGAGAGTATAAAAACAGCTGCCCCCGGACGCCAAAGGGAGGGCTCCGATTTCTTCTGTTGAGTGAAGTGCTCTCCCGTCTCTCTACTTCGGTCAAACCTGACCGCCAACTCTTTGCGATGTTAAAATAAACAAGTTGTTTCGTTGTTACCAGTCGACTCATGCTTTGCCGGGACCTTCGGATGCTTCCAGTTGTACCCCAGGCCGCCAGGCCAACGCTACCCTTGGGGCTTGCGACCCAGGTACAACCACGGGCGTCAGCGCCGAGTTCCCAACAGATCGTACCAGCGGTGCGATCCCAAACAGTATGCTAGACAGTACATGGTCAATTAAGGTATTAGGTCCGCCTATTTCACACCTCGTTGGAGCTGTAATTTGTGAGGAGAGACCGCAGCTAAGATAAGTACGTAAGTACTCAGAGCAACATTGACTGTCAGGGCAGATAATGTTGATGTTAATGTCGCCACATATCACAATATCCTTGTTTTCATCGGTGACTGTATTTAGTAACTGCTCAAATTCTTTACAAAATTCGATGTAAGAGGAAGAAGGTGAACAATAAATGCATGCAATTATGATGTTACGTTTGGTAGGCAGCTGCAGGTTATTACTCTCTACTTCTAGCCATACTGATTCACAGAGCACAGAGGCAATGACGAAAAAAAAGATCATGGCGACGTTTACATGATATAATGAAGATTTTACTAAGATGGCCGAACCGCCACAACGATAACCTTCACGATGAGAATATTCCGGAGTGTAGCCTGAAAGACCGTATAGATTCCCGTCATGAGATGATAACCACGTTTCAGATAAGCATACGAAAGAGAACGCATGATCAAGACTGCAAAGAAGAGCGATGAGATCATGATGCCTACGAATACTGCGGATGTTCCAATGTATTAAGGATAAAGTGGGTTGTTTTTCCTCAATGAGAGCTTTCGCTTCGTCAAGATTAAAAACTGAGTCAGCCATGATGAATTAGACGTTAGTGCAAGCAAGGAAGAACTTATTTGAAGATTGACAGATCATTTACACTACATATGTGATGAACACGGCTGTTTTCCGACTTTCTGGCCTTAATGGCACAGTTATCGGTCCATAGAAATTTCCATCCTTTAGACTTCTTGAGCTCTAGCGCCTGCGCAAAAAGCCGCTTATTATCGGATGTGAGGTGATCATTAACAAAAATGGAAGTGGGTGGTTTATGTGATAGCCCTACTGTAGTTATTGTGAGTCTTGCTTTACGCGCTTTGGAAGCAAAGTCAGCCTTCTTTGTTAGATGAACTATGGCTATGAGCCGTTTAAAAAAATGCACGTGCGTGTTCAATCACTGTTTATTTAATTAAGACCAAAGCCTTCAGTGGCTCATACCTCCGATGTGCTTGAAGAAAACACCTTGTCCGGTCCAATGGTACAAAAACGATCATCATCAGCAATGGCTCGAATTCCCCTAAGCAAGCCAAAAATGCAATGGCTCATCCCTCTCGTACTGCAAAGGCTACAAACACTCAGCAAAGTGAAGCGTACAGTGCATACATTCATTGGAATAACGCATACAACGTGCAGAAATACGACGCCTAGTCGAGTGATTAAAAAAAAAGGACACGCGACCTTCTCGATGGCTCATACCCCCGTGATCAATGGCTCAACCCTCTCATAGTGCAAATGCCACAAACACTCGACAAAGTAAAGCGTACAGTGCATACTTTCATTGGAATCACGCATGCAACGTACAGAAACACAGCGCCTAGTCGAATGGTTAAAAAAAACACGTGACCTTGAGTGCGTGAGTGAGTGAGTGAAGAAATTTTATTGCAGCTCCGGCGAGGACGCAAACTCGTCGCGCACACGGCTAGTCCAACGTCAGGACCGGCAGGTCTAGACCTAGCCCACTGGCCCGGTCGCGGGCACGCCGGACAGCCAGGATTTGCTTCTCTAGAGCGGGGCAACGCAGAAGCGAATCCCACTCCTCCTTGATGAACTTGGGGTATGTCGACCCGCAATCCCAGAGCATGTGTGCTAGAGTGGAGGTCTCCCCGCAGGACGGGCAGTCGTCGTCGCGATATAGGTCGGGATAAGCCTCGTGTAGAACGGACAGACACGGATGTGTGCTGGTCTGTAGCAGTCTAAGCGAAGCGGCTTGCGCTCTATTCAACTTGGGGTGAGGGGGTGGAAAGACCCTTCTATAGACATGTATAAGAATTTCATAACCTCGTTGTGAGTAGCGGGAGCGTCCCTGTGACCGTAGAGAGGAGGGGAGTCAGTGCTCCTTATAGAGGAAGCGCGGTCGGTGTGGTCACGCGCAGCCTCGTGAGCAGACTCATTGAGGTTCGGGGGAGCACCCTCGACGGTTCCTACGTGAGCGGGAAACCAGAGAATTGAATGGTTGTGAGAGCATGTGGACTCGAGCCGATAAGACGACGAACAGCTTCCTTGACGATGCAACCCTTCTGAAAAGCCCTCACTGCCGTTTTGGAATCACTATAGATTTCGGACCCACGACCGTCTAGCAGGGCGAGGGCGATGGCGACTTGCTCGGCGACTCCGGGGTCTGAAGTGCGAATCGAGGCGCTATTGGAAATCTTGCCGCTCGAGTCGACCACAACGACGGCAAAGGTCTTCCCGTCACTGTACTCCGCGGCGTCGACGAAGCTTGCTCTAATGTCGTGTTGCTTGATCTGTTTGAGGATGGCTGCTGCTCTGGCCTTGCGTCTGCCCTCTTTGTGGACGGGATGGACGTTTCGGAGCACACGGGCCCCTTTGAACTTGTCTCGAATGCACCTAGGGATCGGAGTACTGACCATAGGGAATCCCGCAGGGTGGTAACCCAGCTTTTCGAGGATGCGTTTACCTGCCGCTGTGGTGGTCAGGCGAGTGAGTTGCGCGCATTCTTGGGCTTCGGCAATCTTCTCGGTGGTGTTATGTACCCCCAGCTTGAGAAGATCCTCGGTATGGGTCTTAATGGGTAGCCCGAGAGCCCTCTTGACTTTGCGGATGGGAGCGTTGAGCTTGTATCGCTCCGCTCCGAGTCAGTTGAACGTAGAAATCGTGTACGTGAAGTTGCATAGTACGAAGGCATTGATCAGCCTGAGCAGATTGTTTTCCTTCATGCCTCGGTGCCGGTTTGCGATTCTGCGAACGAGGCGGAAAGCGTTGTCCCTCTTTGCGATGATCTTGCGGAGACCCATTCCGTTCACGCCATTGAATTTGACAAACATGCCCAGGACCTGAATAACGTCGACTCCGGGTATCACCTTCCCGTCACAAGTGCGAAGACGGATGCTGCTTTCGGAGACTGGCTTCCAATCTTTGGGTCTGCCTCCCTTCTCTTTTCTGTAAAGTAGGAGCTCCGACTTGGCGGGGGAGCATCGAAGTTCGGTGGGGCGGAGATACTCCTCGATCACGTCGATAGTATCCTGCATGGCTTCTTCAGCTCTGCCTTCGCAGCCGCCGGAGCACCAGATGGTGATGTCGTCGGCGTAGATGGTGTGCTTGACGTTCTCGACGCGTGCCAACCTCTCGGAAAGACCAATCATACAGGTGTTAAACAATGTGGGGCAGAGGACGGCACGCTGAGGAGTGCCCCGCCCTTCTCAATGGCTCATACCCCCGTAAGCAATGGCTCATCCCTCTCCTAATGCAAAGGCTACAAACGCTCCGCAAAGTGAAGCGTACAGTGTACATTCATTTGAATCAAGCATGCAACGTCCAGAAACGGGGCGACTAGTGGAGTGTTACAAAAATAAAAAAAAAGAACACGTGACCTTCTTAATGGCTCACACACCCGTAAGGCTGAGGGTACAAACGCTCACCAAAGTGAAGGAACCGTGCATGCATTCATTGAAATCACCGATACAACACACAGAACAGCACACGTTTCAATCCCATGTTGAAAGGATGCAACGTAAAGTCGAAGATAAACGTCGCTGGCGCAAGTCTGACCCCGCTATACGAGCGCGCGAAGCAGCAGCTAAGCGTCCGAGCCGAAGCCGAGCTGTCAAAGCAGCAACGCGACGATGCTATACGGCGTATTACCAAGTGTGCAGCAGGCTTTTCCTTCATTTATTACAGGGTGTAACACGCTGCCGAACTCATCTCTGTTTATAACTGAAGAAAGGAGCGAAAAGATGCGCCACTTGACTAAAGCCTACCCTTCTCGTAAAAAATGAATAAATAATAAACATGGCGAATGGGCATTTCGCAGTTATGACTCCTGCTGCAACTTCAATATGACAGCTTAGTACAATGTAGCATGCAAAATCAATACAAAGCAAACGAATCAACTAAATCTTGACATACAAAGAATGCATGAAAGCAAAACATGAACATACCAAGAAAGAATAAACGTAAAAAATGAAGATTTGAAAATAAGGCTATGTAAATAAGATGTAGTGAACACACTTCTTATTCACACTTAAGACACTCTTCATAATCTCTCATCCAACTGAATACACTGTTTCTTTGGCAGAAGTAAAGTTCGGCAGCTCGTTACCGTTTGAGCGGCGGGGCTTTCATGTGCCAACATGAAAAAATTGCCAAAGGCATCAGCTTCCTACTACAGAGCATACACAGAAAAAGAAGAGCAAAATGAGCAACGCGGCGGCCCCTTGGAGAATTAAAAGTGCTTAAACAAGGCCCTATTGATTGGCAGGGAAGTTAAGAAAGATTGCAGCTGTCTACCGTACAATCAGTATGACGGTGTTTCATACAATTCTCGAGATAAGGTGCACTGGTTTGTGCTCTGAGCCGGGACTTCATTCCGGTCATACAAGTTGGTAGAAATCGTATGCGTAACAATTATTGCCAACGCGTTTCTTAAAACCAAACACATGAAATTTACACCACAGATCACACTTAACGTGCCCGTATTTTCACCAAATTTGAACTTTGTGTTTTGTGCAGTTGTTTTATGACCCCGGTAAGCATAGCTTATAACAACAGTATAACACTCTGGAACGCTTGAATAAGTAACTTTTTACAAAGGCTGTAGATAACTTACACAGGGTAAACCTTTCTCTTTCCTCACTCGCAATAAGCTTCGTTCTTCAACGCAATATAAACGCCGTGCTTTCCATTGTTCCCTGAGGAGACCGGGGAAAAGCAACTATCTGCCTTGTATATAACGCAACAAAAATAGGCGAAGACGAGTATACACAGTAATGAGTCTTAAAGCACATAATTAACCTTAACGCTTAACTCTTTCGGTAAACGCCACAAGAAACTTTTGAAGCCGTTTCATTAACGCCTCTAAATTTCCCAAAAGCGAGGGATCAGCAATTTTAATTGAAGCCCTAATTGAGACACACGCTATACGATTCGCCTGCATATTGGCCCCATCAATCACCACGTTTTCTCGAAATATCAAGTTGCATATTCAAGGCTGTAAATGGGCGATTCGGACAAGAAGACGTACGCGGCGTGATCCTATTTAAATATTCGGGATTTTTTTTAAAAAAACAACGCATGTTGCAAATAACATAATTCTAGTATTTGAGCTGGATTATACAGAAAGACGGACATTATTTGCACGTGAAATCTAAACACATTTTCCACAAATGAACGGAAATTCACTGAATTCGAATCGGTTTGAACCGAAATGAACTTGAACCGGATTGAACCTTTATTTTTTCGCTGTGGGGTTGAGCCGGAACTGAATCGTTTTTGCTGAACCGGAATGAAAACCGAAAGGAGGGATAAAAAACTTTAGGTTTGGCTCTCTGGATCTAGGAACCTTTGCTATTGTGGAAGCTATGTACGGAAGTTTGCCGATTGTTTGAGAACAGAAGACCACTGGCGTGCGCGGCGTCTGTGGCCTACTAGCTGCTCCTGGCCCACACCAGGGGCCGCTCTGAAGTTATTGTTCAATCGCGTAGCTCGGCCGCGCGGTAAACGCCTTTCGCTACTTTTCGAAGGTCCAGGTCCTTTAACTATATGATGCATTGACCAAGATGAATATGATGTTAGAAAATAGTCATTTATAGTTCTGAAAACAGAAACATTCGGGGAAGAAGCGAGGGAATGGTAAATAACCATGTACTAAAATTTGACAACATTGTCTTCAAACAACACAATTCTTAGACGACCGAGCAAGCATCCCGTGACAGTGTCTAGTGGCCTGCAAAAAATCCAACGGTAGGGGTCGAATGCCTTCGCAGAGCCGGGAAGGCGAGTAAATTTTTGTTCGTACAATCAAGATTCTGTTATGTTTACGTTACTGAAAGCTCCCCCTTTTATTAACTTTTAATATCTTTTTCAATATCAACCCAGGCTGAAACACTCATTCCGACGCAAAGGCCAAAACCAAAGGATGAGTAGAAAGGTCCACTCATACTAAGACGGACAACCAGAGCCCAAGAAAGGAGCGCTCCTTTTCGAACACTGAAAACTAGTTTACGCGCGTTCTGTCATTTCCCTTCTGTGCTTGCATTTGTTTCACGCTAGTTTCTTCTCATTCGTGAACGCATGAGCGTACTAGTTGGACGTTGCTTCGTTTAACATTACATAAAAGCAACACCGTATATGGGGTGATCACTTTCAAATTTTACAGAATATTCAAATGTCACCTGCGGCAGATAGCATAATTCCATTCCTTCAGCTGGAATGTATTAAAGGAGGTGATTTGCACAAGAAATCGAAACACATCTTGAACAGATTAACGGCAATTCGCTAAGTAACTTCCTGATTATTTCACGGTACATATTGCAATTTACTAATTGTAGCCTACGAGTTCGCGAGGCGTGTCTACTTAGAATGATTTTCCCGGTTGACACCAGTTTCGAGACATCCGTTACCAATGTGTGCGACAAAATACATGGTCGTTCTAGTTACTTTTGTGCCTCAATGCGTAAGAGAGCGTTTTGTTAAGAAAGTAAGTGTAACAACAGTGCACTTTTACCGCGAGTTTGATGGTGCATGTATCGAAACCCGTGCCACCCTCAAAGTTTGTTCCTAGTGGATATGCCTTGAAATCTGACCAGCTACAATTCGTAAATTTCAATACGTTCCGCAAATTAATTAAGAAGTTAACTGGGCTACCAAGTACAGGATGAGAGGCACCTACCTCAGCGTATCCCACACGAGGTCAGAGACAAGCTACACATAAGTACCATTTCCAGAAACATGCATCCCGAGTATGACAAGGAAAGGAGACAGGCGAGAACACAAGCGCTCAAGCACATACTCGAACGCACCAACAGCAAAGAAGAAAATGTGAGATACACGGACGCAGCTGCGTAAGAATAAACGACCGATTTGCAATCAGCGTGGTCGACGAGAAGGGCGAACAACTTACAGCCACATCCATACGTGCCAAGGACGCGAACACAGCGGAAGGGCCGGGCATAGCCTAGGCCATCGCAACGTGCAAGAAGATCCTGGTTACCGTGGTGACGGACTCGCAAGAAGCATGCGGAAGGTATGTGAACGGACAACATCTCGAACATCTCGAACAACACCGAGATAGAAGCAGCACAAATCCTATGGACGCCGGGACACGAGTCCCTCGCGGGGAACCAGGTTGCGCACGCCGCGGCTCGAGATCATGCACGCCGACCCATCTCCGACACGCAGAGAACACGGACCAACCACTGTGACGAGGATGATGAACGGATATCCAAGAAGTACTCAGATATGTTGGCGCACTACAGAAGTAGAGGCGTCGCTACTCGCCCGCACATAAGACAATGAATAGGGAACAAGCGGTAGCCTGGAGAAGACTTCAGGCTGGAACCTACCCGCATGAAACACTGCTGCACGCCTTGCATCCCGGCACCTATGAGCGAGACTGCAAGTTCTGCCCTCCGGACACGCCCAACGCCTTGCGCCATATGGTGCTGGGGTGCAGAAATAACCGAGAAGTATACCACCGTCATCATCACCACCAGGCGATAACATGCAGCAAGAAGCGGATTCAGAGGAAGGATCGCAAGACCAATGGGAAGCTCTGCTCGTGAAGCAAGACCCTGACACCCAGCTACAGTTGGTGAACAGGGCTCGCGCGGCGGCAGTGAGCCATGTATCCCTGGACTGAGGAGGTCCCCCACATTTGGGCTCAAGAAGCCTGGTCTAGCAATAAAGTTTATTTGTCTTTCTCTAATGAGCGAATTTCCGTGAATGCGTTGATTACGCGCTTCGATTTCTCGTGCACATAATGCCCGACTCTGAATACTCAAGCTCAAGGAACTCGAACTCAATATTCTCGAAAACATTAAACTGATCGCCCAGTATAAAACCCACAAACCACATGCAAACACGCTCAGCTCGGCGATTTGCGCTCTAGCTCTATTAGCCACAACGGCTTATTCGCTGCCGCATCATAACAGTGCTACTACATGCTAACACGTCCGAGTATAATGGACTCCAGTCACAGAAACGGCGACGCCTGATTTCCTACTTGTAACATGATTGCTGAAGTACAGGAAAAAAGGACCTCATATAGGATAACCCGTTTACAATTGTGAGGCAGTGGAGAAAAGGCTCGGACAAAGGACGTTGGGCGAACATCATAAACATTTTTGAGAAAGGTTGCGCGTACTCTTCCAATTGTGAACACGGTACGAGAGCGCACTAGTGTGATCGTATTGTATTCAAACAAATTGTGCGTACTCTCCTCATGTTTGCGACACTATCCTTTCTTGCGAGCGACCGAGAGATTGTAAGGCACGAGAATCGTGACGCCTTGTTTACGAGTACGATCGGGCACGTACCCAAGACCCCATCCCCCCCCCCCCCCCGAAATTAAGTGACATACCCCCCCCCCCCTTCTGCCCACACCACCACTCCTTACACACGTTCCTAAAGCGCCACCAAATCAAGCTTGAGACTTGACAGCTATTCGGCGGTCAACATTTTGCTGCCTCTTTCACTCCTTTTGGATGGCGGTAGTTATCGGCATCTCCTGGGATGTGAAGGTCAGTTTTCTCATCGATTCGGTGCCCGTGCGATTAACTCGAGGTGCGTTCAGTTGTCACCATCTATTGCAACGGTCAGGCGCATCGTTGTTCCTTCGTTAGTTCAACCTTCTTTGTTTAGACTCACCCAGGGACCAGGAAAGGGATTCAGTTCGTTGTAAGCTGGTCTGCATGCGCTTGGAACGAGTTGCGGCAGGAGAAAACGTCAGCTGCCTTTAACTTTTCCTTTTGCCTCATCACTTCCACGAATGAAGGCTCACCGCAACGCTGGCAGATCCTCGGAACCATGATATGGGTTAGAATGGAGGAAGTTTAGATCATGGGAAACCGCGTTCCTCATCAAGCCCTACATCAACCACTAAACCCATAAGCAATATGAATGCCACCCGTTACCTCGTCTGGTTTTTCCCTAATTGTAGAGCACTTCTCGCGCAAATTGGCAACATGGAAACAAGAGTCGCAAGGAGTTCAGAAATTACGTGATCTACTAAGGGAGAGAGCCGAGGCAACAGCCGAACAGGAAGGAAAAGCGAAAATTAAGAAATTAGCAGTTGTTTCTGAAAGCATTTACGGATCAATATCTTTTTATATAAAAACGGAAGTAGAGAAAGCGCCGCTGGAAGTGGAGAACGATTCCGTGTGTTTTTAATGACGCTTCCGCAGTTATCAGTCGAGCCGCCTGACGTAGCCACTTTTCTGCTGTGCTTATGTGGTTTTTTTTTTTCTAACCTTCTGCGGCGGGTGCAGTACGCCCAGAACCGTAGCTGCCAGCGCTCTATACGCGGCTACACGGGACCGGCGGGTATACGCATCGTTACGCAACTTCCTAAATAGCAATACGAGTCGGTTTTGGCACTTGGTAGAGCTGTAAACGATGGATTCAAAAGAACTGTGTTCCGCAATATATATTTCTATATAATTCTTCCAGAGCTAATTTAAAAAAAAACACTACCAGAAATCTTTATTTTACAGTTTCGCATGTTTACTTGTTCTTGTACATTTGATGTGGTTCATTGTCAAGTAAAGGAGAGGTGCATCTCACGGGCTTACCTGTGAGATACACCTTATCTAATTTCCCTTTTGCAGGTTTACGCATCTTTATGACGAACGGTAGGCATTATTCATGCTTGTACTAGTAAAGGTACCCCCCTCTCCGTCCCTCATTTTCATAAAAAGTTACCTTGCATGAAGAAGGGTTGAAATCTGGGCCAGTTGGTACATACTTGAACGAAAAAACCAGTCAAAAACACAAAGGACAAGAGGAGAGGTTCACACCACAACGACTGGACTATCAACTGAGGTTTATTAGAATCGGTGTAGTCCCAGCATGGGTTGCCTTGCATGGGTTGGGCCCTGTCCGAAAAAAAAATACTGGGTACGTGCCTGTGGACGATATATTTAGGATAAATAAAAATTTCGAAGACGCCTAAGCTTCGCCTTTAAGAGTGGAACACGAAAGCATTAAAATAACCCTGACTACTTCTCACGCTTTCAGGCAACAGGAGCTTATGTCTAACTGTAATGTTTAGCGGGAAACTCTGGCGGCAAAATCTATGCACGAACGCGAGCTCTCTGGTAGAAACGCGGCCTCTTGCGTGTTTCGCACTTTTGATATTTCGGTCTGAGAAATTTAACGTAAAAGGCATGCGCTGTCAGTGTTTGGTTTCATGGTGTTTGTTTGTGGGCTGCCATTGACAACTTTGTAAAGAACGTAAGGCAAGGTATAAGCAAATCTAATGGTGCCGTATAGTATACGCTTGGTTCGGGATGATTTTTTCTGCCGCGGACGCGCCAGCACGGACGCCGGCGCCTTCGTCTCGACACCAAATTTTCTGCGACACTGGGCCCTTAACGCCATCACGTTAAAAATTGGCAAACCCTTCCCTTACCGGAAAATGGGGCTAAGCGAAGCTTGTCCTGCGTGCACTTGACCTCCGTCACGGTTAAGTAGCCCACAGGTAGAGGCGCGGGATCGCTTCGGCCTCCCTATCCTTCAGCTCGGGATCATCTTCTCGTTGCAGTAGGACTGCATCGGGCGGCTCTAACGGCTGGATAGGTGCCCCGACGGCGAACCCTTTCACGGGCGAGTTCTCGCCGCCGCTCGTCGAACGCTGCCCGCTCCTCGGGGAAACGCACAATGAGTGGCCGTCCCATCTGTTTTCCGAGATTTAACTGAACGGAAACGAAGCCGGCGCAGCCCGCGTGAAACCGTTTTCTGCCCTTTTTCTCCCCAGCGGAAGCGAAACGGCTCCGCTTAGTTGTGCGCGCTGCGTGAGCGCGCGCCTGTGCAGCTGGAACCCTTGCTAATGACTCGCGCTCCGGCACCAGCGCAGCTGTGAACTCATCGAACCACTCTTTACCCAATTGCTCTGTTCTGGGAGCAGCTGGGTTTTCTTACGTGACCGCGACAACGCCACTTGAGCCAATACAAGCTTCGCTTGAAAACTGCGCTGGCGAAAAGAGCTGCAAACTTGAGCCAGACGCCAAGCACGAGCGGATAACTATAGCCGAGCTCGGGAATGGCGCGGCTGCATCTCGGGCACCGCCGTCTTCTGCGAGCCCAAACACTGCCTCGGAACATTCGAATAAACGGAGACGATACAAGAGACCCTGCCCTCTACCCAACTTCATACTGTTATAGTTACATAATAATATAGTCCTACGAAGGTAACATGGTATATTATATTGCATTTCAACAACGCTTAACAAGGTAAACGCGGGACATATTAGGCAAAAGAATGAGCTCCTAGACGGCGCAGAAACAATACAGTGGCGTACAAGGGGTATCTCGTGTGCGCATAGAATCTTTTAGTACGGTTTCTCGCGACTTATTTGGCTTGCGCAGTCGCTGGACGTTGCTTAGTCTTTCGCGGTGGTGGTGCCCCGGCGCTCGACGGGCTCCCTTGGTAGACGCACCAGTGTCTCTTGCATGGCGCGCTTCCTATCCTCGCTTGTCACGAGGCCGGGGCTCTTGCTGGGCGCTAATTGGTATTGCTGCCTAACGTCAATGTGACAGGGCACAAGTTCGGCGCCCACCACGAAAAGTGACATGAAGGCGGCAGCAATGGCAAGTTGCAACGTTGTACGGCGGCCACCAAGCAGCACTGGGCTCATCTGGGCCAAGGTATCACCCAATCGGCTAAAGGCAAGGCCCACGGAGACACTAAGGCAGCGGGTCATGATGGGGTACGGGACGATGGATATGACGAGATAGAGCGAAAAGCAGACGGTTCCAGTTACGCGCATCACAATTACGAGCGAATCACGCAGCACAGTCTGCTCCCGTAGGTCAGTGGCCAGGGCAGTCAGTGTTACGGCAAAGACGAGCCCAGTGGAGACCACGGAGTTCCTGAAGCCGAAGTAGGGAACAAACGACACCGAGGTCACGCACACAATGAAGGAAATGACGAAGCTCACGGCGGTCGCGATTTCCCCGACTGGAACGCCGTCGTTTAGGACGAAGGCGTCGAAGGCGTAGCTTATCGTAGTCCACATATAACAAATGATAATGGTGCAAGCCCTGAACCGTGGACTGCAGATACCGCTGCTATGTCCAGCATTCTGACTGCGGGCTTGAATCTCCGCTGCCTGACTTGTCATGAGATCTCGGCAGTCCTCTATGGAGACCTTGTTCATATTTGCAGCGCGCAAAGCGATGCGCTCGGCTTCCCTGACATTGCCGGTCTCCAAAAGCCAGCTGGGTGACTCCTCGACAGTGTAATAAAGTAGCAGGAGAAGGCATGTTGGAACCATCAATATCAGCTGCAGCGTCGCCCAACCTGCCTTCATGAATTGAGCAGTAAACAGGGTGATCGGTGATAGAACCAAAGTAGTCAGCGAGACCATGATTATGTTCGCAGGGAATTTCTCTATCGGTGATAATTCATAAAGCAGCGCGTACAAAGGTGGTATCAGGGCACTCGTGGAGGCTGACACGATGGCGCGCGCAGTCACGAAGAACTGGAAGTCATTCGGCATTGCACTAGCGGTGCCCGATATGAGGACTACGGGTACGGTTAAGAAGAGTACCGCCTTGCGACCGATGCTGTCCGCGAGCGCTCCGACTGCGGGCAGCGGGGCCATGCTGGCAGCCGCGTACACGAGCCTTGCGACGTCGATGAGCCAGCGCCTGTCGCACACTAGGTTCCAGTGGCTGACGATGTTGTTCCCGTACTGGTCGAGGTCGAACTCCCACGATGCGCAAGGCACGATGCGAGCCGCATGGCCACCGTCCGGGGGCTCGCGCATTGTACAGTGGCTGTGCTCGCCTCGCTCGTCCACCGGTATGGCCAGCTGTTTCCACTCGTCCACGCTGAGGTTCTTCATGGAATCGGGCCGCCTGCACCAGTGATCCATGACGCCAGCTGTTAGCCTGAAGCTCTCGTAGTGCAACGCGAAGTTGTAGAGTGCGATGACCGCGCTGATTATGTGTAGCTGCTGGTAGGCGCCGTTCCCATAGGGTCGCTGCCTACCCGACCGCTTCGGCACTGGCGTGGACTTCGTCAGGGCCGATTCGGCGGGCCCAGATAGCGGAGCCGCGGAGCATTGGTCGAGGCGTGCGGTCATCCTTTAAGCTTGCTTCTTCTTCTATTGTGAACGCGTGCGCGCAAGCTGATACGCGCGAGCGAGGCCCTGTGGTGCGTGCCATGGATCAGCCAAAATAAACGAGGCAACTGCACTCTGAAAAATGGAGAAAAAATTATGGGGTTTTACGTGCCAAAACCACGATCTGATTATTTATTTATTTCAGATACTGTCGATCCCAGTGTGATTTTTACAGATTGGGCATATATCGATAAAAACAGGTTTACATAATATCAACAATGGTATTTGCAATCGACACGAAACAGATATACACATATGGCAGGAAGTAAGACATGAATGTTGCAGTGCATTTGGCAAAAATGGGTGAAATTGCATAGGCAATAACAATGCTTATACAGATTTTATCTTATACAAGGACGTGAGTGGTGTGTTATTTCCGGCTAGCATAACCTGATTATTGCGCAACAGTTCTTCTACAAGGGTTACAAATTTTGCCAACGATGGTTTAGTCGTTATGCAGGGGTCCAGGCTATCCCATTTTCTTATTGCAAGAGGAAAGAACGAATATTATGAAGCACGTCTAAGGGGGAGACTCCGGAAATTTGGACCACCTGGGTTTCTTTACAACGTGCACCTAAATCTATATACACGGGTGTTTTCCATGGGGTAGGTTACAGCCCTTATCTACCAGAAATACATATACCCGAGGGTGTCGAACCTAGCCCGAAACCCAACCGAAAACCTTGCCCGAATCGGAATTCTAGCCAGAACTGAACCCGAACACGAACCGCTATTCTTAGAACGGGCCTGAACACTAACTGACCATGACCTGAAAAGAAAATTCATTGATGATTACGATGCTCCCTAATGCGAAATTTGAGCGCAGCGGCTTAGGTATTTTGAATTCGCAATATATTGAGGAAAAGAATTTGAATCTGAACGACAGAGTCCACTCGTGTTACGTCTGAAAGCGGCGACGAGCATTCCTTGCATGCTTCCCATGAGGCATCATCATAACCAGCAGCAGCAGCCACCCAGACGAGGGCGGGGCATCAAATTGACTGTGACGCACAAACAAATGAGTTCACTTCGAGTTGACAAAAACCGCCGCCCTCCGTGGAAGCGGTAATTACAACGAAGACCACGCTACCTGTACCTGACCCTGATAAGCTGGCGTCACGGAGAGCCCACTAATTGATGAAAGGGGCCAAAGTCGAGGACTTTCTCGGGAACGGCGTCGACATCAGGTTCCCAGATAGCCACGTCGTTGCCTCGTATTAGGGAGGCGAGGGGCGAACGCGTACCATTGGAGGCGGAGTCTGGTGGCACGGTGCGACTTCATGGGCGGGATTTTGCGAACGATTCGGCGATTGTGATTGGCCGAGACAGTCATCCGATTCCCTAGTGCAGTTCATTTTCCTAGGGAAATGAACTGCTTTAAAGCGGGCATCTGTGGTGCAGTGGTGCGCTATGTCGTGTACCGGCTTGTGTGTCCTGACACACATGCCGGCAGACGTGATGACACACGTGTCACGACGCGTCCTGATGTGTGCTCAGACATGTAGTGTTCCTACATGGAGTGGGCTTCCATATCTGCAGTCGGTCCAAATAATGTAAAATAACCCCCTTTTCTTTCGCTCTTACTCTCGGACGTGCACATTCCTTTTCCTAGAAGATTCCTGGCCTAAACGCTATCTCGAGCCGCAACACTCGAGGGCATCGCCCGGTGTTCAGAAAGAAAGCGTGAATACGGGAACGCGTGGCTCGCGCGGAGCGCTTTCTCTAACGGCGGCGGCGCAGGTGAAGTAGCTAGTGCATGCGCAGTGGGTCCGAAGCTTATGCAAGCGCTTCGTATCGGTCGACGACCTCACCGCATGACTTAGTAATGACGTCATCCGCGTAGGGCACGTCCCGTGCGGCACTCCGCTCCCTTCTTCACCCTTTCGCCATAGTCTCCTCCGTTTTCCTCCTCAAGCTTTCTTCGTTATTGCTGTCTATCTTCCCCCGCTGCGCCCCACTGTCGCTCCATCCTTCTCCGCTTTCCTCATCGGGCTCCCTTCGCTTTGCCGTCTTTCATCCTCCGCTGCGCTCCGCGCTCACTCTTTTTTAGAGCGCAGCTCTTTGGCGTCCGTTCCTGGGTTTCGCGTCGTCGTCGGCGTTGTCGTCGGCCTCGTAACCAGCTCCGCCCCCCTTTCATCCCCCCAGCGCTAGCAGCGACCGACTGATACCGCTGGATGCCGCTGACGCCGCTAGAGAGTCAAGATAACGTGACTGCATAGAACACCGTCGCCGCCATGCAGAAAGAGGAGGAAAGGGTCCCTCCCCCCTGTTCTTGTGTGGCGGATAGGGTGCTCTTCAGTTGCCGACGCGCCGGTTATTTCACGTAGGCCCCGGCACGTCGACGAATACGTGACCACCTTCCCACGGCTAGACCTGGTTCTTAGCGCTGCGGAAGCGAGGGTATCATATTGTTTGTGTCGGCATCGGCGGCGTTGTCCCTGAAACCAACTCCGCAGCTAGGGTTGACTCACTATCGGCGTCAGCGGCATCAGTCAATCGCTGCTATCTCTTCCCTCCTCCCTTTATCGTGTTGTCTGCTTGCTGCGCGCGCTTCTGCCCCCATCGTTTGCCGCTGGGTGTACACGCCGCCCCCCTCCCCCCTCTTCCTGCGAGTCTCCGGTTGTCAAAGCGCCGGCTCGAACTTAATTCCTTTCTTCGCTCCTCCTCCAATGCAACCCCTGTGCGGTGGCAATCACAGAGCCAGATCGGTGGCGGCGGATCTGTATATGTGTACCGCCCGAGCCGAAATTGCCGCTGCCGTTCGCCCTGTGCGGTGGCAATCAGAGAGTCAGATCGGTGGCGGCGGATCTGTATATGTGCACCGCCCGAGCCGAAATTTCCGCTGCCGTTCGCAACTGCGAAATTATCTGCCAGCTCTTTCTGAGCCGTGAGCGAGACGACCGATGGAAGTCCTCCGTCTGCTGCTGCTGCTGCTGCTGCTGCTAAACGAGCTGCCAGAGCAGAGGCCCAGCGCCGTCGCCGTCAGAATCCAGAGGTGCGTGCCGCCGAAGCAGAAGCTTACCTAGTGGAGAATTTGTTAAAGGAATACGTGTGAAAAATAAAAAAAAAATTCTGTGATAGCGCATACATGTGTTGCTCGATTTCTTTGCCTCAATCTATCGAAAAGGTGAAACAGCTTATTTGCTGCGCTCAAATTTCGCATTAGGAAGTAACGTAATCGTCGGTAATTTTTTTTCATCCTTCGATGAGCTCGTTCGTTCTGCCGGTTACGCCGACGCTCAACTCAGGAACGGGAGAGTAAGAGTTGGGCTCTAAAAAAATAACGGTTAACGGTTCATCTATCTATCTATCTATCTATCTATCTATCTATCTATCTATCTATCTATCTATCTATCTATCTATCTATCTATCTATCTATCTATCTATCTATCTATCTATCTGTCTGTCTGTCTGTCTGTCTGTCTGTCTGTCTGTCTGTCTGTCTGTCTGTCTGTCTGTCTGTCTGTCTGTCTGTCTTCGTGCTTCTCATGGTCGTTTCGTTAAAGGGACTGACCAGAATTGGCCAGAATATATTGTTAGACGTCGATGGAAATGAAACTACCATTATTTATAATGATAGAATGCAGCATGTTGTTGGCGATTTACGTAAGAAGTATAATTTTAAAATGGCAAAGAAAGTCTCAAAAACCAGTAAGTAGCAAGACCTGGCGGTGAAATCTTGGTATTCCGGAAGTATACTATGATATTACTGTACGTAAGTTGACTGTTATAAAGTACAGCATAATTAGTACTTAAAATTGCAGTTAGTATATTATTAGACGCTCGCGCATTATTCTATGCTTCGGAAACCAAAACGCACACCTGGCGACGGCAATACGCTGAACTCTGTATCACGTGTAAAGGGGAAGTTTCGTTTTCGATCAGATTGGTTTCGTTTTGACTGGTAAATGCCAAAGCAGTTGGACAGAAAACAACGAAAAAGAAACGCAGCTATTACCGCATAAATAATTTAACAATTAGGAAAACATGAATCGCAGGAACACCGACTTGATAAACAAAATCATACTTTGTTACATCTAGGGCCACTTGTCGTCTGGCTCTCACTAATACCGGCGTATAATGGCTATATCGCCCACCCATCACCGTTTTCAGTATGCTTCCAGTGAACGTCTACATCCTCACTGCACATCGAAAAATTCTGATAAATGTTCCATGCCGATTCTCACAGAGCGTGGGTTCTGCCGGCTTTGTTTTTTATCTGCGTTTAGCAAGCGTTATACTCTGCGCCACGTGCAAGTGCGTAAGAAAGATGGTTGCGGCGATTAGAAGATGGGTCATAAACATCAATGTCCCCAGCTGCTTTTATATAAAAAAAGAAGAGTAGATAAACTCAGCAAAATGTAAATTGCTGGCTTCTTTATTTGCCACAAACTAGAGGTTTGGAGCGCCTGTATATCATGCGTCACAGTTCACTCAACACCAGTAGTCCAGTAGTAATCACTCGAAGCAAAAAAAAAAAAAGATAGCTGGCTATGCCACTGCCAAGGCGTGCAAGCTAAACCCTACTGCAAGAAACCACAGGATATCACACTATTTTTCATGTAAGGGCCGATAATAAAGACGCAATGATTGGGGGAAAAGTGCTCTTTCTAGTTTTTTTTTTCAGTACAAGGAAACTGAGAAAGAAAGACAACGCTAACATTTACACATACAGGGCTACTTGCCAATCTCTGCAGTGCAACTTGCAATGTTAGAAGCGACGACGACAGCAAGAAAACGGCAGCGCAATTCTAAAGTGCATTCTTTATATGCTTTCAGTTTTATCTGGAAAACATAGCGAAGCTTTGACATGGAGCGGAGTCCAGGACGCATCCAGGGATTTGGTCCAGTACTGGCGCCTATTACTCCGCGAAGCACGTGGAGCCGTCAACTTGGTGACAAGGCCTTTGCATTAATCATACGCTGACACCTACAGCTTCAAGGCTGCTGCAGATACCTTAGCCATCTGCTAGTTGTGAACGAAACTGGTGTAAATTTGTTTAGAGAAGTTCATAACAGGCCTCGCAACAGGTTCGCAAGTAAACTTGTTCTAAAACTTGTCTACGTACAGTCAAATTGGAATGCGGAAGCATTCATGATCGATTTTAGAGAGAATGCTTCCAGCGAGAGTGACTCGGACACATTTTTTTTTTCAGTTGTCAGATTAGCAATACAGTGGAACGCCTTTATAACGAAAATTATTCGCTGTACAGGTAACTTTGTTGTCGAGGTGCCGCACCAAAAAACTGTCATTTAAAACGGACAGAATTGTGCCGTCAAAGCTGCCTCACGGGCAGCTTTGTCGGCACATTTATCGCTTAGGAGGTTGCAGTGTCCAGGTAGCAACTATAATACAATGTCGTGGCCTCTGTCCACCCCTTTAAGGTAGCGTAATCGTATCTCTGCTACCAATTGTTCATGTAGGCTGCCGCGCAGAGCTGATAAGAATGCAGGGCTGCCTTTGAATCACAGAATAAAGCCTAAAGATTTCATGACTGTTGGTGCACATAAAGCACTGCGCTACGGAGGGCTGCAAGTTCCGACCCTGTCGGTGTTGTGACGTGGGTGATCTTGAATTTCTTACAGAATGATGTCAACAGAATAACTACCGCAGACTTAGAACTGGTTAGAGTCGAAGAGCCATCTGTATACATGTGATCTCGATTGGAGTAGGAACGATGCAGTAGACGTAGAGCGGCTTGATTCAGGGCACAAGTTGGCAAGTCTGATTTCGTTTTAACTCCTGGAAGGGAAAGCCGCACTTGTGGCTGCCGGAGACACCACAAGTGCGCACGTGGAAGAATGTATGATGGAGTCGGAAGGAACGAATGGGATTCGCAGGCCTTTTCGAATGGAGCGCGGAGTTGCTTGCGGCGCTTTGCCCAAAAAGCTTTAGGGGAATAGATTTCAGACCATCGGGCGGGGGCGCTTGGTGTGTAGCCAGCGCAAGCTAACGAATGAGCTTGCTTATCGTGTTATACCTCCTGATGGCCCGGGTGATATCCAGAGGATGCAGAGGTTTGGATGGCAGGACGCGAGAGTGTTTAGATTAGCACAAGTTAAGGGAGTGATACCGGTGTACATCTTGACAGTCGGTTCATATGGTAAATGTGTCGGTGTCGTTTCCTGGTTTACAGATGGCGTCTTACAGCAAGCAGGTGCCTTCGTCCTGCAGTGGACATGAAATACGCTGATGACGATGATGATAATGACACGTTGAAGAACAGAAACTCGTCATGTTTTATCCGCGAATGTGGTCTCCACTATTATTTTTTCAAAATTATTTCCAGCGCTTACACAACCTTTTGCAGCCTTCGTTTTCCACGTGGCGGTAGTATGCGTATCGCTCAAGGAACTTTGTGCAGGCGCTGTTCTTTATGAAGAAAATGCGCGATTGTGTGAAAAACATGGTACTTAGCTATATTACGATCATCTGCGCACCTTCTGGGCCTGATTTTAGTTAATGTTAGTGGGTTGTTTTGTGCGTAAGCTACGTAGACTTAATCTGAGCATTTCCTTCCGGAAAGAGGTGTAGATGTAGAAAGAAAAGGAAGACGAAGAACACTCGTCGCCTCCGGGTGATCGAATCGGTCACGAGCGCCTTCACGATGTCCTTCGATGCCGAGTCCCCTCGACGAACAGGCGACGGAGATGGCGCGGCTTCCATCGGCGGCGCTGCGCCACCTGCTCCCGCACCGACGGGGCGCCGCCAGAAGGCCCGAGCTCCCCCGGTGACAGTGCAGCCAGTGCTGTACAGCAGCGCGCTGGCCGTAAGTTTTCCATGCTGTTCTCGAGCACAAAACTGCACGATGTAAGGGCGGAATCTAACGGTTCATTCGACTGTTCGTTTTCGAGTGCTGTACGGCGCTCTCGTGGTGCGGTTTACTTTGGGCTGAGCGTAAAATGGAACGCTCGGAACACATTCGCCCAGTTCATTCCGAGCGCCGCGCTTTCATATCGGACCCCTTGGGGGCGATTTCACCTTCAATCCGGGAGCTCGACCGAGATCCGACAGAATTCGGATCCCGTAGCCTCTTCAATTGCTGTGGGAGCAGGTGATCATTCGGCTCGGGCATGCTTTCTGAGGATCCAATGTCGAGAGCCCCTCGGCATTGCCTACCTTGGCTCCGTTTGGTCGCCT
Organism: Dermacentor variabilis; assembly: GCF_050947875.1. NCBI lineage: Eukaryota > Metazoa > Arthropoda > Arachnida > Ixodida > Ixodidae > Dermacentor > Dermacentor variabilis. The sequence goes on along the minus strand of NC_134569.1, from coordinate 152,197,081 downwards.
TCCTCATTTCCTCCTAGCAACTTTAACTATAAGTGGCATTATAACGCCACACGCAACTCTGTGGTATATGTTATTCCATTCAAGTTAAAGTGATGCGCTCGGGCGGAGCAAATGCCGGCATTATTTCTTCGCAAGGCTAGATCAACCTGTAGTTAACAGCCTTCCCTCTCTCCTTCTCTATTTAGCCGAAATGCCCAGAAGGGATACCCACCATATGTTTGTTGATTTGAGCGCTCCTATAGCCTCGGAGTGGAGCGGGTGAAACGCGACACGAGGATCAAAAAACAGATTACTATCTGAGATAAACCGCGCAAAGAAGTTGGAATAAATTAGAGACAGGTGCAGGCAAGGCAACGTTTATTCTATAGCTATAGATAATTACTTTTCGAAAACAAAACAAAAAATAAAAACATTCGGCGCGCCGACACAGGTTGCGGTGCTGGCAGTTCCTCGACATTTGTTGCCTATACCGCACCGCCGCACGACGCTGTCGGCTCTCACCGCCTCCGCAGGAAATTTAACAACTTACCAGTAAACAAATGGAAGAAAGAAAGGAAAGAAAGGAAGAAGGAAGGAAAGGTAGAAAGGATGGCTGCGCCTTTCACTAGCCTCCTGACTACAGACCGTGGCGCAGAGCACGGGCGTAGTGCGGAATAGCAGAAGAGACGCGTACCTTGTCCGCAACGGAGCTTAAACCCCACGCGGCTAATCGTACGCGCCTGGCTACGCGACACATGCCTGCGACGCCGTGCGCGCTTGTCCTACGCGTCTAGAGAGAAGAGACACGCAGGCCGCGCCAGCGTCAAGTAGGGCTGAGCGTACGCGACGGAAGTGGCTTGCCTGTGCGCCGTAGTCGCGTGGCCGGCATGTAAACTTCCGGCGCGGATTCGCAAACAGGTTGTTGTTTCGGAATCGTGCCGGGACGCTGGGTGTTACCGCTGGTTCCGTCGGTTACATGTCGCGCAAAGACGATGGACACTATCAGTAGTGAGCCGCTGGTCGCCTGCGTTGACGCTCGGCCTACACTTTGGTTGGCGAAGCACAATCAACATAAGAATAAGCAGGTGACGAGGTGCTTGTTGGACGAGATGGCGAGAAATGTTGTGAGCGATGCTGCCGTAACGGGCAACTGCTCAAAATTTCTTACGGGTGTCATAGGCGTAGCATTTTCAATGGCGATCGAGCTCGATCGGGATCAAATTTCGCGGTCGCGATTGCCTTTTTGGCCTCTGTTAAGAATAATGGGGCGCTATAACGTAAAACTATTCCAAACTCTTCTGTTCTAATTCTGCAATCAGCCTACCGCGATTGGTCAAAAACTTTTTGGACCACCCCGTCACGAAAACAGCGATAGCTCCCCATATGCTATGACGTGTGCACACTGATTATGCATAATTTGACCGAACAAAACAAAAATAGTTATTTCTGATTCGACGCCTTTCTCCCATTAGCCCTCGGCTATTGGTCAAAAGTTTTCGTGTTGCACCAACTTCACCTGCTTCTCACACGACATCACAAAACCGCAAAAACTCACCGCGTCAAAGTGACGCGAACGCGTGAAAGATGTATTAATATGCCGAACAAAACTGAATTTTCTTCTGAACAGCCGCAGGCTGCCCCGTTCCGAAAGGAATAAAAGATGGCTGCCGCCGATCGCTCCGGCACTCGCTACTCGGCCCGACCGGAGAGCATGTCTTTATTTGCGTGTAATAAAACTTTTTGCGTGGCCGTGTAACGTTTTCGAGAACTTTCGGCACGTTTCGGACCTCGTTCTGCCACCTCTCTTTTGCTGGGTATCCGTTTTAGCGTCATTCTTAAGCTTCTGTTGCATGCCGCCGCGATTGTCGACGAGCCACCGCAAGCTAAGTAAGAGAAAGCGGACCAATCGCAGACGCCGGCACCGCCCTCTTCATCCGGTTATCGATATTCAGCGCACCGGCTCGGCCCCATCGAATCCCTCTCCACTTGAGCATGCTCCTCGCCTCTTGTGGGCCAATTAGATAAGACAAGCTGCTCAGTGCAGGCGATGTTATTCGTTTTTCAAGCAAACAAAGGTTACCTCCATGAACGAGGGGAATATTTGATTGGTTTGTTCAGACAACCCTGCGGGGGACCGCCCGATGCTTGCATCGGCGGTTACGCAAATTTGACGTCAAGAGATTGGAATAAAAACATATTGGAATAGTTTTACGTTATACGACCCATGCTTCCTAAAAAAAAAAAGAAAAACGAACGCTTCTCGCTAAAGTAATTCGAGCAGCACTGCACGTGTAATGCAGCGCTAACTTGTGGATCTATCGTGTGGCTGCTCACCCTTACCTTCGTCACACGCGTACGGACTCGGAGACGCGTAGGCCCACGTATACGCTTAGCGAGACGCATATTCCGTGCTCCGTGTGGTCGGGCCTTGCAGGGAAGCTGCGTGAAAGGCTGTGTACTCACATAGCCTGAAAGTGGAATCGGGACTGTAGGAACAATCGACACTTGTTTTGCATGGCACGTTCAACCTTCACAGATTAAAGCGCTGTGTAGGTAGAATGCACAGACATTAAGCACGACTATTTCTTGTACGCATACAGGCTTTCTTTTTTGTGTGTGTACGTTCGTGTGAATGATAAGCCCCTAAGTCCTTGAATAGTGTATGAACTACCTAATCAATCTCGCAAGACAAGGAAGAGATTCTATGCACCAAGACGAATAAAACTTTTTAGCCGCTACCGAATAAAATGCTTTAGACTAGGGCACCGCAAAATTTGTTCTGCAATCTTGTTGCACAACAAATGGACCGCGTTGTGTGTTTACTCCGTGAACACGTGTATACGGGGTGATTTGTTTTAGCGTTTACAAAATTTTTTTAAAAATGAATAATGAGCCATTCCACTCTGTGAAGGTGAATGACAAGCGAAACTGTTGAAAACCACCACTACAACTGCTGAAGGTGATATGCAATACTTTATGGCGTTAGAGTAATAGTAGGAATGGAAGTAATCATAAGTTTGACAGCATGCCACCGCCCATAGCAGTGTTGCAACAACATTGAAATAAGTTGCTAGGCTGTTTATCTTATATACGAAAGGCTATGGACGTCACACTCCGCGCCGAAAGATGGCATCACCGCGGCAGCTTGCGCCACAGTAATCTTTACCGGGAAACGTTTGCGGGGGGCGCTACGTGCTTCGCATTGCTATCACGAGCGCCTTATCAATTATGTGGTTCAGATGCTTTTTTTTTTAGCTTGTTCTTTATTGAAACGTATGATGTTATGTATGTTGTATGCGTGGTTCCAAAGAATGTAAGCACTGTTCACTTTGTTGAGTGCTTGTAGCCTATGCCTTACAGGTCGTTGAGCCATTACATTTTTCGCTTGCTGATGGTTGTATGAAGCATCGATGATGATAGTTTTGTTGGCGGAGAGCAATAATGCACGAAACCTTAGCCATGTACGGTTTCGCTGTAAAATCGCTCATGGCAGCTAGCGCAATTGTACTTCTTGAGGTATATCACCTTTTGAGGCACACATTATTTGCACAAGAAAGCATAACATGTACTCAAGCAATTAACAATATTTCGCTAATTAACTTCTCAACTTATTATATTACGGCACATTTTGCAATCTACAAATTGAAGCCGATGACTTCGAAAATCGTATCCACGTGAACGAATTCTGAAGATGACACCAGATTTTAGACATGCATTCCCAAAATTTGCGACGAAATGCATCGGTGTTCCATTAACTGTTGAGCTTTAATGTAAAAAAAAGCCGTGTTGGAAATAAAGTAAGCGAAAAAACAGCGCAATTTCGCTGTGGTTGTCTCAAAGTTGGTACCAGCTTCAGAAATCGTTATTAGGGGATGTACCTTATGACATCACTGGTTTCATTTCGTGTTTTTCAATGTGTGCGAAAAAGTACTAAATAAAAAAGCTGATTATTGAAATTTTGCACATTAGCCAATTAGTAGTACTTGTACCTGGGGTTGTTGGTGTATAGTGTGTAAATATTAGGAGCGCAACGTTGAAGACGGACGAAGACAGGAAGACGACAGGGCTCGTCCCGTTCCCTTTCTTCATCCGTGTTGCAGATTGCGTTCCTTTAGATTTACCGAATAGACAATTAGTATCTTGATTTCCAGTTTAAGTAATGGCTGCCTGTTTGGGTAATCCAGCTGAATGAGTAAATGTCTGGTATATGCCACTGGCGATTTAAACAAAGAAACGTGTTAGCGTTAAAAGAAAACACCCGCATATGAACAGTTTTTCTGTTTCACCTATCTCTTTAGAACATGCGAATCGGCAAATCGATATCCTGTAAAGCGAAACAAACGTCTCGCCGTTGCACGACAGTCATTTCCAATTTCTTCAGGCCTTGGCGGCATCGTCGCCACCATCGGTAGAGTACGCAACGCCCGGCCGCGCACTCGCTTCGTCCGGCGACGGGGGCGACAATGGCGGCCGCAGGAGGCGGAGCACCAACAGCGACCGTCAGCGCTTGCGCGCGGAGATGCTGGCACTCGCTCGATCCCCGGGCTGCTGGCGCCCCCTGCTGGTCTTCGTCTTCAGCCTGGTGATCGGGCTAACGCTGGCGCTGGCCGCCTACGGAATCAGGGGATCCCGCCTCGACGGTAGAGCGATGCCTCGGCGCGGGAACGGCACCTACTAGGATGCAGCAGGCGACCGCCGCAGAGGCTGCTGGCCCACCGCGACCGCCCATGGTCAAGATGGTTAAAAATGCTTGGCCTACACGAGCTCGCGCGCCATCAGCGTTCAGCTGTCGCGGCTTCTTTTTTTTTATTCGAAATAATTTGTTTTTCGAAATAGTATTAAAGTTGATGAAATCGGCAATTTCGCGCGACTGCTTTTATTTGCCACTGACTTGAGGCCTGCGGCGACGACCGTGCAGGTGTTGCAGTCGACCGCATGAAGTAGTCAAGCGAAGTCGGCGATCAGCGTGCAGGACCCATCTCAACCTTTTCACGCTCGTAAAGCCATGCATAATGTTTGCGCTTGTTCATTTGAAACACTGAATCGTGGCGTCTTTCAAAGGTCATGGATTTACGAGAGTGCTTATGGCTGGCGATAAACCTTTTGTGCGCTGACATGGTTACTAATTAATTAAAATTGTGGAACTTATAGTCCCCAGGCCACGCACTGTGTTGTAATAGAAGCCGTAGAGGCGGGCTTCACATGAATTCTCACCACCTCGAGTACGATAATGCGCACCCAATGTTCGGTACATGAGAGTTTTTGCCTTCTGCAACCACCAGAATGCAGCCGCTGCTGCCAAAATTGATGCTGTGATGCAAAATGACGCAAAGTGATGCTGTGCAAGCACGTGGCGTTACCTTACAAGGGACACCCAAAAAGTTACAATTTACTTTGAAATGAGGCATGGATATCAGAAAAATATATGTTTATATTGCCAGTTTGCGCGGTCCACGGAGTGTTTTTCCAGATGTGAACGATCCTTTATTTCTTATCCAAACAATTCATTCCAGCACAGCGTTCTGTTTTGTATACTGGTGTCAGGCTATCCTGCCTCCTGTCGCTGAAACCAGGATGTAAGTTATGTCTGAACTGCAGCAACACTGACAAAATGTTTCCCTGCTAGAAGCTATTTGAATTCGGTGGAGACCCAGCACGGCAAAGTTTTGTCAATAATGATGTGTTTCATGCAGAGGTGTTCTTTTTTAATTCGATAGGCGAACATTAGCATGATATCAGCATACAATACAGATCTTGTTTTATATATAAAATAATTCTGACAGGCGACATTCAAATGATCGGTCTAAGCAAAAAGCACTAATCGACCAGTGAGACTGTACTAAACTATTCCCGTGGTTCACATCTGGAAAAACTACCTGTGCATCAGCCTATCCGACAATATAAACTTTTATTTTCTGATGTCCATGCCTCGTTTAAAATAAATTGTAACTGTGCGCAAACATCATGTTACTGTAACAGCTGCCGCAAAAATTTGAGGGAATGTCTAATAAAAGTCTTCAGTTGTTCTTGTCAAGCTGTCCATTAGCCAACATTTAGCGTAACGTTAGAAGGGCTTACTGAAGTACTTCTAGACGTCCATGGCTTCAGAATGTCTTGATCAAGACAGCTACTAGACTTTTGAATTAGCCGTTCAAGACATCTTTTAGACATCAAAAAGATGGTTGCGTGTTTCGTGGGTATATATATATATATATATATATATATATATATATATATACTTACAGACAAAGCCTTTCAAGCGATCTGGAGGTTGAAAAAGGAGACTGTATGCGTAGCGGCCCTCTTCGAAAGGTGCAATCTATTGTGCGAGGCAAGATAATTCTTTGTTCTCTAACTTCATATAGGCAGCTCCGCGCTGCGATTCGCGTTGCGGTATATGGTATAACATTCCACAATGTATAGGCAGTAAAGTTACCTCGTACATTCAGGAGCTAAATACATATGCACATATTGTGCACTGATAGGACGAGGCTAAAGCTAACGTTACCTGGTCGGTGTATTTTTAAGTAAAACTAAATGAGAGTTCCATTTCTGAGCTGGTGCGTACTTTTCATTTCAGCATGTTATTCTTGTTTCGGTGCATGTGCTGAGGCCGTCCGCGTCCGATGACTAGCGCTAGTTTGTGTTCACGATACGGAGTGTTCGAAGTAGGGCCCATGCTAGGGAACAGAGCAGACACCCGTCGCCAGTAGGCACACGAAGTCTCAAATCTCGGTGAAGCGTGAGAACTTGAGACGTGAAAGCAACCAATCAAATCAAGTTACGCTTCTTCCAGCAGGTTACCGAAATTTTGCGACGGTTTATTTTGAGCAAGCTAATTTGTAGTGTTGTAAATGTATGATTTGGAAACGAATTGAACGAAGCGTAACAGTATTTAGATGCATGCAGAGTGTGAAAAATTCGCCGTTTCACCCGAAAGCAGAAGCGTCGATTGCAATAGCAAATAAGGGGACAGGTATACCAAGCAAGGATTGTAGCTTTATCGGCCATATAAACTTGTAAATAAACAAACACGCATAGTGTCTCGCGCGCACAAGCAAATATGAACCCATCTCATTCGATCACCGCGAAATTGGCTGTCAAAACGCTGGCGGGAGGAAGCGTGGCAGCAGCGAGTACTGAACGGGCTGCCAGCGTTATCGACTTAAGCAACATAAACGTTTGAGTGCAGTGGTCCTTAAGTTTCCTCAAAATATTAAATTCCTGACTGTCAGTCAGTCAAGAACTTTAATGAAGTCCTGAGGAGTTTCAAGCCGTTGGAGATCCCACACGGGGAACTCCTTCGGCAGAAACTGTAGGCGACGCCCAAGTCGCGACGGGAACGTGGTGACGCTCCGCCAGTTCTTGGGCCCTCTGGACGGCCTTGAGTTGGAGTTTGAGGTCCGGGCTTTTGAGGGCTTCTTCCCATTCGGGCTCACTGCAGAGAGGGCCCTTTGGTAACGCGGTACATTGCCATATCATGTGCGAGAGTGAGCAATAAAGTTCTGGGCAGTCTGGGCAATTTGCCGGGATTTCTGACTTAGTAGGCCTCGTGACGGATACGAGTCCGTTTGTAGCATTCGAAACGCGGCCGCCTGCGCGCGTTCGAGTTTGATGTGTGGGACCGGGAATTTGGTTCTGCCTTTCCGATAGTGGGAGGTGATTTCTTGGTAAGTGAGCAGCGGGTCATTAAACTGAATGTCCAGCCCCTCGGATGCCGTGGGACTGTCGCGGCGGGCAAGTTCTCGTGCACGGTCGTGGGCCGTTTCGTTGAGGTTAGCTTTTTGCGGGTGAATGTCTTTCCCCATGTGAGCGGGGAACCAGGAGAGGCACCGTTTGCTCTCTTTTGAGCTCGCTAGTAGTATACGCGCTGCTTCTTTAGATACGTTGCCACATTCGTAGGCCCGAATTGCGGCACGCGAGTAGGCCCGAATTGCGGCACACGTGATGACACACGTGTCACGACGCGTCCTGATGTGTGCTCAGACATGTAGTGCTCCTACATGGAGTGAGCTTCCATATCTGCAGTCGGTCCAAATAATGTAAAATAACCCCCTTTTCTTTCGCTCTTACTCTCGGACGTGCACATTCCTTTGCCTAGAAGATTCCTGGCCTAAACGCTATCCCGAGCCGTAACACTCGAGGGCATCGCTCGGTGTTCAGAAAGAAAGCGTGAATACGGGTACGCGTGGCTCGCGCGGAGCGCTTTCTCTAACGGCGGCGGCGCAGGCGAAGTAGCTAGTGCATGTGCAGTGGGTCTGAAACTTATGCAAGCGCTTCGTATCGGTCGACGACCTCACCGCATGACTTAGTAATGACGTCATCCGCGTAGGGCACGTCCCGTGCGGCACTCCGCTCCCTTCTTCACCCTTTCGCCATAGCCTCCTCCGTTTTCCTCCCCAAGCTTTCTTCGTTATTGCTGTCTATCTTCCCCCGCTGCGCCCCACTGTCGCTCCATCCTTGTCCGCTTTCCTCATCGCGCTCCCTTCGCTATTGCCGTCTTTCATCATCCGCTGCGCTCCGCGCCACTCTTTTTTTCATCCTTCGATGAGCTGGTTCGTTCTGCCGGTTACGCCGACGCTCAACTCAGGAACGGGAGAGTAAGAGTTGGGCTCTAAAAAAAATAACGGTTAACGGTTCATCACAAAACGGTGAGAGCAGATAAAGTGCAAAGGGTTGCTCATTACATAAGCGATTGTCCGAAATTATTATCCTTTCAGTCGGCGCACCCCACGACTCACGATTTGCGCTATGTGAGAGAATCGGTGTTTGTGCTGGTAAGGTGTACGTGAAAGGCGTGTGCTAGTAACTGTACGGCCACCTAGGCCGAGACGCTCACACTTCTGAAGGCGACCATGTCACTTGTGTTCCGCTACCTACCTATCTGTCTGTCTGTCTGTCTGTCTGTCTGTCTGTCTGTCTGTCTGTCTGTCTGTCTGTCTGTCTGTCTGTCTGTCTCTCTGTCTGTCTGTCTGTCTGTCTGTCTGTCTGTCTGTCTGTCTGTCTGTCTGTCTGTCTGTCTGTCTGTCTGTCTGTCTGTCTGTCTGTCTGTCTTCGTGCTTCTCATGGTCGTTTCGTTAAAGGGACTGACCAGAATTGGCCAGAATATATTGTTAGACGTCGATGGAAATGAAACTACCATTATTTATAATGATAGAATGCAGCATGTTGTTGGCGATTTAAGTAAGAAGTATAATTTTAAAATGGCAAAGAAAGTCTCAAAAACCAGTAAGTAGCAAGACCTGGCGGTGAAATCTTGGTATTCCGGATGTTTACTATGATATTACTGTACGTAAGTTGACTGTTATAAAGTACAGCATAATTAGTGCTTAAAATTGCAGTTAGTATATTATTAGACGCTCGCGCATTATTCTATGCTTCGGAAACCAAAACGCACACCTGGCGACGGCAATACGCTGAACTCTGTATCACGTGCAAAGGGGTAGTTTCGCTTTCGATCCGATTGGTTTCGTTTTGTCTGGTAAATGCCAAAGCAGTTGGACAGAAAACAACGAAAAAAAAGCGCAGCTATTACCACATAAATAATTTAACAATTCGGAAAACATGAATCGCAGGAACAACGACTTGATAAACAAAATCATACTTTGTTACATCTAGGGCCACTTGTCGTCTGGCTCCCACTAATACCGGCGTATAATGGATATATCGCCCACCCATCACCGTTTTCAGTATGCTTCCAGTGAACGTCTACATCCTCACTGCAGATAAAAAAATTCTGATAAATCTTCCATGGCGTTTCCCGCGTTAGCACTGCATGATTAGACACTCTGACCGATAAGCTTTCCAATGCACTAAATAAATGGGTACCATAAATATTGTTTGTCAGTCCCTTTAACTTGGTAGGTACCAAAATTGGCATAATGTGACAAGAGTGCATGACGAACATGATCGGTCACGACACGAATATCATGACATGTGTGTCATGTATGTCATGAAACAGCCGCCTACATCTTGGTGCTCTCATGGTCGTTTCGTTAACTTGGTGTGCGGCAAAATTAGCATAGTATGACAAGAGTGTATGACGAACATAAATGATAGACCATGACATGCGTGTCATGTAGGTTATAAAACAGCCGCTTACATCTTGGTGCTCTCGTGGTCGTTTCCTCAACTTGGTGGACTCCCCGCGCACTGCTTCGTATAACACCGATTCTCACAGAGCGTGGGATCTGCCGGCTTTGTTTTTCATCCGCGCTTAGCAAGCGTTATACTCTGCGCCACGTGCAAGTGCGTAAGAAAGATGGTTGCGGTGATTAGAAGATGGGTCATGAACATCAATGTCCCCAGATGCTTTTATATAAAAAAAGAAGAGTAGATAAACTCAGCAAAATGTAAATTGCTGGCTTCTTTATTTGCCGCAAACTAGAGGTTTGGAGCCTCTGTATATCATGCGTCACAGTTCACTCAACACCAGTAGTCCAGTAGTAATCACTCGAAGCAAAATAAAAAAATAGCAGGCTATGCCACTGCCAAGGCGTGCAAGCTAAACCCACCGCAAGAAACCACAGGATATCCCACTATTTTTTATGTAAGGGCCGAGAATAAAGACGCGATGATTGGGGGGAAAGCGCTTTTTCTCGTTTTTTTTTTCAGTACAAGGAAACTGAGAAAGAAAGACAACGCTAACATTTACACATACAGTGCTACTTGCCAATCTCTGCTGTGCAACTTAAAATGTTAGAAGCGACGACGACAGCAAGAAACGGCAGCGCAACTTTAAAGCGCATTCTTTATATGCTTTCAGTTTTATCTAGAAAACATAGCGAAGCTTTGACATGGAGTGGAGTACAGGACGCATCTTGGGATTTGGTCCAGTACTGGCGCCTGTTACTCCGCGAAGCACGTGTAGCCGTCAACTTGGTGACAAGGCCTTTGCATTAATCATGCGCTGACACCTACAGCTTCAAGGCTGCTGCAGATACCTTGTGAACGAAACAGAGTTGTGGACGAAACTGGTGAAAATTTGTTTGGAGATGTTCATAACAAGCTTCGCAACAGGTTCGCAAGTAAACTTGTTCTAAAACTTGTCTACGTACAGTCAAATTGGAATGCGGAAGCATTCATGATCAATTTTAGAGAGAATGCTTCCAGCGAGAGTGACTCGGACACTTTTTTTTTCAGTTGTCAGATTAGCAATACAGTGGAACGCCTTTACAACGAAAATTATTCGCTGTACAGGTAACTTTGTTGTCGAGGTGCCGCACCAAAAAACTGTCATTTAAAACGGACAGAATTGTGCCGTCAAAGCTGCCTCACGGGCAGCTTTGTCGGCACATTTATCGCTTAGGAGGTTGGAGTATCCAGGTAGCAACTATAATACAATGTCGTGGCCTCTGTCCACCCCTTTAAGGTAGCGTAATCGTATCTCTGCTACCAATTGTTCATGTAGGCTGCCGCGCAGAGCTGATAAGAATGAAGGGCTGCCTTTGAATCACAGAATATAGCCCATTGATTTCATGACTGTTAGTGCACATAAAGCACCGCGCTACGGAGGGCTGCAAGTTCAGACCCTGTCGGTGTTGTGACGTGGGTGATCTTTAACTTCTTACAGAATGATGTCAACAGCATAACCACCGCAAAATTAGAGCTGGTTAGAGTCAAAGAGCCATCTGTATAAATGTGAACTCGATTGGAGTAGGAATCATGCAGTAGACGTAGAGCGGCTTGATTCAGGGCACAAGTTGGCAAGTCTGATTTCGTTTTAACTCCTGGAAGGTAAAGCCGCACCTGGGGCTGCCAGAGACACCACAAGTGCGCACGTAGAAGAATGTATGATGGAGTCGGAAGGAACGAATGGGATTCGCGTGCCTCTTCGAGTGGAGCGCGGAGTTGCTTGCGGCGCTTTGCCCAAAAAGCTTTAGGGGAATAGATTTCAGACCATCGGGCGGGGGCGCTTGGTGTGTAGCCAGCGCAAGCTAACGAATGAGCTTGCTTATCGTGTTATACCTCCTGATGGCCCGGGTGATATCCAGAGGATGCAGAGGTTTGGATGGCAGGACGCGAGAGTGTTTAGATTAGCCCGAAGACGGCAGGGAAGAAAATTAAGGGAGTGATACCGGTGTACATCTTGACAGTTGGTTCATATGGTAACTGTGTCGGTGTCGTTTCCTGGTTGACAGATGGCGTCTGCAATGGCATCCGTGGCGGTTTCCACGTTTGTATAAGAAACTGTAAACGCGTTTTAAGTGGAGTCGACGACATGTATTTTGCTCTTCCTTCTCGACGGGAAATCCCGATAAGCGAACCTTCGATTTCTAATTGTATTTCCGACTACATCCTGGTGCACAGCACTTCCCATGCACAGGGCCAACTGCGCCGCTTCTGCGATGGCAACGTTTCACTTAGGAATAATGTTTCAGTGCACACGACAAATTACCTACACCGCGGTGGTCGCAGTTTAAGACAATTAGTGGAATAAGGCACGCCCACAAAGCAGCGAAGCACAGACCATTTTCAATCAGCCTCTAAAATAAGCGAGTGCTTACTTGAATACCTCCAGCGAGTTCAGCTATCGTATACACGTAACACATGTAGTGCCGCGAAAAGTTGGACCGTACACATTTACAGCAGAATTGTTTGATATCATGTAGCCTTGTATTAGCAGGTCTATGTGCTGAGAGATACCTAAGAACTAACTACGTTTATATAGCTATTCTACCGAAATATTGCGCTTGACTATGAAGAAGAGGCGTGCGCTCAGTGGCATACCTTGTGGGTCAAAAAGTGCTGGTGTGCTCGAGCCAGCATTGCACCGCGAGCGATTTTTGCGCGCAGATGTTCTCGACTGCGTCAGGGACTTCCTCTCGGGCAGAACGGCGACGGTCGGCCTGGGCGAGCTGAGGAGCGGTATCTTTGCAACGCCTAGCAGAGGTACGCCCCAAGGCTCGGTAATCTCGCCCGTACTGTTTAACGTGGCGATGCTGGGCCTAGCGCAGAGACTGGAAAAGATCCAGGGAATCCGGCACGCGATGTAAGCGGACGACATCACGGTCTAGACCACCTGCGGAACCTTGGAAGAAAAGCGAGCGGCGCTGCAAGATGCGGCCAAGTGCGTCGAAGACTACGTGAAGGAGAGGGGCCTCAGGTGCTCCACCGAAAAGTCCGAACTGCTAAGAGTCGGCAGACATCCCACCAAGGCGAAACTGGAGGTCAGCCTCGAAGGACAACTCATCCCCGAACGCAACATGATACACGTCCTCGGCATGTGGCTGCAAGGTAGCAGAAAGTGCAACCACACCATCGGCCTCCTCAAGAAGTCGACCGAGAACGTGAGCAGAATGATAAGCAGGGTCTCCCAGAAGAGGCATGGCATGAGAGAAGACACTCTCAAGCTCGTCAACAGCCTGATCGTCAGCAGAGTCATGTACTCGCTACCCTACCAAGTGAGGACTAAAACGACCAACGAAGAGATTGAAGTCGTCCTGAGGAAAGCCTACAAGACGGCGCTGCACCTGCCGAGAAACACCTCCAACGAAAAGCTGATGCAACTAGGGGTGAGCAACACCTTCGTCGAAATGGCGGAAGCACAGCGGAAAGCGCAAATGAGAAGACTAACGGGGACCTACACGGGGCGAAACCTGATCGGTAGGCTGGGCTTCGAAATAGGAGACGTCGACCGGTACGAGGACGTACCGGCGGGAATTAGGAAAACCTTTAATGTAAAGCCTATACCGAAGAACATGGATCCCAGGCTCCACGAAGGCAGAAGGAAAGCTAGGGCCGAATACATAGAAAAGACAGTGGCTAGAGAAGAGAACACTCTCTTCACGGACGCGAGCATAAGTTTAATAGGAAGCGAGGCAAAGGCCATCGCGGTAGTAATGAACAAGGAGGGAAAGCTTGTCTCGTGCGTCTCGGCCGAGATACGGAGCGTAGCTGAAGCCGAGGAAATCGCCGTGGCGCTGGCGGCGATGCAAGGATATAGGGAGAATACATCGCTAAATATTCTCACAGACTCGAAAGAGACTTGTCGCAACTACATCAGGGGCAGAATATGCAAACCTGCCCTTAGGATCCTCAGAGGGGGTAACCCCTCGGAGGAGGCGAAAATCAAACACAATCGGATCTGGATACCTGGACACGAGGGCATAAGGGGTAACGAGGCGGCGGACGGTCTAGCTCGAGCTAATAGATTCCGGGCTGGGCAGCAGCAGGAGTACCGCGCTAGTTACGCCGGGATCCTCAGTGACATGTTATTCGGAATTACCGCAACACTACAGGGGGACTAGATTCAAGTACCCACCGCCCCATAAAGCGCTGACGAAGGAGGAAGCAACGGGCTGGCGTAGGCTCCAGACAAACACCTTCCCCAACCTTTTCATATTCAACAAGATGTTCCCAACGCAGTATAGGGACACCTGCCCCTGGTGCGGGGGTACACCCACACTCTATCACATAACTTGGGAGTGCGAACGAAACGATGCATTCCGTGATCATAAACCCCCGAGTGCGGAGCATTGGGAGAGCCGGCTCGTCAGCTGCGAACTCGCCGTCCAAAGAAGGATGGTGGAGCACGCTAGGGACGCGGCCAAACTCAGTGGAGCCCTGGACTGAGGGACCACCCGTGCTGAAGAGGCTTCCCTTCGACGAGAAGACAGCGTGAAGAAGAGAAGACCTCGATCCGCGAGAATTCCATTTTATAATTCAATAAATGTTTTTCTCTCTCTCTCTCTCTCTCTCTGGACTGCCCGTTGTGCAATGAGCGTTTAGCGGATGAAAAACTGTCGAGACAGCTGGTGGCCTCACGTGAATGAAGAAGTCGACAAAATTCAGTGCTCGGTGTGACGGATAGCAAAGCGCACGTAGTTCAACTGACATACCAGAATGTCCCATTATGTTCTGCCTAACATAGTAGACGATTACAGACACCAAGTATCTGCCAAGTTGAGATTGTTGCATCTAGGTCGACCAGACAAGCATATTAATAAAAGAATGTGAACCTTGACAACGCTTATCCCGACCAGGTGAAATAAACTTATATTGCTTTTAAATTCAAGCGATGCTTTGAATGGGTGCCAATAGAAGGGAAACGCAGTTGAGGACGGCAGAAGACTGGGTGGGATGATGAAATAAAGAAATTCGCAGGCCCTAGTTGGAATCGGTTGGCGCAGGACAGGGAGATAGCAAGCAGATGCCTTTGTCCTGCAGTGGACATGAAATACGCTGATGACGATGATGATAATGCCACGTTGAAGAACAGAAACTCGTCATGTTTTCTCCGCGAATGTGGTCTCCTCTATTATTTTTTCAAAATTATTTCCAGCGCTTACACAACCTTTTGCAGGCTTCGTTTTCCACGTGGCGGTAGTATGCGTATCGCTCAAGCAACTTTGTGCAGGCGCTGTTCTTATTGAAGAAAATGCGCGATTGTGTGAAAAACATGGTACTTAGCTATATTACGATAATCTGCGCACCTTCTGGGCCTGATTTTTAGTTAATGTTTGTGGGTTGTTTTGTGCGTAAGCTACGTAGAGTTAACCTGAACATTTCCTTCCGGAAAGAGGTGTAGATGTAGAAAGAAAAGGAAGACGAAGAACACTCGTCGCCTCCGGGTGATCGAATCGGTCACGAGCGCCTTCACGATGTCCTTCGATGCCGAGTCCCCTCGACGAACAGGCGACGGAGATGGCGCGGCTTCCATCGGCGGCGCTGCGCCACCTGCTCCCGCACCGACGGGGCGCCGCCAGAAGGCCCGAGCTCCCCCGGTGACAGTGCAGCCAGTGCTGTACAGCAGCGCGCTGGCCGTAAGTTTTCCATGCTGTTCTCGAGCACAAAACCGCACGATGTAAGGGCGGAATCTAACGGTACAGTCGACTGTTCGTTTTCGAGTGCTGTACGGCGCTCTCGTGGTGCGGTTTACTTTGGGGCTTGGCGTAAAACGGAACGCTCGGAACACATTCGCCCAGTTCATTCCGAGCGCCGCGCTTTCATATCGGACCACTTGGGGGCGGTTTCACCTTCAATCTGGGAGCTCGACCGAGATCCGACAGAATTCGGATCCCGTAGCCTCTTCAATTGCTGTGGGAGCAGGTGATCATTCGGCTCGGGCATGCTTTCTGGGGATCCAATGTCGAGAGCCCCTCGGCATTGCCTACCTTGGCTCCGTTTGGTCGCCTTCTTCATTTCCTCCTAGCAACTTTAACTATAAGTGGCATTATAACGCCACACGCAACTCTGTGGTATATGTTATTCCATTCAAGTTAAAGTGATGCGCTCGGGCGGAGCAAATGCCGGCATTATTTCTTCGCAAGGCTAGATCAACCTGTAGTTAACAGCCTTCCCTCTCTCCTTCTCTACTTAGCCGAAATGCCCAGAAGGGATACCCAATATATGTTTGTTGATTTGAGCGCTCCTATAGCCTCGGAGTGGAGCGGGTGAAACGCGACACGAGGATCGAAAAACAGATTACTATCTGAGATAAACCGCGCAAAGAAGTTGGAATAAATTAGAGTCAGCTACAGGCAAGGCAACGTCTATTCTATAGCTATAGATAATTACTTCTCGAAAACAAAACAAAAAATAAAAACATTCGGCGCGCCGACACAGGTTGCGGTGCTGGCAGTTCCTCGACATTTGTTGCCTATACCGCACCGCCGCACGACGCTGTCGGCTCTCACCGCCTCCGCAGGAAATTTAACAACTTACCAGTAAACAAATGGAAGAAAGAAAGGAAAGAAAGGAAGAAGGAAGGAAAGGTAGAAAGGATGGCTGCGCCTTTCACTAGCCTCCTGACTACAGACCGTGGCGCAGAGCACGGGCGTAGTGCGGAATAGCAGAAGAGACGCGTACGTTGTCCGCTACGGAGCTTAAAACTACACGCGGCTAATCGTACGCGCCTGGCTACGCGACACGTGCCTGCGACGCCGTGCGCGCTTGTCCTACGCGTCTAGAGAGAAGAGACACGCAGGCCGCGCCAGCGTCAAGTAGGGCTGAGCGTACGCGACGGAAGTGGCTTGCCTGTGCGCCGTAGTCGCGTGGCCCGCATGTAAACTTCCGGCGCGGTTTCGCAAACAGGTTGTTGTTTCGGAATCGTGCCGAGACGCTGGGTGTTACCGCTGGTTCCGTCGGTTACATGTCGCGCAAAGACGATGGACACTATCAGTAGTGAACCGCTGGTCGCCTGCGTTGACGCTCGGCCTACACTTTGGTTGGCGAAGCACAATCAACATAAAAATAAGCAGGTGACGAGGTGCTTGTTGGACGAGATGGCGAGCAATGTTGTGACCGATGCTGCGGTAACGGGCAAGTGCTCAAAATTTCTTACGGGTGTCATAGGCGTGGCATTTTCAATGGCGATCGAGCTGGATCGGGATAAAATTTCGCGGTCGCGATTGCCTCTTTGGCCTCTGTTAATAATGGGGCGCTATAACGTAAAACTATTCCAAACTTTTCTATTCCAATTCTGCAATCAGCCTACCGTGATTGGTCAAAAACTTTTTGGACCACCCCGTCACGCAAACCGCGATAGCTCCCCATATGCTATGACGTGTGGACACTGATTATGCAAAATTTGACTGAACAAAACAAAAATAGTTATTTCTGATTCGACGCCTTTTTCCCATTAACCATCGGCTATTGGTCAAAAGTTTTCGGTTTGCACCCACTTCACCTGCTTCTCACACGACGTCACAAAACCGCAAAAACTCACTGCGTCAAAGTTACGCAAACGCGTGAAAGATGTACTGATATGCCGAACAAAACTGAATTTTCTTCTGAATAGCCGCAGGCTGCCCCGTTCCGAAAGGAATAAAAGATGGCTGCCGCCGATCGCTCCGGCACTCGCTACTCGGCCCTGCCGGAGAGCATGTGTTTATTTGCGTGTAATAAAACTTTTTGCGTGGCCGTGTAACGTTTTCGAGAACTTTCGGTACGTTTGCGACCTCGTTCTGCCAACTCTTCTTTGCTGGGTATCCGTTTTAGCGTTATTCTTAAGCTTCTGTTGCATGCCGCCGCGATTGTTGACGAGCCACCGCAAGCTAAGTAAGAGAAAGCGGACCAAACGCAGACGCCGGCACCGCCCTCTTCATCCGGTTATCGATATTCAGTGCAGTGGCTCGGCCCCATAGAATCCCTCTCCACTTGAGCATGCTCCTCGCCTCTTGTGAGCCAATTAGATAAGACAAGCTGCTCAGTGCAGGTGATGTTATTCGTTTTTCAAGCAAACAAAGGTTACCTCCTATGAACGAGGGGAGCATTAATTTGATTAGTTTGTTCAGACAACCCTGCGGGGGACCGCCCGATGCTTGCGTCGGCGGTTACGCAAATTTGACGTCAAGAGATTGGAATAAAAACATATTGGAATAGCTTTACGTTATACGACCCATGCTTCCTAAAAAAAAAGAAAGAAAAACGAACGCTTCTCGTAAAGTATTCGAGCAGCACTGCACGTGTAATGCAGCGCTAACTTGCGGATGTATCGTGTGGCTGCTCAGCCTTACCTTCATCACACGCGTACGGACTCGAAGACGCGTAGGCCCACGTATACGCTAAGCGAGACGCATATTCCGTGCTCCGTGTGGTCGGGTCATGCAGGGAAGCTGCGTGAAAGGCTGCGTACTCACATAGCCTGAAAGTGGAATCGGGGCTGTAGGAACAATCGGCACTTGTTTGCATGGCATGTTCAACCTTCACAGATTAAAGCGCTGTGCAGGTAGAATGCACAAACTTTAAGTACGACTATTTCTTGTACGCATGCAGGCTTTCTTTCTTGTGTGTGTACGTTCGTGTGAATGATAAGCCCCTAAGTCCTTGTATAGTGTGTGAACTAGCTAATCTATCTCACAAGACAAGGAAGAGATTCTATACACCAAGACGAATAATACTTTTTAGCCGCTACCGAATAAAATGCTTTAGACTAGGGCACCGCAAAATATTGTTGTGCAATCTTGTTGCACAACAAATGCACCGCGTTGTGTGTTTACTCCGTGAACACGTGTATACGGGGTGATTTATTTTAGCGTTAACAAAATTAAAAAAAAAAGATTAATGAGCCATTCCACTCTGTGAAGGTGAATGACCAGCGAAGCTGTTGAAAACCACCACTACAACTGCTGAAGGTGATATGCAATACTTTATGGCGTTAGAGTAATAGTAGGAATGGAAGTAATCATAAGTTTGACAGCATGCCACCGCCCATAGCAGTGCTGCAACAACATTGAAATCAGTTGCTAGGCTGTTTATTTTATATACGAAAGGCTAGGGACGTTACACTCCGCGCCGAAAGATGGCGCCACCGCGGCAGCTTGCGCCACAGTAATCTTTACCGGGAAACGTTTTGCGGGGAGCGCTACGTGCTTCGCATTGCTATCACGAGCGCCTTATCAATTATGTGGTTCAGATGCTTTTTTTTTTAGCTTGTTCTTTAGTGAAACGTATGATGTTCTGTATGTTGTATGCGTGGTTCCAAAGAATGTAAGCACTGTTCACTTTGTTGAGTACTTGTAGCCTATGCCTTACGGGTCGTTGAGCCATTACATTTTTCGCTTGCTGATGGTTGTATCAGGCATCGATGATGATAGTTTTGTTGGCGGAGAGCAATAGTGCACGGAACCCTAGCCATGTACGGCTTCGCTGTAAAATCGCTCATGGCAGCTAGCGCAATTGTACTTCTTGAGGTATATCACCTTTTGAGGCACACATTATTTGCATAAGAAAGCATAACGAGTACTCAAGCAATTAACAATATTTCGCTAATTAACTTCTCAACTTATTATATTACGGCACATTTTGCAATTTACAAATTGAAGCCGATGACTTCGAAAATCATCCACGTGAACGAATTCTGAAGATGACACTAGATTTTAGACATGCATTCCCAAAATTTGCGACGAAATGCATCGGTGTTCCATTAACTGTCGAGCTTTAATGTAAAAAAAAAGCCGTGTTGGAAATAAAGTAAGCGAAAAAACAGTGCAATTTCGCTGTGGTTGTCTCAAAGTTGGTACCAGCTTCAGAAATCGTTATTAGGGGATGTACCTTATGACATCACTGGTTTCATTTCGTGTTTTTCAATGTGTGCGAAAAAGTAATTAATAAAAAAGCTGATTATTGAAATTTTGCACATTAGCCAATGAGTTGTACTTGTACCTGGGGTTGTTGGTGTATAGTGTGTAAATATTAGGAGCGCAACGTTGAAGACGGACGAAGACAGGAAGACGACAGGGCTCGTCCCGTTCCCTTTCTTCATCCGTGTTGCAGATTGCGTTCCTTTAGATTTACCGAATAGACAATTAGTATCTTGATTTCCAGTTTAAGTAATGGCTACCTGTTTGGGTAATCCAGCTGAATGAGTAAATGTCTGCTATCATTGCCACTGGCGATTTAAACAAAGAAACGTGTTGGCGTTAAAGGAAAACACCCGCATATGAGCAGTTTTTCTGTTTCACCTGTCTCTTTAGAACATGCGAATCGGCAAATCGATATCCTGTAAAGCGAAACAGACGTCTCGCCGTTGCACGACAGTCATTTCCAATTTCTTCAGGCCTTGGCGGCATCGTCGCCACCCTCGGTAGAGTACGCAACGCCCGGCCGCGCACTCTCTTCGTCCGGCGACGGCGGCGACAATGGCGGCCGCAGGAGGCGGAGGACCAACAGTGACCGCCAGCGCATGCGCGCGGAGATTCTGGCGCTCGCTCGATCCCCGGGCTGCTGGCGCCCCCTGCTGGTCTTCGTCTTCAGCCTGGTGATCGGGCTCACGCTGGCGCTGGCCGCCTACGGAATCAGGGGATCCCGCCTGGACGGTAGAGCGATGCCTCGGCGCGGGAACGGCACCTACTAGGATGCAGCAGGCGACCGCCGCAGAGGCTGCTGGCCCACCGCGACCGCCCATGGTCAAGATGGTTAAAAATGCTTGGCCTACACGAGCTCGCGCGCCATCAGCGTTCAGCTGTCGCGGCTTCTTTTTTTTTATTCGAAATAATTTGTTTGTCGAAATAGTATTAAAGTTGATGAAATCGGCAATTTCGCGCGACTGCTTTTATTTGCCACTGACTTGAGGCCTGCGGCGACGACCGTGCAGGTGTTGCAGTCGACCGCATGAAGTAGTCAAGCGGCGTCGGCGATCAGCGTGAAGGACCCATCTCAACCTTTTCACGCGCGTAAAGCCATGCATAATGTTTGCACTTGTTCATTTGAAACACTGAATCGTGGCGTCTTTCAAAGGTCACGGATTTACGAGAGTGCTTATGGATGGCGATAAACCTTTTGTGCGCTGACTGGTTACTAATTAATTAAAAATGTGGAATTTATAGTCCCCAGGCCGCGCACTGTGTTGTGATAGAAGCCGTAGAGGCGGGCTTCACATGAATTCTCACCACCTCGAGTTCGATAATGCGCACCCAATGTTCGGTACATGAGAGTTTTTTACTTCTGCAACCGCCAGAATGCAGCCGCTGCTGCCAAAATTGAAACCGCGACCTCGTGCTTGGCGGCGCAAAGCCATACTAACTGAGCTACCATGGCGAACTGGTTAGACACGCCTTGCAAGAAGGGGTTAGGGGGAGGGAATGGAGCGAGAAAGGAATTGTAATTCGGGCATCGAAAGTCACTATAGTCAGCACCATGATAGCTTGCTCTGCGACAGGACCTCTCAGGTTTAAATGCGTAAGCATTTCTATGCCTACCTAACGAAAATCCAGTCCGTCCGCCACGTAAGACGAATGAAATGGCTCATACTACCCTAAACAATGGCTCGTACCCACGTAAGGCATAGGCTACAAGCGCTCAGCAAAGTGAGGCGAACAGTGCATACATTGATTGAAAACGTATATACAACACACATGACTGTACATGTTTCAATAAAGAACAAGCTCAAAACATGCATCCAGGCCATCAATAAAGTGTTTCAAACAGTTTCGTGTGAATGGCGCAAGAAAATCGTACGTCGCCATGCTTAAACAAGATGAGTGCTTCTATCGTTCAATGTCACTAGAAAATACGCGCTTTCTTTTTACTTTCTTTCGCTCTTTCCAACATCTTGGTACTGCTGCAGAAGTGTCATTATATCATGCCACAGTTAGATTGCGCAAGCACTCTTCCTCTCTGTTTACAGCTCGTCGATCTGTGCGTAAAATAAATCTGTTTACTGATGTGTCAGGTCAGCAAGACATTGTGCACCGGTAAATCGAGTTCTGCAACAAAAGAGCGAATGTATCAAAGGCCCACGTGAAGGTCGCGCAAGTTCTCGGCAAGCCACATACATTTAACGAAATACGAACTAAACAAGCTCTTATCAGTATCAACGTCCTGTCGGTTATGGTAAATTACCGCGTTTTGCAGGGCATAGGCGTCACGCCTAGTGTTGCTTTGCACTCGTTGTCATATGTACTACACTGTGCGTTTTGCACATCTTCGTATAGGTGTACCATCGTGTGGGCCGCACATTTAGGACCGTTGGCGGTACGACTGATATAATTCATCTCTCTCTCTCTCTCTCTCTGTATATATATATATATATATATATATATATATATATATATATATATATATATATATATATATATATATATATATATATATATACACACACACACACACAGGTTCATGCCACAAAACGCATCTAAGCTGTATTGCATTTGTGTAATTATTACGCAGATCTAACCACCATGTTGAAATCTGAGAAGCTTTCGTGCAGTGGTTAAAGGAATGCCACGCAAGTGATTAAATTCTACACAGCGTTTTGCAACATAATGACTACCTGCCTGCCAGTGAAACGGGCAAGACTGAGAGCACCACGACGTGACCCACGCGACGACAGATTTCACTGCCTCCTGTATGGGACCCCTTTGCTGTGACACGGCAACCAGGATCCGCGCGCTGCCCTGGGTGGGCCCATCCTGAAGCACGTGCAACAGTAAACGGCACTTTACTCATCGAAAGACGGATCAACCACGTGCGGCAAACCCCATACCCTAGGAAAGTAGGCATAGAAAAGTTTGCTTCATTGAAGGAGTTGGGCTCTTGATGACATATATTTGTCGCAGTGAAGGTATTCAGGTACGATTTGTTTTGTCACTGAGTAATTCTGTAGAAAACAAGCCCAGCAAACACGGCACCTGTGCTCGTAGTAAAGATAGTAGTGCTGTTCTGCGCGTTAGCTATTAACAGTTAGCTGCGTGTTAGACTGATATAAGAGAACAGCAGTCTCCTTGGTCAGGAAAGTTCGGGAAGATTCGCAAAAAAATCTTCATTTAACATGAAGTTAGGGGAAAGCAGGAGAGAGAGCGCGCTCTTTATTTACAAGTTGGGAGGTTCGTAGGTGCGTAAATATTCGCCTGTATGCTACTCTGCAACGGAGGGGGAGAGGTTAGAAACATTAATAAGTAAAATAGCGTAAGATAGCATAAAAACAAAAATCTTTTGATAGCTTGATTTCACTTTTGAATTCTACTGCAGGCTTTTTGTACCGTGTAGGTAGTGCGCGTAACGGCTAGAATCTGGAATGAAAGCTAATTGGTTGAAAGTAATAAAAGAAGAAATCAATTCCTTGACGTTGCGTTGATGGAAAGTTCTTGGACCTAATATATATATATATATATATATATATATATATATATATATATATATATATATATATAGATATAGATATAGATATATATATTATATTTATCACAATATATGTGATGCATTGAGCCATAGTGTTAGAGGGTCTTGACAGATTGTTGTCATATTTCTCTTCTACGTATGTGGCCCTTTCGCCACTGTACGCTCTACAGCCTAAAAGAAGATGTTTGATCGATTCCACGAAGCGACCGCAGCCGATGGCAGGATGTCTCAAATTCCCGGGCTAGTTATCTTAGGAGGTTTGATTGATGTTCAGAACCAACGTAATACAGAAATTCATAGTATCTGACGGGAGAAGACCAGGATTTCTTACCCTCCTGAAGTCAAAAGAAACGAGACTGCTATGGAATTACATAAATTCACGGAAGACATATTTCAAAAATACTGAGGTTACGGTATTGACACAGAAAGTTAAGGCGAGTTGTATGTTTAACCAGGCATAACACAAGAAAGCGGTTCGCAGGAAAATCGAGGCTTGAGTTGATTGATTAATAGTATATTACAAGTTATGTCGCTGAAGCCGACGCTTCGACAAGTAGGCGTATTTTTGTCAGGCCAACAGCTCTCGTTCTGCCACTGTTGATCAGCATAACACAGCGTTTTATACCCCTAGGACCCTCACTCACTTTGGTCGCTTCGCAAGAATTTTTTATGCCCATCTACTTTCAGTTCTCTGCCAAGAACCATTTCACCACTTAGTTCTAAATGCTTACTATAATAGGATACAACTTCAAAAAAAGACAGCAGTTGGCAACGACACACGGACCACGCGGAGCGCGGAATTGTGTTACTCCGCCAGCCAATCGCAGAAGCATGGGACCTTTTCAAGATGACATCGTACTTAATACCTCCGGAACGTATACTGTTCTTGAAGAGTCTTCTCATCGGCGGAAGCGATCAGGCGTGCAACAGAAAGGAACAAAGTGTATGGAGTTATGAGCAGTTCACTCTTCAAAGTGCGCGGTACAGTTAATTTCGTTACAGTTTATTTCGTTAGAGTTAATTTCACTGCTGAGCCCGCTTTACTCACGAAACTTCACTGCCAACTTAAGTGAAAGTCGACAAGTAATAGTTGCAGCGAAGCAAGTATTTTATTTCAGTTTAATGAAGAATTATAGGCTTTCACCGTTCCACTGTTATAGAGGAGTGAAAAGTATAAAATTACGGGCTATCAATTTTGTTTTTGCGTTTACCACCTAATTTATGTAACAAGAAAAGTTTGAAGTACGAACTATTTGAGCCGTGCGCAGGAACAGTGGCTGGCAGTTATGAGAGCGTGAGCGGGGCTGCACTGCAGACTTAAGTTGCATCCGACTGTAAACGGATATTTAGAAGAAATTGTGGGTTAATATTTGCGGTGAAATTAGTAACCATTATCGCTATTCTGCGTTGTCATTTTTTGAAGGCCTTGCTTCACTAATTCCTTTTTTTTTTCTTATGTGTTTTGCAACTTCGTTGCATTTCATCGTTTTCGTGTAGGTAGAGTTGTTTTATTAACGTGCTTCTTCGACTGCTTCACCCACAAGCCACTGTGACTTGGACTGTCCAGTCCTACTTATCATTTTGTATTTGATGCAGAAATAAATAATATTAAGTATATTGACACGTGTACGTTGTTTTCCCGGTGATCGCTCTTCACTCGCTGTTCGCTGTTACAAAATTATCGCTTGACGCAAGACGCGACTTCTTGTATCGAAACTTTCTCGAATGTTGTCGCCGATTGCACAGCGAAATAAATGTGTTTGTAATCAAACTGCATGCGCAATGCGAATCACTATTCGCATTGCGCATGCAGTTTGATTGCACATTCGAGAACGGACGCGAGCCCTGGAGATTACACTGGAATGTAGATGAGCCATGTACAACTAGCCGACGCGCCTGATCTATATTTGCAGATTTTCACGATCGATAGTCATGCTCGCGTCTTCGTTGTGGTCCGAATATTACTTGTTTTTGGCTGACACGTTCACCTAATGAAGTGTTTAGCTTTTAAAGTCACGCTTCTGGCAGTGTCTCGTTCGTCACCGCTACGACAACGTGGCAGCACTTCATCTCCTCCCTCGGCGCTAGGCGGAGGACTTAACTTGGCACCGTGCTGTGAGTAGTATTGGAAGCACACATTGCTCGGCTTGCCACGATTTGGGCTGGCCGAGCATGCGCAGATCCTCTACAGTGGCCAGCAGGGAGACTATTAAGAATTCAAAAAGAAGAAGTAAATTGTCACTGCTGTATGAGAGTCCAAGCCACACCCAATGGCTCGTAATAGCAATGTCTTGGCAGTTGCCTCGCGTTGCCAAATAAGGTCTTTACTTAATTACATGTCTTTGCAAACTATACAGCAACCCTGCGCGCACGTCATCGTCAAGTTAGGGGCTCTTAACGACACATCTGCTTGAAGAAAGAGAGTATGTTAGAAAAAGAAGAAGAAAGAAAATGGGGCTTGCATAAGTTGGAGGCGACAATAACAACAATTTTCAACAGGCGTTGCAGGAAGATCGTTTCTGCAGGGAAAGGACCCGGCATCAGTAAAAAATATTAAAGGAATAAAGAGGACGAATGATGCCATAGCCAATTTGCGAGAGCAGTGAAGAGAATCCAAACTAAACCATGCTGTCATGGGGCATTCTTCCAGAAGTCAACATCAACGTTTTAAGAACGCCTCTCGAGGCTTTTCGTAAAAGCGACATTTCTTGAGAGTCACGCTACCAATAACTGTCGCTGGTTCGCACTTAGGTGCAAACCGCTTATATTAGCTACTGAGACCCCAACTCAGCAGCCTCAAAGTGTACGAGGTATTAACCAAGGGGTAGGCTTCAGCATCCTGCTTACGTCTCGTCACTCTTTCACAATTTTCTCCATGCCTGCTCAACCTTTCCAGCCATTCACCGAGGATGTGGCCGTCATTAAAGAGAATAAGAGAGGAAAAAAAATGGCGAAGACGACCGTATCCAGGTAACGAAAATAAGCACCGAGCTTTGGTACATGTTAATAATTTTGTCCTTGCTCTCTTACGTCGTTGTGTCTTAACCTGGAATCTTAATCCGGAATTTGGTTCTTTAGTACATCCCACGGGTCTCACAGACCGTCATAACCCGCAACAGCCGAACCAGCTGTCGCACATGAGAACGTGCTATCACAGAATGAGCAGAAGCACTGCACGAACCGTCGCGTGGCTAATTTTACTGTTTTATTTTCCAAAACAAGAAACCAAAAATATTAACTTCTAATTTTAAGAAACTATAGCATGAAAATTATTATTAACGATTAGAATTAATTTAATATCGCATTTTCAGTAAAAGAAAATCCTATTTAGGTATTTATTCTTTTTCCACCCACTGCCGCCCGATTCATGGCCAATCCCCCGTAGTGGGTTGTGCTATAACTACAGGCACCAAACCAAACCAAACCAAACCTCTTCGTGCCGATTTTTCTGGAATCTTTCGTCAGACGTGCGAAGTCCGGACCTCGTAAATACAAACGGCTCTGCTCCAACCAGGTGAGTTGGTGATGGAGACTGCTCTATTCTTCTTGTTGCATATAGTTATTCTGCATGAATGGCCTTGTAATTTAGGTGACGATGCCATTGTGGAAACACGCGTAAGGGAGCGGAATTTGAGGGCCGAGCGGCTCTGATGTTGATGGGTGAGAAAATATAGCTCTGGCCTTCGCGTCATGCCTATTCAATTTATTGGCATCCTGACAAAATTGATGTGTGAATAGGATCAAGAACACGGTATCGAATGGGTGTCTTTGATCTCATTACGTGACAATTCTATTCCGCACCGATTTCACCGGTCATGAAATTGTACAGTCCGCCCGAAGCCCCGTCGTATGTCTTGTACTGTATATGTTACTTTTAGAACGTACAAAATTGCAGAAGTGTCGCCATTACTCTGCCCCTTAAATGCGAGGGGGAAAATTATCGCCACCGGCAAAACGGAAGTCGATGACCGGATCGTGTGAGATAATTTGACAAAAACCCACGTTTGCGCATGTCTGCGGAATGACGAGATCATGAGCGTTGTGATCGGACTAGTTGGTACACATCCACAACTTCGGATAGCACGAAAGGGACGAAGGAAGGAAGAAAGAATACAAGATCACGCGCCCAGCGCACCAGGATGCACTGGTACAGAGCACTAGAAAATAGTTTACAGTAAGAAGGGTAACTTTCACCGTTCCTTGCAAAACCCGGTTCTTTTAGTGCAATCTAACTGTTCCTTGAGCATAAGAAATACGCATTTTTTTTCATATAGCGCCATGATTGCAAGGATGGGTCGCCGCACGAGTTTCAGCAACTCTTAACTCTGCTCTGTACTCCACTGCTTACAGCCTGTCATTCCAGCTAGCACAGTTGGGAAAACCTTGCATGCTAAATGTAAGTTGTCGGAGAGGATTCTAAAGCCAGTCACCAAGGCCACCGCGTTGACAAAGTAGAATTTATGGTGTAATAAGGTCCGTACTAGATATAAGCATGGCAAATGATAAATTGCATGAAAATTCACCGACCATTGATATACTTCCTAACGCGAACTTTGAGTGCAGCTCTATACGTGTTTCCATTTAGTGATATATAGTCGCTTGCTCGGACAAGCTGTCTCGTGCGACACATTGCAAACGAAGAGAAGAGTGACTCGACTGCCGCGCTAACCGGGACATCGCGAGAGGCAACGCGTGGGTGACACGTGCGCGCGATTCACAGCAGCGGTCGCAGACAGACGTTCGCTCATGTAGCGCATTGCTTCCATATATGGTATCGGTCGACGCGCTCGCCGCATACCATGGGTGAAGAGACGATGGCCCCCTACTCTGCTGCTTCTTTAGCGGTCGTCGCTGCAGAGCCCTTCTTGCGCCTTACTACGCTTTTCTTCTCACGCTTTCGCCATAGTCGGCTCTTTTCGCCTCATGGTTCCGCGACGCACTCCTCCTCCGCTTTTCTCCTCGCGCTCTCTTCGTTATCGCAGCCTTTTATCTTCCGCTGCGCTCTGTGTTCGCTCTTTCATGCTTCGCTGTGCTCGTTCGCTCGGTGACGCCGAGGGCGGACGGCGAGGGCCGACTCCTACGCGGAACGCATGAACGGGCGCGTACGAGCTGTGCTCTAACATGTTGACGTAAGACACATACTACGCCTTCAAACTGCGCGCGCCGATCTCTGCGCCCCAGAGATGCAGGAAAACACGTGCATCGGCGGCATGTGCCTTCGTCGTACCCGAACGCGTGGAAACGCAACAAAAGGAAAAGCGACCTTAGTGGGAAAACAGTAGGATCTCGATCTTGGAGGTAAAATGATGGCTTAGCTCTTTACCTGTTGGGCACAAATTCGCCCAGAGCAATGTATTTCTTCTGAAGTAAATCACCTAAGCTATTTGTTACAATTTTGTAAATATCATACACCTTTCATTGTACTTTAACTCCGGTACGGAAGACGTTAGCAATAAGAGAGCACCTAACATATCCTCCCAGACAGGTTCCACGATGTAAGTGAAACATTTGCCAAACTATTCCTTTTAATTCGAGTGGAAGCGCTCTGAAACGAATGTACTTGAGCGTCGACTCTTCTTTCGGCCCAGTTTCTGGCCACTGTTCATACATATAGCTATTTTTATATTTCAAGACAAGTTTCACTGTGTAAGTGGAACATCTTAATACTCTTACGCATAGTATCCATCGCCTTAGAGAAATGTATTAGAAAAGAATATCTGCCTTACTTGGAATAATGTACATGTGACTTCGATACTTTCGGTCATGCTCCTTATGGGCAAGCGTTTACCCGAATGGCTACGCTCCCTGAGGGTAGAATATGTATCCGCGCTCAGAAACAATTTGTCGACCCGCAGGCCCTCCTCTGGCCGCAGCGATGAACGTTCCTGCGGTTGACGTTTCGGCCCGCCCCGCGCCGTCCCCTTGGCGGCAACTGCTAATGTTGGTGTGGAAGAACGCCTACGTGAAGCGGCTGTGTCGCCGCTACACCACTACGCTGCTCTAGATTGTGCTGATGGTGGTGCTCCTGTTGGGAATCCAGAAGAGCTCCGTGGTGCGCGAGCCGCTGATTCGCTAGGGGGACACCATCTTTTCGCCCATCAGGCCAACCACCTTCTGGAACACGGAGCTCGACATGGTACAAGTCAAACAGGTTCGCCGCTTGTTTCGAGACAATAGAGATAGATGTCTGATAGGGTTCAGCAAGCACTGCGACGTGCCGAATCGTCTACCACTACGTTGCATCCGGGAATTCGCTTCATAAGCTGGTAGGGCAATCTCTCGGTCAATATACGCATAAAAACATCAAGTGAACGTGCAAAAATGTGGGTTATCACAAAAAATGAAGATGTTTCTATAAATGTTAGCTAGCTGGCATGTCTCATACGAGCTTCGCCTTTGTGTGTGTTTCTTTTAATGCACTCATATGAGCGAATGAAAGGTAATACAGTAATGCAGTAATACAGTAAGCATAAGGTGAGGTTGGCTGACGTGGGACTGGTAATAGGTGGTGTCGAAAAGCACCTTCCAGCGAAGGCGGCATTAGTAATACAAACCAATCGCAAAGGCTATGCTTTTGCTGACTTCATGCACCGGAAGTGATTGCAGAGCCAGAAACACGTCATGGATGCCACGTTCTTGGCACCACCAATTCCATATCGCTGGGATATTGGTTGTTCTGCGAGTCGTGCGTGCTGCGAATAGTTCTTTCGAAATTCCCGAACAAGCTCCGCGGCCACTCTTTAGCACGGGTCACCGTGTACTTCTGCAGGTGCTATATGCACCCGCTGACAACAAGTACGTGTCCCGGCTGACGCGTGAAGCCAGGAAGAGGCTGCACGTGCCCGACGTGATGGGAAGGCACTCGGAAGGAGAACTCGTCGCTGCCATGATGTGGCATAACCGGACACCTGTGCAAACCGTGGGGCTGCTCTACGGCAACTTGAAGCCCGGCGACAAGGACAGTGTGCCTGTTGGCCTGCGGATCACCTTCTTCGGCGGCAGCCTGCCCCTCGACGTGCTTGTAAGTGAAACGGGCTTTCCCCTCCTATCATCTTCTTTCTGTAGAGAATGACGAGGTGAATAGGGAAAGGATCGACCAATGTAGTCACGAATTTGTTGGTCGCAAGGGACATCTCGGCTATGGACCAGGCTGTATTCACAAAACGTTCTTACGCTCTTACCCAATCCTTATGCTGCACATATCTTAAACGAAGGCGGCAAGCGAATGGGAAAGATCACATACGAACGGACATGTTGACGAATTCAGCCTCGGAATTTTCAACACTCGTAGGGGAGCAACCATTGCTTGCCGGGAAATAAGGGAAGTGGCGGTAAGACCGGAACAGCAACCGCGACAATGTTGAACCTGTTCTTATTGCATGCTTGTTACCAGTGTTTACTCGCCATGGCTTCGTATTCAGCTACGAATCCTCAGATTTACAGCCCAGTGCAGGCTGCGCTGACAGCTGGCGAATGGGATCAATATTAAGGACACGCATATGGTCCGGCGTAACGTGGGCGCGCCACGCGCGCGCACTTCAGCTACGCTGGCTAAAGTCCCATAACGCCGGCTAAAAACTGAACGCATTACAGTCTAGTGTCGCGACGCAGCCGGCGCGCGTTCGGCGAGTTTTGACGCGGCTGGCGCGGGAGTAGACGTGGCACATGCAGCATGATTAGCGGCGGTAGAAACTGGCGTGTACTCTAAAACATCTGGACGATACGGAAAAACTGTGTCGATGGTACTGGAAAGTTCGCGGCAGTAGAGAAGGCAAAACGGAGAGAATCAGCTTATGGCTTGTTTGGCGTTGTTGAAGACGTATGTTACGAACGGTGGAACAAGGTCCTAGTTCGAATGATCCGATGCGACATACAGGGACAGCATGTCGCCAGGAGTACAGTCGAACCGTTTCGTCTGCGATGTATAATGTTGCTTACTTCAGAAAGGAACACGCGCCCTCGGTCACTCAAGAGTTCACGAGGTGTTGGAGGATGAAAGAACCGAAGTCGCAAGCTGTGGCCGCTGGGAGGGCAGTGGTTTCCGCATGTCGCGTCAGGTGATCGACCGCGACTATAACTCAACGGTTGCCAGCAGTCGTACGTGAGAGAAGACCATATAAATAAATCCCGACACGGTCAAAAGGGCGGACTGGGCATGGAGGTGGCTGCAAAGGAGCGGCTGGACGAGGAGACAATATTCGACGTCGGTAGTTCGGGCCGAAGCGTAAATATTTGTTAACGTAACTGTATACGCCCTGCCAGTAATATCGATGTCGAAGGCGCGTGTAGGTATTGGACACACCGCCATGGCCACACTGCGGGTCGGCGTGAAGTGAAGCGAAGATATCGCTGCGAAGTTGGCGCGGGACCACTACAGGCCCCTTGCGGTCATCGCAATGGTAATTTCGGCGGCAGAGAAGTCCATCTCGAACTGCGAAATGTGGTGCTTGACGATGGAGCGTACGAGACGCCGGTAGTCCGACAGGATTCTTCAGAAGGTTCAGAAGAGTGGCTATCCATGGGTACTTTTTCTGCGCTGAAGCCAAGTCGGTGACGTGCAAAGGTATAACAGGGCGGCGTCATGGCGCGAGACGCTGTCTGTGTCGGGTGGGATCATCGAACATGATCAAGCGTCGGCATCAGAATTCTTGCGCCCGGAGCGGTAGAAAACTATGATGACGTATTCCTGTAGACATAGGGCCCATCGTGCGAGGTGGCCAGACCGGTCTTTGAGGGACGACAACCAGCAAAGCACATCTGTGACGGCGTTAAAAGGTCGACCGTAATGGTAAGGCCGAAATTCAGCAAGACCCCACGCAATGGCCAAGCATTCCTTTTCAGTCACAGAGTAGTTGGCGTCAGCTTTGCTGAGAGTTCGGCTCGCGTAGGCTAACACGTGTACTCGCCAAAGCCAGGATTTCGTTGCGCTACAACTGCGCCCAGGCCGACGCCGCTGGCGTCGTTGTGAATTTCCGTAGGATCATTGGGATCGAAGTGACGTAAGGCTGGTGGCGACGTAAGTAGACGACGTAAGGCGGTAACTGTGGCATCACACCCTTCTGACCAGACAGAATGGTCACTGGTGCCGGCAAGCAGCTGCGTCAGGGGTGCAATGATGGTAGCGAAATTTCGTACAAAACAGCGAAAATATGAGCACAGGCCTATGAAGCCAAGCAGTGCCTTAAGTGTAATTGGCTTAAGAAATTCGATCATGGCGTGAAGCTTAGCGGGATCAGGAAGTACGCCATGTTCAGGCAACATGGCGCAGTTTAGCTAAATTGTGTTGCACCAAAAAAACACTTTTAAGTTAAGCTGTAGGCTAGCTCGCGTAAGGTAGGCCAAAACTTATTTTAAGCGTTGAAGATGTGCGTGGAAGCCGGGCGGAAACACTATAATGTCGTCAAAATAACAGGGCATGTTTGCCACTTCAGGCCACGCAAAAATAGTGTCCATCATCCCTTCAAATGTGGCCGGCGCATTAACAAAGGCCGAGCGGCGTGACATTAAATTCATACAACGCGTCGGGGGTGACAAATGCGGTCTTACAGCAATCAGTTTCGGTCATAGGCACCTGCCAGTATCCAGAGCAAATATCTCAGGAAGAAAAAAAATCATCAGCCCTTCCACTCGGCGGAGAAGAATGAGAAGCGAAGCTGTGGTGCGTTTTACCTCAATCGAAGTTTCTATGTATACAAAAATTCTTCTTTTTATTATTATTATTATTATTGAAGGACACAGACAACAAATACTTCTTTTGACTGTGGAGTGATTTATTCTTATTCTTTTGTGAAGTAGTGACTTGTGCAAGTGCGGCTGCATGCATGGCAGACGGGAATTCCACAATAGTTACAACTTCCCTGTGAACTACAGAATTATGAAAATTAGATTATCAGCGCAATGTTGGAGTCCTCTTAGCGGCTAATTGTCATATAATTTGTTTCAGGATAGTTGCAATAAAACAAGAGTTGCAGCCGTTTTCTGTAACCGTGATCCCTACGTAGACGGTCACGTATTGACAGCAGACGAGAATTCTGTAACGTTTGCAACTTCACTGTGAACTAATTATGACAAGTAAGTGAACCTCGGCGTAACTTAGCGGCCAATTTCAGCATAATGTTTTTTTCAAGAAACTTGCATTAGATTGAGAGCTATAGAGCATTCGCGAGGAACTGTAGACGAAAATTTTCTTCGCGTCGATGCGACGCCAAGACTAACGGACATCTACCAGCGTCAGAGGACAGCTTCGCTGTAAAAAATTCGGTTCCTTGTAAGCAGTCAAGTGCATCGTCTATGTACGGTAAAGGAAAGACATCCTTCCGCGTGATCTTATTCAAACGACGATAAATTACGCAAAATCGGATGGTACCATCTTTCTCTTTAACAAGCACAATTAGTGATGCCCATGAACTGTTTGATGGCTTAATAACACCTCGAATGAGCATATCAGTCACCTGCACGTCAATAAGCCACCTCTCCGAGGCCGAAACCCAGTAAGATCGCTGCCGCAGAGGAGCATGAGAGCCAGTTTCGATGGTGTGGGAGACAGCTGTCGGTTGACCAAAAAAAAGTACTGCGGCAATCAAGTGAAGATCTGAATTGGTGAAGAAGACGGAGAAGCTCGTCGCGATGTGTCGGAGCAAGGTTGCGGTCGACGGATGCGACAAATAGGATCGGTAAGAACTCGAAGGGACAGAGTTTACAGCGGTGATGTAAGCGTGTTGAACAGTAAGTGCACCGGTGCCGTACGAATGGGGCACTCATGGCATAACAAATGAAGCGGAAGCGACGGTGGGTTACATAGACATACGGAAATGGCACCAGCACAGAAATAGCAGAGGAACCATTTGGCGACGGGCGAAGAGGTCAGTCGACATAAAAAGTCCACCACCGTAACACAAGGAGTCGCACGACAACGGAACGATCACAGACTACCACAGAGGTATGTCGACGTCTTCTGCGGCAAGTTTGGCTGGAGGCTGCTCTTCGATTGGTGTGTCACAAATGGGAAGGAACGCTACCTCAGCGCGGGGGCATTCAATGGCTGCATCATGGCTTGAAAGAAAATGACATCCCGAGATGACGTCGTGAGAACAATAGGCGAGAACAAAAATTCAATAACAAAAAGCTCCTGTTCAATGACCACTCGGGTTGTGCAGGCTCCCAATGGCTCAATGTGTTGCGTGCTAGCTGTGCGTAGCGAAAGACCTGAAACCGACGTCATCACTTTCAAGTTTGCGGCAGAGGTGGGCATGTATTACCGAAACTGCAGCTCCTGTGCCTACAAGTGCTAGAGTATGTATTCTTCCACGAGTACATCAATCACGTTACGAGTGGAAATCGGTGGCCGTGGAGATTTCGCAGGACACGCAGTTCTCGTTTAAGAGACTGCGGTGACTAGTTCACCTAGGGATGAGTGGTAGGCCGACGCTTCACGCGCGAAATAAAGCGGCAGCGAAGGGAAGGAGATCGACGACTGGTGAAAACGGATTCGTCCGATGGGCTCACAGAATCGAAAGGCGGATCCTGTGAAGCACGGCGTTGAAATTCTCTTGGCGGGTAGGTGAAAGTCGGTTGCCAGAAGCGAGAAGTAGGTGGCATCCGGCACCGGCTGAAATGCGCCACGTGGCCTGCAGCGCCGCTGGAGTAACAAACCAGCCGGTTTTCTGGTGTGCGCCATGATTCTTGCACACGGGAATACTGTGGCACTGACCGGGCGCTTGGCGGTGATGTCCGCGTTGGTGCATGGAACGCGGCACGAGTCGGCATTGCAGGCATTGTGGCGACCTGCGCATAGCTGAGTGGCTCAGCAACAGACGCGTTGTGAAAGGCAGGGGGAATGCACTCAGCGACTTGTTCCTGGATGTCGCGCTGCAACGTGGGCGTCAACGAAAAGCGGGGCGTCTCTGGGGCAGAGACGCCAATGCAAGTTGGCTGGCCACCTCTTGCCAACCGTTTAATCTGCACCATCAAAGAAGAGTCATCGGCGGCAACCATCAAGCCAGAGACAGAGCCTTCCAGTGAATTGCGCGTGGCCAGCCACTGCTGGCGCAACTCATTATAGCTCTGGCGCAGGATCACTACTTCAGACACTGTGCTGGGGTTCTTTGCCAACACCATCTGAAAGGCATCACCACCATCCACTCTTTAAAAAATGCCTGATCTTGTCACTTTCCGCCATCGTCGCACCTACACGCTTGGGGAGATCTGACATATTGGAAATTCGAAATAACTTGTGAATGTCTCACCGTTCTGATGCGCTCGTTCTTCCAAACGTCGCTCGGCGCGAAGCTTGCCGACTGCAGGCCACCCGAACACCCCTGTGAAGCTGGTCTTGAACGCCACGCATGTCGATAGGTCAGGTTCGTGGTTGCGGTACCACACGTTTTCAGTGTCGAAGCCTCGTCCCCCTTGTTGTGGTTGCT
The DNA here is from genome assembly GCF_050947875.1 of Dermacentor variabilis. NCBI lineage: Eukaryota > Metazoa > Arthropoda > Arachnida > Ixodida > Ixodidae > Dermacentor > Dermacentor variabilis. Next base: position 152,161,118 of record NC_134569.1, on the reverse strand, counting down.
CACCCTTTCGTAGGAGGCGACCCAGTCCTCCATGTCAGGGTCTCCTATCCAGCTAAAAATGGGAGGGTCGCGCTGACGCAATGCGCCTGATCAATTCACGGTTATTTTGATATTTTAATAATCTCGCAATAAAATGGTATACGAACGTGCCCAAACTTTCACATTTCTGAGCATCATTTTTCATAATGGGAATGAGATGCGCTCGGTAATGACATTGATAAGCGATACGTATGCAGGATACCCCAAAATCTGGAACTTCGGGTAATGTGTAAAAGTTTCCTTGTATGATTCTACTGCATGACGGAAGGTGGGTGACCGACCTTAGGTTTTCTTTCTGTTTTTTATGTTGCGCTTCGGCTTCAGTCGATTCCCGTTTATTTATATTTGTTTCGCAATGATTTTGGTTTGTTCCTGCAACCAGCGGTTTTGACGTGCGCCTCTGTGAGAAAATCTCCTAAGCATTGCTTTTATCTGACATTGCATGTCATATTGTGAAATTTAATTTTATTTGGTGCATGCAAATGACCTCAATTAAGGACGCAGACAAAAGGATGACACGGATCGACTCTTACACCGTGTCATGGTCTCTACAGGTCCACTACCCCCAGCGGATCCTGTCTCAGCCGGAGGGACCGTCAGCCGAGGAACGCTTCCCGGAGATCAACACCTTGCTACCTATCATGGGGACGCTGCAGCAGCTGCACCTGGAAATGCAGGCGTTCCTGCACAAACATATTGGGCAGGCGCTGCAGCCCGTGAGTCTACAGCGCTTCCCTTACCCGAGCTACATCGAGTACAAGGACACGCAGAACTACGCGCTCGTGCTGACCCGGTTGTGCGTCGGCATGCTGATCCCCTTCGCTTTCTTCGTCGCCATGCTCAGCGAAGAGAAGGTCACAGGAACAGCCGAGTTTACTGAGTGTCTGAGCAAGTTGCTTGCGGCGCTCTTATTCACGTGGTTTGACGCGCAAAAGTGGGCATAAAGAGAAGCCAGTACAAAACGCATAGCGAAAGCCGACGTGGTCAGCGTGAAGGATATAGCGTGGCAAATATACGCCCCAAAGGGTGTACATTTGCTTAAGAGTGTACACTCTTAGGCAATGTTACACCCTTTTGGGCGTATCTCTGCCACACAACAATAATAGTCATCTGCCTTGCTTGCGTTTCCTTTCTTGAAAATGCCGCGCCCGCTACTTTCCTGTCGTTAATGCTCTGTCATACTGATAACGGGCATGTCGTTCGTGACTTCGAAATACCGGGCTCGCCGCGTTAAAGAAAGGAAATGCGGACAAGACAGATGACGAATATCGTTGTGTGGCAAAAGGGTGTAATTTTGCTTAAGAGTGTATGCTACAAAACTTGCCCGTCATCTTATGAGCTATACCAGCGCATGGCTGCGCTATCACTCCGGGCAACAAAGATAGAAAAGAAACATTATTTTAACCTGTATCTGACAGATGCATATGTGCGGAACCTTTCTCCAAGAGCAGCAAAGCTGCCGCATTTTCCAGCCACTTCGGCTCATGTCACCTATTTCATACCTGTGATATGCCTTGCTGTGACGCGCAACCAAATGGAGAAGCGACCGGACAGGACTGAGAGTTTCATGTCCAGTCATTGCTCCATGCGGTTTCTAGTCTGTTGCACCATAATAAATATGAACCTTTTAGCCCACAAACAGGTAAGGACGCGAGACGTCCCGGAGGGTTCCGGTCGAAACCTGCCATTGGAATTGATGATCAGGTTGCGTGAGAAACGCACAGTAAAGTGGCAAAGTTTCTGGCATCTACAAGTCACTTGAAGGGAAGGTAGCATGGTGCAAACATACTGCCCAATATCCAGCAGTCGTGCTCCACACGGTGACATGGATCAGTCTACGATATGGATCAGTTGAGTTCGACCTTTGTTTTAAGCATAGTTGCCGCCTCTTACCAACACAAACGCGTAGAGACAGTGAGATATCAGCCTGCATGACAGACCGAAAATGTGAAGCGAATATTCTAACAGGAATTCAAAGGAAGTGGACTCGTACAGCTCATGTAAAGCGTAGAACAGATAAACAGCGGTTTTTAGAACGTCAAAATGGGCGGTACAGATATAGAAAAAAAGATAAGGCTGAATCAACGCAGCCAGCTATAGAAAGCGAATACGACCATGTGAAGCACCTATGACTACTCTTCGTCTTCGTATCGTTCTTTCACCACGTCGTCTGATTTTAACAAGGGAAAAGGGAGGAGGGGTCGTAATGGAGAGAATCGGTAGTCGAGGTAAGTGGTCGATGATTAGGAGTTGTGATATGATTACGAAATCTGCTGGCACAGGATAAACTGGTTGAACTCTAGGATATCACGTCATTGGAGAGGCCTTCCTGCTGTACTTGACAAGTAATTGCAGATAATATTATTATTATCATTATCCTCATTATCATCATCCTCATCGACGTCGCCATCTCGCAGGCATGAAGGAGATGCTCCGGTTAGTGGGCATAGGCGACTGGGTGTACTGGGCCAGCCACTACCTGAGCGCGGCCTTCTTGCACGTCATCATAGCGACGCTCATGATGCTGTTCGTATGCGTCAAGTGGAACGAGGAAGGGCGCTCCTTCCTCCATTGCAGTGACCCCAGGCTCGTGTTCTTCATCCTGCTGTGCTTCGGGAGCTCATGCACTATGCACGCTACGCTACTGTCCATGTTCTTCAACAGTCGTCAGGGCAGCAGTTTATGTACAGCTGCAGCTATGAGCGCGCTTCATATACCAATGACCGTAGGCTGTTGCTTCGACATCGCGCATACTGCGCATAATATAGAGGTAGGGTTCCGACTGAAGCTCTCAATTATTTGCTAAAGCTGACTGGCTCGTTACAGCCGACTCGTTAGAGTAAAGGTGAGACCTCCTGCTCTGAGGGCAAGCCTCGGCGGTGATGAGTATGACATCGGCAACTACTACAAGCACAACGCCGGAATGACAATGGAATTCCTAGCGGCTCGCGAATTTATTAACGTTATAGCGTTAAAGAAAATCCTGTGTCGGCGTCCTGCGTCCGGCAGAACGGATTCGAACCACGCGTTCCCAGGCCTTCCATGTGACGCAAGAAATTGACTGAACTATTTCAGTTCTCAAGCTAACATACCTGGAAAAATCGTAAACTATGATTTACACTCAACTTGCAGACATGACACCTCTCGGATTACAACTTGAATATATGACAAAACATAATTCTGTTGCGCGAAAATTTCCAGACCCCTTTTCCAGCGTTTCTACGAGTCATAGACCGGAGACGGCGAACTGCATTTGCGCACGCCGGCGCGTAAAAACCTCAGAGTCTACGGAGCGGCGCACCCGCTTCTTTGAAACACTTCCAGGTGGCGCTCACTTCCGCCGCATCGACATCGTGGGAAAAACAAAGTGTAGAATGAGTAATGAGTGTACAATGAGTGGGAAAAAAAACTTGGCTGGGCGTTACGTATTTGTGGACCAGATATAATTGCACAAAGAAGAATAAAGAGTTGGTGGAATGCATAAGCGCTGATATTAACGGTTTCGGGAATGGTGCTGAAATTGTCCTATTAGGTGACATGGATGCCCACATACAGGATTTAGATGGCTATACCGACAACAACGGGAAGTCAATGCTGGACCTTTGTGAGCATCATAACCTCGTTATCGTGAACACAGGGTCTAAGTGGGAAGGGCAGATCACGTGGGAAGTGGGAAACAGGAAATCGACCATTGATTACTGTCTGATGACAGAAAGAATTCATGATAAGTTGAGAGAAATGGTCATTGATGAGGAAGGGCATAGCAGCATAGGGAGTGACCATAAACGAATCATTTTGAAAATGGGATATGTAGTTGCGAAAGAGAGCAAGGAGCGCAAAATGGCCAGTCCAAATTTGAAAGCTGAACAAATAGCAAATATAGTCACTAGAGTCGAGGAAGAACTTGGCAAATAATCAAGTAAAGAGTGGGAATATGGTGAGCTTCTAAGTGTAATAACAACAGAAATACGGAAAAGAAACATGTTCGTTGGAAAGAAAGAAAGAAACCGAAAAGCTAGTGGAACAGGGACATACGAGAAGTGATCGCCGAATGACAGGAAGCATCCCGAGAGCACAGGCAGGCAAAGAAGGCGCTGTTGCCATAGGATGAAGTAGCCAGTAAAAGGGAAATATATCGTGAGAAAAAGTCTACGGTTCAAATACTGGTGCAAGCAAAGATAAAAGGTGAAAGTGAACATTCGTTGTAAGAAATACGTGAGAAAAATAAATAAGGCCGCACCTAGAATATTTTGGAACCACATAAAATTATTAGGCAGGAAGTAAACAACAATACAACAAGAAATCCTAGACAAAAATGTAAAGAGACTGGAAGGAGAAGCGGCAATAAATTACATCCGAAAAATAACAACCGAATCTTTCCAAGGCAATGATCAGGTTGTATTGAAGAAAAAAAGAGTATAAAAGAGATCCAGGTGGAAAAGGAGCTGGTGCTGACAAATTTCAACTAGAAGAAAGCCGAAGAGAAAATTCCTAAGCGCATAGCCACAGGGCTAGACGAGGTTGCCGTTAGGATGATTAATGAACTGGGACCAAAAAATGATGGAAGCTCTGGTGAAAGCAGTGGAAAAAACTTGAAAAGATAGACTTATACCAGACAGTGGGCGACAAAGTAGAATGAATTTAATTTATGAAGGTAAGGGGGAGAAAGATAGAATTCACTCGTATAGACCGTTGACCGTTACATAGGTAATATATAGGGTAGCAATGCAGGCAATCAAATTAAAGCTTCAAGCATGGGCAGAGAATAATGGCATTTTGCGAGAACTTCAGAATGGCCTCAGAATAGGTAGGCGTTTAGATCATAACTTATTTGTTCTTACTCAGTGTATTGAAATATCAAAACTAGAAAGCTGACCGTATTAGATTTGTCGGACGATCCCACCGCTGGCATACAGTTGTAGGAGTTGTCGGACGATCTCGCCGCTGCCACCATTTGTAAGGGTTGAAGGTCGTAGAGAGGAACTTGGGACGAACTAGGTGAACAGGGTTTATTTACAGTATCTACATTTTAAACAAGTGATATATTTACACAGTCTAGCGTGACTCCCAAATGGAGCCCACAAAACGAAGCATACAGCATACGAGCACGAAGCTCCAAACCCACTGACGAGCACGCAGATCACGAGCACAGAGCACGACGACAAGCACCCTCTAGCAGCCGACAACAGCTACTTATAAACACTCCATCGGTCCCTAGTTCTCTAGGTGAGGGAAACGGCTGTTCAATCGGACTGTCCATAGTCGTTGGGGCGTAGTCGACCCGACTTGGAGGAGGAGGGCTCACGCACTTGGAGGAGGAGAGCTCACGACTTGGAGGAGGAGTGCTCACGCACTTTGGATTCCCAGAACCCGTGCTGAGCGCGTCCCCGTAGCCAGCTGGTCACGCCTGACCCCAGCCGGCGCCTCTAAATTCCAGAGCGAATTTCGCACAGTGGCCTCCGCCGCTGCCCATTGTCTGGCGCCTTCAAAGGCCCGTGAAAAGGCACCGCAAGACATCTTCCAGGAAATCCCTCTGCTTCAGTCGAACCGTGAAGGCGTTGGCGATTTCACTAACAATAGTTGGTCCGCCGATCCCGTTTAGTCATAGCGGCGCCGAGAGGTTGTTGACGCGCCACCTCGTGGTCCCTACGAAACGAGTCAACGCGGCGGGTGTTGAAGGCTTCCCTGGTATCTTCGGGGAAGCTCGCCACGCTCGCAGCTGCAGCTGGCTGCGAAACCTTGCATGTTGCCACCTCGGTAGGTCATTCCTAACAGCTCGTCCATGACCCGGAAAATCTTGACTGGCCAGTGCTGACAATCGCTGGGCAGAAAGAGAACGGCTGGCGAGCAAGAATACGGGTTTGCCCTCTGTAACCTCTGCGCACTTGGAATGCCTGCAACCATCTCACAGCGACGGGCACAGAAGAGTCGATCCCGGTAACACAGTACCGCTCAGCGTTCAAACGCCCGGAATCAGCTGTTAACCCACCAGGCTTCCTATCAAAATTTCAATGCAAGCCACTCAACTGGCAATCCCAAGTTTTGCCCCCAAAATTTTGTGCCGCCAAAGCGAGCGTTCACGTTCCCCCAGAGTTCGACCAAACCTGACCGTCGCGCTACACAAGAGTAAATGTTTACGCAGAACTAAACCGAAGGCTCTCAAATACCGATACCCAAACATATCTTAAGCAGCCGAAGTTCACGAACAGCCTGTTCTTATTCTATCGTAGTGGCGTACTTATCTCACGTACTGGTGGCACTGAACAGTCGGGTCAACTCCATAGGTACGTAATCACAAACGCGCTAGCGTTGTGGTCCCTATTCCGAACGCGTACCTACGTCGTACGTAAACATTTCATCACGCTTACTCACATTTGTTCCTTTAGTCCATACAGGACACATGCCTTAAAGGAACTACTAAACTTGCGTAACTCACGCACACCGCAGAACCTTACGCCGCCTGTGTCAACGCCGCCTGTGTCAATACGCCGCCTGTGTCAACACAGCTGCATCGTGGATCGTATGCGGAAGATTTAGGGCAAGCCTTTGTCCCTGCTCCGACGCCTTTCGTCCACGCTACCCCTTATGCCACGTCATACGCCCCGCTCCTATCAGTGCAACCAATCCAACGTATGGAGGATCGGCGCTTGCTCCAGAGGAAATCTGACGTCTGGCGTATCCCGGACAGACGGCCTCTGCTATCACTGTGGCGAAGCCGGCCATGCATTCCGCGAGTGCCTATACCAGCGCCTCAGACAAGGTTTTGCCGCGGATTGACCAAGGCCCACATATGGCGAATTACCTAGGGTGATGGGGGAATACTTGAAACAGCAGAGTATGCCAATGTCCCCGACCGTCTCCCAGGCGATCTTCCAAAGCGCCTCGAAATCCTCCAATGGAAGCGCAGGTACGATCACTAAGCCCTCGCCGGGAAAACTAAGAAAAGCGACCTTCCGTCGACGTGAGTACAGTCTGTTCAACGTATTTCAATGACAATAGAAGCGGAACTGAGTGACAGACTCTCGTTAGACTTCCGTGCTGTGCTCGACGGTCACCCCATTGGTGCGTTATTGGACACTGGTGCCGACTACTCAATCTTGTGCAGGAAACTAGCAGCGGAACTTAGAAATGTTATCACGCCTTCCTTTGAAACGCAAGTTCGTACTGCTGGCGGGCATATCGTTACACCACTGGGCATGTGCACGGTCAGAGTACAAATTTATTGGTCTACGTTTCCGGTCAGCTGCCTTATAATGCGCGGTTCTTCACGGGACCTCATCTTGGGTGTCGACTCTCTGGCAGAGAATGGAGCCATCGTAGACCTCTGGGAGCGCACAGTCGAGGCAGCGAACAGCCTCGACAACTGCTATCGTAACGCGCTTCGGGTTTACGCAGACAATGTAACGTTACCACTACTAGCAGGTATCCTGGTAGCGGTCGTGTGCGACGATCTACGCGACGGCGAAGCGGTTACAGAGGGCAATTTCTTTTTTATGCTGACTCATGTATGTGCAGCCCGCAGTCTCGTCATGCTTCCATGTGGACGTTCTGCGCACCTCGTCCTCATGACACCTAGTGGCATTAATATATATATATATATATAAATATATATATATATAATCAGCCTGGTTACGCCCGCTACAGGGCAAAGGCCTCTCCCATACTTCTCCAACAACCCCGGTCATGTACTAATTGTGGCCATGTCGTCCCTGCAAACTTCTTAATCTCATCCGCCCACCTAACTTTCTGCCGCCCCCTGCTACGCTTCCCTTCCCTTGGAATCCAGTCCGTAACCCTTAATGGCCATCGGTTATCTTCCCTCCTCATTACATGTCCTGCTCATGTTCCTTTCTTTTTCTTGATTTCAACTAAGCTGTCATTAACTCGCCTTTGTTCCCTCACCCAATCTGCTCTTTTCTTATCCCTTAACGTTACACCCATCATTCTTCTTTCCATAGCTCGTTGCGTCGTCCTCAATTTAAGTAGAACCCTTTTCGTAAGCCGCCAGGTTTCTTCCCCGTAGGTGAGTACTATATATATATATATATATATATATATATATATATATATATAAATTTGTACTCTGACCGTGGCATTATATATATATATATATATATATATATATATATATATATATATATATATAATGCCACGGTCAGAGTACAAATTTACGTGTCTACGTTTCCGGTCAGCTGCATTATTGAGTGAGTGAGTGAATAAACTTTATTGTAGGTCCGGCGAGGACGCGAACTCGTCGCGCACCCGGCTAGTCCCACGTCGGGACCGGCAGGTCTAGCCCACCGGCCCGGTCGCGGGCACGCTGGACGGCCAGGATTTGCTTTTCTAGAGCGGGGCTACGCAAAAGCGAGTCCCACTCCTCCTTGATGAACTTGGGGTATGTCGACCCACACTCCCACAGCATGTGCGCTAGAGTGGAGGTCTGGCCGCAGGAGGGGCAGGCGTCGTCGCGATACACGTCCGGGGAAGCCTCGTGGAGAACGGACAGACACGGATACGTACTGGTCTGCAGAAGCCTAAGCGAAACGGCTTGCGCCCTATTCAACTTGGGGTGAGGGGGTGGAAAGACCCTTCTAGACATGTAGAAGAATTTAATAAGCTCGTTGTGAGTAGCGGGAGCGTCCCTGTGGCCGTAGGGAGGAGGGGAGTCGGTGCTTCTTGTAGAGGAAGCGCGGTCGGTGAGGTCACGCGCAGCCTCGTGAGCAGACTCATTGAGGTTCGGGGGAGCACCCTCGACCGACCCTACCTGAGCTGGAAACCAGTGGATTGAATGATGCGTGAGAGCATCTCGACTCGAGCTGCTAAGAAGACGAGCAGCTTGCTTGGCGATGCAACCCTTCTGAAAAGCCCTAACTGCTGTTTTGGAATCGCTATATATCTCGGATCCACGACCGTCTAGCAGGGCGAGGGCGATGGCGGCTTGTTCGGCGACACCGGGGTCTGAAGTGCGAATGGAGGCGCAGTTGGAAATCTTGCCGCTGGAGTCGACCACAACGATGGCAAAGGTCTTCCCATCGCTGTACTCCGCGGCGTCGACGAAGCCTGCTCTAATGTCTCGTTGCTTGATCTGTTTGAGGATGGCTGCTGCTCTGGCCTTGCGTCTGCCCTCGTTATGGACGGGATGGACGTTTCGGGGCACAGGCGCCACTGCGAACTTGTCTCGAATGCACCTGGGGATCGGGGTACTGACCATCGGGAATCCCGCAGGTTGGTAACCCAGCTCTTCGAGGATGTGTCTACCTGCCGCTGTGGTGCTCAAGCGAGTGAGTTGCGCGCGTTCTTGGGCTTCGGCAATCTCCTCGGCAGTGTTATGCACCCCCAGCCTAAGGAGATCCTCGGTATGGGTCCTGATGGGTAGCCCGAGAGCCCTCTTGACCACTTTGCGGATGAGAGCGTTGAGTTTGTCTCGCTCCGCTCTGAGCCAGTTATGCATAGAAATTGTGTACGTAAAGTGACATAGTACGAATGCATTGATAAGCCAGAGGAGATTGTTTTCCTTCATTCCTCGGTGCCGGTTTGCTATTCTGCGAACGAGGCGGAAAGCTTTGTCCGTCTTTGCGATGATCTTGCGGAGAGCCGTTCCGTTCCCGCCGTTGAATTCGACAAACATGCCCAGGACCCGAATAACGTCAACCCTGGTTATCACCCCCCCCGTCATAAGTGCGAAGACTGATGCTGCTTTCGGAGACTGGCTTCCAATCTTTGGGTCTGCCTCCCTTCTCTTTTCTGTAAAGCAGAAGCTCCGACTTGGCGGGGGAGCATCGAAGTCCGGTGGGGCGGAGATACTCCTCGATCACGTCTATCGCCTCCTGCATGGATTCTTCGACTCTGCCCTCGCAGCCGCTGGAGCACCATAAGGTGATGTCGTCGGCGTATATGGTGTGCTTGACGCCCTCTACGCGTGCCAACCTCTCGGAAAGACCAATCATACAGATGTTGAACAGGGTGGGTGAGATGACGGCGCCCTGAGGAGTGCCCCGCCCTCCGAGGGGCACATCGTTGGAGCGAAAGTCCCCAATGCGAAGCTTGGCCTTCCTGTCCGTTAGGAAAGAGCTGACGTAGCTATGGAATCTGGAGCCGAGACCCAGATCTGAAATGGTCTTTACGATGAAGCTATGGAGCACGTTGTCGAAAGCTTTCTCGAGGTCCAGACCGAGCAAAGCCTTGACGTCTCTGGAACGGCCATCCACAATCTGATGCTTTATTAGGCGCATTGCATCCTGCGTCGAGAGTCCGGAGCGGAAGCCGACCATGTTGTACGTGTAAACCTCGTTGTCTTCGAGGTACCCGTTGACCCTGTTGAGGACGACGCGCTCCATGACCTTGCCGACGCAGGAGGTTAGAGAAATCGGCCTGAGGTTCTCGATGTTCGGTGCCTTGCCGGGCTTGGGAATGAGCACCGTGCAGGCCATCTTCCATTCTGCAGGAACAATGCCGCTATTCCAGGACTGGTTGATTTTGTCGGTCAGGAAGACGATCGACGTGTCCTCGAGGTTTCTCAACATTCTGTTGGTGACTCCGTCTGGACCCGGCGCAGACTTGCGGTTGAGCGCGAAGATGGCCTGTCTAACCTCGGCAATGGAGAAGTCTTCGTCGAGCTCGGGGCGTGGAGGGCCTCGGTAGTCTGGGAGTTGGGTCACTGGATCTCCGTCGCGACGGACGGGCAAGTACTTCTGTACCAGTTTTGCGACGAGCTCATCGACCGTGTGAGACCTGGTGGCCTCGTGAAGGGCCCTGGCCAACGTATGCCTCTGATTTGACTTTGAGCCGCTTTCGTCGAGAAGGTGCTTCAGCATACCCCAGGATTTGCCGTTGCGCATCTGTCCGTCGATGGATTCGCAGAGCTCGTCCCACTGCTGCTGGCATAGCGCCTTGCAGTGGTCATCGATGACCTTGTTGAGCTCCGAGATCTTTTTTCGGAGTCTGCGATTGAGCCTTTGACCCTTCCATCGGCGGAGCAGGGCGTTTTTGGCCTCGATCAGGTGGGCAAGTCTGCTGTCCATCCGCTCGACGTCGAGATCGGTTTCCACTTTCTTGGTAGCCGCGGAAGCGTCGTTCCGGACGCCTTCGCACCATTCTTCGAGGGTGGCGGGTGCCCTGGCTCTGCTGGGTTCTTCGCGAATCTCGCGAAAGTGGTCCCAATCGATGAACGTGAATTCCTTGATCCTACTCCGAGACACCTTGAAGTTGGTCTCGAGAATGTAGTGGTCGCTGCCGAACTCCATGGCGGTGTTCTCCCAGCCTACGTCCTCAACGTTCCTGACGAACGCTAGGTCAGGTGTCGAGTCCCGGGTGACGGAGTTGCCGATGCGAGTAGGAAAATTCTTGTCAGTGACCATAGTGAGGTCCATCTCGTTGGCGTCTTGCCACAGGTTGCGCCCCTTGGTAGTGTCGTAGACGTAACCCCAGATGCCGTACGGTGCGTTGAAGTCACCGACGACGACCAAGGGTCGAGGGCCGGCCAAGTCGGTCGCTTTCTTGAGGATGGTCTTGAACTGCTGGCGCGAGTCCCTGGGGTTGCTATAGATATTGAGGACGAACACGCTGTTTCTGCGCTGATTCTGGTGTGGTACGTCGAGCAGGATCTCAACCATGACATATTCAATTCTACCACACCCCAGCTTGAGGTCGTGGGTGAGATGAGTCAGCCTTTTATCAATCAAGGTGCAAATCCCTCGCCCCCCGGGCAGGCCCGACACGGCCCTGTAGCCCTGGAGCGAGGCGGCGGAGACTAACGTTTCCTGGAGAGCAATGACTTGAGGTTTGACAGCGAAGGACCTGAAGAACTGCTGCAGAGGGGCTTTTTTGTTAGAATATCCCCTGCAGTTCCATTGCCAAATGCGAAAACTCTCTTTGGACCTATCCATTATGGCGGACCGGATGGACTACCACCTAACGGGTGTTTGGGATCGGACTGCTGGTACGATCTGTTGGGAACTCGGCGCTGACGCCCGTGGTTGTACCTGGGTCGCAAGCCCCAAGGGTAGCGTTGGCCTGGCGGCCTGGGGTACAACTGGAAGCATCCGAAGGTCCCGGCAAAGCATGAGTCGACTGGTAACAACGAAACAACTTGTTTATTTTAACATCGCAAAGAGTTGGCGGTCAGGTTGACCGAAGTAGAGAGACGGGAGAGCACTTCACTCAACAGAAGAAATCGGAGCCCTCCTCTTGGCGTCCGGGGGCAGCTGTTTTTATACTCTCGCAGTTGAGGGCAAGAAGGAACCCCTCAAAAGACGAGCACGTGAATGTACAATGGGCTAATGGTGACGCACACTGTCGTAGCGATGCCGTAGCACCATGTCGAGCACGATCTCGTAGCACCCTGTCGTGGCGCTGCCGGTCGGACACAATGACTGTAATGAGAGGATGGTCCCTGCTTTGGCACCGCCTGTTTCGGGCACAATGACTGGAACGAGATCCCTGCTTTGGCATCGCCTGTTTCGGGCCCAATAACTGGAATGAGATCCCTGCTTTGGCATCGCCTGTTTCGGGCACAATGACTGGAACGAGATCCCTGCTTTGGCATCGCCTGTTTCGGGCCCAATAACTGGAATGAGATCCCTGCTTTGGCATCGCCTGTTTCGGGCACAATGACTGGAATGCGATGATAATCCCTGCTTTCGCATCGCCTGGTTCTGGCCCAATGACTGGAATGCGAGGATGATCCCTAGGCGGTCGCATCGCCGCAGTCGCGCCTGGAAACACCTGGCGATGAGTGTTGCGGCGACGACGATCGGGCCAAAATGTCTGCCGCCCCGCCGCAGTCGCGCCGGCAAAACCACGTGTCGCAGGCGAAACGCAACAGACCGCCCCGCCGGGGGAAGGAGATCCCGATGGACAGGGGACTGCATCCGCTGTCCGGAGGGATGTCGCTCGATGATGCTCATAACCGAAGTCGGGCGTCCCTCGACGTTTCTTGAGCGCAGCGCACAGAGAAGGCCTCGTTCTCTCGTTCAGGTTCGCACGGGACACTGCAAAGTGACTTCGGGAGAGTTCACATTTTTGTTCTCGTTCCCGGCAAGCGTTAGAACTACGCTGAAACTCAACCGCTCAGTCAGCAAGCACGGCACAACCCTCACTAAGCCCTGCCAGGCTCTTTCCCCTTTTTATACCACTGCCTAGTTCCTTACAGTAGTCTAGCATCACTCAGAACGCGTCCACAAATTGAAAAATTGCACTAGAAAGCATATCATCACTTTGAAACACTAAACAAAAGCAATATGTTAAAAAAAATCCTGCCTCAGGAAGAAAAACATCAGTAACAAACAATTTTGAGGCTGATTCCTACGTTAGGGGCTTCGACTTAAGCCATCGGCGTTACCGTTGAGACTCCCCTTTTTGTAACGCACCTCAAAGGAATATTGTTGTAAAGCGAGGCTCCAGCGCAGGAGGCGGCCATTTTTGGGAGAGATGGTCTGCAGCCATTGGAGAGGGCAGTGATCCGTCTCAATGATAAACCTCGAGCCGGCTAGATAGCATGACAATTTCTGAACGGCCCACACGAGACACGCACACTCTTTCTCGGTGGCGCTATACGCCTGCTCACGACTGGACAGCTTACGACTAGCATACAGGACGGGGTGTTCTACTTCTCCATTTTCCCGTTGGCACAGTACAACGCCCATGCCTCGCTCACTAGCATCGCACTGAACAATGAACCCTTTTGTATAGTCTGGCGATCGTAGCACAGGCTGGTTTGTTAGGGCACTCTTTAGGGCGCTAAAAGCTCTTTCCTTGGTCTCGTCCCAGACGACTGTTTGAGGCTCTGTTTTTCTTAGAGCATCCGTCAGGGGAGCCGCGATATCAGAGTACCTAGGGATGTACCTCTGATAGTAGCCGGCGACACCCAAGAACGACCGAATATCGGTCTTGGTGCGCGGTTGCGGAAAGTCTCGCACAGCGGCCACTTTTATTTCAGAGGGGCGGCGACGACCCTGACCAATCACGTGACCGAGGTAGACAACCTCGGCCTGTGCTAACTGGCACTTAGGAGCCTTTACTGTCAAGCCTGCTTCGCGCAGGCGGGTTAGCACTGCCCGCAAGTGTGTCATATGCTCAGACCAGGATGCGGAGAATATCGCTACGTCGTCTAGATACGGTAAAGCGAATTCTTGCTGTCCCCGCAACACTTTATCCATGAGACTTGAAAAACAGTATGGCGCGTTCTTCAAACCAAAACTCAACACTTTAGGACGGAATGTTCCCATTGGTGAAATGAACGCCGCATACCTACTAGCCTCTTCTGTAAGTGGAACCTGCCAATAACCCCTGACAAGATCTAGGGTGGAAATAAACTGAGCGCTACTAACTTTCTCAAGGCGCTCCTCGATGTTAGGGATCGGATAAATTTGATCCTTAGTGATGGAATTAAGCCTGCGGTAGTCGACGCAAGGACGAGGTTCCTTGCCCGGTACCTCAACTAAAATCAAAGGGGAGGTATAGTCACTCTCACCTGCCTCAATAACACCGAGCTGTAGCATTTTCTTTACCTCAGCCTCCATAATATCGCTCTGGCGGGGTGACACCCGATACGCCTTGGATCGTACTGGCTCTGGGGAGGTAAGTTCTATATCATGAGTAAGTACAGAAGTCCTACCAGGCCTCTCAGAGAACAGACCTTGAAACTCTCGTAATAGCTGGTGTAGTTCGGTTTTCTGCTCAGGCGACAGCGGTGCTTTACTGATAAGGTCACTAATGACTTGACCGGTGTCTTCCCTGTTCGTCACTGAGCCTAGTCCCGGAAGCTCGACCGGAAGCTCTTCAGGAACGTTTACCATCATGCACACCACTGCTTCCCTTTGTCTATAAGGTTTGAGCAGATTACAGTGGTAAACTTGCTGTGCTTTCCGCTTTCCTGGCAGACTTACCACGTAGTTAACGTCCGACAGTTTCTGAACAATTCGCGCTGGGCCCTCCCACTGCACGTCTAGTTTGTTGTTTAGCGATGTGCGCAATATCATGACCTCATCGCCAACCTCAAAACGACGGGCCCTGGCTGTCCGATCATAATAAACCTTGGCCCTCTGCTGGGCCTTTGTCATTGCTTCACCTGACAACTCCTGTGCCCTTCTTAAGCGTTCGAGGAGCTTAAGTACGTACTCCACCACGACTGGGTCGTCGCCCCTACCTTCCCATGATTCTCGAAGCATGCGAAGCGGAGACCGAAGCGAGCGACCGTACACCAGTTCAGCTGGCGAAAACCCCGTAGCCGCATGCGGCGCGGTCCTTAAAGCAAACATCACCCCAGGCAGACACAGCTCCCAGTCAGTTCGATGTTCAAAACACAACGCTCTCAACACGCGCTTCATGACGGAGTGGAGCTTCTCAACGGAATTCGACTGTGGGTGGTACACTGAGCTGTGTAACAGCTTTACCCCACACCTTTCGAGAAAAGTTGTCGTCAAAGCGCTAGTAAACACTGTGCCCTGATCTGATTGAATTTCTGCAGGAAAACCAACTCGCGCAAATATGGACAGTAGTGCATTAACTATCTCAACTGAGCTGAGTTCTTTAAGCGGCACTGCTTCAGGGAACTTTGTCGCTGGGCAGATCACAGTCAAAATGTGTCTGTACCCCGTGGCTGTTACCGGCAGAGGTCCCACTGTATCAATAACGAGCCGTCTAAAAGGCTCCGTTATGATAGGTACCAATTTCAACGGCGCCCTTGATTTGTCCCCTGGTTTGCCCACCCGCTGACAAGTGTCACATGTCCTCACGAAATGGTCTGCGTCCCGAAAACACCCTGGCCAATAGTACTCTTGCAAGAGACGGTCCTTAGTTTTCTTAACTCCTAGGTGTCCGGACCTCGAACCCCCATGCGACAAGCGCAACAGATCCTGGCGATAGCATTGAGGCACGATCAGCTGATCGAACTCCACTCCTCTTCGGTCTAGATACTTCCGGTACAGGACTCCACCTCTTTCCACAAAACGCGCAGTTTTCCTGGCGATACCTTCTTTGACATTGCAGCGCACGTTTTCCAGGCTGCCATCCTTTTTTTGCTCGGCTATCAAAGCCGTCCGGCTGACTTTTAGCAACCTGTCAAGTCCGTCTGACGTAGGCGCGATGAGCAAATCAGTAGATAGCTCTTCTAACTTTCCCGTGTCGGGCGTTTCCTCTCCAGTATCTGGCGCCTTTAACGTTACAGACTCAAGTTTATTCAGTTCGGGCGTGCTCGGAATATCAGCTTGCTGCGCCTCTGACCCTTTTTCGTTGTTTGATAACGTCGGCCCCGCAACTACCGCCTTTGCAGCGAGCTCCCGAACCTTCGATCTGGTTAAGGCCTGAACACTAGCTTCACCAAACAAAAGCCCCTTCTCGCGCAGGAGGTGATCGGACCTGTTTGAAAATAGGTACGGGTACTGGGGTGGCAGCATAGATGACACTGCCGCCTCCGTCTCAAGCGCTCCGAAAGGTCCTTCAATAAGCACCTTTGCTACCGGCAGACACACGCTATGAGCTTCCACGGCTTGCTTGATCCATGCGCACTCGCCCGTGAACATATGGGGTTCTACGTAAGATGGGTGAACTACATCCATCGTTGCTGCGGAATCGCGAAGCACTCGGCACTCTTTCCCGTTCACGAGGAGGTCTCGCATGTAAGGCTCGAGAAGCTTCATGTTCTCGTCAGTGCTGCCTATTGAAAAAAAAACAACTTTTGGTGTTGTTTCCGGACACTGCGCCGAAAAGTGACCCGGCTTCTGGCACGTATAACACAAGCGCGCTCGCCTCATCTCGAACCGCTTTCTGCGTTTGGCTGCCGCCGTCTCTTTACGTTTGGTCGGACTGCTTTCACTCGCATCCTCACTACGCGTGTCCCCCTTAAATCTCATGGGCGTGAACCTTGGCCTCTCAAACTGGGAGCCAAATTCACCCTTTTGACCGTCCTTAGCTCCGCGAGCTCCGCGCGTCACAAACTCCTCGGCTAGCTCAGCGGCTCTAGCCACCGTACAAACGTCTGGCCTATCCAAGACCCAGTACCGCACGTTCTCCGGTAACCGACTATAAAACTGTTCTAGCCCGAAACACTGCAGAACTTTATCGTGGTCACCAAACGCTTTCTCTTCTTTGAGCCACTCCTGCATGTTCGACATAAGCCTATACGCAAACTCTGTATATGACTCACTTCTGCCTTTCTCATTTTCCCGAAACTTCCGACGGAACGCCTCCGCAGACAGCCGGTACTTTTTTAGCAGACTCGATTTTACTTTGTCGAAATCCTCTGCTTCCTCTCTATCCAAGCGAGCGACTACGTCGGCCGCCTCGCCGGGTAACAAAGTGAGCAAGCGCTGTGGCCACGTTTCCCGAGAGAACCCCTGCTTCTCGCACGTTCGCTCAAAGTTAACCAGGAACAAACCAATGTCCTCTCCAAGCTTAAACGGCCGCATTAGGTCAGTCATTTTGAACAATACGCGTTCTCCTGCACCGTGTGCCTGACTTCCATTACGAGCGCGTTCCATCTCTATCTCGAGACGCTTCATTTCCAAAGCGTGTTGATGGTCACGCTCTTCTTTTTCTTTCTCTTTTTGTTCTTTAAGTTCGCGCTCCTGTCTTTTTGCAGTCTCCCTCTCTTCAATAGTCTCAAGGCATTCCGACAGCTCGTCATCCTCAGCCTCTAACTCAAGAATGGCCTTTAGCAGTTCAGGTTTTCTTAGTTTGTCTGAGACATCCAGACCCAACTCTCTTGCAAGCTCCAACAATTTCGGTTTGCGCAACGACTTCAAATCCATGGCTGCTCTGAATGCTGCTTTCTCTACTGCTTACTATTGTCTTGCCGCAAACTAACCCGGCAGCCACGACAACCACAATTACCAGCTCTGTTTCTAACACTAACAAAAAGCCTGGCAAAGCTCAGAAGAAGAAAGTCCCGCACTCACCAAACCTCGCAGGCAGGAATTCCGCGCAGTCGTTCCGCTGCAGGCAACCAGTCGTCACACAGGGCTCGTTGCACTGCTCCCGGATCGTCGTTGAGCTGCTCAGCATACAGTCAACTGCATCTCTTTGCTGCTGGCCTCCGTTGTCGCGATCTCACCGCTGGCAGACAGTTGTTTGAAGTCGTAGGCGATCCCGCCGCTGCCACCAGATGTTTGGGATCGGACTGCTGGTACGATCTGTTGGGAACTCGGCGCTGACGCCCGTGGTTGTACCTGGGTCGCAAGCCCCAAGGGTAGCGTTGGCCTGGCGGCCTGGGGTACAACTGGAAGCATCCGAAGGTCCCGGCAAAGCATGAGTCGACTGGTAACAACGAAACAACTTGTTTATTTTAACATCGCAAAGAGTTGGCGGTCAGGTTGACCGAAGTAGAGAGACGGGAGAGCACTTCACTCAACAGAAGAAATCGGAGCCCTCCTCTTGGCGTCCGGGGGCAGCTGTTTTTATACTCTCGCAGTTGAGGGCAAGAAGGAACCCCTCAAAAGACGAGCACGTGAATGTACAATGGGCTAATGGTGACGCACACTGTCGTAGCGATGCCGTAGCACCATGTCGAGCACGATCTCGTAGCACCCTGTCGTGGCGCTGCCGGTCGGACACAATGACTGTAATGAGAGGATGGTCCCTGCTTTGGCACCGCCTGTTTCGGGCACAATGACTGGAACGAGATCCCTGCTTTGGCATCGCCTGTTTCGGGCCCAATAACTGGAATGAGATCCCTGCTTTGGCATCGCCTGTTTCGGGCACAATGACTGGAACGAGATCCCTGCTTTGGCATCGCCTGTTTCGGGCCCAATAACTGGAATGAGATCCCTGCTTTGGCATCGCCTGTTTCGGGCACAATGACTGGAATGCGATGATAATCCCTGCTTTCGCATCGCCTGGTTCTGGCCCAATGACTGGAATGCGAGGATGATCCCTAGGCGGTCGCATCGCCGCAGTCGCGCCTGGAAACACCTGGCGATGAGTGTTGCGGCGACGACGATCGGGCCAAAATGTCTGCCGCCCCGCCGCAGTCGCGCCGGCAAAACCACGTGTCGCAGGCGAAACGCAACACGGGGCAGTTAGGGCTGTGCAAAGACTGGGACCTCCTGACGCCGCTCTGGTTGGATATTGAAGTCTAGCTTCCTTTAGTATGGCGGGAACGGTGAGCGGTTGTACGACGGAGGCGGGTGTAGCCATTCGCGCCTCAATGGCGTCTATGCGATCAGCGAGAGCTCCGAGGCCCCTGTTGGGGTCTCCGAGTGCAACCTGAATTTGACGAACGTTATCGGTGAGACAATTGACGCTAGCAGTGACCTGTTTGAGGCCATCTGCAAGCCCAAAGAGAGATTGCTTAATCTCGCTGACTTCTGAGGACATCGCTCCCGATTCACCTGTTTGTTTTACTACTGCTCTGCGTTTGGAGGACGTCGCAGTACCGTCTACTGGGGCTGGGATTGGAGTCTCTGTGGCCCTGCCTGGCGCACCGTTATCAGACGCATTCGTAACGAGTTTCCGAATCTCTGCCATTTCGTTAACTAGCCTCTTGATCATGCTCTTGAGGTCGTCGTTTTCTTTTCGTAAGCGAATGACTTCCGCGTCCCTAGCTCGCTCTGGGTTATACTGCGTGGTTCTTCACAGGACCTCATCTTGGGTGTCGACTCTCTGGCTGAGTGCATATATATATATATATATTACAATGCGTCAAAGGTAGCGGATCAGCAGCATCAGCAGCAACAACAACATTAAGAGGGCAGCGAGGAAGGGAAAGAGGACGTGCAGCACCGGCACCCACTTGCCCTACGGCTCTCTTAAATAAACGCCTTCTACACACCCCATATCAATATATAAATATATATATATATATATATATATATATATATATATATATATATATATATATATATATACGAGTATATTAGTCTGCAAAACACTGAAAGATTCGGGCTCTGTTGGGCAAACTTAAATGCATGCGTAAATACTCAAAAAAGCCAAATGGTGTAGTTAGAGCAGCTTTTTAGGGGGAATGTCGCCTGGCTCAACGAGGATCTGGTGATAAGCGTTCAGTAGATTTTCGAATATATTGTTGTGCCGGTTAAAAAGGAAGTGCAATCCTGAATATTGTGTAGCGGGTAACAGTCGGGAACAGTGACCGCCATTCAATGCTTGCCAATCACCACAGGGCCGCCAGTCATAATTCCTCTTAGGCACCGTATGTAATGCTACGACCACGAGCTTGATAATGGACGAATGATTTTTAGTTGCAACATATAGTCGAATTCATTGCGGACGACACGAAATATATGAGGACCGAGTCGGCGGGGGCAGCAGTGAAGGTACGGGCCTGTAGTAATAATACAACGGATTACAGTTTGTTTATGAGTTTTATCCATCGGAGACTGTGTAGTAATCTCCGGAAACTCGTTGAGTAGAGCTGCATACGGTGAGGTAGGCAGCTTGCTGAAATTAGGACTGAGAGCAGTAGCGTGCGACAGAAAACCGTTGACTGACAGACCAGATCACGTGTCTGTCAGACCAGGCGACAGCGGCTCATGTCCACGAGCAGATAAATATGGGTCAAGAAATCAGCCCCTAAGATGGCATAGCGGACGTCTGCTATCCAAAATGGCCATGGCAACCTACCCTTGAGACCGAGATCGAGGGTAAGAGACTTCTGTCCGTAAGTTGCGATGACGGAAGAGTTGATAACTTGTAGGGGTGTTCACTTTGCGCCGAGACGCCGGTAGCTTTGGGCGCAAGAACTGTGCCGATCTCCGCACCAGTGTCTACAAACAAGCAGTCAGTTATATGGAAAAGCCAGCTTGACAGCCTGCCGCTATTATTGACGACCGGCCTGAGCGTTTCCCGCGTGCCACGAACAGGGTGACACATGTCGAAGAGCCGCGGCGCAAGAACGCCGGTGGTAGTAGCCCAGGCCCTGTGATGAGAAACTGCGCTCAGGTTGTCGAAATGGCCGTTGCATAGAAGGCGGCGTACCTAGAAAGTACGTATTTACAGCCGGCTGTGTGCTTTAGGTAACAGCATGTGAGCCTTCGGCAGAACATACGCAGTCACCGTTACGCGAACGCTTCCAAGAGCTGTTGGAAAATCCTTTCGTTATGCAGCTGTAAGAACTTCGTTGTGCCACGGTGACACGGAGCAACCATTCGTAATGAACAAATATTTTTCTGAATCCTTCAATTTCTCATTATTTGCCATCGCTACGCTGCGATGTACAGCGCAAATAGTGCTGACGCGGCGTCGCCACAGGTATTCGTTCACAGTTGCGCTCCTTCTGACGCTGTCGACGTGGCCAGCGTGGCAGCTGTGACCACGTGTTTCCTTATGATGCGTCACGCACATAGCAGCGCCAGTCTTTCCAGTAGTGGCCCTCACACCAATAGCCGACAGGCATGTAGTGTAATAGACCGGCAAGACAAGCTGCAGTAAGATGGAAAATTGGGCCATTTGATGACGTCCATGGTAGCTACAGTGCGACAGACGCAGACAAAAGTAATAGAAAGGCACAAAATACGGCGATCACTAACAGCTGAAGTTTACTACAAGAAAACAACCAATACATAACACGCATTACTGACCAACACGTGCCCCCCCCCGCGCATACGCAGATAAACTATCAAAAAACGAAAAAACAACTTAATATCACAGAAGGCGCGTGTGTGTGTGTGTGTGTGCGTGTATGTGTGTGTGTGTGTGTGTGTGTGCGCGTGTGCGTGTGCGTGCGTGTGTGCGTGCGTGTGTGTGTGTGTTTGTGTGTGTGTGCGTGCGCGCGTGCGCGTGTGTGTGCGTGTGTGTGTGTGTCAGCGCCGTATTGTATGTCCTTCTGTTCCTTTCGTCCGTGTTTGTCGCGCTGTAGCTACCACGAAAGACAATCTGGTTTATGCACTTCAGCAGTAAAATTGCGAAAAATGACACGAATCAGCCCATATTTCGCTACAATTCATAAATACGAAGTGCTGCTAATTCGCGTTCCCTGCTGAACTTTCGTGAATAATTTGAAATGTTCACGAAGGTAACGTTGCCGTCCGGCTAACGTGTCCTAACAGGCAGAAGCCTCAAAATGGTGTCGTCAGCAGGGGCTTTTGGATTGATGTTGTACAGTGGTCAGGGATTCTGGACATGAACAAAGCAGCGTCACTAGCAGCTAGAAGATAGAAAAGGAGCCGAAGCCCGAATCATTCGCGACTATATGGCAACACAGGCCATGGGCTGGAACTGCCCTGAAGAAAGTATATTCTGTGTGCCCAGCGACATGCGTCCGCACCGCTGCTGTATTTCCGAGCCAAAGTTTCCTTTTAAACCTTTTCAACGTTTCAACTATGGAATGCAAGTTAACCTAATTTTGCGCAAAACAACGAATTTCTGTGATAGATTGCAGATTGCGCGGCTTCGAGATGTAGTTGAGGGCTTCTGCTTTCCATTCCAACAGCTCGGCTCTAGCATTGTCCGTGCATAATCGCACTTTCCCAAGCATGCACATAACTGAGGCCAAATCGATCTCTATAGTGCATGAATTTGTCTACGCCAGCAACCGCTCTTGCGAGCGTGCGGCCGAGTGGTTTTGACAAGGGCTGATCTAGTTTTCCTATAAGGAGAACATGAGTTCACTAGTTCGTTTCCGGCAACGATATGATATTCGTTTTGCTGAAAACAGTGTGTTACCGTAAAATCGTGCAAATTTCAACCTTGAACATCTTAGTCAAAGTAGTAAGATTGGTAGTCAATAGTGGACGTATAGCCCGGTGGCGGAGCGGGTGAACAGGAAGTAATGTCTTACAGTGCGTACCAGTGAAAGTTCACAACGTTACTCATTGCTCTGCGTGGATTTGTCAATCTGCGCCAATCTTTGCTTCCACACTTGCAGGGCCTGAGCTTCACCGTAAGGCCCGCAGAATGTTTCGGTCTCCTTGGCGTCAACGGTGCTGGTAAAACGACCACGTTCAAGATACTCACGGGAGAGATACTACCGCACTTTTGCGACGCCTTCGTTAACAGATTCTCAGTCGGGCGCGAGGTGTCCCAGGTAAGCGCGCAGGCCTGAAGAGCTGTGCCCCTCGATAGCTCGACGCGAGTACCTGTGCGCGTGAGCCTTAGTCCACAAAAAAACTGGAAGTTATGAGCGACAAGTTTTACAGTTGCAGACCAAAAAAAGAAGAAGAAAATACCGCTTACTTGCGCGACCTTGCAGAATGAGAAATGAATTTCCAGCGAAGATGTTTATTTCGACCGGTTGCAATAAGAATTGCACTTGTCTGCAATAAATGACATGCTTTAAAACGTTATCCATAAATGTCTGGCTGGTGTGAAACTTTACCCGCATAAAGCTCTTTCAAGCACTTGTTAATTTTTTCTTTACAAAGGCACTGTTTATCCACGTGCATCTTACATCGCGAGAACATTTGTACACCACCCCTTCCCCACACAATTTGTTCCACTAAATTTGGTTTCGGATGCTTCATGGTTCTCTAAAGACAACGGACTGAATTATGCACCACACGTAAAACACTCATAACGCTCCAGAGCATTTCAATGCGTAGTTTATTGCAAAACCAGCGATTAACCCACCCGCTTTTCACTTTGCCTAAACAGTATCCATAACGTGCGCCTTCCTTTCACCAAATGCAGTTAAACCTTGATATAACGAACTTCTCGATATAACGAAGTATTAACTTTTCGTAGCTTCTTGTCCGTAGAACCCCATGCATTTGCCCGCCGCGGTGGCCTAGTGGTTATGGTGTTGCGCTGCTAAGCACGAGGTCGCGGAATCAAATTCCGGCCGCGGCAGCCGCATTTCGATGGGAGGCGAAGTGCAAAAACGACCGTGCACTGTTAATAAATAATAATAATATTTGGGGTTTTACGTGCCAAAACCACTTTCTGATTATGAGGCACGCCGTAGTGGAGGACTCCGGAAATTTTGACCACCTGGGGTTCTTTAACGTGCACCTAAATCTAAGCACACGGGTGTTTTCGCATTTCGCCCCCATCGAAATGCGGCCGCCGTGGCCGGGATTCGATCCCGCGACCTCGTGCTCAGCAGCCCAACACCATAGCCACTGAGCAACCACGGCGGGTAACCGTGCACTGTTAAAGAACCCCAGATGGTGAAAATTAATCCGGAGTCCCCCACTACGCCGTGCCTCATAACGATAGCGTGGTTATGACATGTAAAAACCCCATGAATATATTATTCCGTTGTCGGCGTGGCGTCGGCGCCGATGGGGTATTGATAATAGGGCGGGCCCAGGTGGCGCCTTCTGTAGAGATCACTTTCCATAGCGATGGTAGGGCTCGTGTACACACCAGATAGCCACACTGTCGACGTCATCGTCGTCATACAAGCACTGGCCACCGAATGGTGCGCGTGTCAAAAATCGCAACTATCCTTGACAGTATAGTGTCTCTAAAGAGGCCGAGAACGAGAGTTTAGCAATTTTCATTTAACTTCTAATAACAGACACTTCAACATTTGCTTGGACGTTCTCCCTAGCGTGCCTTAAGTTTCCTCAAAATATTAAATTCCTGACTGTCAGTCAGTCAAGAACTTTATTGAAGTCCTGAGGAGTTTCAAGCCGTTGGAGATCCCTTCACGGGGAACTCCTTCGGCAGAAACCGTAGGCGACGCCCAAGTCGCGACGGGAACGTGGTGACGCTCCGCCAGTTCTTGGGCCCTCTGGACGGCCTTGAGTTGGAGTTTGAGGTCCGGGATTTTGAGGGCTTCTTCCCATTCGGGCTCACTGGAGTGAGGGCCCTTTGGTAACGCGGTACATTGCCATAGCATGTGCGAGAGTGAGCAATAAAGTTCTGGGCAGTCTGGGCAATTTGCCGGGATTTCTGAGTTATAGTGACTTAGTAGGCCTCGTGACGGATACGAGTCCGTTTGTAGCATTCGAAACGCGGCCGCCTGCGCGCGTTCGAGTTTGATGTGTGGGACCGGGAATTTGGTTCTGCCTTTCCGATAGTGGGACGTGATTGCTTGGTAAGTGAGCAGCGGGTCATTAAACTGAATGTCCAGCCCCTCGGAGACCGTGGGACCGTCGCGGCGGGCAAGTTCTTGCGCACGGTCGTGGGCCGTTTCGTTGCGGTTAGCTTTTTGCGGGTGAATGTCTTTCCCCATGTGAGCGGGGAACCAGGAGAGGCACCGTTTGCTCTCTTTTGAGCTCGCTAGTAGTATACGCGCTGCTTCTTTAGATACGTTGCCACATTCGTAGGCCCGAATTGCGGCACGCGAGTAGGCCCGAATTGCGGCACACGTGATGACACACGTGTCATGACGCGTCCTGATGTGTGCTCAGACATGTAGTGCTCCTACATGGAGTGGGCTTCCATATCAGCAGTCGGTCCAAATAATGTAAAATAACCCCTTTTTCTTTCGGTCTTGCTCTCGGACGTGCACATTCCTTTGCGTAGAAGATTCCTGGCCTAAACGCTATCCCGAGCCGCAACACTCGAGGGCATCGCTCGGTGTTCAGAAAGAAAGCGTGAATACGGGAACGCGTGGCTCGCGCGGAGCGCCTTCTCTAACGGCGGCGGCGCAGGTGAAGTAGCTAGTGCATGTGCAGTGGGTCCGAAGCTTATGCAAGCGCTTCGTATCGGTCGACGACCTCACCGCATGACTTAGTAATGACGTCATCCGCGTAGGGCACGTCCCGTGCGGCACTCCGCTCCCTTCTTCACCCTTTCGCCATAGTCTCCTCCGTTTTCCTCCTCAAGCTTTCTTCGTTATTGCTGTCTATCTTCCCCGGCTGCGCCCCACTGTCGCTCCATCCTTCTCCGCTTTCCTCATCGCGCTCCCTTCGCTTTGCCGTCTTTCATCCTCCGCTGCGCTCCGCGCTCACTCTTTTTTTCATCCTTCGATGAGCTCGTTCGTTCTGCCGGTTACGCCGACGCTCAACTCAGGAACGGGAGAGTAAGAGTTGGGCTCTAAAAAAATAACGGTTAACGGTTCATCACAAAACGGTGAGAGCATATAAAGTGCAAAGGGTTGCTCATTACATAAGCGATTGTCCGAAATTATTATCCTTTCAGTCGGCGCACCCCACGACTCACGATTTGCGCTATGTGAGAGAATCGGTGTTTGTGCTGGTAAGGTGTACGTGAAAGGCGTGTGCTAGTAACTGTACGGCCACCTAGGCCGAGACGTTCACACTTCTGAAGGCGACCATGTCATTTGTGTTCCGCTATCTATCTATCTATCTATCTATCTATCTATCTATCTATCTATCTATCTATCTATCTATCTATCTATCTATCTATCTATCTATCTATCTATCTATCTATCTATCTATCTATCTATCAATCTATCTGTCGGTCTGTCTGTCTGTCTGTCTGTCTGTCTGTCTGTCTGTCTGTCTGTCTGTCTGTCTGTCTGTCTGTCTGTCTGTCTGTCTGTCTGTCTGTCTGTCTGTCTGTCTGTCTTCGTGCTTCTCATGGTCGTTTCGTTAAAGGGACTGACCAGAATTGGCCAGAATATATTGTTAGACGTCGATGGAAATGAAACTACCATTATTTATAATGATAGAATGCAGCATGTTGTTGGCGATTTAAGTAAGAAGTATAATTTTAAAATGGCAAAGAAAGTCTCAAAAACCAGTAAGTAGCAAGACCTGGCGGCAAAATCTTGGTATTCCGGATGTATACTATGATATTACTGTACGTAAGTTGACTGTTATAAAGTACAGCATAATTAGTGCGTAAAATTGCAGTTAGTATATTATTAGACGCTCGCGCATTATTCTATGCTTCGGAAACCAAAACGCACACCTGGCGACGGCAATACGCTGAACTCTGTATCACGTGTAAAGGGGTAGTTTCGCTTTCGATCCGGTTGGTTTCGTTTTGACTGGTAAATGCCAAAGCAGTTGGACAGAAAACAACGAGAAAAAAACGCAGCTATTACCGCATAAATAATTTAACAATTCGGAAAACATGAATCGCAGGAACAACGACTTGATAAACAAAATCATACTTTGTTACATCTAGGGCCACTTGTCGTCTGGCTCCCACTAATACCGGCGTATGATGGATATATCGCCCACCCATCACCGTTTTCAGTATGCTTCCAGTGAACATCTACATCCTCACTGCAGATAAAAAAATTCTGATAAATGTTCCATGGCGTTTCCCGCGTTAGCACTTCATGATTAGACACTCTGACCGATAAGCTTTCCAATGCACTAAATAAATGGGTACCATAAATATTGGTTGTCAGTCCCTTTAACTTGGTAGGTACCAAAATTGGCATAATGTCACAAGAGTATATGACGAACATAAGTGATCGGTCACGACACGAATATCATGACATGTGTGTCCTGTATGTCATGAAACAGCCGCCTACATCTTGGTGCTCTCATGGTCGTTTCGTTAACTTGGCGTGTAGCAAAATTAGCATGGTATCACAAGAACGTATGACGAACATAAATGATAGACCATGACATGCGTGTCATGTAGGTTATAAAACAGCCGCTTACATCTTGGTGCTCTCGTGGTCGTTTCCTCAACTTGGTAGACTCCGCGCGCACTGCATCGTATAACACCGATTCTCACAGAGCGTGGGATCTGCCGGCTTTGTTTTTTATCCGCGCTTAGTAAGCGTTATACTCTGCGCCACATGCAAATGCGTAAGAAAGATGGTTGCGGTGATTAGAAG
The DNA here is from genome assembly GCF_050947875.1 of Dermacentor variabilis. Classification (NCBI taxonomy): domain Eukaryota; kingdom Metazoa; phylum Arthropoda; class Arachnida; order Ixodida; family Ixodidae; genus Dermacentor; species Dermacentor variabilis. Next base: position 152,133,478 of record NC_134569.1, on the reverse strand, counting down.
ATGGTTCATAAACATCAATGTCCCCAGCTGCTTTTATATAAAAAAAAGAAGAGTAGATAAACTCAGCAAAATGTAAATTGCTGGCTTCTTTATTTGCCACAAACTATAGGAGTTTGGAGCGCCTGTATATCATGCGTCGCAGTTCACTCAACACCAGTAGTCCAGTAGTAATCACTCGAAGCAATATAAAAAAAAATAGCTGGCTATGCCACTGCCAAGGCGTGCAAGCTAAACCCCACCGCAAGAAACCACAGGATATCCCACTATGTTTCATGTAAGGGCCGAGAATAAAGACGCAATGATTGGGGGAAAAGCGCTTTTTCTCGTTTTTTTTTTCAGTACAAGGAAACTGAGAAAGAAAGACAACGCTAACATTTACACATACAGTGCTACTTGCCAATCTCTGCTGTGCAACTTACAATGTTGGAAGCAACGACGACAGCAAGAAAACGGCAGCGCAATTTTAAAGCGCATTCTTTATACGCTTTCAGTTTTATCTAGAAAACATAGCGAAGCTTTGACATGGAGCGCAGTACAGGACGCATGCTGAGATTTGGTCCAGTACTGGCGCCTGTTATTCTGCGAAGCACGTGGAGCCGTCAACTTGGTGACAAGGCCTTTGCATTAATCATACGCTGACACCTACAGCTTCAAGGCTGCTGCAGATACCTTGGCCATCTGCCAGTTGTTAACGAAACTGGTCTAAATTTGTTTGGAGATGTCAATAACAAGCCTCGCAACAGGCCCGCAAGTAAATTTGTTCTAAAACTTGTCTACGTACAGTCAAATTGGAATGCGGAAGCATTCATGATCAATTTTAGAGAGAATGCTTCCAGCAAGAGTGACTCGGACACTTTTTTTTTCAGTTGTCAAATTAGCAATACAGTGGAACGCCTTTATAACGAAAATTATTCGCTGTACAGGTAACTTTGTTGTCAAGATGCAGCACCAAACAACTGTCATTTAAAACGGACAGAATTGTGCCGTCAAAGGTGCCTCACGGGCAGCTTTGTCGGCACATTTATCGCTTAGGAGGTTGGAGTGTCCAGGTAGCAATTACAATACAATGTCGTGGCCTCTGTCCACCCCTTTAAGGTAGCGTAATCGTATCTCTGCTACCAATTGTTCATGTAGACTGCCGCGCAGAGCTGATAAGAATGCAGGGATGCCTTTGAATCACAGAATATAGCCCATTGATTTCATGACTGTTGGTGCACATAAAGCTCTGCGCTACGGAGGGCTGCAAGTTCAGACCTTGTCCGTGTTGTGACGTGGGTGATCTTGAACTTCTTACAGACTGATGTCAACAGCACAGCTACCGCAGAATTAGAGCTGGTTAGAGTCGAAGAGCCATCTGTATAAATGTGAACTCGTTTGGAGTAGGAATCATGCAGTAGATGTAGAGCGGCTTGGTTCAGGGCACAAGTTGGCAAGTCTGATTTCTTTTTAACTCCTGGAAGGGAAAGCCGCACTTGTGGCTGCCGGAGACACCACAAGTGCGCACGTGGAAGAATGAATGATGGAGTTGGAAGGAACGAATGGGATTCGCGGGACTCTTCGAGTGGAGCGCGGAGTTGCTTGCGGCGCTTTGCCCAAAAAGCTTTAGGGGAATAGATTTCAGACCATCGGGCGGGGGCGCTTGGTGTGTAGCCAGTGCAAGCTAACGAATGAGCTTGCTTATCGTGTTCTATCTCCTGATGGCCAGGGTGATATCCAGAGGATGCAGAGGTTTGGATGGGAGGACGCGAGAGTGTTTAGATTAGCGCGAAGGCGGCAGGGAAGCAAATTAAGGGAGTGATACCGGTGTACATCTTGACAGTCGGTTCATATGGTAAATGTGTCGGTGTCGTTTCCTGATTGACAGATGGCGTCTGCAATGGCATCCATGGCGGTTGCCACGTTTGTATAAGAAACTGTAAACGCGTTGTAAGTGGAGTCGATGACATGTATTTTGCTCTTCCTTCTCGACGGGAAATCCCGATAAGCGAACCTTCGATTTCTAATTGTGTTTGCAACTACATCCTGATGCACAGCACTTCCCATGCACAGGGCCAACTGTGCCGCTTCTGCGATGGCAACATTTCACTTAGGAATAATGTTTCAGTGCACACGACAAATTATCTACACCGCGATGTGCGCAGTTTAAGACAAGTAGTGGAAAAAGGCACGCCCACAAAGCAGCGAAGCACAGACCATTTTCAATCAGCCTCTAAAATAAGCGAGTGCTTACTTGAATACCTCCAGCGAGTTCAGCTATCGTATACACGTAACACATGTGGTGCTGCGAAAAGTTGGACCGTACACATTTACAGTAGAATTGTTTGATATCATGTAGCCTTGTATTAGCAGGTCTATGTGCTTAGAGATACTTAAGAGCTAACTACGTTTATATAGCTATTCTAACGAAATATTGCGCTTGACTATGAAGAAAAGGCGTGCGCTCAGTGGCATACCTTGTGGGTCAAAAAGTGCTGGTGTGCTCGAGCCAGCATTGCACCGCGAGCGATTTTTGCGCGCAGATGTTCTCGACTACGTCAGGGACTTCCTCTCGGGCAGAACGGCGACGGTCGGCCTGGGCGAGCTGAGGAGCGGTATCTTTGCAACGCCCAGCAGAGGTACGCCCCAAGGCTCGGTAATCTCGCCCGTACTGTTTAACGTGGCCATGCTGGGCCTAGCGCAGCATGGCCACTCGAAAAGATCCAGGGAATCCGGCACGCGATGTATGCGGACGACATCACGGTCTGGACCACCTGCGGAACCTTGGAAGAAAAGCGAGCGGCGCTGCAAGATGCGGCCAAGTGCGTCGAAGACTACGTGAAGGAGAGGGGCCTCAGGTGCTCCACCGCAAAGTCCTAACTGCTAAGAGTCGGCAGACATCCCACCAAGGCGAAACTGGAGGTCAGCCTCGAAGGACAACTCATCCCCGAACGCAACATGATACGCGTCCTCGGCATGTGGCTGCAAGGTAGCAGAAAGTGCAACCACACTATCGGCCTCCTCAAGAAGTCAACCGAGAACGTGAGCAGAATGATAAGCAGGGTCTCCCAAAAGAGGCACGGCATGAGAGAAGAAGACACTCTCAAGCTCGTCAACAGCCTGATCGTCAGCAGAGTCATGTACTCGCTACCCTACCAAGTGAGGACTAAAACGACCAACGAAGAGATTGAAGTCGTCCTGAGGAAAGCCTACAAGACGGCGCTGCACCTGCCGAGAAACACCTCCAACGAAAAGCTGATGCAACTAGGGGTGAGCAACACTTTCGTCGAAATGGCGGAAGCACAGCGGAAAGCGCAAATGAGAAGACTAACGGGGACCTACAGGGGCGAAACCTGATCGGTAGGCTGGGCTTCGAAATAGGAGACGTCGACCGGTACGAGGACGTACCGTCGGGAATTAGGAAAACCTTTAATGTAAAGCCTATACCGAAGAACATGGATCCCAGGCTCCACGAAGGCAGAAGGAAAGCTAGGGCCGAATACATAGAAAAGACAGTGGCTAGAGAAGAGAACACTCTCTTCACGGACGCGAGCATAAGTTTAATAGGAAGCGAGGCAAAGGCCATCGCGGTAGTAATGAACAAGGAGGAAAAGCTTGTCTCGTGCGTCTCGGCCGAGATACGTAGCGTAGCTGAAGCCGAGGAAATCGCCGTGGCGCTGGCGGCGATGCAAGGATATAGGGAGAATACATCGCTAAATATTCTCACAGACTCGAAAGAGACTTGTCGCAACTACATGAGGGGCAGAATATGCAAACCTGCCCTTAGGATCCTCAGAGGGGGTAACCCCTCGGAGGAGGCGAAAATCAAACACAATCGGATCTGGATACCTGGACACGAGGGCATAAGGGGTAACGAGGCGGCGGACGGTCTAGCTCGAGCTAATAGATTCCGGGCTGGGCAGCAGCAGGAGTACCGCGCTAGTTACGCCGGGATCCTCAGTGACAGTTATTCGGAATTACCGCAACACTACAGGGGGACTAGATTCAAGTACCCACCGCGCCATAAAGCGCTGACGAAGGAGGAAGCAACGGGCTGGCGTAGGCTCCAGACAAACACCTTCCCCAACCTTTTCATATTCAACAAGATGTTCCCAACGCAGTATAGGGACACCTGCCCCTGGTGCGGGGCCACACCCACACTCTATCACATAACTTGGGAGTGCGAACGAAACGACGCATTCCGTGATCATAAACCCTTGAGTGCGGAGCATTGGGAGAGCCGGCTCGTCAGCTGTGAACTCGCCGTCCAAAGAAGGATAGTGGAGCACGCTAGGGACGCGGCCAAACTCAGTGGAGCCCTGGACTGAAGACGCTTCCCTTCGACGAGAAGACAGCGTGAAGAAGAGAAGACCTCGATCCGCGAGAATTCCATTTTATAATTCAATAAATGTTTCTCTCTCTCTCTCTCTCTCTCTCTCTCTCTCTGGACTGCCCGTTGTGCAATGAGCGTTTAGCGGATGAAAAACTGTCGAGACAGCTGGTGGCCTCACGTGAATGAAGAAGTCGACAAAATTCAGTGCTCGGTGTGACGGATAGCAAAGCGCACGTAGTTCAACTGACATACCAGAATGTCCCATTATGTTCTGCCTAGCATAGTAGACGATTACAGACGCTAAGTATCTGCCATGTTGAGATTGTTGCATCTAGGTCGACCAGACAAGCATATTAATAAAAGAATGTGAACCTTGACAACGCTTATCCCGGCCATGTGAAATAAACTTATATTGCTTTTAAATTCAAGTGATGCATTGAATGGGTGCCAATAGAAGGGAAACGCAGTTGAGGACGGCAGAAGACTAGGTGGGATGATGAAATAAAGAAATTCGCAGGCCCTAGTTGGAATCGGTTTGCGCAGGACAGGGGTAACTGGAGATAGCAAGCAGAGGCCTTCGTCCTGCAGTGGACATGAAATACGCTGATGACCATGATGATAATGACACGTTGAAGAACAGAAACTCGTCATGTTTTGTCCGCGAATGTGGTCTCCTCTATTATTTTTTCAAAATTATTTCCAGCACTTACACAACCTTTTGCAGGCTTCGTTTTCCACGTGGCGGTATATACGCGTATCGCTCAAGGAACTTTGTGCAGGCGCTGTTCTTATTGAAGAAAATGCGCGATTGTGTGAAAAACATGGTACTTAGCTATATTACGATAATCTGCGCACCTTCTGTGCCTGATTTTTAGTTAATGTTTGTGGATTGTTTTGTGCGTAAGCTACGTAGAGTTAACCTGAGCATTTCCTTCCGGAAAGAGGTGTAGATGTAGAAAGAAAAGGAAGACGAAGAACACTGGTCGCCTCCGCGTGATCGAATCGGTCACGAGCACCTTCACGATGTCCTTCGATGCCGAGTCCCCTCGACGAACAGGCGACGGAGATGGCGCGGCTTCCATCGGCGACGCTGCGCCACCTGCTCCCGCACCGACGGGGCGCCGCCAGAAGGCCCGAGCTCCCCCGGTGACAGTGCAGCCAGTGCTGTACAGCAGCGCGCTGGCCGTAAGTTTTCCATGCTGTTCTCGAGCACAAAACTGCACGATGTAAGGGCGGAATCTAACGATACATTCGACTGTTCGTTTTCGAGTGCTGTACGGCGCTCTCGTGGTGCGGTTCACCTTGGGCTGGGCGTAAAATGGAACGCTCGGAACACATTCGCCCAGTTCATTCCGAGCGCCGCGCTTTCATATCGGACCACTTGGGGGCGCTTTCACCTTCAATCTGGGAGCTCGACCGAGATCCGACAGAATTGGGATCCCGTATAGTTTCTTCAATTGCTGTGGGAGCAGGTGATCATTCGGCTCGGGCATGCTTTCTGGGGATCCAATGTCGAAAGCCCCTCGGCATTGCCTACCTTTGCTCCGTTTGGTACCTTCTTCATTTCCTCCTAGCAACTTTAACTATAAGTGGCATTATAACGCCACACGCAACTCTGTGGTGTATGTTATTCCATTCAAGTTAAAGTGATGCGCTCGGGCGGAGCATATGCCGGCATTATTTCTTCGCAAGGCTAGATCAACCTGTACTTAACAGCCTTCCTTCTCTCCTGCTCTACTTAGCCGAAATGCCCAGAAGGGATACCCACCATATGTTTGTTGATTTGAGCGCTCCTATAGCTGACCTCCGAGTGGAGCGGGTGAAACGCGACACGAGGATTAAATTACAGATTACTAACTGAGATAAACCGCGCAAAGAAGTTGGAGTCAATTAGAGTCAGGTACAGGCAAGGCAACGTTTGTTCTATAGCTATAGATAATTACGTCTCGAAAACAAAACAAAAAATAAAAACATCCGGCGCGCCGACACAGGTTGCGGTGCTGGCAGTTCCTCGACATTTGTTGCCTATACCGCACCGCCGCACGACGCTGTCGGCTCTCACCGCCTCCGCAGGAAATTTAACAACTTCCCAGTAAAGAAATGGAAGAAAGAAAGGAGGAAGGAAGGAAAGATAGAAAGGATGGTTGCGCCTTTCACTAGCCTCCTGACTACAGACCGTGGCGCAGAGCACGGGCGTAGTGCGGAATACCAGAAGAGACGCGTACGTTGTCCACTACGGAGCTTAAAACCACACGCGGCTAATCGTACGCGCCTGGCTACGCGACACGTGCCTGCCACGCCGTGCGCGCTTGTCCTACGCGTCTAGAGAGAAGAGACGTGCAGGCCGCGCCAGCGTCAAGTAGGGCTGAGCGTACGCGACGGAAGTGGCTTGCCTGTGCGCCGTAGTCACGTGGCCCGCATGTAAACTTCCCGCGCGGATTTGCAAACAGGTTGTTGTTTCGGAATCGTGCCGAGACGCTGGGTGTTACCGCTGGTTCCGTCGGTTACATGTCACGCAAAGACGATGAACACTATCAGTAGTGAACCGCTGTTCGCCTGCGTTGACGCTCGGCCTACACTTTGGTTGGCGAAGCACAATCAACATAAGGATAAGCAGGTGACGAGGTGCTTGTTGGACGAGATGGCGAGCAATGTTGTGACCGATGCTGCCGTAACGGGCAAGTGCTCAAAATTTCTTACGGGTGTCATAGGCGTAGCATTTTCAATGGCGATCGAGCTCGATCGGGATCAAATTTCGCGGTCGCGATTGCCTCTTTGGCCTCTGTTAAGAATAATGGGGCGCTATAACGTAAAACTATTCCAAACTTTTCTGTTCCAATTCTGCAATCAGCCTACCGCGATTGGTCAAAAACTTTTTTGGACCACCCCGTCACGAAAAACGCGATTGCTCCCCATCTGATATGACGTGTGCACACTGATTATGCATAATTTGACCGAACAAAACAAAAATAGTTATTTATGATTCGACGCCTTTTTCCCATTAGCCCTCGGCTATTGGTCAAAGATTTTCGGGTTGCACCCACTTCACCTGCTTCTCACACAAGGTCACAAAACCGCAAAAACTTACCACATCAAAGTGACGCGAACGCGTGAAAGATGTATTAACATGCCGAAAAAAACTGAATTTTCTTCTGAATAGCCGCAGGCTGCCCCGTTCCGAAAGGAATAAAAGGTGGCTGCCGCCGATCGCTCCGGGACTCGCTACTCGGCCCTGCCGGAGAGCATGTGTTTATTTGCGTGTAATAAAACTTTTTGCGTCGCCGTGTAATGTTTTCGAGAACTTTCGGCACGTTTACGACCTCTTTCTGCCAACACTTATTTGCTGGGTATCCGTTTTAGCGTCATTCTTAAGCTTCCGTTGCATGCCGCCGCGATTGTCGACGAACCACCGCAAGCTAAGTAAGAGAAAGCGGACCAATCGCAGACACCGGCACCGCCCTCTTCATCCGGTTATTGATATTCAGTGCAGTGGCTCGGCCCCATCGAATCCCTCTCCACTTGAGCATGCTCCTCGCCTCTTGTGAGCCAATTAGATAAGACAAGCTGCTCAGTGCAGGCGATGTTATTCGTTTTTCAAGCAAACAAAGGTTACCTCCATGAACGAGGGGAGCATTTGATTGGTTTGTGCAGACAACCCTGCGGGGGACCACCCGATGCTTGCGTCGGCGGTTACGCGAATTTGACGTCAAGAGATTGGAATAAAAACATATTGGAATAGTTTAACGTTATACGGCCCATGGTTCCTAAAAAAAAAGAAAAACGAACGCTTCTCGCTAAAATAATTCGAGCAGCACTGCACGTGTAATGCAGCGCTAACTTTCGGATGTATCGTGTGGCTGCTCACCCTTACCTTCGTCACACGCGTACGGACTCGGAGACGCGTAGGCCCACGTATACGCTTAGCGAGACGCATGTTCCGTGCTCCGTGTGGTCGGGCCTTGCAGGGAAGCTGTGTGAAAGGCTGCGTACTCACATAGCCTGAAAGTGGAATCGGGACTGTAGGAACAATCGACACTTGTTTGCATGGCACGTTCAACCTTCACAGATTAAAGCGCTGTGTAGGTAGAATGCCCAAACGTTAAGCACGATTATTTCTTGTACGCATGCAGGCTTACTTTTTTGTGTGTGTACGTTCGTGTGAATGATAAGCCCCCAAGTCCTTGAATAGTGTATGAACTACCTAATCAATCTCGCAAGACAAGGAAGAGATTCTGTACGCCAAGACGAATAATACTTTTTAGCCGCTACCGAATAAAATGCTTTAGACTAGGGCACCGCAAAATATCGTTGTGCAATCTTGTTGCACAACAAATGCACCGCGCTGTGTGTTTACTCCGCGAACACGTGTATACGGGGTGATGTGTTTTAGCGTTAACGAAATTTTTAAAAAATGATTAATGAGCCATTCCACTCTGTGAAGGTGAATGACCAGCGAAGCTGTTGAAAACCACCACTACAACTGCTGAAGGTGATATGCAATACTTTATGGCGTTAGAGTAATAGTAGGAATGGAAGTAATCATAAGTTTGACAGCATGTCACCGCCCATAGCAGTGCTGCAACAACATTGAAATCAGTTGCTAGGCTGTTTATTTTATATACGGAAGGCTAGGGACGTCACACTCCGCGCCGAAAGATGGCGTCACCGCGGCAGCTTGCGCCACAGTAATCTTTACCGGGAAACGTTTGCGGGGAGCGCTACGTGCTTCGCATTGCTATCACGAGCGCCTTATCAATTATGTGGTTCAGATGCTTTTTTTGGCTTGTTCTTTATGATGTTCTGTATGTTGTATGCGTGGTTCCAAAGAATGTAAGCACTGTTCACTTTGTTGAGTGCTTGTAGCCTATGCCTTACGGGTCGTTGAGCCATTACATTTTTCGCTTGCTGATGGTTGTATGAGGCATCGATGATGATAGTTTTGTTGGCGGAGAGCAAGAATGCACGGAACCCTAGCCATGTACGGCTTCGCTGTAAAATCGCTCATGGCAGCTAGCGCAATTGTACTTCTTGAGGTATATCACCTTTTGAGGCACACATTATTTGCATAAGAAAGCATAACGAGTACTCAAGCAATTAACAATATTTCGCTAATTAACTTCTCAACTTATTATATTACGGCACATTTTGCAATCTACAAATTGAAGCCGATGACTTCGAAAATCGTATCCACGTGAACGAATTCTGAAGATGACACTAGATTTTAGACATGCATTCCGAAAATTTGCGACGAAATGCATCGGTGTTCCATTAACTGTTGAGCTTTAATGTAAAAAAAAAAGCCGTCTTGGAAATAAATTAAGGGGAAAAACTGTGCAATTTCGCTGTGGTTGTCTCAAAGTTGGTACCAGCTTCAGAAATCGTTATTAGGGGATGTACCTTATGCCATCACTGGTTTCATTTCGTGTTTTTCAATGTGTGCGAAAAAGTAATTAATAAAAAAGCTGATTATTGAAATTTTGCACATTAGCCAATTAGTAGTACTTGTACCTGGGGTTGTTGGTGTATAGTGTGTAAATATCAGGAGCGCAACGTTGAAGACAGGAAGAAGACAGGGCTCGTCCCGTTCCCTTTCTTCATCCGTGTTGCAGGTTGCGTTCCTTTAGATTTACCGAATAGACAATTAGTATTTTGATTTCCAGTTTAAGTAATGGCTACCTGTTTGGGTAATCCAGCTCAATGAGTAAATGTCTGCTATATGCCACTGGCCATTTAAACAAAGAGACGTGTTAGCGTTAAAAGAAAACACCCGCATATGAGCAGTTTTTCTGTTTCACCTGTCTGTTTAGAACATGCGAATCGGCAAATCGATATCCTGTAAAGCGAAACAAACGTCTCGCCGTTGCACGACAGTCATTTCCCATTTCTTCAGGCCTTGGCGGCATCGTCGCCACCATCGGTAGAGTACGCAACGCCCGGCCGCGCACTCGCATCGTCTGGCTACGGCGGCGACAATGGCGGCCGCAGGAGGCGGAGCAGCAACAGCGACCGTCAGCGCTTGCGCGCGGAGGTGCTGGCACTCGCACGTTCCCCGGGCTGCTGGCGCCCCCTGCTGGTCTTCGTCTTCAGCCTGGTGATCGGGCTAACGCTGGCGCTGGCCGCCTACGGAATCAGGGGATCCCGCCTGGACGGTAGAGCGATGCCTCGGCGCGGGAACAACAGCTACTAGGGTGCAGCAGGCGACCGTCGAAGCAGCTGCTGGCGCGCCGCGACCGCCCATGGTCAAGATGGTTAAAAATGCTTGGCCTACAGGAGCTCGCGCGCCATCAGCGTTAAGCTGTCGCGGCTTCTTTTTTTTTATTCGAAATAATTTCTTTGTCGAAATAGTATTAAAGTTGATGAAATCGGCAATTTCGCGCGACTGCTTTTATTTGCCGCTGACTTGAGGCCTGCGGCGACGACCGTGCAGGTGTTGCAGTCGACCGCATGAAGTAGTCAAGCGACGTCGGCGATCAGCGTGCAGGACCCATCTCAACCTTTTCGCGCTCGTAAAGCCATGCATAATGTTTGCGCTTGTCCATTTGAAACACTGAATCGTGGCGTCTTTCAAAGGTCATGGATTTACGAGAGTGCTTATGGATGGCGATAAACCTTTTGTGCGCTGACTGGTTACTAATTAATTAAAACTGTGGAACTTATAGTCCCCAGGCTGCGCACTGTGTTGATAGAAGCCGTAGAGGCGGGCTTCACATGAATTCTCACCACCTCGAGTACGATAATGCGCACCCAATGTTCGGTACATGAGAGTTTTTGCCTTCTGCAACCACCAGAATGCAGCCGCTGCTGCCAAAATTGATGCTGTGATGCAAAATGATGCAAAGTGATGCTGTGCAAGCATGTGGCGTTACCTTACAAGGGACACCCAAAAAGTTACAATTTACTTTGAAATGAGGCATGGATATCAGAAAAATATATGTTTATATTGCCAATTAGCGCGGTCCACGGAGTGTTTTTCCAGATGTGAACGATCCTTTATTTCTTATCCAAACAATTCATTCCAGCACAGCGTTCTGTTTTGTATACTGGTGTCAGGCTATCCTGCCTCCTGTCGTTGAAACCAGGATGTAAGTTATGTCTGAACTGCAGCAACACTGACAAAATGTTTCCCTGCTAGAAACTATTTGAATTCGGTGGAGACCCAGCACGGCAAATTTTTGTCAATAATGATGTGTTTCATGCAGAGGTGTTCTTTTTTAATTCGATAGGCGAACATTAGCATGATATCAGCATACAATACAGATCTTGTTTTATATATAAAATAATTCTGACAGGCAGCATTCAAATGATCGGTCTAAGAAAAAAGCACTAACCGACCAGTGAGACTGTGCTAAACTATTCCCGTGGTTCACATCTGGAAAAACCTACTGTGCATCAGCCTATCCGATAATATAAACTCTTATTTTCTGATGTCCATGCCTCGTTTAAAATAAATTGTAACTGTGCGCAAACATCATGTTACTGTAACAGCTGCCGCAAAAATCTGAGGGAATGTCTAATAAAAGTCTTCAGTTGTTCTTGTCAAGCTGTCCATTAGCCAAATTTTAGCGTAACGTTAGGAGGGCTTACTGAAGGACTTCTAGGCGTCCATGGCTACAAAATGTCTTGATCAAGACAGCTACTAGACTTTTGAATTAGCCGTTCAAGACATCTTTTAGACATCAAATAGCTGCTTGCGTGTTTCGTGGGTATATATATATATATATATATATATATATATATATATATATATATATATATATATATATATATATATATATACTTACAGACAAAGCCTTTCAAGCGATCTGGAGGTTGAAAAAGGAGACTGTATGCTGTTGCGTTTCGCCTGCGACACGTGGTTTTGCCGGCGCGACTGCGGCGGGGCGGCAGACATTTTGGCCCGATCGTCGTCGCCGCAACACTCATCGGCAGGTGTTTCCAGGCGCGACTGCGGCGATGCGACCGCAAAGGATCACCCTCTCATTCCAGTCATTGTGCCCGAAACAGGCGATGCCAAAGCAGGGATCATCCTCTCATTCCAGTCATTGTGCCCGAAACAGGCGATGCCAAAGCAGGGATCATCCTCTCATTCCAGTCATTGTGCCCGAAACAGGCGATGCCAAAGCAGGGATCATCGTCTCATTACAGTCATTGTGCCCGACCGGCAGCGCTACAACAGGGTGCTACGAGATCGTGCTCGACAGGGTGCTACGAGATCGTGCTCGACATGGTGCTACGGCAGCGCTACGACAGTGTGCGTCACCATTAGCCCATTGTACATTCACGTGCTCGTCTTTTGAGGGGTTCCTTCTTGCCCTCAACTGCGAGAGTATAAAAACAGCTGCCCCCGGACGCCAAAAGGAGGGCTCCGATTTCTTCTGTTGAGTGAAGTGCTCTCCCGTCTCTCTACTTCGGTCAAACCTGACCGCCAACTCTTTGCGATGTTAAAATAAACAAGTTGTTTCGTTGTTACCAGTCGACTCATGCTTTGCCGGGACCTTCGGATGCTTCCAGTTGTACCCCAGGCCGCCAGGCCAACGCTACCCTTGGGGCTTGCGACCCAGGTACAACCACGGGCGTCAGCGCCGAGTTCCCAACAGATCGTACCAGCGGTGCGATCCAAACATCTGGTTGGCAGCGGTGAGATCGCCTCCGACTTCAAACAACTGTCTGCCAGCGGTGAGATCGCGACAACGGAGGCCAGCAGCGAAGAGATGCAGTTGACGGTATGCTGAGCAGCTCAACGACGATCCGGGAGCAGTGCAACGAGCCCTGTGTGACGACTGGTTGCCTGCAGCGGAACGACTGCGCGGAATTCCTGCCTGCGAGGTTTGGTGAGTGCGGGACTTTCTTCTTCTGAGCTTTGCCAGGCTTTTTGTTAGTGTCAGAAACAGAGCTGGTAATTGTGGTTGTCGTTGCTGCCGGGTTAGTTTGCGGCAAGACAATAGTAAGCAGTAGAGAAAGCAGCATTCAGAGCAGCCATGGATTTGAAGTCGTTGCGCAAACCGAAATTGTTGGAGCTTGCAAGAGAGTTGGGTCTGGATGTCTCAGACAAACTCAGAAAACCTGAACTGCTAAGGACTATTCTTGAGTTAGAGGCTGAGGATGACGAGCTGTCGGAATGCCTTGAGACTATTGAGGAGAGGTCAAAAAGACAGGAGCGCGAACTTAAAGAGCAAAAAGAGAGACAGGAGCGCGAACTTAAAGAGCAAAAAGAGAAACAGGAGCGCGAACTTAAAGAGCAAAAAGAGAAACAGGAGCGCGAACTTAAAGAGCAAAAAGAGAAACAGGAGCGCGAACTTAAAGAACAGAAAGAGCGAGAGCAACAAGCAGCCTGGAAAACGTGCGCTGCAATGTCAAAGAAGGTATCGCCAGGAAAACTGCGCGTTTTGTGGAAAGAGGTGGAGTCCTGTACCGGAAGTATCTAGACCGCCGAGGAGTGGAGTTCGATCAGCTGATCGTGCCTCAATGCTATCGTCAGGATCTGTTGCGCTTGTCACACGGGGGTTCGTGGTCCGGACACCTAGGAGTTAAGAAAACTAAGGACCGTCTCTTGCAAGAGTACTATTGGCCAGGGTGTTTTCGGGACGCAGACCATTTCGTGAGGACATGTGACACTTGTCAGCGGGTGGGCAAACCAGGGGACAAATCGAGGGCGCCGTTGAAATTGGTACCTATCATTACGGAGCCTTTTAGACGGCTCGTTATTGATACTGTGGGACCTCTGCCGGTAACAGCCACGGGGTACAGACACATTTTGACTGTGATCTGCCCAGCGACAAAGTTCCCTGAAGCAGTGCCGCTTAAAGAACTCAGCTCAGTTGATATAGTTAATGCACTACTGTCCATATTTGCGCGAGTTGGTTTCCCTGCGGAAATCCAATCAGATCAGGGCACAGTGTTTACTAGCGCTTTGACGACAACTTTTCTCGAAAGGTGTGGGGTAAAGCTGTTACACAGCTCAGTGTACCACCCACAGTCGAATTCCGTTGAGAAGCTCCACTCCGTCATGAAGCGCGTGTTGAGAGCGTTGTGTTTTGAACATCGAACTGACTGGGAGCTGTGTCTGCCTGGGGTGATGTTTGCTTTAAGAACCGCGCCGCATGCAGCTACGGGGTTTTCGCCAGCTGAACTGGTGTACGGTCGCTCGCTTCGATCTCCGCTTCGCATGCTTCGAGAATCGTGGGAAGGTAGGGGCGACGACCCAGTCGTGGTGGAGTACGTGCTTAAGCTCCTCGAACGCTTAAGAAGGGCACAGGAGTTGTCAGGTGAAGCAATGACAAAGGCCCAGCAGAGGGCCAAGGTTTATTATGATCGGACAGCCAGGGCCCGTCGTTTTGAGGTTGGCGATGAGGTCATGATATTGCGCACATCGCTAAACAACAAACTAGACGTGCAGTGGGAGGGCCCAGCACGAATTGTTCAGAAACTGTCGGACGTTAACTACGTGGTAAGTCTGCCAGGAAAGCGGAAAGCACAGCAAGTTTACCACTGTAATCTGCTCAAACCTTATAGACAAAGGGAAGCAGTGGTGTGCATGATGGTAAACGTTCCTGAAGAGCTTCCGGTCGAGCTTCCGGGACTAGGCTCAGTGACGAACAGGGAAGACACCGGTCAAGTCATTAGTGACCTTATCAGTAAAGCACCGCTGTCGCCTGAGCAGAAAACCGAACTACACCAGCTATTACAAGAGTTTCAAGGTCTGTTCTCTGAGAGGCCTGGTAGGACTTCTGTACTTACTCATGATATAGAACTTACCTCCACAGAGCCAGTACGATCCAAGGCGTATCGGGTGTCACCCCGCCAGAGCGATATTATGGAGGCTGAGGTAAAGAAAATGCTACAGCTCGGTGTTATTGAGGCAGGTGAGAGTGATTATACCTCCCCTTTGATTTTAGTTGAGGTACCGGGCAAGGAACCTCGTCCTTGCGTCGACTACCGCAGGCTTAATTCCATCACTAAGGATCAAATTTATCCGATCCCTAACATCGAGGAGCGCCTTGAGAAAGTTAGTAGCGCTCAGTTTATTTCCACCCTAGATCTTGTCAGGGGTTATTGGCAGGTTCCACTTACAGAAGAGGCTAGTAGGTATGCGGCGTTCATTTCACCAATGGGAACATTCCGTCCTAAAGTGTTGAGTTTTGGTTTGAAGAACGCGCCATACTGTTTTTCAAGTCTCATGGATAAAGTGTTGCGGGGACAGCAAGAATTCGCTTTACCGTATCTAGACGACGTAGCGATATTCTCCGCATCCTGGTCTGAGCATATGGCACACTTGCGGGCAGTGCTAACCCGCCTGCGCGAAGCGGGCTTGACAGTCAAGGCTCCTAAGTGCCAGTTAGCACAGGCCGAGGTTGTCTACCTCGGTCACGTGATTGGTCAGGGTCGTCGCCGCCCCTCTGAAATAAAAGTGGCCGCTGTGCGAGACTTTCCGCAACCGCGCACCAAGACCGATATTCGGTCGTTCTTGGGTGTCGCCGGCTACTATCAGAGGTACATCCCTAGGTACTCTGATATCGCGGCTCCCCTGACGGATGCTCTAAGAAAAACAGAGCCTCAAACAGTCGTCTGGGACGAGACAAAGGAAAGAGCTTTTAGCGCCCTAAAGAGTGCCCTAATAAACCAGCCTGTGCTACGATCGCCAGACTATACAAAAGGGTTCGTTGTTCAGTGCGATGCTAGTGAGAGAGGCATGGGCGTTGTACTGTGCCAACGGGAAAATGGAGAAGTAGAACACCCCGTCCTGTATGCTAGTCGTAAGCTGTCCAGTCGTGAGCAGGCGTATAGCGCCACCGAGAAAGAGTGTGCGTGTCTCGTGTGGGCCGTTCAGAAATTGTCATGCTATCTAGCCGGCTCGAGGTTTATCATTGAGACGGATCACTGCCCTCTCCAATGGCTGCAGACCATCTCTCCCAAAAATGGCCGCCTCCTGCGCTGGAGCCTCGCTTTACAACAATATTCCTTTGAGGTGCGTTACAAAAAGGGGAGTCTCAACGGTAACGCCGATGGCTTAAGTCGAAGCCCCTAACGTAGGAATCAGCCTCAAAATTGTTTGTTACTGATGTTTTTCTTCCTGAGGCAGAATTTTTTTAACATATTGCTTTTGTTTAGTGTTTCAAAGTGATGATATGCTTTCTAGTGCAATTTTTCAATTTGTGGACGCGTTCTGAGTGATGCTAGACTACTGTAAGGAACTAGGCAGTGGTATAAAAAGGGGAAAGAGCCTGGCAGGGCTTAGTGAGGGTTGTGCCGTGCTTGCTGACTGAGCGGTTGAGTTTCAGCGTAGTTCTAACGCTTGCCGGGAACGAGAACAAAAATGTGAACTCTCCCGAAGTCACTTTGCAGTGTCCCGTGCGAACCTGAACAAGAGAACGAGGCCTTCTCTGTGCGCTGCGCTCAAGAAACGTCGAGGGACGCCCGACTTCGGTTATGAGCATCATCGAGCGACATCCCTCCGGACAGCGGATGCAGTCCCCTGTCCATCGGGATCTCCTTCCCCCGGCGGGGCGGTCTGTTGCGTTTCGCCTGCGACACGTGGTTTTGCCGGCGCGACTGCGGCGGGGCGGCAGACATTTTGGCCCGATCGTCGTCGCCGCAACACTCATCGGCAGGTGTTTCCAGGCGCGACTGCGGCGATGCGACCGCAAAGGATCACCCTCTCATTCCAGTCATTGTGCCCGAAACAGGCGATGCCAATGCAGGGATCATCCTCTCATTCCAGTCATTGTGCCCGAAACAGGCGATGCCAAAGCAGGGATCATCCTCTCATTCCAGTCATTGTGCCCGAAACAGGCGATGCCAAAGCAGGGATCATCCTCTCATTACAGTCATTGTGCCCGACCGGCAGCGCTACAACAGGGTGCTACGAGATCGTGCTCGACATGGTGCTACGGCAGCGCTACAACAGGGTGCTACGAGATCGTGCTCGACAGGGTGCTACGAGATCGTGCTCGACATGGTGCTACGGCAGCGCTACGACAGTGTGCGTCACCATTAGCCCATTGTACATTCACGTGCTCGTCTTTTGAGGGGTTCCTTCTTGCCCTCAACTGCGAGAGTATAAAAACAGCTGCCCCCGGACGCCAAAAGGAGGGCTCCGATTTCTTCTGTTGAGTGAAGTGCTCTCCCGTCTCTCTACTTCGGTCAAACCTGACCGCCAACTCTTTGCGATGTTAAAATAAACAAGTTGTTTCGTTGTTACCAGTCGACTCATGCTTTGCCGGGACCTTCGGATGCTTCCAGTTGTACCCCAGGCCGCCAGGCCAACGCTACCCTTGGGGCTTGCGACCCAGGTACAACCACGGGCGTCAGCGCCGAGTTCCCAACAGATCGTACCAGCGGTGCGATCCAAACAATGCGTAGCGGCCCTCTCCGAAAGGTGCAATCTATTGTGCGAGACATTGCTCTAGCGCTACAGGCAAGATAATTCTTTGTTTTCTAACTTCATATAGGCAGCTCCGCGCTGCGATTCGCGTTGCAGTATATCGTATAGCATTCCACAATGTATAGGCAGTAAAGTTACCTCGTACATTCAGGAGCTAAATACATGTGCACATACCGTGCACTGATAGGACGAGGCTAAAGCTAACGTTACCTGGTCGGTGTATTTTCAAGTAAAACTAAATGAGAGTTCCATTTCTGAGCTGGTGCATACTTTTCATTTTAGCATGTTATTCTTGTTTCGGTGCATGTGCTGAGGCCGTCCGCGTCCGATGACTAGCGCTAGTTTGTGTTCACGATACGGAGTGTTCGAAGTAGGGCCCATGCTAGGGAACAGAGCAGACACCCGTCGCCAGTAGGCACACGAAGTCTCAAATCTCGGTGAAGCGTGAGAACTTGAGACGTGAAAGCAACCAATCAAATCAAGTTACGCTTCTTCCAGCAGGTTACCGAAATTTTGCGACGGTTTATTTTGAGCAAGTTAATTTGTAGTGTTGTAAATGTATGACTTGGAAACGAATTGAACGATGGTATTTAGATGCATGCAGAGTGTGAAAAATTCGCCGTTTCACCCGAAAGCAGAAGCGTCGATTGCAATAGCAAATAAGGGGACAGGTATACCAAGCAAGGATTGTAGCTTTATCGGCCATATAAACTTGTAAATAAACAAACAAGCATAGTGTTTCGCGCGCACAAGCAAATATGAACCCATCTCATACGATCACCGCGAAATTGGCTGTCAAAACGCTGGCGGGAGGAAGTGTGGCAGCAGCGAGTACTGAACGGGCTGCCAGCGTTATCGACCGAAGCATCATAAACGTTTGAGTGCAGTGGGATCGTGCGGGGGCCCGGGAGCCTGCGTGCTCCAAACTCCTCAATCGGTACAATAAAGCTTCTATGACGATGATGACCTTCGTGCTGCGTCTCTCATTGACGCGAACTAAGCCGGGAAAACGCAGCGAGCGGCGAACTCTCTACGCATCGCAGATGGCCATCAAGATACAGCGGCGCGTGCTGGGGCGCGCGGCCCCCGGACCGCCCGGAGTAGAACGCGAGCCCCAAACCCTACCCTCCCCCCGAAGTTTAGCGCGACGGAAGACAGCGCGCTTCCTACCCGCTTCTCTCTCTTGCGTGCGCGAGATTCAGCCACCATCGCACATACAGCTCGTACATACACTCGTACATACAGAATACGGTGCGCGGAAACGATTTTATCGCCCTGGGACTTCATAAGGAACCTGACGGCGACGGCAGAAATGCGTCTGGAGTGTCCATATAATTGCTATCGCAATAAAAGCAAAGTGACGGAGTTGTGCGCAGGTCGCATGCTCCAAAGCTGGCACGAGCGCTGTTTGCAGTTGCGTCTAAAGTTCTTGCGAGCAAGTGAACTGATCACTCACTGTGTTGAATGAGAAAACAATCTTCTGCTGACACCGAGAAACAAGCACGCTATCAAAACTATGTTACTTAATGCGGCAGAACATGTGTCATGATCAACTTCAGACCTTCCAAGCTAGTTATCTTTTCTGCTACCGGTGCCTGCGGACAGAACTTTAGCGATAATATTCCTGCTGCTTAAGGCATTAAAAGAATAATGTTGGGTCTAAAAACTAAACTAACCAAGCCAAATGAATCTTCAGCGTACATGACGAATTGAAGCACCTGCCTAAACCAAGTACACTCCGTGATTTCCAACGCCCCTATAATATTCAGAATGCATAAAAAGAAAGAAATCGCCTACTCTTGGGTAAGTAGTCGTCACGAGTGAAGTGTTTCCAACAAACCAGCATAACATCAGTCACCTTTTCCAAATGAGCAAAGAACATGAGCATGTCGCTCTTATCCATATATCACCGCTTTCCGTGTCCAGGAGAGTGGAGAGATCTCCGAGGAAGAGATCCATCGTCAACTAAAGAGGAAGACCCTCCAAGAGAAGAGTAATCCTGGAAAGAGGAAGGGAGGATCTCCATGGTAACGGTCGTTTTCCCTCGGGGTTTACTTTTGCTGCCTGAGGCGCCTCAGGGAGGGGCTGTGGGTGCGCCCATGGCGGCGCCAGTGCCGGTTCGCCGCTACTTTCGGTGCTCTTGTCGACTTGTGACGTCAATGGCCTCCTGCCCTTCATTGCTTACTTTAGACGCCCGAGTCACCTCAGGGAGTGGCTAGAGACAAAAGTGACGGCGGTTTCTCGCAGAGAGCTGCAATCAGCTCGACAAAAGAGAGAGAGCTTGAACGTTGCAGGGACTTTCGACGCTGAATTCCAGGCCGATCATAACAGTAGCAACAACATAACCAAGTAACTCGCTGCTCAACATCAACTGGCACATTGTGTGCAACAAATGTTTGCTTAAGTCGCGGAAAAAGAATAATCTCTTTATGACTTGTCGTACAGAGAGGTGCGCCATTTGCTAACCTCCGCCCAGAATTCGTCAGGACATATTCGTGCGGCTGCACCATTCCCAATTCGAGGCCCACACACATACGGCGAAGACTGGCTGTAGCTTCTGTAATCTACCTTTGAACAATTAGATGCATACCACGGTTTTAAGCAAACAGTACATTGCGGACCGTAGTTTTTGCAAACATTGACAGATAACATCTTCACACCTATTCGCTTTCGATTGTGTTTCTCTTGCTTGTTCTGGTCAAAAGTCAGGGTTATTTTGTAATATTCCATGGTAACGCCTATGTATTTAACGGGTGTCTTCACCCACTTAACATTGGCGAAAGTGACCGGGTTTATGACCACTCGGTATGCCAAAATCTTGGGCACTTTCTCCAATTCCCCAGGCTTCCAGTAGCCTTGCCGAAACCCTTCACTGCTGCGGTAGCAGCTGCAACACTTTATTGATGCAAGCTGGGCCATCATCTACATACGCCAGAATTTTTTGCTTGATATGCCCGCAATTCAAAGCCGTGAATACTGATGTTTTCAATGATCGCCAGACATGTGATGTCTATATACAGGGTGTCCCAACTAGCTTTATCCAGAGTTTAAAACTATGCCTATGCAATCTGGGACGACGCGACCAAATGGATGTTGCTGACTATTGTATGGAATAAGTCACTATTTGTATTCTGCTTAACTTCACATTAATTAACTTCGGAAGCAACAAAGATAGGTCAAAAAATACAAATTAGAAAGTTGCAGAGCGCTTAGCAAAACATCCAATCAAACAGTTTCCAACTTTCTATCAGTCATCAGCCTTTTTCCGCTAATGCTTAATGCCGCTAAAACAATACCACGTGATATGTCCACTTGCGCGCCGTGATTCCAGCGCTCCCAAACGCTCCGCGTGCAAACGATCATGGCATTTAGCCGGGTGTGCTGCCGCTGCGCCTGCTTATGGCAATCATGAACCGCCCCGAGGGAAGCTCACTGGTGGCGTAAATCGCACAGCCAACGCCTGCGTCACTGCCCTGTCGTCTCTTAAGCGGCAGCACGTCCTGCTAGGTGCTATGTTCGTTTGTACGAGAAACGTTTGGGAGCACTGCAATTACAGCGCGCAAACGGGCGCGTCGCGTGACAATTTTTCGATTTCAGGGTCAATTGTAGTAAGCAACAAACTACTAATACTTAATAGATAGCAAGTCAGAGACTGTTTAATCGGCCGTTTTGCAAACGGACCAATAGCTTTCTAATTTGAATTTTTCGCCTAACTTCACTGCTCCACTGCTTAAACAGAATACAAAAAAAAAAAAAAACGTGCGACTTACTCCATACAATAGTCAGCAACATGCATTTGGTCGCGTCGTCTTAGAATGCCTCGGCATATCACCCACCAAGATATAAAAGTATGCAAATGACACGAAGCTGTACAGAACCGAGGTAGGTAATGTTTGCCGTCGCTTGGAAATACCCAAATTATCTTTTGTATTTCACCTAATTACACAATTAGTGTAATTAGCTTCCCAAATTATATATTATCCAACTTCTGAAATATTCTAATTAGATGAAAAGTGTTAATGAGAAAGTTGCAGAGCAACATAAAAACAAACACTCCCCGATACAGCTCTCTGTTGCTCAATACGTGCTATATACAAGCGTTTTTTCCGAGTGTAAAAGAAGCCCACGGATACGAGCAAAGTGCCTGGAGCGGCCAGCCACTGCCGCCAATAGGTGGAGGTATAATATGGACACAAGGTGTACACAGTGCAGCCAAGCACCAATCATGAGTTCAGCACACCCTTAGCCTATTCTTATGCACTCACACACACGAACACTGCGTACGCACTCAAACACATACACAAACGTGATCGTTCCCCACGGCTAATGCACTTCGCGGTGATGTCATTGTCACTACGATATTATGTACGAGTCGCGAAAATAAGTACTTGTAGGAATCCACTCAACATCTCTGGGACCCTTTCGTTCCACAATAGACATCTTCACGTCCGCTGAGAACCTTTTACTTTGTCTCGTGCGACTTCACGTTCCACCATCACGCACTGTATTGTCCTCATTTCTGCAGTCATTCATCCGATAGATTATTATAAGTAGTAAAAGTATTAAAATTACTTTTTTTTTCTCTGTAGCAATATACGGAAAGGCTTTACCAATGTGGTCATATGCAGGCTAGCTGGATATTTATGAAAGCGCTGTATCGACAAGGGAAATCGCGGAATAAACAAATAAATATCTCGGGAAGACTAGAACCAACTAAATAGAGAGGTGGATTGAACAACAAAACGTATAAAAACAAGGATCAACTCCTGTTCCATCCGGTCTTCGGATAGGAGTATTAAACCGTCACATATTCAGTAGAGCGGCGTGCAACGTCCTCGTTCTTCGGCGCTGCTTCAGGGATGTCACCCGAGGAGTACGCGGAACCCGACGTAACGTCGCAGCCGAATGCCTTGCCAAACCCGGGAAGGTGCGGCACAACCACGTTGCAGACAGCAAAGTTCCTAGTTGTCGGTCGCACTTGGCAGTATCTGAAGCAGGTGGCCATGTACAAGAGCCGTTCCGCGGGCAGCGCTGAGAAGTACGAGGTGGGCTTCGGCGACGACACCGTGGCAAGAGCTCTGCTCGCCAGGTGTCCCGCGATGATTTGCTTGATCAGCTCCTTGATGTCCATCCTCGACGTTGTCCCGTTTTTCAAACTGTTCAGGCTGTATTTGAGGCTTAGCCTAAGGCGTTCGATGAAGTCCAGCAGCGCAGGTGGGAACTTCACCTGGGCCAGAGGCAGGGGCTGGAAGTCCTTATCCTGCAAAGCAGCAACCAATTTGT
The DNA here is from genome assembly GCF_050947875.1 of Dermacentor variabilis. Taxonomy (NCBI): domain Eukaryota; kingdom Metazoa; phylum Arthropoda; class Arachnida; order Ixodida; family Ixodidae; genus Dermacentor; species Dermacentor variabilis. Next base: position 152,110,505 of record NC_134569.1, on the reverse strand, counting down.
TACGGTATGCTTAAACATTGTAGCAAACTATCGTGGCACAGAGCAGCACGAAAGATGGCGAAGCGCCGCCGCGGGAGAAGCTAAAGATTCTTCTGTGGTCCACCGTGATCTCATTACCGCTGGGAACTTACGCTAAAGATAAATCTTAAGGCACTCACTTCACAAAGTATGCATCTTCAATAGAAGAAATAAATGTTTGCCCTGACGGAGGCCGGATATGTTTAACCGCTTATCGGTAATAAATGACTACGCGACATTCCAGAAGAGCTAAACACTCAGGAGGCTTCTAAAGCGTTTCCCACACAAGAAAACGCGAATATGAGACAATTTCCTGAAATCGGTGACGTCATACTGAATTCTCACAGGTCTCGCCGCAAAATTCTAAGTAGGAAAGTTCTGTCTTCGCGTTCTAAACCACTTATTATCCTTATGCGCTTATTACATATATACTGTGACGAGGAAAGCATACGTCGCCTTGAAGAAAAGCCCACTTGTAGAAACATTGACTCCAGCTTTCACCTTGTTCTCGTTTTGCTCATTATTATTCTTATGCGCGAATTGAGTAAAAATAAGAGCTCTCTAAAAAAAGCTACTCAAATCCGACGCCCATTTTTGAATCTATGTGAACCGAAATTGTCGTGAAGCGGTTAATGGGATGTTATAAGTTTCATCATCTTTTCAATCCACCATTCTGTCAGACCTAATTGGCCCACATGGCTTCTAGGGCCTCTCTGATTGGCTCAGTAAGACAACATGGCGGAATTCGGCGGCATGGCCAAAGCGTACACTGCCAGAAATAGCACCCCGTAATGCCACCTTGGTTCTACGCCAAGGACGCGCAGTTCCTGAGAACGGTCTCAAAAGGTCCACTTTGCAAGTTCTACCTACGGGGCCTCTCATTAAATCCTGAACATAGAGCTTCCGTGCGTGAAAAGAATTGTATAAAATCCGTCGCAAGCAATGTCTGAGCTCGTGTTCGAATGTACAACGTTTTGCTTTCATGAGAACGGCGGAAACGGGGCATGCACTACAGACATCATTGTGCACGTTAACGCCTGCGAACTTTTGTATTTTTTTGTTTTACTGTGCCGTCGTACTAAATCAAACACACACAAAGGAGCCAAACATGCATTTATAAGCATAAAGGTTACAAGCTGTAAAGAACACGCATTTGCTCGATCTGAATACCAGGAAATATCGCCCATCGAAGGAAAATAACCCGACCCGACCGTAATTCATATTACTATTGAAGCATGAACAAAAAAAGCTGTGCCTCCATGGCTGCAGCTGTTGAGCAAAATCTACAATTACAGGAGGACACAGAATTGTGCAAGCGCTCACTTAAAATACGTTCATTGCAGTGAACGGAATAGTTGCGGAAATAAACCTTCAAACTTAACCTTCAAATTCAGGGGTTACGTCCGTCATCATTTACCAATATATTCAATCGAACTAGTGTGAAATTTTCTGCGTTGCTGGAGCTAATAAAAGAAAATCTGCACAGAAAATTAACTTCAAGAAACCGGCATCCACTCCTGGCTATCTATTAGTAAAGAAATATGTTGCCACATTTATGCGTACGCGCAAGATAATATTGCCATAATTTCCTGAGAAACCATCGTTAAACCGCGATGGTCTGTTTAAAGGGGCCCTCAACCACTTTCTTGAGAAGAGGGGAAAGACATTTGAAGTGAAAATTGGCTATTTCATAAATACTTTGGAGCAAAAAAATGCTTCAGTGCGTTCAGAAGAAGCGGATTTATTGACAGTCAAACACGGCTTCCGCGGTGTTCCCGTTCCTTCTCCTATGCCTTGGAATGCGGGGGCTACGGCGTAGTGCAGCGTGCCCACAACGCTGCACCTTCTAAAGGTCACCGTGGCGCGCAGTTCGAATTTCAATTTGGTTGTTAAAGTAGGCGCGACGACTTCCGATTTTGGTGCCTTATGCCCCAACCACTGGCACGCGCCGGAAACCTTCGGCGCGCGCCGATGAGTCAAATGCGTCAAAAGCGTCGGTCGGGAACACGACGAAGCAGAACGTCGCGCAGCGATTATGTCTACTGCCGATGCTAGAAGTTTGCCGACGCGCGGCGAAGCTGCGCCGGCGTGCACCAATGAGAGGCTGCGACTTGTCGCAGGCGTCAACCAATCGGACGCTGCGGAGCCTCCGGCTGCTGGGCCTATGATGGCCGCCCTTACGAAGGCGCCGTCACCAACAATCGTCCGAGTTCCTTGGGCGTACGACGTGCGCGACAGTGTTCCTGAAAGACAGTGTTGTAATGGTATGCCGACGACGACACGACCGACGACCGTGGGTTGTGGCAGTGCGACGTGAATCCGAAGCGACTTCGAACGAGTTCGACTAATCCTACCTGCCCACTGGGTTCCGCCGGGCTCAGTGCGATCGTCTGCTAAAACAGCCAACCGAATCACGATTACCGCAACGTCTGTGCTTGTTGTATGTGTATTTTGTTGTGCTCAAAACGAATGGAAACATGCTTACGAGTTCCGAAGTCTGGATAATCAGCACTCGCCTATCACCGATGTTGTTCACGTTACGCGTAGGCCTAGCGGGTCCATCGAGTTCGTAACTGGCGAGTGAACGAGGCCAGCTAAGAAACTCTGTCGAAGGAAGCGAATTTTCAGGTCCGTTTGGTGCTGCAGTGATTTAAAATATGGCACTCCTGACTTTGTGTGATGTGTGATGTGGTGAATGAACCGTGTGGAAGTTGGGTTGGTCAACCGCGGCATGTTTCGTGTGCTGTAGGTTGACTCAAGTTTCACGGGCAAGCTCTGCGCTGTTTCCGGTGGTAAAGATAACTTCCGAAAGCAAAATACACTAGTAGCCGAACTATTGGAAGTACTTACATAATCAGCCGTGCCGCCTGTTTCAGCTGACACTGCGCTCTTCTATTCGGCATGTGAATCCAGTTCAGTACAAGTTCACTGTACTCATTCACTCACTTCTTTCAAGTGCGTCCGTCTTTTGGGCTAGTTGGGGATAATTCGCTCGTGTAGCAATCAAGAACACTGACGCACTGAAGCATACGTGATAACGCAGTCATGTTTGTATCAGTGTGTCCTTATAGTTGAGCACTGCAAAAAGAAATTATCTGTTTGCAACGTGTGCCCTGTATGCAGTGCATAGCAGGACCTGCATCATGCAAGACCTGTGCATGTAGGAGCGTATACCACGATTGCTTCGATGCCCGCTTCAGAAGCAGCAAGTACTGAGTCAATGAAACTGTAATTGATTTTTTTTATCTCACTTTTTGCTTATGGAAAGTGTAGATGGTGTGAGTGCATTGTGGGGAAGGTGAAAAGGTGTCATCAGTGTTTTGTGCAGTCGGTATGCTTAAACTGCTAGAATCCCTTCAGCTTCTACTAAAATGTTTCTTGCTGCGATACTATAAATTGTAGTCAGGACAAAGATCTACTCAAAACCAAGTTACTAATGCATCTGTGCAGAATGTGTTTGATTAACAAGTTAACACTTCCACAACAACAATATGCCAATGCACAGCATATGTGCTTACAATAAATACATTCCGTAAAGGTGAACGACTGGGCCTACAATATCAAACTTTGTAGTAGCACCGTAAAAAGTGCTGCCATGCGTATCCGCCACAACGAAACTGCTGCCCGTCCAACCTTCTTCCTTGGAGGCACCTCTATAAAGACTGTTCGGGCCCTCCCCATTCTGGATGTAACATTTAGCTTTTCTCTCAACTTTTCCGCATACGTCACCAGCACTGTATGTAAGCACTGTCCCATTCTTGGGTTTGTGTCCCGTGTCTCCCTTCCCTGATGACCTAAGGTTTTCCGAGCTCTCTACACTTCTATCATTCTGTCACGACTAGAGTACTGCTCATCAGTATAGTTCCCGTACCAAACTCGCGACGCTAACAAACTTAAGCTTGTTCAGGGCCGGACAATACGCGCCCTTTACTCCCGTCTTTTCGGTTGTCACAAGCTCATGCCAGCCTTCGAGGATTGCCTCAAACCCCTCAAGTAGCACACCCTGCAATACCAGCGCAACATTGCACTAGTCTATACTGCAGGTTGCTTGACGACTCTCTGGACAGCACTAATCTTTCTTCAGTTCGTCTGAACTAGTGGTCAGCACAGCCTGAGCCCTCATCCCGCCTCTATGGCCCCACACCACAACTCCATGATTATATCTGGCATGCAGAGCTTTCTCTCCACCCCCCTGGCGATTTAGATTCTCCTTCCTTGGAACCAGACTGAATTGGCACTCCTGTGTGTTGTGCACCTGTCAAATGTGTGCGTGTGTGCCGTGCTGTGTTATTGAGCAAGTGTGTGTGCACGTGGAGGGGAAGGAAGTGTCTTCTGCATCCTGCAAATTCCTTCTCTAGATGGCTGGTTATCAGATGCTCTAACATACAGCCATCTGCCTTCTTTTTAGTCTAGTGTGCCAAGTTACCAAGATTATTATTATTATTATTATTATTATTATTATTATTATTATTATTATTATTATTATTATTATTATTATTATTAGAATCATCGCTTTGACCACATTGATTGTGTTGAAGCCAGCGTGACACATAATTCAAAATATTTCTGGAGCTTTGTGGGCTCTCTCTTCTAAAAAGAGTGCCAAAGATGTGCGTCTTCTTCATGAAAGTGGTGGTGTTGTCTCGAACACTGCTGATGCCTTTGCAGAACATTTCTGCTTGCTATATGGCGTGAAATATGCTTCAAGTAACCTTCCTTCTCAGTCTGGCGCAGTGTATGCTAACAGTCAATGAAAACCTTGTTTCCCAGTATATGAAGTGCCTTCAACTTTGCCTTAAACTTTTCCTTTCTTGTGGTGTTGATGGTATTTCCTCCACAGAGCTTAACCCTTTGAGACGCTGTCTACACAATTGGGCACAGCAGGAGCGTGCATCAATAGCAAAAGCACTGATGAAAGTAATGGTATTTAAGATGTGTTTCATACATCTTGAAACACTTATTGGAACTGTGCTGCAATTTTGAATAACGTGCAGAATATTTTAACAAAATGAGTGGGAAGGTAGACGGCTGGGTGTTGTTACTCTGTGTCAGTATGTTGTATGTAGCGGGTTCACTTCTTTCATTGTTTTTTTTACAATGTCGTGCACCAGGCATAATTTTCAAGTGGCTGGATAAGTGCTTTTCAAGATTTTCAAAACACGAAATAGTACATGTTCTCATATTTTGTGTTCCTGTAGTGAGTTTTCGCATGGAGTCGAAATTTTGTAAACTTGACAAAACTCGCTAAACAATTGAAAATTCTTAATATTTGCTGCAGATGTACACTTTCTACGATTCTGAGGATGCAAGAGATGTGGTGAAAGCAACTTTTCAATCCACGGGTTAAAGTGGTGTCTGAAAGGGTTAAGACGCATAGAAGCATACTTGTTCCTCGTTCTCACAAGCATCTTCCATAGTTCCCTAAAGTCTAGTACCTTTTATAGCACTCTGAAGGTAGCATGAACATTGCCCATGCACAAATCAGGTGCTAGATGTGCAGTTACTAACTGCCGACCTATATCTATCCTCTTCAGTGCGTCAGGTGTTTGAATCAATATGGGATTCCTCGCTTTCTGTTAGTGCTAAGAGCATTTTAATAAATGAACAGCATGACTTTGTGTGCCGACAACTTAAAACTATTTCAGACTGTCAACAGTGTTCACCACTGCATCGACTTCCAAAAAGACATTTCTTCACTCTCAAACTGGTGCAGAAACAATAAGTACTCTTAAATGCTTCCAATACTATGGCATATGCACAAAACGCACCATGTGAAATTTTGATACACCCTACGTGATGCTCCACTCCTTAGGGTCGATGAAATGAAAGATCTTGGTGTGTATTTCGACAAAATGCTAAACTTCTCTTCACATAGATAATTGCACAAGATGCCCTTCACGCTCTTGGAATTGCATGATTTCCACTCACCTGTTGTGTTTCTGAAATTCTGCTGTGTGCCTACAACTACTGGAGTGTGCCTCTGTAGGAGGGGGGTGCAATGAGCAAGTCGAATTCTGACCTCATTGAACGCATCCAGAATAAATTGATATCTATCTTAAAGCACCACTTTTGCCATTCTGGCGACCACAGTTGAGCCTTCTCAAATATACTTCAACTCGCACCTCTAGATTCAAGTCTGAATTAATCACACCTTTCGTTCCTGTATAAGGTGGTCCATGACATTATACATTCCTTAAAGCTTCTTGATCATATGCATTTGTTTGTGCCGCAACAGTATACCTGGTGGCATTCCACACTCATTGCCTGGGCTTGTTACAAAATTGTGCTAATAAGACTCGACTCCAAAACATACTTCATTTCCTGTGTTTTGTGTATCTGTAGATAATCACCTAGGATTAACTCCCTTCTACTTTTCCGCGTTTCCCTTTTCCCTATTTGTTTCTCTATCTTCCATTTTTTTGTCTACTACATTCATGTTTTCTGTACATTTTGTCTCACATAGTGCTCGTTAAGTGCACCAGTACAAAGGCTCTCTAGCTGTTCCTGGGCACTACAATAAAAACTTGAATGATTGATTATTATCGTAGTATAAAATTGTGCTTTTTAAGTATGTACGAGTATACTATTTCAGTGCAGTAGCTTTTGTGCAATTAAAAAAAGGGCGTGAATAAAGAAGAGAGAGAGAAAATGATAAATTAAAGGTAGGGAGGTTAACCAGGACTGAGCCCGGTTGGCTACCCTACACTGGGGAAAGGAAAAGGGGGACGGAAAGATTAAAAGAAGAGAAAGTCCACTGGGGATATCAGTTGGTCACTCAGTCCGGATCACAGACGCTGACTCAATCCGGTATCTTTCAAATATCGCAGCAGCGCTTTTGTGGCCTTTTGTAGCTGCGATATGCGAGGCCATGGTCCCAAGATCTTGTTCAAGGTGAACGGCTTTCCATCTAGCTTATTGAGAGCTGTGCAGAGATCTTGCTTTTCATCTTCAAAAGATAGGCAGTAGCACAGTAGGTGTTCTATGGTTTGTTCGACACCGCAGGCATTGCACTCGGCGCTATCAGCCATTCCAATCAAAAATGCATATGCATTGGTGAATGCGACGCCCAAACGTAAGCGGCACAGCACTGTTTCCTCATTTCGCGGAAGACCTGGTAACAGCCGCAGTTGCATTGAGGGATCGAGGGAATGCAATCGTTGTTGAGTGAATTCAGGTGTGTGCCACTTTTCCAATGTCAAAAGAGTGCGCTAGCTTGCCTAAGTGTTGGGCTGCGTCGGTCCGCGATAAAGGTATAGAAACAAGGGTTGCTCCTTCGTGGGCTTTCCTAGCAGCTTCGTAAGCGAGGTCGTTGCCGGAGATGCCGCAATGGGACCAGGCAGCCACTGAACAACGACGTCGTGTCCTTTCATGATCATGTGATAGTGCATTTCTCGTATCTCCGACACGAGTTGTTCACATGACCCGCGACGAAGAGATGACAGAAGACATTGTAAGGCCGCCTTTGAATCGCAGAATATTGCCCACCGATTAGCCGGTTGGTTATTAATATAATCAACGGCACCTCGGAGGGCAACAAGCTCCGAACCGGTCGATGTTGTCAAGTGAGAAATCTTGTATTGGATGCTTAGTGATCGTGATGGTTTAACCACTGCGCTGGTGGAGCTGGTCTGAGTAGAAGAACCATCCGTATATATGTGGACTAGATCAAAGTAGAAAGTGTGCAAACAATCCAGAGCTGCTTGCTTCAAGGACAAGGTAGGCAGGTCGGTCTTCTTCCTTACCCCTGGAACCGTAAGACGCACTTTAGGTTGTTTTAAACACCACAAAGCTGAGGTTGAACGTGCTGAGGGTGTGAAGCCCGATGGTAAGGAGGCACGATGGATGCTGACCTTGTTGGAGAAGGACGCCTGTGATCGTTGTTCTGGTATGAATTAAGAAAGTGCAGTAATATGCTATGTGCCTGATCATATGCATTGTGCTATTATTTTCTTCTGAGTTTTAATAATGGCTGGCTACTGTATGCAGTGTTGTGCAATAAAATAATATGCCACAGCAATTATTGCGTGACTCGCAGAACAAATTAAATATATCTTTCTCAGTCAAAACATCATAGCAGGCTGAAAACAATAAACTGCAATTTTTCTTTTTGTGGTGACGAAGTGTACAAATTGTGAAAATAACCTGTTTATATATTTCTTATACTATGCAAATGAGCTGCTCCCATACATCCGAATAAGTGCTTCAATAGTATGACTAGGCAAAGGGCAACGAAAGAATCCTCTTAAAACCCTCTAATTCTCAAGCTTGTATTATCTGGCGGTATGCCATTTCATTAATGTAAAAAAAGACAAACTTGATATGTGGAAACCAGTTACAATGGAACATGGCCCTTACACTGTGAAAATGTTTTGTAGCAATACACTCAATGTGAAGACCTCCGGATGCGGTGTTGATGCATCAAAACAACCTAGAATAATAGAGGTGCTCCATGGGCTAGATTTGGCAGAATCAAGAATTGGGGGGAGACAAGATACGAATTACATACATTTCAGCTATTCTAGCTTTTTTTTTTGTGAGTGCTACAGGTGTTTCAATTCTGTTTTGTTCATTTTCTCAGAACCCACTTTTTCACGTTTCTCTCATGCATCAACAAGCATAATTATATTGACACGGATGCTTTATCTGTATCCGGTTACCTTATTTCACCGGCTAAAAGATGTTAAACGTTATCGCTCGGTGCAGGATGCGCCTGAACGTATCGGAAGTTTCGCGAATGTTATCGATGGTTCTGTCTGTTGTCGAGGAACCTTGCTAATCTGATTGCATACGCGACACGAATTGTGTTGTAGTTTCTGGAAGGCGCGCGGGCACCAGCGAATATGCTGTAACTTTCGACGACTGACGTATGCAAACCGACGCGCTTGACCCGCAGATGAGATTTTCGACGATTGCCGACATTGCTCGCCGCTATCGTTGCGATTGAGCCGGCACTATTTATTTACCGTCACTACTACGTGGCAATATTTCCAACACAGATTTTTTCAGTTATACATTGCACGCCTAATTCTTACATAGTTGGCTGTGCAATAAGCTACCAAAAAAATTACCGACGATTACGTTACTTCCTAATGCGAAATTTGAGCGCAGCAAATAAGCTGTTTCACCTTTTCGATAGATTGAGGCAAAGAAATCGAGCAACACATGTATGCGCTATCACAGAATTTTTTTTTATTTTTCACACGTATTCCTTTAACAAAGACTCCACTAGGTAAGCTTCTGCTTCGGCGGCACGCACCTCTGGATTCTGACGGCGACGGCGCTGGGCCTCTGCTCTGGCAGCTCGTTTAGCAGCAGCAGCAGCAGCAGCAGACGGAGGACTTCCATCGGTCGTCTCGCTCATGGCTCAGAAAGAACTGGCAGATAATTTCGCAGTGGCGAACGGCAGCGGCAATTTCGGCTCGGGCGGTGCACATATACAGATCCGCCGCCACCGATCTGGCTCTCTGATTGCCACCGCACAGGGCGAACGGCAGCGGCAATTTCGGCTCGGGCGGTGCACATATACAGATCCGCCGCCACCGATCTGGCTCTCTGATTGCCACCGCACAGGGGTTGCATTGGAGGAGGAGCGAAGAAAGGAATTAAGTTCGAGCCGGCGCTTTGACAACCGGAGACTCGCAGGAAGAGGGGGGAGGGGGGCGGCGTGTACACCCAGCGGCAAACGATGGGGGCAGAAGCGCGCGCAGCAAGCGGACAACACGATAAAGGGAGGAGGGAAGAGATAGCAGCGACTGACTGATGCCGCTGACGCCGATAGTGAGTCAACCCCAGCTGCGGAGTTGGTTTCAGGGACAACGCCGCCGATGCCGACACAAACAATATGATACCCTCGCTTCCGCAGCGCTAAGAACCAGGTCTAGCCGTGGGAAGGTGGTCACGTATTCGTCGACGTGCCGGGGCCTACGTGAAATAACCGGCGCGTCGGCAACTGAAGAGCACCCTATCCGCCACACAAGAACAGGGGGAGGGGGGACCCTTTCCTCCTCTTTCTGCATGGCGGCGACGGTGTTCTATGCAGTCACGTTATCTTGACTCTCTAGCGGCGTCAGCGGCATCCAGCGGTATCAGTCGGTCGCTGCTAGCGCTGGGGGGATGAAAGGGGGGCGGAGCTGGTTACGAGGCCGACGACAACGCCGACGACGACGCGAAACCCAGGAACGGACGCCAAAGAGCTGCGCTCTAAAATGAAATGGTACAACATTTTTTTATATATGGCATCGTCGTGCAGGTGTTTGCAAAGCGATCTTGCAGACAGGCGACGCGCGAGCGCTGATGTCGATATCTTGTACACTATTGTTACTTCAAAAATAAAAACAAACTGTTGCGGCAGGCGCATATTCATTATTCAAACGTGTTTTTTAAATCTAAAAGCACATACAGATCACTAACTTATTGTTTCAAGCTTAGTTTACAGCAGGCTGTTTTAGGCCGGACTTTGACGGATGAAGACGGAATAGTCCAGCAACAGTGCGCCGCAGCCGAGGAGCGAGCTTCGGCGCGCGTCGGAGCTTCTGTCCAGTGGTTGCGTGCCCTCTTCCTCCGACCAACGCGAAGCGAGGCATTCGCTTGTCGGCGCGCGCCGAAGCTTGCCGACGCGTGCCAGTGGTTGGGGCATAAGACGCGCTAAACGTAAGCTAAACGCGGTTGTCCTTGGCGAGCCGCAGTGCGCTTAGCCAGTGGACTGGTGGCGGCATCCCACGGCGGCCACAGTACCTACGCTGCGTAGCCTACCGCAGCTAGAAATAGCAGCCGCGTATGGGAATCTGCTTTATTACGAAATAAAGCGTCCAGAAGAGAGTGAGGAGCAGGCTTCTCCCTGAAAAGAGAGCGTTTGAGAGAAAGGTGACTTCGGGCTCCGCTCGCAAGCTCCACGCACCGCGTACGACAGCAAAAGTTGGCCGAGAAGTTCACAGCATCGTATGCGACTGGCGGGCGTTGTTATTTCACCGAGCCCGAGGGGTGGTTCAGGGCCCTTTAACGTCCGTACACCGAGCGCGTACATTTCAGGTGCTGCTAACTTGTCTAGTTAGAACAAAACACAAAGCAATTCACTCACCTGGAAGAACATGAAATACACCATGTCCACCAGACGTCGAGCGATGGAAGTTCCAAGCAACCCCATGTTCACCGCTGCGGGATATTCGCGGTGGAACACGGGCCACAATAACGCATACGGCGGGATCGCTATCTCGCGTGCGACTAGAAGACGGTAGACGGGAATGGTCGCCAAGTGTGGAACATGCGCGAGGTTCCCCCTGAGGACGTTGGTGGAATCCTTAAGCACCGTTAGTGTAGAGTCCATCGCCGTGGTGTACAGGTCCAAAAACGACCGCAGTTTTTCGATTTTGAGCTGAGGTACGAAAGCGTAGAGCGCCTCCAGCTGCTCTTGCCTGATGGTCAAGTTGAAGGCACCGAGGGATAGCGTTTGTGCAAATTCGGCCACACTGGAGGCGATCTTGCTGTCGTGGCCGGCGACGACGTCCACAAGCGCTCGGAGCACGCGGGCGTAGATGTCGAAGATGGCAAGCCGCGAAGCGTTATCAATCTTGTCCTGCTGGAACTTCCGGGCAGACAGGGGCAAGGCAGTGTCGATCAGGTCCGTGCACTGCGCCCTCACGTACCGGTCTATTTGGGAAAGCTTGCCTTTGGCTTTCATCATAGCGTACGTTAAGTGTCGTGATGCAAACGTCATCATCTTGAAAACCAGGTACGCGCCCAGGTAAAGCTTTAAGCTAGCGGCTTTCTCCGGACTGCGTAGCTCGTCGAGGAAGCGGGAGAACTGCTCGAGCTGCAGGCACACCAAAATGTCCGGTGACCATTCCTGTGATCGGTCAGGCAGGTGGCGATTCACGGCCCTTCTCAGGTCTGCGCTGCTGTAGTTCATGTACTCGGGTATGTAGCTGGCCGCGTATTCGTTGCTCAGAATGTGCATTATCGCCCTGCAATAAGAGACGATGGGGCTGAAGTTATATTTGAGGACTACGATATACTGTCTTTTTGGCGTAGATAATGTCGTTCAGTGAGCTCCAGAATTCATCGGATGCGGTACGTTAGTAGACCACATACGATTCAAACACACAAGCTATCTCCAGAGAAGCTATACGACCGTACGTCTCATGTTGAGTAGCTCTTCTGCAGCAAATAAGGAGGTCTCGTACCGACCGTGTGGCTGCACCCACACACTTGGAGTTTCCGCAGCGAGTGTATCACCAATAGATTAAATTTTCTGATTTGGTAAGAGTAGACGGGTTTTATGCTGGACTAGGAAAACACTTGCGCATAGGATAGAGCATCACATGCCAAGATGGATGCTCGTATCGCACGTAAACTCTAAAATTGCAAAGAGCGTACCGCGGCATCGATCTGGACACAGGATATTGGCTTGGAGATGAGAGGCCTAAGTATTAGAGCCTGACGTCTCCATAGCCAAGAGACCTAAAGGCGCATTCACACTGTGTCGACTTGACACCGACGACGAGAAGAGAACGACAAGATAATGACGTCGATAATTGGCCGACTAGGCGGGGCATTGTGGCGCATTAAGAGACATTCTGTCACATAGGGCCGACAACGCCGCCGACGCGACCGACGACAACGAGTAGTCGCAGTTTGACAGAATTTCATGACGTCGTCAAAGACAAAACTTGCCTGCAGACTGTCGCTCAGTCACTCTTCGTGAAGTCGGCCGCAGAGCGAAAACATCGCAATGACAACGCGATTGCCGCACCAGCTGTGGTTTTATATGCACTTAATCGCACTCACAATTAATCGAAACATATTTCCGAAGCTGAAATGCATGATCGTCAGTACTTGCCAGCAGTCTGTGGGGAGCTATAGCCGCTGCCGGTTTTGTTCAGCGGAGATCATACCTGCAGCCGAGGGGTTCGTGCGCATATACCCAAATGCCTGGCGCCCTGAGCTAACGGCCCGGTCAAGCTATGCAGACACGACGCTGATTTCAGTTTATCTAGTTCACTGTAGCTCACTTGTGCCCATAGCGACATGAAATGTACCACTCTGATTTCATGCAGTCAGCACATAGGAAGCGGGAAACAGCGACGCGCACTGCAAGTGTGAATCTGCTAGTAAAATCAGCAGTCAGAGCAGTTTGCGAAGCACTGCGATTCATACACAGTATCTGTGTGACGCGACGTTGATTTTATGTGCAATCTGTATGTCTTGCAGTATTTCATCGGTATTTCATGTCAGCGCTGCATGGTTTCTAATGTTTCCGAAGCAAACCACGAGCGGCGGCCAATTGGAACAAATGCGCCCTGTGCACCGCCGTCAAAAGTTGTGGTGCCATCTAATGAGCAAAGAACCAAGCAAACATTCATAATGGATGGGTGCTGAGATTTGACCACGCATGGAATCTCAGAGCACATGTCCAGCTTATATAGCCCGGAGTCGGTTTACAGCATCCTCAAAACGGCATTTCTACGCTTCAAGGAACCGGGAAAATAAAGCTGCCCTAACGTACGCTGTACCTGGTGCTTCGCGTGCTGTCGCCCACTTGCGCCACCGACTCGCTCTTACCTTGCGCAGACAAATGCATTGTTTAAAGAAGTTTACACACTTTAGGCCTTCCCGTGTCCCACAACGATACGGTCATCTGCCTTGCTTGTGTTTCCTTTCTTGAAAAATGTGCGCTCGCTACTTTCCTGTCGAGAATGCTGTGTCACGACGATAACGCGCATGGCGTTCGTGACCTAGAAGTTCTGGTCTCGCAGTGTTAAACGAAGAAAATCGGGCAAATTGGATGACGATTATCGTTTTGGGGCGAGATATGAGCCCCAAAAGGGGGGGGGGGGCTGCAAACTTTTTGGGTGTGTGGACCGCTGTGAGAGCGCTACGCCTAACATCGCTTTGTCTAATTCGGGCGTCGGGACGCATTGTTGAAAATTTTGCGAGAAGACTTTTTGTAATGGTAATAATTAAAAAAGAAAGCACATAAGAAATCTACACGTAGAAGCAGCTTTGCAGAAAGTAGTACAGGAGGAGGCAAAAATATACCCAGTAAAAAACGAACTCTCGCATGTGATTTGTGTCCCAAGCTTTTTGCAACACTTCTCAACTTGTGGCAGCCCCTCGAAGGTGAGCATAACTTCAAAGTGGAGGAGGAGAAAGTGACGTTTGGCACGTACGAAGGTAAAAAACCTCGCTTGATTATACTTGACATAAGGCATAATGTTTCGCATATGGTCATTTCGCCCCTGCAATAACTCATTTGACGACAGGTCGTTTGATTGACTGTGCGAGAAATATAATTGATGCCCCTGTTCAATGTCGGAACATTTCTTTGTCTGCGTTTGGTGCTAGGCACTGCAAACATACTAAAAAGGTACTAGCAATAGGTTTCTAACCATAACATGCTACATTCCACATTTCATAAAGTTTTCACGAAACAAATAACCCGAGAGCTGTTTTACGTAAAACTTGCCCATACATGTTGGACCACCGCAGTCCCTGCGATGACTACAACCTGCTTGTTTGGTGCTTGTATCAGAGTCCTCGGGACCTACATTTCAATTTGTACCTTTGTAAAGAATAAGCTGTCGACTGCTGAAATTACATGATAGATGTGTTGGTGTTTCCACTACCTTTATTTGGGAGGTCATGTCCTGGAAATATAATGGGGAGAGCGAGACTTACTGCCATTTTGTTGGTTCTACTGGAAGAAAAATAATCTCCAGGAGTGTTCAGGCGGTACTTAAACAGTCACCGTTCTGGGCAATATGCAGAATTCTTACAAAGCAGAGCAAACATCAGACTATAGTGCATGGCAACAGCCAAATAGGCAGACACTGCTTAGCAACGCTTGAGATAACAGAAAGGGATCAAAATGCTTTACAGTATTTTAGAGGAACCACTATGGCCACCTGGAAGAGCTCATCAAATGCTTTCTGCAGCTGTTACCAAAGTGCTCGCAGGTAGTACATGTCCCTGTGCAATATGTTTTATGCTTGCCAATAATTTCCTGTGTCCCAGGTACCTATTAGGGGCGTGCAAATATTAGAAAGTCTCGAATAACGATTCGAATAGTGTCTAATTCGATTCGGTCTTCTAACAGAATAGTCATTATTCTTAAATGCGAATACTTCTTGAATATTTCAAAACGTGAACTGCGCCAAAGCAAAGAACGATGGAGCGAAATTACGGCAAACATTGAAACGGGCAGAGATATAAGGCTAAATGGGACCATGCTTGCTCTGCAGAAGGTATGGCCGGTGCAACCAGGAAGGCGGAACCTTAGGCTAGTCCCACTACGTCGTTTCCTTCGTGTTGTTGATGATCGTCTTCTTTGTCGCTCTTGTGGCACCGTGACATAACCCCTCGGCGGCCAAAGCGCAGACCCGGCACCTGCTAGCTAGTGACCACATGGTATGGCTTGAGATGACCCACATGGACGAGCTCCGATGACTTGGACGACGGGGAAGCATCCGCTGGATCTATTGCACAGGTGGCACCACTGAGTTGTCGGACGACGCGGTAAGGGTCAGAGTACCGGGAGAGCAGTTTTTCCGAGAGGTCCACATGCCGTGAAGAATCCCAAAGGAGGACAACGTCGCCGGCAGAGAACTGGACATCATGATGACGGTTGTCATAAAGAAACCTCCGTCTGGCCTGCGACTCAAAGGCGACTTTGGGCAATCTGGAGTGCCTTGGTGCATGTAGCTATGGCGTCGCGAGACCATTTGGCAGAAGCGGGACGAAAGGCAATGTCGGGTCACGTCCAAAATGGAGATAGAAGTGGGAGTAAAGAGCGGTGTCGTGACGTCAAGAGTTGTACGCGCACCGTAGAAGTCACGAAGATCTTAGGCATACATCGAGAGCATATCTAAGTTCGTTTCAGGCATTCATTGAGGCCGTTCGGATGAGGGGGGTATGCTGTCATTAACGTGTGTTTGATCATGTCACAAGAGCTAAGTATATCTTCGATAACCCTAGATAATATTATGCAGATCCCCCGCACCATGGAAATCAATGTAAGCAAAGCTTTCCGCGCTGGATGCTTTGATTGACGATATAATTAGGAGTGATGTTGACGGCTACAGCTTAATTTTTTCAACGTTTAGTCTAACACGAGAGTGGCGAGTTCATGTTAAACGTTACATTGCGTGCATCACTGCTGTTTGTCTGCGTAGTACACAGAACACACAGGGAGAAATGTTTGCTTGAGGCGTTGTTGAGCGCCATATTTCACAACCTCTGAGAGGGTTGAGCATTGTCATTGCTTCACATGGCACATCCCACCGTGGCAAAAGTATTGTATATGAACATGGGGCTGTACGTGCCAAAACCACGATCGGATTAGGAGGGACGCCGTAGTGGTAGACTCCGGATTAATTTTGACACCAAGATGTTTCTTAACGTGTCCCAAAATCCAAGTTCACGTCCATTTATTTCGCCCTCGTCGAAATGTGGCTGCCGCGGTTGGGATCAAATCCGTCGCCGCTAGCAATGCCATAGCCGCAAAGCTGTCGCGGCGGGCACAGAAGTGTTGATTTGACGGTCGACCGCTTCCGTGTAGAGAAGCGGACGACCGCAGGGTCCATGCGACACTGAAGTGTGGCCTGGACCATGCAAGTTTTTGCAACGGTAACTTATCACGGCAAACACTACTTCACTACCAAAAGCTCACTCATCAGCCCTGTCAGCTGCCATTCATTCCCAGCATGCTCTGCGTATAACTCCTTTTACGACATAACGCAATGTGGCCAGTATAGTTGAGTACAGGCAAGGCAGGTGCTTCGAGGGAATGAACGAAATTCATTTTTAAAAATCTGCGCAACCCTCAAACCTGATATTCTCAAGAAATGACGGGAGTATGCAGAAGAATACACTAAGGAAATTTCATTTACATCCCCTGACCTCGAAAAATCGCAGGAGTTGATTTTTAAGGCGTGTTCAGAAAAGACTTGAAAAAGCAAAACGTTACTTCGCAAACCGTATGAGGTTGTTAATTGCGGCAACGTTCTCATTTTCCTTAGGAAATCGCATTGAAGTAGTTAGAAGTAAAAGCAATGTTTGAAAGTTAGTTTTCGGTGAGTAATTGTAGTCTATTTGTGTCGTTGTACCTTCAGCGCATTTCCAGCAAGGACGAAAGAAGGGAAACGTTAATAACCGTTATAAAGTGCTTGAACAGAAAAAATTTTGAATGTACAGTTATAGCAAATTTTGGCGGTGTGTCCATGGATTCAACCGAAATGCAAGTGGAACCAGCACAAGTGCTGGTAGCGCGATCCTATTGACCCACAGGCCCCAAAGATGAGAAGTAAGGAATATGTTTTAGGGGTTTGTGGGGCCCACTTACACTGGAAAACAGGGAAGAGAGTGGTTACCAGTTAGGCAATAACTGGAGGAGCACTCAGTTTTCTTAGGCCCGCCACAAGTTAAGCTTAGTGCAGAGCGGAGGCCTCAACAGTGCTATACAGGCAGGGTCATACTTAAGGAATGTTTCCAACCTCCCTGAAAAGGAATAGCAGATAAGTGGGCTCGGAGAGATAAAGACGAAGAATACGATGAGAAGACTCCTACTAAGGCATAAGCTCTGCAGCGGCAGGAGCAATATGCGTAGTAGACTTAGGAGGAGTACTGTCTTCTTTTTTGGGTTGTACAGTACATGCGTTTTTTTCCAGTGCATCACTACTGGGCCTGACGCAGAGCTTTCCTGCTAAGGTGACTGAGAAGTCGAGTGGCTGCAGACCGATTAATAATGACATTATTACTCCAATGTTATTGATATTTTTGTGACATATTACTTTCGAGGCTATACGGAAGTTCATTTTCATGACTGGTCGGAGTATACCCAAACCGGGTGCTTCTGGAATGCACTGCTAAGAATCCTAATCGCGCGCGGCACCGATGTTATGAGCCACGTCGAACTTTTGCAGACTAACTCAAAGATACGTCGACACGGCTGTTCGCAGTTTAAAATTACTTCAACGGCATTGCTTTGCTTCAGTCTTCACAGCACAGCGTGCCGTTTGATGCAGATAAGATGCAACAAAGAACAATGCTGATCTGATGGAGGCGTTCGACCTAGTATCCTGAGCTTCGGAGCAGTCAGAAGCAGTCAGCTAAACATTCTGTGGCTGATCTGTATCCACTGCAGAGGTTGCGCTCAATAAGAGATCGTTGCAACTATATGGAAATGCAAGTTTCAGAAGATTTCTAAGCTCATTCCAGCAGAACTTTTTGTTGGGCTAGTTGGTGCATGTCACTGAAGTACTAAAGTGCCAAATAGACTTAGCTTAGTCTTAGCACAGTCTTATCTCATAACTATTGGCTTCGTAAGCAAATTAAACCACCCCTATGGCGCGCGCTTTGGTTAGGAACTTGAGCTGCGTGTTTCATCTTCCTAATACACAGTGCGTTACAGGTGCAGAGCATGATTTTCATGCCGGGGGAAAGTGCATGGGCCTAGCAAAATCAAGCCCCTTTGATTAGCGCCTAGTGATGCGAGAATCACCAGTATAAAGTCAAAAGCCTCATGCAAGTACTGCTTATGTAGTAAATGTGAAAACGGTTGTAAATCGATCTATATGGGTGTGAGTTAGACATATTGACACCCTCATTATCTTTTAAGGGTGCAAATTATTTTACTGCAAAGGAAGACACTCCGCGGGATTTTTCTTGCCCGCGAAAGTACCTTCAACAAGCTGAATGTTGTTCAAGCTGAATGCTTGCTGAATGTACTTGTGCCGAGGAAGTCAGCTCGTCGCGCAACGAATAAAGATAAAAACGATTGCCAGGACGTAAAACTGCGCTGTGCGCCTGTATTTCACAAAATGTTTTCGGCTTGTAAGCGCAGCTGGTGGTGACAGCATCGAACAGAGTTGCTAATTCAGCCTCTATAACTGGGCATATTCTACACCGTTTGGAAGGTCCTTGGTGAGGAACACTCAATAGTGTTTTAAAGTTACCATATCAGAAGAAGAAATACGGAGCTGCACGAACTCACTCGTGTGTGCTGATGACGTCGTGGATCATAGGGTCGTACGACTGCCCGGTGGTACCGATACGTTCAGCACAGAGGCGCAGAAAGTACGAAAGCTGGTCTTCGTTCTCCAGATCAGAGGTTACCGCGTTCCATAGGAATAAGCCCAAGTCGTGCATCACATAAATCACGCTCTTACGGGGCCTGCGTGGGTGTCGGCCTATCGCAAATGTCCAGACAAGCGAGAAGCCGTAATCCAGAGACGCGGCCGCCATAATGTCCAGAACCTGAAGTAGAGACCAAAAATTCCAATCGATTAGGACGCTTGCGCGGTTCACCGCAGCTAAAATATTTGAAATAATCTGTGGAACCGAATCAGGCACTAGACAAAACGTGCATATCCAACGGACATGCTTGAATACATAAGGAGAAAAGCTTTCCTGAAGGGGTGAAATAAATGCTATACAACTGGTCATATTCTGCACGTCGTTTCGAAGCCTAGCGATTGTGCCTGCTGACAAGACGGGAAGACGCGGGAATCCTCCTCACTTGACCCACGCGACTGTTCATTACACTGTCTTGAGGATCTCCATATTTTACTATGACATAGTCTACGGGGCTGGCTCATTTCATTATTTCGCAGTCTGTTGGATCGGCCCACTTTAAGAGGCGAGAAACTGGCATACTTAACAAGGGAGCTATGCGCTTGAATGCCTGTGTTTGTTGCCGCCAGAATATTTAAGTAACAGTTGTTGCTTCATTGACTAATACCGTAGAGAACAGATCCGGCTACCGGCACACACGTACTACGGATGTGCCAACGCATAAGCTGACATGTTATGCGAGTGCTGTTCTGTGTTCTAGCTGCTCGGCAGTACGATGGTGGTGGCGGCGGCTACGCCAAGCAAAGGCCGGGTGGGCTGCGAGTACGCGGCTATGCGGGGCGTCCTATTTGTGGGCTGCGGATTATTTCCATCATGGGAGATCTTCAGGCTGTACCCAAAGAGTGTATTCGAGGTTTTTCATGCATTCCACCCCATCTTTTCGGAACGCCGCCTGTGCGGGGACCACATGTACAGAGTCCCACGGTGGATAGAGTTTGTAAGGTATGACGTATTTTGTTGTAATTATCCGGCGTCACTTATTGTTGAGATTAATCTGGCATCGGGATCCAGCCTGTGTGCTCACTCCTATATTCAGCTTGACCTACTAACTCACCTAAACCTTATTCAACGTTCAGTTTTAACTGTATAATCATACGTAGAGGATATTAGCGACGACGAAATGGAGTGCTCTGCATAATTTTGAACTCCTTCGACTTCATAAAGGTCAACTGAGTGTATGACGAGCGTTATTGCATTACACCTGGCTCCTGTGTAAGCGTTGCTTGGGGCTTTGCGAACATTTAGCGATTTATTCGGCGCAAGAAGCACCGTAGAATGGCATGTGAAGTAACATATTTTTTTATTGCCTTTTACAAGCTTACGCATGCCCCGTAGAAAAGGTATTCGGACCTGGCTGACACTCTTCGGCAAGGAAAGTTTTCTTCTCCGCTGATGAGTGTAACTAGAGAAAATCAGGGCTGTTGAATCGCGCAAGCTAGTGGAAGCATCATGAAAGGGAGAAATTGTTGTCATCGACCCTAATGCAGTACGAAGCTACAACGGAAAGCACTTTGGGTTTCTCAGCAAGAATGCTTCGCAGTTCAGGAAAAATTAGTCCTGGTCCAGGTTTCCTTTGTAGCTCCATGTCGCAATCAGGTGGATGAACTTTTTTTTTTAATTTCCCGAATGTAACTTTAAATTGAGGACTACAGTCCAATCTCGGCACTGCGAGCTTTGCGATGCACGGCAATTACAGTTTGTGTGTCCGAATCAAGAGTAAATTCAGTTTTTTTTTTTTTTGCGGTGAGCGTGTCGACGATTTGTTTTTGCTCACAGTTACCTGGGCATGTTTATTTTGATGTTCCCATGACACAACTCGTAACCTGTTCACGTCTGAGGTGTTCTTAAGTGCTATGCATCGCTGCTGAGAGTTCTACTAAACTGCGATCAGTCAGGGCATTGGTGCAGGAAGGTATGGTAAGTATGAAAACATAACATTCGTACGGGGGCATATATTAAGCTTGCGTTAGACCACGTATTTTGGTCACGTGTAAGCCAGAAGTGTTATGCGCTTTCTAAGAGCCAGCTGTCACCCCAGTGTCGCACGAAAAAGGGAAAAGATGTCCGAGCGACAAACTCGGTCCCCGTATTGCTCTGTGACGTCGAACCTCAACAGGCCCCTTTCCTAGGGAATTACTCAGTCTCCATAAGATCGGGACAGCCGCGGCCGAGTACCGAACCCGCAACCTCATGGCCCGAAGCGAAAAGTCTTAGACAACAAAGCATCGCGCCCGGCAGCATGCGGTTGCAATAAACACTGCGCAGTAAATGGAGAAAGCAAAACCAGTACTTCGAAACAGCGCTCTTTTTTTTTTTTTTTTTGCAGCGAAGCTGTATGGGGGGGGGGGGGATCTACTCGATTCATCCGTCCGTCTGTCGCCAGTACGCCGAAAACTCCTCCGACGCAAACCCGTGCACATGCGCGCAAAGAGAGAGAGAGAGAGAGAGAGAGACAGGCGCGCGACTGGCTGCGCAAGTAGTGACGCTGTTGGCCTCCCTTGCAGCCGAGCGCGCGAGTAGTAGTTCCTCTCCGGTTCCGAATTGTGTACACGCCAAGCGTCACGCGTACTCCTGAGCAGAAGGCAGCTTTCGATCAGCAACGCCCCTAGCAGAACCGGGAACG
This sequence comes from Dermacentor variabilis, assembly GCF_050947875.1. Classification (NCBI taxonomy): domain Eukaryota; kingdom Metazoa; phylum Arthropoda; class Arachnida; order Ixodida; family Ixodidae; genus Dermacentor; species Dermacentor variabilis. The sequence goes on along the minus strand of NC_134569.1, from coordinate 152,088,739 downwards.
AGCTTGTCGACGCCGTGCCGATGCTGCAGCCAGGGGACAAAAACAGGCTAGTGCAGCCGGTGCGAGCAGCAACTGCGTACCGATGAACCGGCAGCCTACCGAGCCGTCTTTTAATGAACTGTCGGGAATTACCCGGTGATAAACACCAGGACCGCCCATTTTAGCTTCGCTGGTTTTTAATTTTTACCTGAAAGGCGTTCTTCGAACCCAGGTTGTATCATAATGAACCACTGGGAATACCTTATCTGTGCATCATAGTGAATCGTGCTCTCAAGTGTCACGAATACAATGCCACTGAACCTCGTCGGCAAGGATAAAAAGTGGTGAGTCCACGAAAGCCTTCATCTACCACGGCCGAAATTCCGACACAAGGCAAAGCCTTCCCTATATTTCCTGGATGCTGACTCGGGTAAGAGACAAAGCGGCAGACATTCGCAGTGCTGACAAATCGTTCGTCATACCTCGAAGGCACTTGAGTGGGAACGCATCGGCCAGGTCAGTCCAAGGACACGAAGGAAATCGCCAATGGACTCCTCGTTGTTAACTTCTGAGTGGCAGCTGCACAGGAAAAGGTTCAAAAATACGATTTTTCTTTAAATAGCGGGTTTCAAATACAACCGTTTACTTAGGGCAAGCTGACACGTAAGGTAGTAATGGGAAAATGGGTCTGATTCTCCGCAATCTGGTCTTTTTATATGTAAAGTTTGGGGTCAACCGGTAGTTAAGGGATAAGTAAAGTTAACTTGCATATTTGCATTATAAAAAACCTGTTGTCAGCATAAGGACACACAAACGTCACGTAGCTAACTAAAATTGAAGGCAGTTGTTTGAAAATCCCACGACAGATCTCTGCATTATAAAATAAAAAAAACTTTTTTCGCAGTCCATAAAACTACATGGCGAAGAGTAAATTTTACCCAATGTTTAGGGCGCGACTATGAGTATACTTACTAAACTTGCGTAAGTATCAAACAGAGTGTAAATATTCAAGCCAGTCAAATTCCATACAATATGCACAGTATTTATTTCATCATGCTGTGCAGTATCTCAAAAGTTTGTCACAGTAACAAGCTCAATCACTATTGTCGCTTCTCGCGATATAAATATTGTTACAAAGAGAAAGCCCGATGCAGAAACGCATGCACACGGTGATCGGACAGTGATTGATGGTACCATGTGGTGGGATCAGCTTTGCGTGCAGCTTCGGCTGGGCTTGGCGCTGGATATGACGAAAACCACCGTCCGTTCGAGAACGGCATTGGCGACCAGCAGTTGCGACAGTGTCGGGCAACGTGACCAACGCGGCGACAGCTGAAGCATATAGGTCGGTCATCCGGTGTCCGCCACTCTGCCATGTGGCGAGAACCTCGATGGACCCATTGATTTTGAGTACGCATGGCCGAAAGAACTTCGGTTGGCCGGGAACTGACCACGGTGCAAACTGACCGCAAGCCGACATTGGCGAGCTCTTGGCGCACAATAGCCCGAACAAGGGGAACCATAGGGGCGCGTGTATCGTTGAAAACTGGGTACACAGCCGCGGGACACATGGCTTCCAGCTCAGGGCGATCAATCTTCGTCAGCTGCTCTGAAGGCAGCTGCTGCCGCGAAGGAGAGCTCTGTCGGTGTTCGCAAGACGATGTTGCAGCCGTATTGGGAAGCCGTGCAAATGACCGATAGATACGACGGCTGTTCACCTGTCCGAAACGCTTGCACTCCGTGATGATGTCAATAAGCGAAGTACAGTTCTTACATATGAGTAAACTGAAGGCCTCATCGGCTATACCTTTAAGACATGCCCGACTCTTTCTGATTCCGGCATTTCAGCCTGGGCCTTGCAACAGAGTGTCAGCAGGTCATGTGTATAGGCGACGTAGCCTTCGGTGGACATCTGAACTAGAGATGTCAACTCTTTCTTGGCGGCGACCTCCTGAGCCATTTGTTTTCCGAAAAAATCTCGCGCCGTCTGCTTGCAAGTATCGCAGTCACGGAGTCCGGGGTTTTTAAACCACACTCGCGCATTTTCCGCCAAACAAAAAATTAGCTTCGTCAGCATAACTGTGGGATCCCATATTTTGTGGCTGCTCAACCACTCATACATCTCCAGCCGGTCGTTCAAGTCGGTGCCATCAGTACCGCGGAAGGCTCCTGGATCACGCGGATGCGTGAGTACGACAGTCGACACAGTCGACGCAGGCGTTGCCGAATTGAACACCGTCTCCTGCGAACTCGGTAAAAAACTCCGTTGAGTCGTTATACCGCACCTCCTCCAAATGTCACGCAGAGGGCGATCGATGCCAGGCACGTACACAAGAGTAGCTCGGCCCCCCCTTCAAAAAAAAAAAAAAAATTAAGACGCATACCCGCCCCCCCCCCCTCCCCACCCACGCCACCACTTCACACACACATTCCTAAAGCGCCGCCAAATCAATGTTGAGATTTGACAGCTATTCCGCGGTCAACATTTTGCGCCTTTTTCCCTCCTTTTGAATGGAGGTAGTTATCGGCGTCTCCTGGGATGGGAAGGCCGGTTTCGTCATCAATTCGGTGCCCGCGCGATTAACTCAAGATGCATTCAGTTGTCACCGTCCATTCAACGGTCACACGCATCGTTGTTGCTTCGTTAGTTCAACCTTCTTCGTTTAGACTGATCCAGGCACAAGGAAAGGGATTCAGTGGGTGGTCAGCTGGTCTGGACACACGTGGAACGAGTTGCGGCCAGATAAAATGACATTTGCGTTTAACTTTTCTTATTGTTTCATTATTTCTTCGAGTGACTGCTCGCCTCGACGCTGACAGACCCTCAGAACCCGTGAATATGGGTGAGATGAGGTGGAAAATATGCGAGACAGCGTCCATCATCAAACCCTGCAGTAATCCTTAAACTCACAGGCACTACGGCTGCCACCCGTAACTGGTCTCGCTTTTCCCTAATCGTACAGCTCCTTTCGTGCAAAATTGCCAACTGGAAACTAGAGTCACAAGGATTTGAGAAATTAAGCGATCGACTAAGGGAGAGAGCCAAGGCAACAGCCAAACAGGAAGGAAAAGCAAAAATAAACAAACTTAACCGTTTTTTATGGTAATATTTATGGATCGACATCTTTTAACTTAAAAAGGAAGTAGAAAGAACGCCGCCGGAAGTGGAGGACAATTCCGTGTGTTCCGAATGACGCTTCTGCAGTTATCATTCGAGCCGCTTAAAGCAGCCACTTCTCTGCTGTGCGTCTGTAACTGTTTTTCTAACCTTCTGCGGTGGGTGCACTACGTCTAGAATCGCAGCTTTCTGCACCATACGCGGCTGTACGCGACTGGTGGCCACGCATCATTACGTAATTTCCCAAATAGCAATACGAGTCGGTTGTGGCACTTAACTTGGTAGAGCAGTAAACGAGAGATCCAAAAGAACTGTGATTGTTCCGCAAATATATATTTCGGTATAATCCTTCGAGAGCTAATTCAAAAATACGCTACTATAGTCGTATATAACCTAAGTCTGCAATGAAGCCACGCCCATGCCCTCATAACCGCCAGCCACTGCTCCTCCGCGAGACTTCAAATAATTCGTACTTCAAACTTTTTCTGTTACCCAAATAAGGCGGTAACTACGAAAATAATTTTATTAGCGCGTAATTTTATGCCTTTTCTCTCGCCAATTATAGTAGAATGGGGAATGCCTAATTCCTTATTGAAGTGAAATAACATGCTTGCTTCGTTACAACTATTTCTTGTGAAGTTTCACTTCAGTTGGGCAGTGAAGTTTCATAAAAAAAACGGTTGCAGTAGTAAAATGAACTGCACCGCAGACTTTTGAAGACTCCATACATTTTTTCCATGTCTGTTGCACAGCTCATTCCTTCCGCTGATGAAAAGACTCTTTCAAGAACAGCAGATGCTCCGAAGGTAGCAAGTACGACGCCATTTTGAAAAGGTCGCATGATGACAACTTTGTTTGGTTCTGTGATTGGCTGATGGAGTAGCGTAACTCCGCGCAGTCCATGTTTCTATGTTGCCAACTGCTGTTTCTTTAAGTTCTACTAAAGTAATCTTCATTTTGCGCTTTCGCTTATTTACTTGTTCTTCGCAGTGTTCTTTCTGCGCTTCTTTCCTGTGCGAGTCTATTTGTCGCGGTTCTTTGTTTGCCAAGGAGAGGTGTATCACACAGGCGTACCTGTAAAATACACCTTATTTCATTTCTCTTGGTCGGTTGACGCGTATTTATAGCAAATGGTGGGAGTTATTCACATTTGTACTATTAAAGGTACCTCCCCTCATTTGCATGCAAAAGTTACCTTGGGTTTCCCCCGCCCCCCGAAAAAATATCTTGTGTACGTGCCTGATCGATGCACAAATGAATGTACAAATGTCTACATAGGGAAAAAGTTAGTGGTAATCGCGCAGGGTGGTACAAAGGTCACAGCTTCCAGGCTATAATTTAGCACTTCCTCTTCGTCTCTCTGTTGCGCGCATAGTCCTGCCCAAATGCACCGTAACAATATAGCTTTTAAGCTAGCCTTGCATGGGCTAAAAATGGTATTGTAGTGCGGATGAAGCAACGCGTGCCGCAGTGGGACACTGTCTAGGCAGTAGGTGCGAATGCATCGCGAACTATTGACGCCGGCTGAGAGTTTCCTTGCTGTGCCCTTCGTGCGGTTTTCCGCCTGCCGTCCGAGGTTAACAAACCCCCTTTCAGTGCACAGAACTGTGTTGGCCGTATTCTCATTCGCTCGAAAATCAAGTCAATCGCACATACTCTTTTCTACACGGACATTTTCGCCGTCTGCATAAAACCGAATTCACTATTCACTTCAACGACGGATTCCAAAAACGAGATTATGAGGATTACGTTTCAACATTTCTTATCAACCAAACATGTTGTCAACTTGCCTTTTTCAACGTACTTTACATGAGGCAACCTCAAGCCGGTGGTGACTCGCTGGCCCTGCTAGAAAGGTTGCGGTGACTGACCGCCTGTCTTTCACGACCATTCATATTGTCTAAACGAGTACACATTTTCGAGATCGAGCTCACCATGGTCAACCTGGAGCCGAAGTTTCCGCAGCTTCTCAACAGCTGAGATCATGTCAGTGCATACCCTACTTCACCTCTCAAATGGAGCCTTGGATACTTGTGTGCGCTGACACGTCAAGTACCTTTGTTTTAACTGGTAATGTAAATGCTACGCTGATTAGAAAATAGAACCTAGACTTTTTTTTCAATGAAAGTATTACGTTGAAAAACAGCGCAATAGCGTGCATCGGACAAGAGAACAGAGAATTGGACAAACCCGGTGTTGACTTAGAACTGCGTTTATTGGAAAAAGCACGATGGTAATTTGAAGCCTTACGTCAAACGTCCGCGCATGCTCGATGTGAATGAAAACACTTGTGAAAAAGGCCCGCAACATAGTTGCCATGAATTTTCGGCTTGTTAAAAACAACCCGACTCGTTGCAAACAGAAGGCAGTAGCTTTGCTGTTATTGCTCAGTCTAGAAGCGCGAGCAAAGAAGGTGAACAACGCTGAGCTACCCGTTCTTGAAATTTTATTCGCAGCGAAGACGCGAAAACGCGAAGTCCCTTTCAGGGCAATTGTGTCCGAACACCACACCTGGCAGATAGTTGTTTCTACGTGCTTAAACATTTGTCGACGCTTACTGCGGCAGACCTGTTCCTGGTTCCTCATTCGGAAGCGATCGTAAAGTTCCTAATGAAGAATAACCCAGGATCATGTTCCGGTTTAAGCGTGGACGCAGAAGATTTGTTGTTTTTTCCGTCCACATAACACGGTCCTGCAGTACGTTCAGGAATGCACCGAGGAGGAAAATTATTAGCGCGAAGTGAATCAGGAATTAACACTGAATCCTTTCTAGAACTCTTGTCTCTCTACCTCAACAATGCGTACGTTGTTTGGGACTGCTAAACATATATGCAGATGTCTGGTGTGTGTATAGTTGCCAAAGTAGCCTCAGGCATAAGTAATATTTCTCTTAACCGTGTTGAGAAAAAGTGGAGAAACACTCGGCCAAGGATTTTATACGTATTTTAGGTACGTAGATGATTTTCTTGTGCGTGTCGAATCCTTCGAACCTGAAAGTGTGCCACGTGTTCTTGATGTTTTTAAACAAAACGATTCCGAACTCAAATTCACGCATGAAGTCCCAGACATAGCATAAGGCAGTACTTATATTTAAAGCTAACCTTCGGACAAGATCACGTGTGTTGGCGCTACTCCCCTAGAAGCGAGGAGCTCCTGTTGAACTACAGGTCATGCCACTAAAAACTTGTAAAAAATGGGATAGTAGCCAGCTGCAAGGGTATGGCAGTCAAGAAGTCTTGTCATAATACTTGGAGCAGTAGTATCGAGGCACAGGTACATCGATGTAGGGAGGCCGGTTTCAAGGATTGGGTCCTTGTCTCATGTGCAGGCAAAATCCTCAGGAAGTTAAATCCCTCAAAACGCGACTTGGAGCAGCTTAGTAGCCCGATTGAAAGGAGTAAAAAAGTAACGGTAATACCATACGTTCCTTCTCTCTCACACAGGTTTAAAAAAGTAGGTGCCAGATATGGTGTCAAAGTTTTGTTTTCAGCTCCTAATAAAGTTTGTAAGGTGGGAACAGCTGTCCGAAGAAAGAGAGAAGGAATAAGAAAAAATACATGCCTTAAAATAAACCACGGAAAAAATCCCGTGCCCTGAAAGATTGCTGTTGTTTACCTAGTACCGTTGTCCTACGGCCTTTCGCACATAGGGCAGGCAGACAGGCCGATGCATTAATGCGGGGCTATCGGAGCATCAGCATTCTTTAGACAAGAAATCAAAGCCTGGCAAAGCACTGTTCGTTCTTTGACGCCGCAAATATCCTGTTTGTGCACAGTGACAGCGTTACAAGGGAAGTGGCGGAAGCATTTCACATAATGAGAAAAGGCAATGGGCTTGCAAAAGGGGGGGGGGGGGGGTGAACAACGGTGTTAATCTCACCCGCTCCCACGAGGCAATGTATTGGGAATGACAAGTGCTTTTATTCACATCGAGCATGCGTGCTCGCTTGATGTAAGGCTTCAAAACGTCATCGTGTTTTTTCGTATAAACGCAGTTGTAAGTCAGCGTCGTGCGTGTGCCATCCTTTATTCTCTTGTCCGGTGTACGCCTCTGCGCTGTTTTTAAACATAATGGAAAACCGCCAATTTGCCCAATCTGCCGTTCTTCGAAAGTATTATGTTCGGCTGAGTGTCGATCTCAAATAAAACTTGCAATGACGTGCAGGCTCAATCCATAAACAAGTAACGCTAAGATACACACCTACCGGCATTTCTACGTCAAAATTAGCCTTCTTTATGTCGTGGGGAGTGTGAGGAGAGCACTGCGGCTTCTTCACTAAAGGTTGGTCTTTTATTGTGCCCCTCCTTGGATGGTGGCGGTGTGGCTTCGATTTCAGGGCATCATTTCCACTCCAGAATATTTTTTTAGAAAAAGCTCCTGGGCAAAACCAAGTACGCATCCACTGATAGCACGTGAATCCGAGTACGTGGCAACGCCTGTGACAGGGCGCTCAGGCACTACTTTACCTCAGTTATCGTAAACAGTTGTTAGAAAACCCCAACTCATCGATGACCATACGCTTCCATGTGATTTTGAGACGAATCCGTCGTTCCCTTGAAAAATTAAGTGCTACTCCACTACGATCCGAAGACCTTCCGGGAAGTGCTGCGCTAAACTAAGTGATTTTTCTGCGGTGTAAGGAAGGATGTAGCTTGCATGCAGCAGCTGTTCCACGCTGTCGGCAGACCCATATACTGGCACGCTTAACAGCCTCGTTATTGTCCACGCCTCCTTTGGCATTGTTTCTGTTCTCTCTAGGATATTGCATGTTTCACTTGCAAAGTCCCGCAATTGCTATTATAGGGAGAAGAATTATGCTCATCAAATTCCCACAGTCGCTGTCTTGGAGACAGCCTCTGCGTCGAAGGAGCACTCCAGATGGCACCGCCGTAGCATACTAGCATGAAATGCATTGCAGCAGCATTTGTGCAGGCACATAACAAAGTTCTTTTGGTCCAATTTGCGGAAACACTTTGCAGTGAAGTGGACTACAGGCCACGCTGGTTAAGATCTCAATACTGCCCCCGTGTCCCTAACGAACCGAACAATTTTACAGTTGACTTCAATGACGGATTCCCACAACGAGGTATTCGATAAGGATGTTTCGAGAGCTCGTTCAACGCACTAGATTTAAATGTCATGTTCATACTTTGGACATTTCACATTGCTTTATATAAAAATCAGCACTTTATTGTTTTCGGTTTACTCGATACAACATGAATGAGAAGTTCACAAGGATAACCTAATGCCCTACCCTATTTTTCACTCCCCTCCTAAAAAAGAAATGGCGAGTTTCACATAAAGAGCGATTCATTAAAGGTGACGGCCGGTTTAAGCGTTGCTCTGAACCTCTCTTAACGGTGCTCCAACAATACGCCCGGGCGACATCCTCCCGCGTCAACGCTGGCATAACCAGAAGTGCCGCCAGCTGCGTCGCAGACGTCCCATCTCGGCAGTGAACATGTTGCAAGACTATACTCGCAGAGAACTTTCTGTGGCAATGAAGGGAAAGCTAAAGGCGCGTGGCTGCTGCACATGTGTCACGGCGCCAAGTAGTCCGGCAGCGTTGCCAGGGCTTTTAGTTGCTCGGAACAGACTCTGAATCGACGAAGCTTCCACGTGCAACGTTATCGCGTTTGCCCAGACCTGGAGTGAAAATGCCTCAAAATAAGAAGTTACGGTCGGAGGTGTGTTCTGTCTTATTTAACTGTTACTAATAAGGCGTGTTTATGTTTTCTCTTCCCCAGCCTAAACTAACGGAGATTAAAACACCGGAATCTTTTCAGAAGTGCTCAGGCTTGTGCGCGCTTTGCCTCCGTGGCTTTTCCTTTACTGCCACATATAGTTGTCCGGAAGTATAGACCGAAAAAAAGCAGTCACCTTCTGCAGCTTGAACGAAGGACCCTGCTTAAACTTTACAATCTACACCGCTTAGACGGTGCACAGCACGAACGCTTGTGTTTGTGCCCACAACGTTCGTGGAAGCAGCGGAAGGCGGAACGCTGCCCTTACTCAACTGCACTGCCGCTTGAGCAGAACGGAACGCTGCTTCTCATTGGCATCGTCGTTTTTGAAGCCAAACGCACTGCGCGCCTGTCCGATTTCTGGAACCTGAAGCACAAACCACAAGGAACAACTTGCCCATGGACTTTCGGTCGTCATGAACAATACGACGTTGAGGCCGACGCTCGCTCAACACGTGACGCCGAAAATGCGCCCAAAATTTGTTCCTTGTGGTTGAGCCATTCACGCGTAAGCCGCACATCGACGATGACCGCACGGTGGCGACGACAGTGACGGCGAACACGTGCCTCGAGAGTTTGTGTATATAGTCTCGCTAGAAAACATGGTAATCTACAGCATATCAACAATACGATCCGAGTTTACCAGCTTTGACAATCTTGAGCTTCTCTGGGGATAGGGAACCAAAAATGCCTACAGTTAGTTGTAGAGGGAGAGAACATTCTGAAACCGACTGTTAGCTTCTTTGTGCCAAAAGGGGGAAGGCCGTTGCCCCGTCAGACGCGCCTCACCTGAGGTATAGTAGGGCCAACTTGTCACGGGTGGTCTGATGGCGATTCGGAGTCAGGGAGACGCCCTTCACCAGTTCGCGCATCAGATCCTTGTCCTGGAAGTTCCTGTACTTGTAGGTGACAAATGCGTATTCCGTCTTTCCACTGACCCATCGGCCACAGACGTGCTGGTAGAAGTTGCTGCACGGGTCCGCGCTGGGATCCATGGCGCGCTTCATGTCCCGCTCTAGCGACAGGCACTCGCTGCCCTTGCAACGTATCAGGCTCAGGCGCAACCCAATGGGCACGGCGACACACACGGCAGCCGCGATCAGACCCACGGCGCCCACGAACGCTGCGTGGTCAGGCCGCAGCACGCGGGGGTCCTCCGGCGCTGGCGACGGCGCACCTCTACCGTGCTCTCTCCGTGGTGTCATAAACCACACCTGCGTTCGCTGCTACTTTAGGCTCTGTTGTTAATATTGTAGTGTCGACTCTGAAAGGACGATCTTAAACGCGAACGTTCTAGACAGTGCGTGAATGGAGCTCTGCGTGCCCGCGTGCGCGCGATCCATTGAAGAAATAGCGATGGCGATATGGTGACCGCGGTTGTGAAATATGGAATGTTTCCTTTGCCCTTCTGCCCTCGACGATTGGAACGTGACCTCTACAGATAGATTTGCCACACAGCGACACTTAAGTGGCGCCATATGTACAAGCTACAGTAAAAGTTGTACGAAACGATATTTTTATTTTTATTTATTTATTTACTTATACTTCGGTTTTTTAGAAGAGCTTAGCAGGGTGGGAACATACAGTTCATCATCATCATCATCAGCCTAGTTACGCCCACTGCAGGGCAAAGGCCTCTCCCATACTTCTCCAACTACCCCGGTCATGTACTAATTGTGGCCATGTTGTCCCTGCAAACGTCTTAATGTCATCCGCCCACCTAACTTTCTGCCGCCCCCTGCTACGCATCCCTTCCCTTGGAATCCAGTCCGTAACCCTTAGTGACCATCGGTTATCTTCCCTCCTCATTACTTGTCCGGCCCATGCCCATTTCTTTTTCTTGAGTTCAACTGAGATGTCGTTTACCCGCGTTTGTTGCCTCACCCAATCTGCTCTTTTCTTAACGTCACACCCATCATTCTTCTTTCCATAGCTCGTTGCGTCGTCCTCAATTTCAGCAGAACCCTTTTCGTAAGCCTCCAGGTTTCTGCCCCATATGTGAGTACTGGTAACACACAGCTGTTATACACTTTCCTTTTGAGGGATAGTGGCAACCTGCTGTTCATGATTTGAGAATGCCTGCCAAACGCACCCCAGCCCATTCTTATTCTTCTGGTTATTTCAGTCTCATGATCCCGATCCGTGGTCACTACCTGCCCTAAGTAGATGTACATCTTGAAGGGGCAGCGCGAAAAAACGACGACAGAAGGCAGGAACACACAGGACAGCGCTGAACTCACAACTAAAATAAAGTTAGTTGTGAGTTCAGCGCTGTCCTGTGTGTTCCTGCCTTCTGTCGTCGTTTTTTCGCGCTGCCCCTTCAAGATGTTCAACCAGTACCAACTCGCCCAAATGTCGATCCTTCTAAGTAGATGTATTCCCTTACCCCTTCCAGTGCTTCGCTACCTATCGTAAACTGTTGTTCTCTTCCGAGTCTGTTAAACAATACTTTAGTTTTCTGCAGATTAATTTTCAGACCCACCCTTCTGCTTTGCCTCTCCAGGTCAGTGAGCATGCATTGCAATTGGTCTCCTGAGTTACTAAGCAAGGCAATATCATCAGCGAATCGCAAGTTGCTAAGTTATTCTCCATCAACTTTTATCCCCAATTCTTCCCACTCCAGGCCTCTGAATACCTCCTGTAAACATGCTGTGAATAGCATTGGAGATATCGTATCTCCCTGTCTCACGCCTTTCTTTATAGGGATTTTGTTGCTTTCTTTGTGGAGGACTACGGTGGCTGTGGAGCCGCTATAGATATCTTCCAGTATCTTTACATATGGCTCATCTACACCCTGATTCCGTAATGCCTCCATGACTGCTGAGGTTTCGACTGAATCAAACGCTTTCTCATAATCAATGAAAGCTATATATAAGGGTTGGTTATATTCTGCACATTTCTCTATCACTTGATTGATAGTGTGAATATGGTCTATTGTTGAGTAGCCTTTACGGAATCCTGCCTGGTCCTTTGGTTGACAGAAGTCTAAGGTGTTCCTGATTCTATTTGCGATTACCTTAGTAAATACTTTGTAGGCAACGGACAGTAAGCTGATCGGTCTATAATTTTTCAAGTCTTTGGCGTCCCCTTTCTTATGGATTAGGATTATGTTAGCGTTCTTCCAAGATTCCGGTACGCTCGAGGTTATGAGGCATTGCGTATGCAGGGTGGCCAGTTTCTCTAGAACAATCTGACCACCATCCTTCAACAAATCTGATGTTACCTGATCCTCCCCAGCTGCCTTCCCCCTTTGCATAGCTCCTAAGGCTTTCTTTACTTCTTCTGGCGTTACCTGTGGGATTTCGAATTCCTCTAGGCTATTCTCTCTTCCACTATCGTCGTGGGTGCCACTGGTACTGTATAAATCTCTATAGAACTCATCAGCCACTTGAACTATCTCATCCATATTAGTAACGATATTGCCGGCTTTGTCTCTTAACGCACACATCTGATTCTTGCCTATTCCTAGTTTCTTCTTCACTGTTTTTAGGCTTCCTCCGTTCCTGAGAGCCTGTTCAATTCTATCCATATTATAGTTCCTGATGTCCGCTGTCTTACGCTTGTTGATTAACTTAGAAAGTTCTGCCAGTTCTATTCTAGCTGTAGGGTTAGAGGCTTTCATACATTGGCGTTTCTTGATCAGATCTTTCGTCTCCTGCGATAGCTTACTGGTTTCCTGTCTAACGGCGTTACCACCGACTTCTATTGCGCACTCCTTAATGGTGCCCATGAGATAGTCGTTCATTGCTTCAACACTAAGGTCCTCTTCCTGAGTTAAAGCCGAATACCTGTTCTGCAGCTTGATCCGGAATTCCTCTAGTTTCCTTCTTACCGCTAACTCATTGATTGGCTTCTTGTGTACCAGTTTCTTCCGTTCCCTCCTCAAGTCTAGGCTAATTCGAGTTCTTACCATCCTATGGTCACTGCAGCGTACCTTGCCGAGCACGTCTACATCTTGTATGATGCCAGGGTTCGCGCAGAGTATGAAGTCGATTTCATTTCTAGTCTCACCATTCGGGCTCCTCCACGTCCACTTTCGACTAACCCGCTTGCGGAAAAAGGTGTTCATTATCCGCATATTATTCTGTTCTGCAAACTCTACTAATAATTCTCCTCTGCTATTCCTAGAGCCTATGCCATATTCCCCCACTGACTTGTCTCCAGCCTGCTTCTTGCCTACCCTGGCATTGAAGTCGCCCATCAGTATAGTGTATTTTGTTTTTACTTTACCCATCGCCGATTCCACGTCTTCATAAAAGCTTTCGACTTCCTGGTCATCATGACTGCATGTAGGGGCATAGACTTGTACCACCTTCAATTTGTACCTCTTATTAAGTTTCACAACAAGACCTGCCACCCTCTCGTTAATGCTATAGAATTCCTGTATGTTACCAGCTATTTCCTTATTAATCAGGAATCCGACTCCTAGTTCTCGTCTCTCCGCTAAGCCCCGGTAACACAGTACATGCCCGCTTTTTAGCACTGTATATGCTTCTTTTGTCCTCCTAACTTCACTGAGCCCTATTATATCCCATTTACTACCCTCTAATTCCTCCAATAACACTGCTAGACTCGCCTCACTAGATAGCGTTCTAACGTTAAACGTTGCCAGGTTCAGATTCCAATGGCGGCCTGTCCGGAGCCAGGTATTCTTAGCACCCTCTGCAGCGTTACAGATCTGACCGCCGCCGTGGTCAGTTGCTTCGCGGCTGCTGGGGACTGAGGGCCGGGGTTTGATTGTTGTATTCATATAGGAGGTTGTGGCCAAGTACTGCACCAGGGTGGCCAATCCTGCTCTGGTGAGAGAGTGCGTTACCGGTTCTGGTCACCGGGATCAGGCCGCACTCCAGGCCTGTTTGTGCAATTTTCTCAACACACGGTTTTTTTTTTGTATTTTCCGGTGGAGAATTGCGCGGCACCGGGATTTGAATCACGGTCCTCTTGCACTGGAGACGGATACTCTACCGTCCCCGCAGGAGTTAAATTAAAAATTGAATTATGGTGTTTTGCGTGACAAAACCACTTTCTGATTATGCACGCCGTAGTGGAGGACTCCGAAAATTTCGACCACCTGGGGTTCTTTAACGTGCACCTAATTCTAAGTACACGGGTGTTTTCGCATTTCGCCCCCATCGAAATGCGGCCGCCGTGGCCGGGGTCCGATCCCGCGACCTCGTGCTCAGCAGTCTAACACCATAACCACAGAGCAACCACGGCGGGTCCCGCAGGAGTTGTACGCCTCATTTAACCTACAGTGGCGCCCTATTTGATCAGTCAAGGTGGACCAATCTGAGCTCGGTTATACCGCATGGATGACACTCGGCTAGAGAACCTGGTATTTATGACCTGCACATGTGTGGCCACACATAATTGAGGATATATAATTTTTTAGGAGGGTTTCCGTACAGTGCTAAAAGGAAGGAAAATACATTAAAAGAAAGAAAAAAAAAGGGGGGAAAAAAGGAACATAAGATGTGATTTGAACTCGTGATCCTTCAATGTTGCCCGGAAAGGTAGCTCAGTCGGTTGGTTCGTCAAGCCAACGGTTACTTTCAAGCGCCAAAGCTCCTGCTCCGAGCCTCATACTTATGTGGAAAGGGACTGATGTTGTCCGCGGCAGTCGATTTTTTTGACAGTCGATTTTTTTTTTATTCTGAGTGGTTGGAAGGCATAATTTCTTGGAAGAATGGCCGCCAGAGGAGCAGCGTGAACTCGAGCGGCTTTTGAGACTAGGAAAACTGCCTTGAAATATTTAGACTTGAGGGGAAGTTTCGTTAACAAACTATAACACGGCAATCAGCACTCGAATACGACGAGAGAAATTATTGAGAGGTGGAAAATTCCCTTGAAATAAATCCGGTTTGCGAGACAAATGCTTGTAGGTATTGAATCTCTTAAAAGATGAGGGGGGAAATATGCGCTCACCGAGAGGGCATCGTCAGCACGAGACCACCACCAGGCACCTTACTGAGATATAGAGAGCTTCGCGGCCGGAACGAAGTCTCCCCTCTCCGCCGGCCAAGGGTGGAAAACGCGCTTTCCGATCGCTCAAGGTTGCGCGGATATTGTATAGCTCTAGCGTCTAGGAAAAAGCTTAAACAGGTGCGAGGGCGGCACGCATAGCGTGGGAAGCTAGCCGCCGGAATAGCTATCTCAAGTACTGCTGCTGGCGAGGGCGAAATACCTTCGTGTAATTATAATAACCCTAATAGGACATCTTTCAAAGAAAAAGAAAAGAAAAAAAAAGGGAAACGGCTCAGAAGGCTATACTACGAGAGCTATGACTGATACTTTTCTATATATATGTATTCATCCCATCTATGGGATCGCATGCGCGCGCTGTTGGTTTTAAAGCGCAACCGTGGTAGGGAAACGGAAGGCGATATAAGCATGCGTGTCCATGATACGCACACGACAAACTGCCTTACAATATTTAGAATTGATATATATATACACACACAAAAGCCAATATAGGCTGCTCGACACTATCTCGCGCGTTTTTATAGCGACGTACATCAGAACTGACTCGTCGTTCCACAACAACCATTTCCTGAGTGATCGCCAGATATATGCAGAATAACTTCCTGTCATTCAATAAGAATGTTTCTCTTTCATGCAGCCTACCAATTCGCGCTGTCTCGGTTTAGGCAAAACAATTTATCATTCGAGGCGCACTTGCCAAATTTGCCTCCAATTAAAACTGCCTGCGATGCCTATAGTGCAGCTCTTAGCTCACTCAACATACACAGCTCTATATACGTGCATCCGGTGAAATGCTTTCCGTTGTATCAGCAATTTCAATGTCATGGCCGATCATGTAAGCAAAAGTAGCTGTTTACTATTTACAATATCCAGAATTGATCAAACGTGAAGTTGTCACCGGCATTCTGAGTGGTTGGAAGGCATAATTTCTTGGAAAAATGGCCGCCAGAGGAGCAGCGTGAACTCGAGCGGCTTTATAGACTAGGAAAACTGCCTTGAAATATTTAGACTTGAGGAGAAGCTTCGTTAACAAACTATAACACGGCAATCAGCACTCGTATACGACGAGAGAAATTATTGAGACGTGGAAAATTCCCTTGAAATAAATCTGGTTTGCGAGACAAATGCTTGTATGTATTGAATCTCTTAAAAGATGAGGGGGGAAATATGCGCTCACCGAGAGGGCATCGTCAACACGAGACCACCACCAGGCACCTTACTGAGATGTAGAGAGCTTCGCGGCCGGAACGAAGTCTCCCCTCTCCGCCGGCCAAGGGTGGAAAACGCGCTTTCCGATCGCTCAAGGTTGCGCGGACATTGTATAGCTCTAGCGTCTAGGAAAAAGCTTAAACAGGTGCGAGGGCGGCACGCATAGCGTGGGAAGCTAGCCGCCGGAATAGCTATCTCAAGTACTGCTGCTGGCGAGGGCGAAATACCTTCGTGTAAATATAATAACCCTAATAGGACTTCTTTCAAAGAAAAAGAAAAGAAAAAAAAAGGAAGCGGCTCAGAAGGCTATACTACGAGAGCTATGACTGATACTTTTCTATATATATGTATTCATCTCATCTATGGGATCGCATGCGCGCGCTGTTGGTTTTAAAGCGCAACCGTGGTAGGGAAACGGAAGGCGATATAAGCATGCGTGTCCATGATACGCACACGACAAACTGCCTGACAATATTTAGAATTGATATATATATACACACACAAAAGCCAATATAGGCTGCTCGACACTATCTCGCGCGTTTTTATAGCGACGAACATCAGAACTGACTCGTCGTTCCACAACAACCATTTCCTGAGTGATCGCCAGATATATGCAGAATAACTTCCTGTCATTCAATAAGAATGTCTCTCTTTCATACAGCCTACCAATTCGCGCTGTCTCGGTTTAGGCAAAACAATTTATCATTCGAGGCGCACTTGCCATGTTTGCCTCCAATTAAAACTGCCTGCGATGCCTATAGTGCAGCTCTTATCTCACTCAACATACACAGCTCTATATACGTGCATCCGGTGCAATGCTTTCCGTTGTATCAGCAATTTTAATGTCATGGCCGATCATGTAAGCAAAAGTAGCTGTTTACTATTTACAATATCCAGAATTGATCAAACGTGAAGTTGTCACCGGCATTCTGAGTGGTTGGAAGGCATAATTTCTTGGAAAAATGGCCGCCAGAGGAGCAGCGTGAACTCGAGCGGCTTTATAGACTAGGAAAACTGCCTTGAAATGAGTTACACTCATACAAACATGCCGTACGTGCAATCATGCCGACGCTTGAAATCAACATGGCAAAAAGGGCGGAATGCATGAAAAAAGGAGCAAATAAACTATACGCTATAGAGTCAAGAATGCAGGTGCGCCTGGAAACGGGGCAAAGAAATTAGTGTAATGACTTCATCAGGAAGTTTATTCCAATCAACTCTTGTTCTTGTAAAATAAGAGTATTTGAAGCAGTTGTTTTGCGGCGTTAACTGCTAGGGGAGTGTTTATGACGTGTAGCATAACCGGTTAAAGGTGTTAAGATGTGCGAGGTATGAATATGGTAGTGGCCATTCATTAGCTGAAAAAAAATAATTTTTATCGGGAAACACGAGCTCGTTCTATAATCGAACAGAAGCCACTACCTTTAGGATATCAGTTATAGAAGTTCTACCGTAAGAATTATAGATAAAAAGGACAGCTTTCTTTTGAATTCTTTCTAATTTCTCAGTATTTGTTTTTGTGTAGGGGTCCCAAGTTATTCAAATCAAACAAAAGCAATGATAATTGATACGCAATTCAGCGAAATGAACATAAATGTCAAACAACGCGTCTTGTTCATCACAGCAACAGAAGTATACAGGCGCGTCATAGCATATTGAGCACCTGTAGAAGCATTGCCCACGGAAAACCGCAATGAACTTGTGGAACTCGTTGGATGATAGAAGTCAGCATACGAGTTGAGAACGCCGGTGCTATTGTCGATGGTGGCCTGATACGTGCGTTGTTCCCAGGTTTCCGGCGTTGGAGGTCACGTGATGTGCTTAGTTTCGAAGACGCGGTACAATTCCAATGGCGAAAAGATGAGTAACACGGATGTTTTCAATTTGGGAAAAAGACGTGGCCTTCTTGCTACAGGTGTTCAGTATCACTATACCCACATGAGTTATTTATTTTATTTATTTATTATCAATACTGTTGGCCGAAGGCCGTTACAGCGCGTGTGCAAGACAAACGAAACAAGATAGCAGTGCTGCCGCAGTCTATAACAGACCCAATAACGCATATACACTGGAAAAGACACAATACAAAGCAAGAAGAAGCAAAAGACAAATTACAGTAGGGTGGTATTAAATGTACCACAACAGCTGGATTAATCATGTGTGTCACAACCAGGAACAAAAGTAAGACAAACTACCATTATTAAAGTAGCAGCTACGTACTTCTAGCCGAGGTAAAAAATTGTGTTAGTGTGGTTTCAAATTTATTTAGAACGTCTACTGTTAGTAATTCATGTGGTAGCGCGTTCCATTCCTCTATTGTTCTGGGGGAAAACGGGTGCTTTTGTGTATCTATTAGTGCTGAAATGGGTTTAATTTGCTCTAGGTTGCAGCTTCGTACTGTTCGAGACAGACGCTGTTTTATGTACTGCTGTGCATTAAGGTTAAACCAGTTATGGCGAATCAGATAAATAAATTTTAGTCTAGCTATCCTTCTGCGTTCTGGAAGTGGAGGTAGGTTGAGCATCCTGAGCATTTCAGTTACGGAATCCGTTGAATGATATTTTGACAAGATGAATCATTGAAGTTTTTCAATTCTATCTACCAGGTGTTTTTAAAACGGATCCCACACGACGCTCGCGTACTCTAATGTGGGACGAAAAAGCTTTAAATATGCAGCTAATTATTTAGTTTGTTGAGGAGCAAGTTTTAACTTTATCATGTAGCACAGTTTTTTTCCAGCTGATGAGCATATGTTGTTTATGTGTCCTTTCCAGTTGAGGTCACTCGATATGGTAATTACAAGGTACTCAACGTGATTTTCACGGCTCATGTCCTTACCATCTATCTCATGATCGAAGGAGTGCATATTTTTATCTTCTTAGTTACCCTTATATACATAGTCTTGCTGTATAGTTTATTTTCATTTTCCACTAATTGCACCAGTCACCTTTTAATGCAAAATTTACGATGATCTGGTCATTGCGGCTAGATACTGCGGTATACATAGAGCAGTCGCCCGCAAGAAGTCGCACTTTGATAACGGGGTTAATCTGGTCTGCAATGTCATTTATCCAACTGAGAAAAAAGGACAGGGCCCAGCACCAATCCCTCAAGAACTCCTGATGTTACAGGCATCACTCCCGTTTTCGCGCCATTCACTTCCACAAACTGTGTTCTTACTGAATATGATTGAATCCATTTGACAATATTAATGTTAACGCGGATACTAAGCAGTTTATGAAGAAGTTCTGGGTGTGGAACGCGGTGGAACGATTTTAAGAAACCGAAGCAAACAGCATATAACTGACCTTTCTCGTTAAGTACGCGTGAAAAATCATGTATGGTTTCGGTGAGTTGGGTAACCGTTCAGTTCAGTTCCGTTAGTAAGCCAAGATTTACTCCAATTTATAGTTCCCATAAGCCTACGAACCTTAAGCCACGTAATATTGTAATACTTTGCTGTCACTGCTAAGACCACCTGGAGAAACTGAAGCATTTTTCTCCTTTTAACGTGATTATAATTTTTTGCCTGCTTCAGCTGTTTTCGTCTGTCCGTCCGTCCGTCCGTTTGTCCTTCTGTCTGCATGTCTCTGTCTAAGCAATATGCGTTGCAAATATTTATTGAAATCTCTGTATCTCATGACTGCTACAATTAAACAATGGCCTCAATTCCCAGCGGCTGCGGAGCAGCTGATCAAGGTGGCGGTCAGACCTGCAACGTGGCAGAGTGTGCTAACAATCTCTGGACCCGAACGGCCGCCACTGGAAACTGAAAATGGCAACGTTCAACACACGAACCCTCTCGAGTGAAGCTACCTTAGCAGGACTCTCTGGGGAACTATCGGATATTGTTTGGGTTATCATCACTTATACTGAGCTGACTAACGGCCCTGTTCTCTGCTATAGGGGTCTCCCAGATAAGAAGCAATACGGGGTAGGATTCCTAATCCATAAGGACATAGCGGGCAAAATTGACGAATTTTACAGCATTAATGAGAGGGTAGCAGTAATCGCAATAAAGCTGATTAGGAGGTATAGAATAAAGGTAGTACAAACCTACGCTCTAAACTGCAGTCACGATGACGAAGAAATTGAGCAATTTAATGATGATGTCGAATTAGCGATGAGAAAAGTGTAAACTCAGTATACTGTAGTCATTTGGCATTTCAATGGAAAAGTTGGGAAAAGGCAGGCTGGTGGACAAAGCATTTCACAACTATGGCATCATTTCTAGGAACACCGGAGGGCAGATATCGGTAGAATTCGCGGAAAGGAATCAGCTCCAAATAATGAATACCATCTTCGGAAAGCGCAGCAACAGGTAGTGGACCTGGAAAAGTTCTAAAGGAGAAAGAAGAAATGAAATAGGTATCATGCTCTCCGCTAATCCCAGCATAGTGCAGGATGTAAGTGTGTAGGTAGGATAAAGTGCAGTGATCATAGGTTAGTAAGGTCTAAGATTTCTCTGAATATGAAGAGAGAAATAGTAAAATCAGTCATGAAGAAACAGGCCAACCTAGACAAAGTAAGCGTAAAAGCAGATCAATTCAGGCGGATGCTTGCAAATAAATATGCAGCTTTAGGACAGAGAGATCAAGATGACATAGAGGTAATGAATGAAACCGTAACTAGGCCGGCTTCAGAAGCAGAAGTTGAAGCGGGAGGTAAGGTACCAAGGCAACCAGTAGGTAAGCTCTCCAAAACGGACATAATCGGGAAACGACAAACCACGACAGTGTCCAACTCAAAATAGTTCAGATAGAATTCGAAGAATTGTCAAAATTGATCAACAAGGAGAAACAAAAAGATATTCGAAATTATAACACGAGAAAGACTTAGCAAGCAATGAAATATGGATGCAGCATGATATCAGTGAGAAGAAAACTTGGCATATGAAGAACCATGATATATGCACTGAAGATAAGCAGTTTAATATCATAAGCAGTTTAGAAGATACAATAAAGCAACGGAAGAATTCTGTACTGACCAGTAATAAGTACAGTAGGTACCGTAAGTAGAGTAAGCCAGAGTAGCTGCGCCACCTTCATTCGAAGAACTAATAAACAGGATGCAAAGGGTCCTTATATACCTGACGATGAAATTAGAAGGGCATTGTAAGCCATAACCCGGAGAAAAGAGGCAGGAGAAATTAGATTAATAGTCGATCTCATCAAAGATGGAGATATCATGCTTGAAAAGTTAGTGACTGTTTACACGTAATGTCACACGCCTTCAAGTGTTCCAGAGAACTGGAAGAATGCCAACATTATTCTAATCCGCAAGAAAGGAGTAACATTAAGAGTTATGGGCCCATTAGCTTACTGTCAGTATTGTATAAAGTATTCACGAAGATAATTTCTTATAGACTAAAAGCAACACTTCAGTAAGTCAGGAGAATAGACTGGTTTCAGGAAGGGTTATGTACAATGGATCAAAATTATATCATCAATCAGGTGATCAAGAAACCTGCACCTGTGTGGCAGAAAAATAAGTGTTCTGAACCATGCTGCACTTTGTGTAGGCTTTCTGTCATGTTCCCTATCCCTGTTAACACAACACAGTGGACAGCTCCCGTGTAGAGCATGTAGTTCAGCATATCGCCTTCCACTTACACTTGTGCAGACCGGGTATCCTTGGTACAGAACAATGCAACTGCCAGGACGGGATGAGAAATTCATCTTCTTCGTCTGCCGCCTAAAGCTCCTCCATCTTCCGGTGTCCCCGCCCCTAGGCATTGACCATGCTGTCCTTCTACGCTTGCTGCAATTTGTATAACGTCTTGTGCACCTGCTGAAATTACGACAGAAAAGGATTTTCGAACTACTGCGTCCAGCACAGTCTTCGAGAACGGTGACGTGAACGGGGCAATAAGTGGAGCTCTCACCAGTTGTACATAGCTGTGCAGCATGCTATTATGGAAGTGTTTTTACGTAAAGTGAGGTAGCATCCGTCAGGAAGATTGAAGGCAAAGTCACCAGCGCCACGAGACTGATAAAGAGGATAACCAACAGATACGCGGGCATGAAGGAAGAAAACGTCATTCGACTGATCCACTCGTTCGTTGTCAGCCACAAAGCCTACGTAGCTCCTACTACAGCTTGTACGTCGGGGAAAAGAATAAGATCAGCATGCTCATAGGGAAAAGGTACAAGATAGCCCTGAGCCTCCCGGAATCCACGAGCACCGAGCTCCTGGCCCAGCTGGGCATATACAACACCGTGGAAGAAATAGCCGAAGAACGACGCATCTCGCAGCTCGAACGCCTGTCGACCACCACGACGGGAAGGCACATTATGAACAAACTCGGCGTAACGTAACACAACCAGCACGGCCAGAAAATGCAAATCCCAATGAAAATTAGAAACACCGTCACGGTGGCACACATCCCAAGAAACGCGAACCACGATTACAACCGAGGCAGAAGAATGACAAGAGCCGAGTTCTGCTCCGTTCATTCGGCAGGGAGATAAACGCGCGCTTTATCGACGCGGCCTAATATTCGAACGGTCAAAAAATATCCCGCCGTAGTCACAGACGCAAACTCCAAAATCAGAATCGCATGCAGTGTAGTTACCGAGAGAGAGAGAGAGAAAAAAAAAACATTTATTTGTCATCAGATGGGGCGACTTCCTCGCAAACATTCGGAAATAACGAAGATGTAGCGATCGCGCTGGCCCTGGTCTCTCTCTCTACATAACACAGACACGCAGCCGCTGCCACTCCTTTTCGTCGTTTCAATAGCTTTCAGTTCAAGAGTATAGCGGTCCCTCAGCCGCTTCCATAGTTTCAGGCACTCTTCGACTGAAACAGGGAAAACAAGACAAACAAACAGGCGCTGAGTGCATAGCATGTCCGGAGACGTATACGTACACACACGTGCGTAGTAGCATTGACGCTCGTGTTGAGAGGCCGGAGTACATGCGTATCTGCTCCCACGCGTTGTTTTCCCGCTCCGCATCGCAGTAGTCCATTCTTTTGGTGTCGTAGACACAAGGATGTTGCTGGACGGCCTCCAGAAACCTTTCGATTTCGGAGCCGCATGGGTCGGGCACGCTTTCTTGCGGAGAGTTCTGGCTCAGCCTGCCGAGTAGCGAGTCTCTACCTCGACGAGAGAGGGCGCTAGGCGCTAACTTGCTCGGCGCGGTCGGAAATGCAGTCGGTTGCATTGGCGCCGGACGACGTCCGAGCGCGCTGAATGCCGCCGGCCGCGTCGGCGCCAGATGCCGCCGGACTGTAGGGGGTCGTGTTTTCGCCAACGTAACGTCGCCATGACGAGCGCGCGCGTTACGTCGGAGTGTATTGCCGCCTTCATAGAACAGGAATGCGAAGTCGTGCTAAGCGATTCGCAAACAGCAGTAAAGAATTACACTAAAGGTAGAATTTCCAAGGAAGCCCTGTCCATTCTGGTCAAAGCGGGCAGATCCAAAACCGCGAGCTCGAGGATCATATGGTTCCCGGCGCACGTCACCACGGAAGGCGACGCGCTCCCGAACTAAACGAGACGGCGCACCGGACCGCGCGTTACATGACCCGCCGCGCCGAACAGGGCAACGCCTCTCGCACGATAGCGAACACTCCTCGCCCAGAACGGGAAGGCTCACCAGATACAATGACATAACCGGTACATATCTAAACGCCAAAAGGCTCTACCCACCGCCGAGTTCCAAATTGAACAGGAGGCAGCTAGGCCATCGCCTGGAGACAGCTACAGACGAAAACCTTCTTTAATCCATTCCGTCTGAAACGTATCTTCCCAGATAAGCATCAGGACGACACGGGCAAATTGTGCCAGGAACGAACAGCAACACTCAAACACATGCTGTGGGAGTGCAATGTAGTTATAGGAAGGATGGCAGTTGCTCTGGAGACCCTGTCGTCGAGGATGGCCGCCGCTCTGCGCAGCTCCGACCTCAGAATCCAGACGTGGGCAGCCCAGCAAGCCCGTGAGGCGGTGTTGAGGTAGGGCCTTGACGTTCCCCCGCAGGAGACCTGAGCCCGGGTCGCGTTAAACCTTGCCTGACGTACAACAAAGTTGTATCCATCCACCCACCCTGAACTCCAAGGCAATTTTGATACGCATTCTGCAGAGCGTCAGCAAAGAAATGAGTTTATTCGAATGAAGAGCAACTACTTCTATAGCGTTTATTTTAACTTCTTTTTTCGATTCTTTCTGAAGATGTTTATTCTTCTGCGAGGTACATGCAGCTGTGCGCAATATGATTGCACTGCATGCTCAATATTTGCTGAACCTTACGGATTATTTCTGGACATTGCGAACAATGGTGTATTTTAATTGCGTATCCTGCGTCACAGGGAGTAGCTCGCGTCATTCTTCTTCAAAATTTGGTGCTTGTCATTTACGTCTGCTATATATTAGGCTAACGATGTAGCCTATCTTTTTATATGTTTCCAAAGTGTTTTATTGTAGTGTGCCATTTACCAACAAAAGAAATTAATGATAACTTGCATTGACCATAACATTTTGCACGTGTAGAAATTGCTCAATCCACGTGCTTTTACGTGTCACCAAACATTTGTCTTCTAGTTGGCCCACACTTCATGCGGATGCCGATAAAAGCCGTCGCGAGGAAAGGGTGAGTGCTCGTATGGACCTTTCGACGCGTGACGCCGCGTCCATCACACGCGGGCAACATCTCAGTCTAAGACCTGGATGACTGCTGTAACTGTATAACATTAAACTTCGTGAATTGATATTCATGCAAAAATATCATTTCCTATCTAGCCACTCTATGAGCACGCGCACGCGGACAATTAATATGAACTATGTGGGATGTCGTCGCCGTGGGGAACGACAAATTATAGAGCGCCCAATCAGTGCAGTATTGCGAACGTGTAATATTGTTTGTATCTCCGAACCTGAACTGAAGCAAAACGAAATGAGAGCTTGCTGGATTTGAACTGAAACCTAAACTGCAATATTGTTTCGGTTCTACGCACTGCTTAAAACTACATTGCTAGTTACACATGGAGCTTCTGTATCCTGCGCATCACTATAAAGGGTGACAGTTTTTCCGAAGCCTCCCGGATGTTCCTGACCGTGACTGCCGCTGCTGTCATGCTAGGTAGTACATACTTGAAAAAATTAATTACTTCGCGGATGATGGGATTGAACCTCGGTTCCCCAGCACAGCAGCATCATGCTAACCATGGCGCACAAATGTTTTTTTTATTCGTCCTTTTGTGCATATTGCAGCAGGAAGCAACCAGTTATTAATGTGAAAGGATTAAATGGCACACAACGCGGAAAATCCGGCGTTGTCGGCGTGGCCACACTATAGTGCAAAAAGGTTACGAAACCTCCACCTTTGGTGGCAGTCAAAACCGTGACCTTTGGTGTCAATAAGGCGAAGGTATTATGGCACACTCAATTAAGGTAGGGTTAATTAAGTCACTCGAACCCAGGGCACGCGGTATTAATTATGGGGAAGGTAATTAATACCCAGTAATTAATATATACATAATTGGATAAATGTAACGATTAATAATAAATGACAGGCGTAATAGCCCTCGACATTTGGCGGGAGTCGAACTCTTGATCTTAGGTGTAAATTAAAGCCAAGTTTATTAAGTCACAGTGAACTAAGGTAGAGTTAATTCACTCGAATCCACGACCTTGCGTTGTGGCATGATGTGTAAGCATCGGGTGGTGATCGCATAACTTTTGGATTTATCCAAAAGTCATCCACATAGTCATCCACTTAGTCATCCACATAGGGATGACTAAGTGCCAATTAAATTATTAGGAGAACAATCACACAGTTTAGAACAAAAAGTGTCACCCCTACTGGAGTGACAACATTTTAGAATTGCATGAGCGCTGTGAAGGGCTGTGCCCTTTCCACCATGCGGGTACGCACTCTTGTTTTGCATGAATTTCTACAAAGCTAGACAAACATTCCCGAAGATGCATTCTTGTGGACCGAGCATCCCGCTTGCACTGAAACTTCGCCATACGGGAGCTCTAAGCAGTGACGGCCAGTTAGCATAATAAGGTCAAACGACCCCCCCCCCCCCCCCCATCTATCTTTGTTTTCTATATTCAACAAAAAAAATCGAATACCCTGTGGTTATAAGGGAAAATCATTCTTGGTGATCCTCAGCAGCAAATCCCGAAAATAGACGCCGTTTCAACAATCAAGAAACACATGACGTATAGTTTTTGAAATATGAAGTATGAAAGACTCTGTCCCTCGTATCCCTTCCATTCTATTCATCCGCTTAAAGCACGTTTTGCCCTTGGCCTCCATTGTACATGGCCCTGTATAGCAAAACAGGGAGAACTATAACTCATACATCTTTGTAGAGTTTTTAAAGCGAAAGCTTTACTGGCCGTGAACTTGCGATTTCGCCGTGGCCATGCTTTGAGGAGGCACATGACGTCACACCGCGTTCGTCGTCGTTGCGTTCGTCGCCGCTTGCTTCGCCAGCTGCGTCGCATGTCTGATATGTTGGAGGATTGAAAAGGAGAGCTCGCGTGCGCCGCAACCACACTGGAGGCGGCAGTATGGACGGCGACGATTCCGATAAGCAGGAGGAGGCCTGGAATCGACATCGGAACGAGATGGAGATGAAACGAATCGAGCAGGAAACAGACGAACAGCGCGCCGAACGACTGGCTAAACGCCGCAACATAGCTAGACAACCAGACTAACCTGGACTTGCAATCAAGATTAACCAAGGCTAACCATGCTATGCCTTAGAATTCGCTACGTATATCCTGGCATAGCCGAGCTAGTCCACTGGGAATTTTTTTTTCTTTACGTTCACTGAAACCAAGATGTGTTCGTTTGGAGGACTAACAGACCAAAAATGCAAACTTAAGAAATCCACAAACTCAACCTTAAATATTATCTGTGCTAATACTATCGATAATGTCTGGGTGAGCTGGGCTTCGCCGCAGGAATCGGGAGATGGCGAAGGCCGGCATCATGATGCTGAAGATGAGCGGAAATGTATTTACATCTTACATGATATGTACAAGGCTGTGCCTCGATGATAGTCTCGAGTGGTTCTGGTTACCACCGGGACCAGGATGCCTTTGAATAACATCCTGCGTATACCTGAGAAAATCAGCGAAGTAGTCTATTATCAACGAGAGTGGAGCCGCCGCTAATAGAAATGTTATCCAGGAGAGAGGGATGATCTACAAGGAAAAGGTTGTTTTTCCCTCTTGGTTTAGGTTGTGTGAGGCATTTCAAGGAGTGCGCCCATGGCAGTGCCAGTGCTTGAGTTCTCGCCGCATACGTTTCGGTGCCCTTGTCGATTTGTGACGTCAGTGGCCTTCTACCATTAATTGCTGATCTTTACCGCCCTGGTCCCCTCAGGGAGTGACTGGTTTAACGCGATAGCGTTAAGGAGCTCGTGTCGCAGAAAAGCCGGTGTCGTCGGCGTCGGTGTCGGCGTCCGCGGCGTTGGCCGTGAGCGATAAATCACGGCAGGCACTTCATAAATCAAAAGCAACTTCCAAGATGGGCTGGGTGGGAATCGAACCAGGGTCTCCGGAGTGTGAGACGGAGACGATACCACTGAGCCACGAGTTCGATGCTTCAAAGCGGTACAAAAGCGCCTCTAGTGAACGCGGTGTTGGCTCAGGCGTGCGTCGCTTGCTCAGGCGCACATTCGTTGTCGCGCCGAACGCTGCGTTGCTCGACCCTCAACGCGTCCGATGCGGGGCGCGTAGTCGCTTTTCTACTTGGGAAGGGCAATTATCTCGACGAAAAATAAGCAAGCTGGAGCATAGCCTGGACTTGTGACACTGTATTCTAAGCTGATCATAACAGTACCAACAACATAGCTAGTAACGTGCTCCTCAACCTCAAGTGGCATGCCGTGCGCAAGAAAGGATTCATTATGTTGCGGAAAAATAAGAACCTCTTTATGACTAGTCGTATTAAGAGGTGCACTATTCCCAAGCCTCCGCCCTCAACTTATCTGAACAAATTCGTACAGCTGCATCGTTCCCCATTCTAGGGCCACACAAATACCGCGAAGACTTGAAGGAGCGTTTAGAGATTCGCCATTGAGCAATGAAATACTTGTGTGACATACCCCAGTGTCGAGACCAATTGATTGCAGACCTTAGTTCCTGCAAACACTGAGAGATGATTACCTTTCCACGTATTCACTTTCAGTTGGGTTTCTCTTATTTGCTCTCGCCAAAAGTGATCGTTACATTTTTGCAATGTTCTATGGGAACACGTATGTATTGAACGGGTGTAGACACCCACTTATGATTGACGATAGTGACAGGGGTCGGTGACCACTCTCCACGCAGAAATCCTAGAACATTCCCCAGTTCACCAGGCTTCCAGTAGCCTTGCCGAAACCCTTCACTACTGCAATAGCAGTTTCAACACTTTCTTTATCGACACGAGCTGCGACCTCGTACGCATACACAATAATTTTTTACTTTCTATGAGTGTAATTTGAAACCGTGAATACTGCGGTTTTCTATGATCGCAAGGCACATGGTCTGTTGGCTCAGCAGTAGCCCTGGTGAACTGAACGGTTTCGGTTAAAGGGGGGATGCGAGTCTAAAATCACGATTTTCGCCTCAATAACGCACTTTCTCATTTTTACAGCGAAGTTCTCTGTGGCTAGGATGTGGGAAAAAATGTGTCCGAGATGTTGACAAAAACAAAGTATCATGTGGGCCGACCCCGGTGATAGCGCAGAAAGAGTGCAAGCTCAATGGCACATACCCGTGTGGGCTCGGGAACCTGCAACGCGCCCTTGAACACACAGGTGGGAGCCAAGAGCCGCACGCACAAGGGAAAGGACAGGTGCTTTTGGAGAAAAATGTTTTGTACAACTTTTTCAAAAAGACTCCTAAAAGGTTCTCGGCGCCAACCACGCAAACGCGCTAGTGCCACTGCTTACGCGTTCGTAATCGCCGTCTTCTACAGCTGGCTTCACTCTGGCGCGTCATCAGAAACGCATCAGGATGTAATCAGAAATTCAAGGACCGTCTTTGTAAGGTTGTGCCTGGAAGTTGCGTGGAACTCGGTGAGCGCGCGCCACCCCGGCTGGCGCAGTTTTGGGCTTTCCTTGAGCGCTCGCAAACTCGTCAGTGCGATTCGCGACGTCTGCGCGGTGCTTCGACAGCTCCAATCGTGCTAGAATGCCACAGTCTGCAGGAAGACACCCCTCGGGCCATGGCCACGCGCCGAGAAGAAAAAACAACGAAATAAAAAAAAGTTAAGAAACGACGAAACAAACAACGCAGTTATGTGTTTGTGCCTTTATTCAATCAATTTAGCACAACCACTATATAGAACTTGATACAGCTACTGAGCAATACAGCTTCGGTGATCTTCAATGTTCACATAAAGGAAGGCCGCTGAAGTTTTTTATTTTATTTTGCATTTGTAGACGTATAACGAAGCTCATCCCCAACTCTCGTTTCAAACTGCGCCAGTAGAAAAGTAACAAAATGAATTGTATTCTCGCGACGGACTTTTGCATTGAAGTCGCCCATTACTACAGTATAATAAGTGTGTTCTTTTCGCATTGCTCATTCCACATCGTCATATAACTGACCTACTTCATCATCATCATCACGACTGGAGGTTGGAACGTAGGCTTGTACTACCTTTTATCTATACCTTTTCAAGTTTTATTAGAACTACTGCTACACCCTCATTAATGCTGTAGAATTAGTCACTGTGGCCCGCTATGTCCTTATGAATTAGGGATCGTACCCCGTATTGCTTCTTATCAGGGAGATCTCAATAGCAGAGAACGTGGCCGTTAGTCAGCACTGTATAAGCTTCACGCGTTCTTCTGACCTCACTAAGGCCAATGATGTCCCAAATCATGCCTACTAATTCTTCAGGGAGTTCTGCTAAGCTAGCCTCACTCGAGAGAGTTCGGGTGTTAAAGGTTGCCAGGGTCAGTTAATTAGAATTCAGTTGCATTAGAAGTTCACTTTCAGCCCCGCGTCCCCCTAATGGAGGACACCAGTGGATATTTAGCAATTCCACATGTCGTGTAGTTCTGGTATGCCAAAGCTACTTCATCTCTGATGCAGACACAGCATTGACGTTGTCTAGGATGACAAGGAAAAGAATGTAAGGCACACACCGAACGCTTTCTAAAGGTATAGTTGTTGAATTGCTGCTCATGTTTGCATCATGTCAGAGAACTCGAGCACACACCCCGTGTTATGATGTTAGCCACAATGGAATGTCCCGTAATGCGAAAAGTTTGGTAAGGCCCGATGAATTCCTTAATAACATTGTATAGTCGCCCGTGCTTGTACTTTCATAAAAATATATAGTCACAATTAGTTCGTGATATAGGCCTACAGGGAAACCGAGTTGAACTTCTCTGACTATTCAGTCTTTCGTACCTATACATTAGGTACTTCACCGAGTGACCGCGTGGCAGGTCGCTTAGTTCATGTGCCTCGTTAAAGACAAATGGAGGCCACAATCACACGTATACTCCTATCGTGCTTACGCGAGCTAGCCATTTGAGATTATCGCCGCGCGTGTCACACTGCCAATAGCACGGGTGCGCGAGGTCACACGCCAAAGACAGAGGACTGAAACGGTCAAATTTACAGCATTTGATTGACCGCTTAACGAAAGATTCATTTTGTATAAAGCATCACCACCAATAAATGATTTACCATTCTTTTTACTTCCCATAGATTACAAGGTCTGCATAATTCTTCCTATCAAAGCTCCCAGAACAGTGCGGGTATCTGCTGCATTTACAATATATCGATTTTGCTGACGACATTATCCTACCTATATCTCATTGCAAACGTCATGCTCTTCTTTATGCCAAGATTCATTCTGTCTTCATGTTGCCTCATGTTTTCGCTGCTTCCTTATATTCTCCTCCGTTCTCATTTAGAATACCACATTTAGTTCAGCAGCTTTGGAAGTTAAAAAAATTCTTAAAAAGTATGAGGTTTCGTTTGCCAAAACCACTTTCTGATTCTGAGGCACGCCGTAGTGGGGGACTCCGGAAATTTGGACCACCAGGGGTTCTTTAACGTGCACCTAAACCTAAGTACACAGGTGTTTTCGCACTTCGCCCCCACCGAAATGCAGGCGCCGTGGCCGGGATTCGATTCCCCGACCTCGTGCTTAGCAGCCCAACGCACTACCCACTAAGCAACCACTGCGGGTAGTTCAAAAAATTCTACCTTATCTCCTGCGTTAGACAATTTCTTGCGTTTTTTTTTATTAGTTTCTTCGTTACTTGAGATAGCTTACCTACTTATTTCATGCCTTACATCCCACTTCGATTGCTACTCTTAGTCTAGTTGGTGTCATTCTTTACCTGTATGCTATCATCATCCTCATCATCCTGTCTTTAAGCAGCATAACACTTTGCTGATGCAGCCTAAATTTATCTGCTTCTACTCCGACTGCGTCTAGGTTGGCCTATTTCTCATTGCTAATTTTGCTTTCTCTCTTCAAATTGAGGCCAATATTAGGCCTCTATAACAAATGATAATTGCCGTAAAATAGTTTCAAACAAAGATGATTAGACGAGTGCCAATGTCTGGCTCTTTCCAAATGCAGGATAAATATGGCTTGTTACCCTACGTAACACTTCTAATCCTGCAAAATGCTGGGGTCAACACAGTGCATGAAATCTGTCTCATTTCTTCTTTCCCTGTTAGGGATTTTCCCGGCACAATTACAGTTATTCCGCTTCCGGAAAAAGTCGCTGATTAATCGGAGCCGACTGCTCTCCCCGAATTAAATCAACATTATTCCTAGAGTTGATGTCGCAGTTGTCAATAGCTTGTTCAATATGCGGCTGACGGCCACTCTGTCCTCTAACACAGCGCCAAGGTCAATGGTGTAGGCATACAATGGTTACATTAACCGGAGCCTGCGGATTCAGTACTGCGACTGAAGAAGTTGCTGGACTCGCATAGTAATGGCTTGTCTTTGAGTCCTACAGGCCAACCAATCGACCGACCATATTATACAGTCGAAGAATAGCAGTAAGACGCCAGGACCACCTTTCGAATTGTATTTGCAGATGCGGGCAATGAAAATCCCATGCATGATCCAGAGGAAACGCGAAAGTTTTCGGAAGATAACGACAGGGTGTACTCAGCGTAACCAATAAAGCGGAAATCATTATCTAAACATTGATGACGCCTACGTGCTGAAGCAACCCACAGGCTACAATAGACGTCGTAAAGGTGGGCTCTGAACGGATTTTGCGTGACAAAACTGGCGTGACGCGTGCTTTATTAGTTTAGGTTGATGTATTTCACTGTAAAAAGTAGCATAAAATAATTCTGACGCTCTTGCAGTAGGTTCTTGCACCTATGAAAATTCAATCGCTTGCTCGTTCTGTGCGACAATCGGTAGTACTTGAGCGATGTAGCACATCCAGTTCCGGCTTCGCGCTATTGGCTAGTCACTCGTAGCACTTCCGGACGACGAGCGATGAATTCTAGATTTCCAGAACCGAGCGATCTAGCGATAAGACAGAGCGACCTGTTCAACCGACGGCCCGTTTCATCACTCGAAGCCGTCGCTCACCGCCGTCGCGCACAAAATCACTCTCATGAGGTTAAGCCTTAAATGTTGGTAGGAATCCACTAAACTTTATTTGGCACCTTTCATTGCACACTTAACCATTTCTCGCCTGCTTTGAACCGTCTTACTTTGTCTCATGCGATTTCACGTATCCCCATTGCTTACTCCGTTTCCTTTATTCGTGCGCTCACTCGTCCGCTAGATTATTAGTAGTAGTAGTAGTAGCAGTAGTAGTAGTAATGAAATTGTTTTTTTTTTTCTGTGTAGCAATTCAACGAAAGAGCACCTACAGCGTCAGGCTAGCCGTAAATATAAGAAAGCGTTGTATCGACAAGTGACATCGTGAAAAAGGCAAATAAGTTATTCAAGATCACTAGGATCAATTAAATACGTCATTGACTAGAAAAATAAGACCTACAAGAACAAAGATCAAGTCCTGTTATATCAGGCCTTCGGCCAGGAGGACTAAATCGACAAATAATCGGTAGTACTACGTACAACGTCCTTATTTCTTCAGCGCGGCTTCAGGAATGTCACCCAAGGAGTACGCGGAGCCCGGCGTACCGTTGCAACCGAACGCCAGCGCAAACGCAGGAAGATGCGGCACAACTACGTTGCAGACAGCAAAGTTCCTCAATGTCGGTGTCACCTGGCAGTATCTGAAGCAAGTGGCCATGTACAAGAGTCGTTATGCAGGCAGCCCTGAGAAGTAATCGATGGGCTTTGTCGACGACACCGTGGCAAGAGCCCTGCTCACCAGGTGTCCCGCGATGACTTGCTTGATCAGCTTCTCGATCTCCGTCTTCGACGTTGTCCGGTTTTTTAACCTCTGGAAGCTGTAGTCAAGACTTCGCCCAAGGCGCTCAATGAAGCCCAGCAGCGCAGGTGCAAACTTCACTTGAGCCAGATGCAGGGGCTGCAAATCCTTATCCTGCAAAGCAGCAACCAATTTCTGCAGACCCGCAAGCCCTGGATAACGTTAGGGCTCCGCGGAGAAATACAAACCAAACAAAAATTATACAGAATTTTTTTTTGTGCACTCGTAAGGCTGAGGACTTTGCAGTCTTTAAGAAAAACAGGAATAAATTGACTAAAAAACTGCGACCTGCAAGAACTTCCTATCACCTACAACTTCTAGACGTCAAGAATGCTCGAAAGAGTACACTATGGGCAAGATTAAGTACTCTCTTGCAGCGTAATAGTGTACACACGGCATTAACCAAATTAAATATTGATGGAAAGGAAGTTTGTGGTTTGGAATTGGCTAATCTATTCAATACGTTTTTAACAAACCTGACTACTAGCGCTACTCAATCATGCTAAATAATACATACACATTCTAAATGATGAATCGGTTTTCCTGCGACCTGTTACGGAAGGTGAAGTAGTGTCAGTAATAAGAAATCTCAAAAGCAGCAGTAGCTGTGATATTGATGACATTCAAATTCGGCCAGTCAAGCATGTAGCTGAAGTTATCGCCCTATACTTGCTCACATCTTTAACATCTGTTTAGTAACTGCAGTATTTCCGAAAAAAAATGCAATTAGCCAAATCCGTTGTCCTTTTTAAAGAAGGAGATCGTAAGTTCTTCTTTTTTCATTCTTCATTCATTCTTCATTCATTCTTCTTATTCATACGATATCAGCGTGTCATCCCTTAAGAATGAATCTGGCGTGCCCACTCTTTCGTCTCGACGCAGGATCGCCACACTATCACTTTACCACAAGATTTATCACAGTCCTTTCTGCCATCCACCTTACATCGCTCCCGCCGCACGCACTTCCCCCGCATGGGCCATCCACTTCAAGTCACCCGACACGTTCTGGCTCCATTACTTTTTCTGCATCATTTTTTTGCCGCGCAGCTTCAGAATGGTATGGCCTTCCCCACGACATTGTTTCAATCCCCTGTCCATCACGTTTTATTCAAAGTGTATCCATATACCTGTCTTCTTAAAAACCTGTAGCATTAGTAACATTTCTGTACAACCCGCCCCTTATGTAACACCCCTTGTGGGGTCTTTTAAGGAAATAAAGTGAAGTGCGCCGGCTTTCATGCATCAGTCCTCGAATGTTCCAGAGTAATCGCTGGGACCCGCGTGCCTTACACAAAGTTCTACTTTAATCGCGTCGCGCACACATGCAATCAGATTACACAAGGTTCGGTCACAGACAGCGGATGGAAGCATCGATAACATTCCAGCAACTTCCGATACATGCAGGCGCGTCGTGCGCTGTGCGATAACATTTGTTAGGCGGTGAAACGTGTCACCCGATAAAGACAAACAAGTACACGCGTCAGTATGATAACCTTGAGTACAGAAGTGCGTAATACATGGATATCGTTAACCAGGGGGGCAACAAATGAGATACCTTATACAAACAGCCAACTGTTTTACTTAGATTAGAGATTAATTTGGTGGTGTGAAAATTCCAAGAAAGATTCTCATTGAACCAAACACCAAGAAATTTCTGGTTTGAAAAACGCTTTAATTCAGCATGCTCGTAGAACATTTTCAGAGTGTTACTTTCTACTGTATTAATAGGATGAAAAATTATGTAGTTTGTCTTTGGTAAATTGAGGCTTACCCTATTGTTTAATAACCAGTTATGTACCTTGCTTAAATTTGCATTTGCCGTAGCCTCCATTTCGGACAAGGAGTTTGATGAAAAAATATATTCGTATCGTCAGCGTACATGACCATATTGGGCGATTCGGATGTTAGCAATATCATTCATGTATACAAAAAACAATATTCAAAAACAACAAACACACACAAATTATACCGAGCCTTCTGTATGCGGAGTAGCCGACTACTTGGGAGTACGACGAACGCATTGAACCCATCATGGTTTCAGAGGCAGCACGCGCATACGTACGTAGCGCAGTTAGAAGCCAATGCATCACAGTTTGAGAGGTAACATGCACTTAATTAGCGCAATTCGATTACATTCTATCACTAATAGTATGCATATGCCAAGCACTGTGGAAATCGATGTAAGTGAAGCTTTCCGTGCTGGTTGCTTTGATTGACGATAATTATCGGTGACGTTGGCGGCCAAAGGTTAATTTCTTCAACCTTTAGGCTAACACGAGAGCGGTGAATTGATATGCTAAACGTAACCTTGCGTGCACCATTGCTGTTTGTGTCGTACACAGAACACACAGGGAGAGGTGTTTGCTTGAGGCGTTGTTGTGCGCCATATTTTATAACCAGTGAGAGGGTTGAGCGTTATGATTGACTCAAATGCACATCGCATTGCGGCCGAAGTATTACACTTGAATTGGATTATGAGGCTCTACGTGCCAAAACTACACTCGGATTATGAGGCACGCCGTAGAGGCATACTCCAGATTAATTTTGGCACCGTGATGTTCTTTAACGTGTCCCAAATCTAAGTGCACGTGCGTTTTCTATTTCGTCCCCGTCGAAATGCGGCTGCCGCGCTTGGAATCGAATTCACGACCTCTAGCAATGCCATAGCCGCAATGCTAACGCGGCGGGCACAGAAGTGTTGATTTAACGGTCGACTCCTTCCATAGTGCCTCCTGGACCCTGTGGTGCTCTTTAAAGGGACACTAAAGGTTACCAGAAACTCAAGTTAAAGTGGTAGAGCAATGTTCTAGAACGTCTAAGGCGTCAATATAATCGCGAACAGAGCTGTAGTAACCGAGAAATTGAGGTAAATGCATGACACGATTTGAGACCCCCCAGCGACATTCCGGTACTAGCCCGATGACGAAAGCACTCCTCATAATTTGTGTTACTAATACTCAACTACTCGTATTAAAAATATCATTTCATTCGATTATAAGACGGGAAAAAATGCTACTTGTCTACGTCTATTCGATTCCAAGAAAAAATAACATTTTGACGTTAACCTTCAGTAATATGGGTGGTCGAAAGGTTTCGTTTTCGCGCGACTCTGCGCCGCGCACGCTTTGGAGTTTCAGTAGTTTCGTTATCGCGTCGTGCTGTGAGGGTTCTGCTGGATCGCGAGACTTTCATTTGGAACAAGCAGCGAGAATGCCACGTCCATGTGATGTCGTGGGAAGTCCTCGTTGCTTTCCCGCTCCGGAGAGCCGGTGTCGAGGCCGCCGTCGTAGTACGCATCGACGCCGGCAGCGCGAGCCCTCAGCAGCAGGTCGCGCTCGTCAGTGCTCAAATCGCTGAAGTTGAGCCCACCATCGCGAGCAACTCTGTCGTTGTCAGGGTCCATAGCGACGAGCGTCGCAGTTTGCGTCACAGAATGAAGTACCAGCTTATGGTCGCGCGTTTCTCCTTCCGCTAGCCACCATACTCCCGCTTTCGCTCTGCTGTTGGCTCTGTCTTGGCTCTGTTTCTGGCCGCGCGCTTGCGTTTTGCTCAGAAAAGCCGTAGCGCCGTCTGCGGACGCCGTTCTACTCACCGATGGCGCAACGTCACTATGAGACCATGATGTCAGTACTCCTCGATCGGAGGCGGGAGATTTGAACTGCGCTAGAGGTACGCGGACGCTTCAGAACGCATTTTCTCTTAAAATAAGTCTCTCCTTGGCACGAAACAAGCGTTTCGAGGTTTCTGGGATGGTATTTCAACAGTCCACGTTGACTTAATAGTAACCTTTAGTATCCCTTTAAATAATGTGGCTCTGCTTCTGCACGCCCTGCGTAAGTTACCCGTTTGACATACTTGCATGGCGTTTATTTTTGAGAAATAGCAACAACACACTGTACCGTATCTTGAACTTAAGCTTATCCTGTTTCCCCGATATCGCTGTCGTATAGTAGTGGGCTTTCCTTGCCTTCTCATGTCACCTGCCCCCCCTCTCGTATGGGAACTGCCTCTTCTCCTCCCCCTCCTCCTTCTCTATACAGTTCTATCTGCGTCCCCTCTGGCCTCCACGTTAGTAGAAAGAGAAGCGCTGCAGCTTGTGCAATGCTTCTGAGGGGAGTCAAGGATATTTACAGCTGTCAAGATGCTAATGTGGCTACGGCCAGGGAGCTCCAGAGGGCATTGTCCACATTCGGCACGGGGGGGGGGGGGAAACGAGTTTCTCCAGTCGCTTTTCCTCTATGACTCGCACCTGTCATCTATACACCCGCACTGAAACACCCTTCGACGCGGTATGCACGACAGCAGCAACCACAGCAGCCCATAACTGCAGCAGCAGCAGCAGTGGGAAAGTCAAACGAAGAGGCAAAGAAAGCTTCGCTTTAAAAAGCGTTCACTTCTTCATTACCATGCTGCCTCGGATGCGCAGATGTGAGCTTTCTGGTTCTTTTTTTCTTTGCCCCAGCACAGCTAGCGTCGCCGCTGCCTCAAATGAGCGGAAGTGAGCGCCATATGATGGTGCTGCAAGGAACCCAGCGGTCCGCGCGGTGCGCGTGTACCGCTGTGATTGGTTGACCTACTCGGCAAGAGACATGCAGGCCGCAGGCTCGACCACAAAACCCGGCGATGTTCGCAAACACATGTTTCGCTTTTGAGAAAATTCGGCAATTGCGCACAAAGGACGAAGCAATAAATGCGATTGCAAGGTCAAGCATCACTCTGAAGCTCTTTCCACGGTGCGCTAACAGTACGCAGGGGCGAATTTTTCACGCCATGCAGTGTGCGAGCTAGAGCAGGCATCTCACAATGCTCGCATAATCATGGGTGTCGCCAACGGCTTTGCAGGAGTTGCAAGCGTCCTGTCTCGGTAGTGCACGACACCAGACAGAAGAGCTGCCGTAGTTTGTTGTTGAACGAAGGACCCAGCTTAAACTTTGTAGCCTGCACCGCTCAGACGAATCGATGCGGACAATTAAAAAGCGCCGATCACAACACCGACGCTAGAACTGACCATCGGTGATGCAGAAAATCCGTCGGGAATGATCCACATGGCTGGGCCTTTTACGAGGGAGCGGCGCATTGACCTTGACAGCGCGGCGGTAACGCGCCTCAAGCATCCCTATCGTTACTATCGCAATAAAAGATAATAGTCGATAATGAACAATCTATAAGTCCTCTAGGGCCACAGAAGCACGAATGCCAAATAACAGAGTTAGAGGGAGAGTACATTTTAAAACCGACTGGTGGATGATTCACGCACAGCGGAGCCGGCCCGTGGACCTGTCAAACGCGCCTCACCTGAGGTACAGTAGGGCCAACTTTTCGCAGCAGGTCTGATGGCGATTCGGAGTGAGGGAGACGCCCGTCACCAGTTCGCGCATCAGATCCTTGTCCTGGAAGTTCCTGTACTTGTAGGTGACATATGCGTATTCCGTCTTTCCACTGACCCATCGGCCACAGACGTGCTGGTAGAAGTTGCTGCACGGGTCCGCGCTGGGATCCATGGCGCGCTTCATGTCCCGCTCTAGCGACAGGCACTCGCTGCCCTTGCAACGTATCAGGCTCAGGCGCAACCCAATGGGCACGGCGACACACACGGCAGCCGCGATCAGACCGACGGCGCCCACGAACGCTGCGTGGTCAGGTCGCAGCACACGGGGTCCTCCGGCGGTGGGGACGGCGCACCTCTACCGTGCTCTCTCTGTGGTGTCATAAACCACACCTCCATTCCTTGCTACTTTCTTCTCTGTTGTTAATCTCGTAATGTTGACTCAGAAAGGACGATCTTCAACGCGAACATTCTAGACAGCGCGTGAATGGAGTGCTGCGTGCCCACGAGCGCACGATTTATTGAAGAAATTGCGATGGCGATATGGTGACCGTGGTTGTTAAATATGGAAAGTTGCTTTTGCCCTTCTGCCCTGTTATGTGCCCTCGATCAGTGGCACAAATCCTCTATGGCGGCAAGTACGTAGCGGCGCCTACGCAGCGGCAACTACTTAGCACCGTATGCACATGATGATGATGATTGGAGCTATTTGGCGCAAGGGCCAAAAGTGGCCAAAGAGCGCCAAAGCTATCATAATAAACTGCCATTGGTAAATGAGTTATGATCATTGAGACGTGAATGAAACACGGCTGTATATAGGCCTAAACATATTCGTTGGAATGTGTGTAAATATATTCGTAACACAACCAGACAATGATACATGACATGCGGTATAGAAAAACGAAGTACTACGAAGAGGTATGGTATGGTATGAAGAACTTTATTTGGTCCTGAAGGTCAGCCATAGGTTGACGCGGGCCGCTCCCACGTTGGGACTGTCAGGCCGAGCCCTTCAGCCACATCGCGGGCCTTCTGGACTGCCCGTAATCGGTCAAAGAGTGATTCGCTGTGTAGCATTCGCCGCCACCATTCTTCTTCCTTGTCACAGTCTGTGAAGACCGCGGGGCACTGCCAAAGCATGTGGTCAAGAGTAATGATGTCATTGCACTTATTACAGTTGGTTTGAGTTTCCCTCTCAGGATAGATCCTGTTAATAAAATCTGGACTTGGGTATGTTCTGGTCTGTAGCAAACGTAATGTGACCGCTTGGGCTCTACAAAGCTTACCGTGTGGCAATGGGTATTCCCTTCTGCTTAAATAATGATGCTTCGTGATTTCGTTATATGTTAATAATCGATCCCTATATTCCCCGGGTGAAGTGTAAGTTGCTCGGTCTTGAAGAACACGGCTAGAAAGTCCTCGTGCTGCTTCATTTCCCACCTCATTGAGGTTTCTCCGAGCCCCGTCTACTACCCCCAGATGTGCAGGAAACCAGCGGATTTCAATCCTCTCACTGTTGACCTTCTCTAGTAATTTTGTTGCTATCCGTGTCACATATCCGTTGGTAAAGTTGCGTATGGCTGTTCTAGAGTCGCTGTAAATATGTGTCCACCGATTAGCCCGGATGGCTAAGGCGATTACTACTTGTTCTGCTACCGTTGGGTCCTTGGTATAGACGGTGATGGCATCCCGTATGTTACCTTGAGTGTCTACAACAACGGAGGTATACGCATCCTTATTTTTAACCCAGGCAGCGTCAACGAACCCCGCCTGCTGCTTATGTTGATCTATGTCTTGAAGGAGTGCCTTCGCCCTTGCCTTCCGTCTCTCGAGGTTATGTGTCGGGTGCATGTACGCTGGTCGAGGTTCGAGAAACGGTTTCGCAACAGCACTTAGCCTTCAAGTACTTTATATGCGGGATGAATGTGAGAATGCTCAATAGCAAGATCTGATACTATTCTACTCTCATTCGTGAAAAGAACGCATGTACTTTTCTCTGGGCACAACCTAAAACCGCTTTCATCAGCCCATTTCGCCACATTATTTAAGGCGTGCTGGACATGTCGTTCGCAGATAGCCAGGTTCCACGATTTTAATCCGATCTGCACATCATATACAAATACAGAGTAGAACATTGCTCTTGTCATAGCCATGCGCAAAGAATTCTTTTTGCAATAAACAGTGTGCAGCTTAGCACGCCGGGCACATTGCGGAACACCAGTTTCCTGGCATGACCCACACTTGCACGATAGGTGCGGTTAGAAAGGTAATTTTCGATAGTGCTCAACATATTTCCGCGGACACCTATAGGGGAAAGGTATCGAATAATACTGAAGCGCCATATGGTGTCATATGCTTTCACCAAATCAAGAAATACAGAGAGCAAAACTGTTTGTGTATGAAGGAATCCCTTATATTTTCCTCAATGCGGACAAGATGGTCTGCAGTCGATCTACCTTCTCTGAAGCCACACAGGTAAGGATCTAGTATGCAGTTGCTCTCTAGGTGAGACTAAGCGCCGGTTTGTCATCTTTTCAAAGAGCTTGCACAGACAGCTTGTCTAAGCAATAGGTCTGTAGCTATTACTTGTTTGAGTATGGGAATTACTATAGCTTCTTTGCAAGACGATTGAATATATCCAGCAGCCCACATGACAATAAAGAGAAAGGAGTATTTTCCGTGCTTTGGGGTGTAGGCGCTTGATCATTTCATACATGATACGGTCACCACCTGGTGCTGAGCTTTTGCAACAAGCAAGAGAAGTTCTAAGCTCAGCTAAACTCCTTGCCTCTTCCCTTAATGCCTCTATGACTGCTGGGTATCTCTACTGAATCAAATGCATTTTTCTAATCTATGAAAGTCATATATAGAGGCTGATTTTACTCTGCGGATTTCTCGATTACCTGATTGATGACATGGATGTGAACCATTGTAGAGTATCCTTTCCTGAAACCTTCCTGTTCCCTTGTTTGACTAAAGACCGATGTTTCCCTTATTTTATTGGAGATTATCTTGGTGAATAGCTTATACAATACTGGAAGTAAGCTAATCGGTCTATATTTTATCCATTCTTTAACGTCTCCCCTTTTTGTGGATTAGTATAAAGTTGGCATCCTTCCAATTCATTGGGACCCTTGAAGTCGTGAGACATTTCGAATAAACTTCCGCAAGCTTTTCAAGCATGATGTCTCCTACATCTTTGATTAAATCGACTGTTATTCCCTCTTCTCCTGCAGCTTTTGGGAACAGTGTCACGCCACGAGCAGAGAGCCAAGATAGGCACCATTCGAAAGCAGAGTCTTCGGACTACATACAATGAACCGGCTATAACGATAGCCGTCGTAGTTATATCACGGTGACCGTTATCGTCTCGAAAACTGAGTAGAAATTTTCGTCGCCTCCGTACGCTTCCTTTGCTGAACCTTCCACCGGTCTCAGAGCAAAATTCTGGCTTTCCACAGCATAGTCACGGCATTTGTCTCGTGCGGCTTGTGTTCAGAACCTCTGTCACCTGCCTCTTTAAGTAGTCGACCTGTGCTTTCAATTATTTGCGAAAGCTCCGCTCGTTCCATTGAAAACTTTCTAGCTGCGCGCCGCAGCCGCTTGGGGCTCACGTGTCCAGAAAAGCCGGATATGATTGTCTCTAAGAGAGGACGCACGCGACCGCGCTAAGCCGTTACTGGAAGATGCGCACTAACACGGCCCTTTCACCGCTGTACAGTGTACTAGATGGGGGTAGTGTGTTCATGGTCGACACGCGTCATGCATTGCCGTGAGGCGGAAAGTGTAATGGTTCTGCACTAGGATGCCACCCCATGAGACAGCAGCGCCACCGCCAACGTTGGTCCGTGGCGTAGGGTTTCCCGTCACTCATTCGTGCTGTTGTTAGTTGTGCTGGCTGCGCGCCGGCAGCTTATGCGTCTAACTTTGTGCTGTTAATTTAGCGTATCAGCCGAACGCCAGTATGGAACAGACAACGTTTATTGGATGCAGTGCCCCTTTTATAGGGTGATGAACATGTGATCCGCCGACTGCTGCTTGCGTGGCTGATAAGAGATACTCATGATGATGCAGTGCGACACGCGATAAGTATACGGCATTCCTTTCTCCTAAGATTCGTTACACAATTGCAAAGTGCTTGGTTAGTCATCAATGCCATAACGTGTGACAGGCCGTCTAACGCGTGTTAACCTCTGCGGCTCCACCGGGTCTTGGGTAGCT
The DNA here is from genome assembly GCF_050947875.1 of Dermacentor variabilis. NCBI lineage: Eukaryota > Metazoa > Arthropoda > Arachnida > Ixodida > Ixodidae > Dermacentor > Dermacentor variabilis. The sequence goes on along the minus strand of NC_134569.1, from coordinate 152,045,805 downwards.
TGGCCCGGACTTGCCCCTGCGGTTGCTTCCGTGCTGACCGGCAGCTTTTGTCGTCTGGCTGTAGGAGGCAGCCTGACGTGGTAGTCTGCACTTGGAACTGGATGGGCTTCGAGCCTCGTCGAGGCACTCCTCAACTGGTTCCGGTGCCTGTGATGGCGCTCGCCGTTGTCCAGCTGGACGATGTACGACACCAGGCCTCGGACTGCCACAACCCTGGCCGCCTTCCACCTTGGACCTGGACAAAAGCTTTGAGTATAGACCGCGTCACCGGCACGGAACTTCTTAATCTCCACTCGTTGCGGTTCCGGCGCGTGTTGCCGGTCCGGACGAAGGCAGTCCAAGGCTGTCCTCAGCCTTCGTCCGATCATTAATTCTGCCGGAGATTTTCCCGTGACCGAATGTGGCAACGTTAGCTGTTTAAAGAGGAACCGCGAAATCTTGCACTGCGTTGAACCTTCCCGTGGCTTCTTTAACGCTTCTTTAACTTCCCTTACCATTCTCTCCGCCCTACCATTACTGGCGGGATTGTAAGGTGCAGTAAAAATAGCACGCACACCATTGCACTTTAAAAACGTTTGCAACTCCGAGCTAGTGAATGCTGTGCCGTTATCCGAAACTATAACGTCTGGCACACCGTGTGTCGCAAACATCTTCCTTAAGCTGGTGACAACAGCTGTAGCTTTCATGGATGACATGACTTCGAACTCAGCCCAGTTGCTGTAGGCGTCTACCACAATTAAGGATACTTCTCCATTAACTGGACCAGCGAAATCAATGTGTAGGCGACTCCAAGGCTGATTTGGCTTGATCCAAAAATGCACTGGAACCTTGGGATCGCTTTGCCGGTTACTTTGACATGGCTGACAGTGCCGTAAAACCCTTCAATTTCGTGGTCCATTCTCAGCCACCACATGAGCCCTCTAGCTGACGCTTTAAGGGCACTCATCCCAGAGTGATTTGCATGCAGGAGTTGAAGCACATTTTCTCTTGCTGCGTTATGAATTACAACGCGATTGCCCCAGAGTATGCAATCACGATGCAACGACAACTCTGACTTCCTCACCTCGTAAGGCGCGAACTTGCTGTGCAATTGTGCTGACGGCCAGCCACTAAGAATCCTTTCCTTTACAATGGATAAGACTTGGTCCTTGATCAGCGCAGCGATGTCTGCCGCCTGCAGCGGTGCGCACTCAACCGCTTCCAACAGGAGCACGTCCCCAGGTGACTGTGGCTCGTCTTCGTCTCCCGGAGCTGGCAGACGACTGATTGCATCGACGTTGGAGCTTTCTTGGCCTTGCCTGTACTGAAGGCTGTAGTTATACGCAGACAAACATAAAATCCAACGGAGCATTCTGGAAGACAACTTCAGGCACCCTCTTCTCCGTGTTAAACAGGCCCAGTAGCGGCTTGTGGTCTGTTATGACCGTAAATTCTCGCCCAGCAAGGCGGAACCGTTTCCCGCCGAAGACAACAGCCAAGCCATCTTTATCAATCTGAGCACAGTTGCGTGCATTGGCTCCAAGCGTTTGGGAAGCTTAAGCTATGGGCTGTTCCTTCCCGTCAGTCGCACGATGGGCTATCACTGCCCCCACTCCCACAGGAGATGCGTCGCAGCACAAAAAAGGACTCTTGGTGTCATAGGGCACAAGTACAGAGTCGGAGCTAAGCAAGTCTTTTAGTCTCAAATGGACGTTGGTACTCACCTGTCCACTTCCATTCGTGGTCACGGTCGAGCAGTCGGTAGAGTGGTTCTGACACTTCAGTCTTGCCCTTCAGGAAACTGCTGTAAAAATTTAGTAACCCCAAGAAGGCTTGCAGCTCCTGTTTGCTTGTGGTTGCGGGCGCTTTATGGATGGCGTCCGTCTTGCTTCGGCTCGGTTGTATTCTCGTGGCGTCAATCCTGTGACCCAAGAATTCAATGCTCGGCAGGTTGAATTCGCACTTGTCCTTATTCGCTCTTAACTGCACAATCTGCAGACGCGATAGCACGGTTTCTAATTTGTCGGCGTGCTCTTCCGCGTTACGGCCAGAAATCAAGATAGGCTTTCACGCCGGAAATGTCTGCTAACAGCGTGTCAATGACTCGTTGAAACACCCACGGCGCCACCAATATTGCACACGGCAGCCGTTTGACTTTGTACAGTCCCTTTATCGTGTTAACTGTGAGCACTTCAGTCGATTGTCGTCTAGCGTAAGCTGTTGATAAGCTTGAGCTAGATCCGGCTTTGTAAAAAATTTGCTTGAACCCAGAGCTGCGAGCATTTCAGCGGTAGTGGGCAAAGGATACCCGCTGCTTTTGATAACTTTGTTTGCGGTGCTACGGTAGTCGCCGCATAGGCGTAATGTTCCGTCTCTTTTTCTTACCACTACCACTGGTGGGGCCCAGTTGGAATACGCGACGGGTTCCCATACCCCTTCTTGCACCAAGCGATCCACTTCCTTGTCCACGTCGTCCTTGAGGGCCAGTGGAACTGGTCGACTTTTGAGAAACACTGGTTGGGTGTCGTCTTTCAGTTCGATGTGAACTGGTGTTCCGTTGAAGCCAGGAAGGTCCCTGCGAAACACCTCGGAAAATCGTGAGGGCACGTCTTCCGCGTTTACTTGCTCGATTTCCTTCAAGCAAATGCCTAACGCCCTAAACCAGTTTCGCCCAATCAGGCTGTTGCCTCGATTCTTTACTACCAACAAAGGCAGCTTTGCCTTCTGGCCCTTGAATTCTACCATGACGGTTGCTCTACCCAGCAGCGGTAACGCCTCCTTTGACCAGGTTACGAGAGTTGTTCCAGAATCTCGGAGTGGTATTTCACCCCGATTTCTCTCGATTACTCGAAATGTATCTTCACTCACAATTGAGCACGAGGCTCCGAAATCTACCTCCATCGGGACTTGTCCTTGTATCTGTACTGTAGCCATAAACTTCTGTTCTTGCTCATTCACTTCGCAAAGTGAAAACAACGTACTCATTTCGTTCACGCCCTTGCTCTTTTCAACTTTCCTCTTTTGCTCAGGCGTCTTCCGGGCCGCTCTACTTTCGTCTTTTGAACGACAAGCCCTCGCTATATGTCCAACCCTTTTGCATTTGAAGCATGCCGCTTTTCTAAAACTGCATAAATGCGGAGCGTGCTTACCGTTGCAACGGTAGCAACTGGATCCCTCTGGCGTGGCGTCTTGCTACGTGCGGGTAGCTTGTATCATGCCCTGGCAGTGCTTCGACTCGTTCGCTCTTGCATGCGTATGTCTCGCTGTTGCTTGGCTGTCGCTTCTTCGGTCGTGGCCATGTCGTACGCAACCTTGAACGTAAGGTCGTGTTCTGCGAGAAGTCGCTGTTGAACTGCTTCGTTCTGGAGGCCGCATACGAAACAATCTCGCATCATGATGTCCAACGGGAGCTGCTCGTCGCCAAAACCGCAGTCTTCGGCTAGCTTCCGAAGCGCCGTGACGTAGTCCGCAACCGATTCCTCGGCAGCCTGGTTTCTCTTGTAGAAGAAGAACCTTTCGTACAGCTTTGAAGGCCTTGGATGCAGGTGCTTGCGAACCGCCTTCTTAATTTCCTCGTAGGTGGCTGGTGTCGGTCTTGCCGGCTTCACCAGGGTTACGATGAGCCCGTACGCTTCTTCGCCGCAACAACTCAGCAGGACGGCTCTTTTCTGTTCTTCTTTCGCTATCTTGTTAGCTTCGCAGAACATTTCTAGCCTCTCGACGCATTTTTCCCATGACGCGTTTGTGCTGAGACGACACTCGCCGATCCTGCCGACAGCCATCGTAGTCACTTCCTCGTCGCCAACTGTAGCGTATCAGCCGGACGCCAAGGTGGAACAGACAACGTTTATTGGATGCAGTGCCCCTTTTATAGGGTGATGAACATGTGATCCACCGACTGCTGCTTGCGTGGATAATAATATTTGGGGTTTTACGTGCCGAAACCACTTTCTGATTATGAGGCACGCCGTAGTGGAGGACTCCGGAAATTTTGACCACCTGGGGTTCTTTAACGTGCACCTAAATCTAAGCACACGGGTGTTTTCGCATTTCGCCCCCATCGAAATGCGGCCGCCGTGGCCGGGATTCGATCCCGCGACCTCGTGCTCAGCAGCCCAACACCATAGCCACTGAGCAACCACGGCGGGTGCTTGCGTGGATGATAAGAGATACTCATGATAATGCAGTGTGACACGCGATAAGTATACAACAGTTAGTGATACTTTTTTAGCTTGTGTAACCCGCCGTGGTTGCTCAGTGGCTATGGTGTTGGGCTGCTGAGCACGAGGTCGCGGGATCGAATCCCGGCCACGGCGGCCGCATTTCGATGGGGGCGAAATGCGAAAACACCCGTGTGCTTAGATTTAGGTGCACGTTAAAGAACCCCAGGTGGTCAAAATTTCCGGAGTCCTCCACTACGGCGTGCCTCATAATCAGAAAGTGGTTTTGGCACGTAAAACCCCAAATATTATTATTATTAGCTTGTGTAGTTCAAACGACGCATTGGTTTAAAATAAAGGCTTGCTTTTTCCCTGAGGTATCCAGTTTTAATTATATGCAGTGGTTGTCGCTGCAATATAAAGATCTCCATGCAATCTGAAGTATTGAATTACTTTTAATTATCCAACTTAAATAACTCATGTAAGTGAAAAATACAGTTATTCACTAAATAACCAAATTATTAATTAATTCATTCCTTCCTTAACGAATTTAATTTGTTAATTGGGTAATTCAATATTTACACAATCAAAAATCGAATAATCAAATTTTCAGTTAATTGAACCACCTATTATAGGTAAGTGTACTGCTGATTTGCATTATTCATATTACCTAAATAATTAAGTAATTAGGTAAATAATCATCTTGTTAATTATTTTTGGTATCTCCAATAGCGTGTTGACCCTGGTTCTTTTATAAATGATATAGCCAGACTCGTTTCAAAATCTCCTTTATTTTTTGAGTGATATCTGATTCTCCACCGGAAAATACAAAAAAAACGTGTGTTGAGAAAATTGCACAAACAGGCCTGGAGTGCGGCCTGATCCCGGTGACCAGAACCAGTAACGCACTCTCTCACCAGAGCAGGATTGGCCACCCTGGTGCAGTACTTGGCCACAACCTCCTATATGAATACAACAATCAAACCCCGGCCCTCAGTCCCCAGCAGCCGCGAAGCAACTGACCACGGCGGCGGTCAGATCTGTGACGCTGCAGAGGGTGCTAAGAATACCTGGCTCCGGACTCCGGACAGGCCGCCATTGGAATCTGAACCTGGCAACGTTTAACGTTAGAACGCTATCTAGCGAGGCGAGTCTAGCAGTGTTATTGGAGGAATTAGAGGGTAGTAAATGGGATATAATAGGGCTCAGTGAGGTTAGGAGGACAAAAGAAGCATATACAGTGCTAAAAAGCGGGCATGTACTGTGTTACCGGGGCTTAGCAGAGAGACGAGAACTAGGAGTCGGATTCCTGATTAATAAGGAAATAGCTGGTAACATACAGGAATTCTATAGCATTAACGAGAGGGTGGCAGGTCTTGTTGTGAAGCTTAATAAGAGGTCCAAATTGAAGGTGGTACAAGTCTATGCCCCTACATGCAGTCATGATGACCAGGAAGTCGAAAGGTTTTATGAAGACGTGGAATCGGCGATGGGTAAAGTCAAAACAAAATACACTATACTGATGGGCGACTTCAATGCCGGGGTAGGCAAGAAGCAGGCTGGAGACAAGTCAGTGGGGAAATATGGCATAGGCTCTAGGAATAGCAGAGGAGAATTATTAGTAGAGTTTGCAGAACAGAATAATATGCGGATAATGAACACCTTTTTCCGCAAGCGGGTTAGTCGAAAGTGGACGTGGAGGAGCCCGAATGGTGAGACTAGAAATGAAATCGACTTCATACTCTGCGCGAACCCTGGCATCATACAAGATGTAGACGTGCTCGGCAAGGTACGCTGCAGTGACCATAGAATGGTAAGAACTCGAATTAGCCTAGACTTGAGGAGGGAACGGAAGAAACTGGTACACAAGAAGCCAATCAATGAGTTAGCGGTAAGAGGGAAACTAGAGGAATTCCGGATCAAGCTACTGAACAGGTACTCGGCTTTAACTCAAGAAGAGGACCTTAGTGTTGCAGCAATGAACGACAATCTCATGGGCATCATTAAGGAGTGCGCAATAGAAGTCGGTGGTAACGCCGTTATACAGGAAACCAGTAAGCTTTCGCAGGAGACGAAAGATCTGATCAAGAAACGCCAATGTATGAAAGCCTCTAACCCTACAGCTAGAATAGAACTGGCAGAACTTTCTAAGTTAATCAACAAGCGTAAGACAGCGGACATCAGAAACTATAATATGGATAGAATTGAACAGGCTCTCAGGAACGGAGGAAGCCTAAAAACAGTGAAGAAGAAACTAGAAATAGGCAAGAATCAGACGTGTGCGTTAAGAGACAAAGCCGGCAATATCGTTACTAATATGGATGAGATAGTTCAAGTGGCTGAGGAGTTCTATAGAGATTTATACAGTACCAGTGGCACCCACGACGATAGTGGAAGAGAGAATAGCCTAGAGGAATTCGAAATCCCACAGGTAACGCCAGAAGAAGTAAAGAAAGCCTTAGGAGCTATGCAAAGGGGGAAGGCAGCTGGGGAGGATCAGGTAACATCAGATTTGTTGAAGGATGGTGGTCAGATTGTTCTAGAGAAACTGGCCACCCTGCATACGCAATGCCTCATAACCTCGAGCGTACCGGAATCTTGGAAGAACGCTAACATAATCCTAATCCATAAGAAAGGGGACGCCAAAGACTTGAAAAATTATAGACCGATCAGCTTACTGTCCGTTGCCTACAAAGTATTTACTAAGGTAATCGCAAATAGAATCAGGAACACCTTAGACTTCTGTCAACCAAAGGACCAGGCAGGATTCCGTAAAGGCTACTCAACAATAGACCATATTCACACTATCAATCAAGTGATAGAGAAATGTGCAGAATATAACCAACCCTTATAGATAGCTTTCATTTATTACGAGAAAGCGTTTGATTCAGTCGAAACCTCAGCAGTCATGGAGGCATTACGGAATCAGGGTGTAGATGAGCCATATGTAAAGATACTGGAAGATATCTATAGCGGCTCCACAGCCACCGTAGTCCTCCACAAAGAAAGCAACAAAATCCCTATAAAGAAAGGCGTCAGACAGGGAGATACGATATCTCCAATGCTATTCACAGCATGTTTACAGGAGGTATTCAGAGGCCTGGAGTGGGAAGAATTGGGGATAAAAGTTGATGGAGAATACCTTTGCAACTTGCGATTCGCTGATGATATTGCCTTGCTTAGTAACTCAGGAGACCAATTGCAATGCATGCTCACTGACCTGGAGAGGCAAAGCAGAAGGGTGGGTCTGAAAATTAATCTGCAGAAAACTAAAGTATTGTTTAACAGACTCGGAAGAGAACAACAGTTTACGATAGGTAGCGAAGCACTGGAAGGGGTAAGGGAATACATCTACTTAGGGCAGGTAGTGACCACGGATCCGGATCATGAGACTGAAATAACCAGAAGAATAAGAATGGGCTGGGGTGCGTTTGGCAGGCATTCTCAAATCATGAACAGCAGGTTGCCACTATCCCTCAAAAGGAAAGTGTATAACAGCTATGTGTTACCAGTACTCACATATGGGGCAGAAACCTGGAGGCTTACGAAAAGGGTTCTGCTGAAATTGAGGACGACGCAACGAGCTATGGAAAGAAGAATGATGGGTGTGACGTTACGGGATAAGAAAAGAGCAGATTGGTTGAGGCAACAAACGCGGGTAAACGACATCTTAGTTGAAATCAAGAAAAAGAAATGGGCATGGGCAGGACATGTAATGAGGAGGGAAGATAACCGATGGTCATTAAGGGTTACGGACTGGATTCCAAGGGAAGGGAAGCGTAGCAGGGGGCGGCAGAAAGTTAGGTGGGCGGATGAAATTAAGACGTTTGCAGGGACAACATGGCCACAATTAGTACATGACCGGGGTAGTTGGAGAAGTATGGGAGAGGCCTTTGCCCTGCAGTGGGCGTAACTAGGCTGATGATGATGATGATGATGATGATGCATTCGAAGGGGTAGGTTTTCATTCATAAACTCTTTCATGTGTAGCAGCTAATTGTAAGAATTGCATGCGCATTTCCACAGTTTTGTTTTCTGCAGCCTATGTATATACGATGTTTAACCAACAACTGTGACGTCTACGGCTAACTACTGTATAACACTTGATTTCATGTTGCCAAATTTTATGTAACGACTTGGCTCGCACTCCTTTTCAATATGCTTAGCATTTCTTAGACTGCCTCACGCAGTGCATCCCCTCGGAGCATGCCATGGCCTTAAATAAAAAGTCGCAGTTTCGCCCGAAAGGCGAAGCACCAATTGTGATAGCAAATTAGCACACAGCCATACGAGGTAATGGATAGTACTTTTATCGACTGTATCAACTTGTAAACATTCTCTTGCTAACTATATATTATAGATGGTGTCAGCACACACAGCGAAAATGACACATCACACTCGGTGACCACGGACACTCGCTGTCAAAACGCTGGCGTGAGTAAACGCGGCAGCAAAAGCGAGCGAAGTGATCTCCGTGCTGTCACTTGCTTCAACAAAACGTGAGCGCCCCGAACACACAGCACGCACAGAGCTCTCAGCCGCTGACACACATAGACTCGCCCCCCCCCCCCCCGCATGTTGCTCTCAAGATACGGCCGCGCGACAGCGCGCATCCGCTGCATGCGCAGTTGCAGCCTGAGTAGTACTTTACTGAGTAGAACGCTGCCCCCCTCCTCCCCCTGGTGCCTGGCAATTTTGAGTGCCTCGCAGGTTTGAGTGCCTCGCTCGCCACGGAAGACGTCGCCCTTCCTCTCCACTTCCGTGCCTTTCGCGTGGCTGAGACTCAGCCGCCATCGTCGTCTCCCCATGGTTCCACGGTAAACCATGGAACCATAGAACCATCATGCCATGGAACCATGGTTCCATGGCACACTTTCGTTCGCACAAGCAGCAGGCGATCGGCGACGGTGTTATCGCCCTTGGACTTAATACGGTACTTCACGGCGACAGCGACGCCGACAGCAGAAATCCGCTTGGAGAGTTCGTATAATATAATCGCACTAATAAAAATAAAGCTACAAACTTTCAAAAGCGCAACCGGCGCCACGAGCCGTCGTTGCAGAGGCGTGTCGGGGGAAACATGGCGGCTTCCATACATCCATGGAGGAAGAAACTGAGGAGAGGCCCTACCCCCTCCGCGCTCTAGGAGAAAAGTGTGGAGGAAATGACGTAGTAGGCTCTCCTTTTCCTTGCTGTTTTTTTAATTATTTCTTTGCTGTAGCGGCCCCGCCTTTCGAGCCACAATGGCGGCTTATTTATGGTTCTGTGCGCTCGCACGTGTTGCTCCGTAGGTTTCCTACCGTGGCAAAGGCGCCGTGCGGGCAGGCTTGCGTTGGTCTGTGTATTTTATTGCGCTGCGTTATCTGGGCCGTGCTCTCCCGGATGTTGCTGTGGCTAGGTGGGACAGGAGGAACTAAAGTTCCTGAAATGAACGCACATGCAACGCTGTACGCAGTGTACCGCGCCACGGCAATGGCAACGGACGAAGGAATATCCGCGGAAAATTTTGCCCTCTGGCAGAATCATGCTAACGTGCCACCGCAGGCCGACACCGACGCGTTTCAGAATTTGTACAATGAACGCATCGCAGGTCAGTGATTCCTGCATTTGACAGCGCATATGGTGCATTTGCTGCACGTATAACGTACGTTATGAATGCATAGTTTGTGTTCAGTAACAACTTGCTTTTCTGCATATTAAAACACATGTTGCTTAACTGTTGCTTGTTCCTCGCTGTACTCGCGACAGTACGAAGTATTTTAAGCAGAGCGCATTCGAGGTTCATGCGCATCTGCACAGGTGCACCTCAATACACGTGCTGATAGAGCGTTACGCAGAATATGTGCATTGTGCTGCCTTCGGCACCGTGCGCCTGCCAGCCGAGGCTTGCTCCTGGAAGATGGGAAAGAAGCGGATGCTTTGACTAAAGGAACGAATCCACCCTACCGCAGGCGTACCTCATCTGTGCGCGCGGGAAGCGCAGGGAGTGAAGGTTAGCGGATGCGCTGAAAGAGTGAGCAAGGCTCCACAGAACGTCAGCCCGCGAACACATCAAACGGCTGTTCCATGGTCGCATGTAGGCCGGTTCTAAAGCGTACTGTTCTGCACCGTGCGCCGCCTATCGCAAAGCTTTGGTTCCGTGATGCTTCACTTACCGCGGTGAGAAGGCACCTCAAGCGGCAGTCAATGAATCTAAACGCGGAGTCAGAAATGACATTCTGCCTCCTCGCCGTGGCGCTGTGGTAGTGATGCGCGGCCACCCGAAGCTTGTTCAATAAAGCACAACAATTCCTCAAGCGAGAATGTGTTTGTGCTCATAAACTCCAAATGGATCGCAAATGGGTTGGTTTGTCGTACGTGTCTCCAGTGCGTTCTTACAGTGCAGTGAGAATGCGTACATTTTTTTCGTATCGCCAGACGTCTAGCTCGCAAGACCATCTGAGAGCCCCAGGAAGCCCAAGCAAAGAAAAGCAAGTAGAAGGCAGCGATAATGGTGAACTATTTTTAAAAAATACGCAAGAACTGGGCAGCGGTCGGTACCTGCGGTTCATGAGAACAGTTCAGTTGGCCGGCCTTATAAGACATGTTTATGTTCATAAAAGCCGGTAAAAGCAGTCGATTCGACCTCAGGGCGCTATTTGCGAAGTTCATTATGAACTTCTTTTAAAATGACTTCGGCAATTATTGCAATGCAATGAGACATCGCGATTGTTTAGTATTGCTGCGAAGCGCCCACGTGCGAGCAGGGTTACGCGCAGCGCGGCGTGGTTTCGCGAGAAATGCAAACAAGAAAGGAGAGCTGGCCCGATAGGCGGAGCAACACCATGAGCAACGTGAACTTCCGGCTTCACTTTAGCTTCACAAAGAGTGACGTCAGGGCATCTCCTGAGTTCCCTGCCTCCATGCATAGGTGGATGGATGGAATGGATGGAATGGATGGATGGACGTTATGAGCGTCCCCTTTGGAACGGGGCATTGGGTTGCGCCACCAAGCTCTTGCTATTATACTACCTAATGTCCTACCTAGGTTAAACAATAAAAAATACACTATGACATACCACCCCAAATTTTCTGATTCCCTATTGCGAGCTGTGCTTTTGTACGTCTGCGACTTTTGTAGTTTCCCTACTTTTCGTCCACCAATCCTCCAATCGCCTCTTACTAATGCCTATTGCTGACATGTTTAGTTTACCACTGCTCCCGCTGAACCCAAAGGCTTCAAGGAGGCCAGTGGTGCCTAAAGCAGCCGCTGGGTAGGCGTCTTCACATTCTAATAAAATATGCGCCATAGTTTCCCTAGCTTTAAGACGTGGAGTATGCTGAGGCATCTTTGGATCCGCCCACGACCAAGTCTCACCAGCACAACAACCTGGCCAAGATCATCCACAGGGCGCTGACCGAGCACGGGGAAGACGAAGTGAAAAAACGCCTTGACAACAAGTACCTGCCGGTCACTCCCACAGAAACGCACCCGGACTACCTAGGCGAAGCAAACGAGTGGCTAGATCGAGACATTGAAGTATGGGAAGTAAGGGTTGCCCTGCACGATCTCAACAGCAAGTCCGCCACTGGTTCCGACCGCGTTACGAACAGAGCGCTAAACAATCTTAACGAAGCGGCCATCGAGAACCTCACGGCACACTTCAACACTTGCTGGCGAGCCGGGTCACTACCACAGCAGTGCAAAGCAGCCAAGACCATCTTGATTCCCAAGCCGGGCAAGCCACCCAACATTGAGAACCTCCGGCCGATCTCGCTTGCGTCCTGTGTGGGCAAAGCGTTGGAACATGTACTCATGAACATGTGACAGAGGTACCTGGAAGATTCGGGGCTTTGCCCAAACACCGTCATCGGGTTCCGAAACAAGCTCGGAACTCAGGACGCCATGATACAACTAAAAAATGAAATCCTCGATGACACTACGAACACGGAAGACAAGCGAGCCATCTTGGGTTTGGACCTGCAGAGCGCTTTTGACAAAGTGAGACACTCTGCGATCCTGGCCCAGGTGTCACGGCTAAACATGGGCAAGAGAAAATGTGCGTACATCAAGGATTTTTTGACGGAGCAGACTACCGAAATCATTGCCGGTGACCTGCGGCTCCAAAGGAAGAAGCTCGGCAGTGTCGGGACCCCCCAGGGCTCGGTCAGCTCGCCATTACTCTTCAACCTTGTAATGATAGGGGTGGCCGAGCGCCTCTCGCGAGTCGCGCGGGTCCGACACACCATCTATGCCGACGACATAACGCTCTGGGTCCCAGGAGGAAGCGACGGACACATCGAGAGTACATTGCAAGAGGCGGTTGACGCTAACGAGGAGCAGCTGGACGGGTCTGGGCTCGTATGCTCCCTAAGCAAGTCTGAGCTGTTGGTGATTCATCCGAAAAGAGCAGCTAGGAAGACGACAGGCAACGAACCTGCGAGAGAACAAGAGACAATAAAGATCAAGACGAGTGGCGGTCACACGATCCCGGATGTCCAGAAGATCCGAGTGCTGGGGATGCTGATTGAGCGCAAACGAGTCAACGGCGAGACGGTCAACCGTCTGGCGGCCAAAGACACCACGGCCATTCGCCTCATCAAGAGGGTGTCACACAGAACAGCAGGCATGAAGGAAGAAAGCCTCACCCGGCTAGTAGAATCCTTCGCTATAAGCCACATTACATACGTTGCTGCTTCCCACAACTGGAGGCAGTGCGAGCGAAATAAGATCAATGCGCTCATACGCAAAGCGTACAAGGCTGCACTCGGACTTCTCGACTCCACAAGCACCGACAAGTTCCTGGCCCTGGGAGTGCATAACACCCTGGAGTAAATCGCCGAGGCGCAGAGGACCGCTCAACTCACGCGGCTATCGGAAACAAGAACGGGCAGACAGGTGCTGCGTGACCTAGGCCTGGGGCCAAAGGAAGGGAGACACGAAAATACAGAAGTGCCTGTACCAGACGCAATTAGTAGACGGCTACGGGTATGTCCGGTACCAAGAAACATGAGCCCTGAGTTCCACAAAGAGCGGCGGGCGGCGAGGGTCAAGGTGCTCATCGATCTCCATGCCAAAGACACGGGTGCCGTGTTTGTGAACGTGGCAGAATATCCACATGACAGAAAGGCATTCGCCGCTGCAGTCGTCGGGGCATCGACAGGTGTAACGAGAACAGCGGCGAGTGTGCGGACACGAGAGGCGCATCGAGCCGAGGAGGTGGCCATCGCCCTAGCCATCGCCGACCCCGAGTGCACGACTGTGCTCTGCGATTCTAGGACGGCAGTGAGAAATTATGCCAGAGCAACGGTGTGTGGTGAAGCCGCGCGTGCGTTGCGTGCGGTAGATCTCGCGAGTGAAAATCGGTGCGGGGTGATAAAGTGGTTTCCGGCCCACATGGGCAGTGATGTGTCGGATCGTGGCAACGCAAACCACAACGAGTCGGCGAACGCGGCACCGCGAGGTCTAACCAACCATGCCGCTGCCACTGCGGTCGACCCGTCGTGGCGGTGGGAAACCAAGGACGAAATGACTTCCTACAACGAAATTGTGAAGTGGTACAGACTAGAGAAAAGGACTATGCCGCCACCTCATCCGGGTTTGACCCGTAAGGAAGCGGTTTTATATCGGCAGCTTCAAACGGGGTCGTTATTCACCCCGGTGCTGATGAGGCACGTGTGTCCAAGTGTTTATGAAAGTGGCCTGTGTTGTGTGTGCCGAAAGGAAAGAGCTACTGCAGCTCACATCCTTTGGGACTGTGCTAAGAATCCGCACGAAGCTGACACGATAACAACGATCCCGCCGTGGCTAGGCGCCGCAACGAGGTGCTATGATCAAAATCTCCAAGCCCAGGCTGTCCAGCAGATCTCTGCGGACTTCGAAAGGCAACGATCGAGCGAAACCGGAGGGAGGCTGCCACGCCAAAAGAGGGGCAGGCGCGGTCGACCAAAGGGAATAGTGCGGCCGCGGCCGAAGCAGAGGCGCCACACGCCACGAAGACGTCATGGCCGCTTCACGGTGACGCCTCCCTAACAGGGGAAGGCTAACCGTTCTGCCGGCATTCATAACAAAGATGCTTCACTCATTCATCGCAGCAAGCAAATGCTACTACTTTCTTCTTATATCTCGCTTTATAGGTGCATGCTCTAAGGCGTCCCGATAGTTTTGAAAAGTAATGAGCTTCCCCTTGAGTTATCATAAATTGCTTCTTTCCTGATTCCCTTTCTTTAAGTAGTTACTCATGGCAGTTTTCTTTTCCATTGCCACCACCAATGAGATTATTTCAGCCTCTCTGACTTCCCGCTTGAAGTTCTTTGTTGCTGTGTTGCCCACCCTACAGGCCTAGTACTTGCTGGTAAGCTTCCTAGTTCTTTTCCTTATTGTGAATCAATGTTTTTCCTGTACAGATACCTGAACACTTTCCCAACCCATTTACTTTCTTCCAGATTCCTCAGCCGTTCTTCATACTCAATTTTACTGCGAGCTTCTCTCACTTCAAATCTAGTTCATCCCATAACACCCTGGACAGCTTCATTTGTAGTCTTCCCGTGCTGCAGTGGCGCCACCTGGTGACGTCTACAAAAGGAGCCTCAGCTACAGGCCCTCCGTGAACTTACTGCCCCCTTCTAGTAACACTCCACGCCTCAACCGCCCGCTTCCCCTTTCGTCAGCGAGCGCACATATCTCCTCGATCCCGCTTGCGCGGGTGAGATGACGGCACGCACGCTCCCCGCCTTCCTTCCTTGCGAGCACGAGAACGCACGCCGCATCAAGCCACCATCCTCAGCTCACCCTCACAAGCTTTTTCTCGCACCTACAAGATACGGCGCACGGCCGTCTGGTTATCGCACTTAGACTTTATACGGAACATCACGACTGCGCCGACGGTGACGGCGGAAATTTGCCTGGAGTGTTCCTATAATTGCTGTCGCAAAAAAAAAAATTGGAGGACGCTTAAGCTTCGCCTTCAAGAGTGGAACGCGACAGCGTTCCCGTCGACCTGCCAAGGGGTGTAAGACAATGGGCTACGGCGCAGCGACTACGCGCCCCGCATCGGACGCGGTGAGCGTCGAGCAACGCAGCGTTCGGCGCGACAACGAAATGTGCGCCTGAGCAAGCGACGCACGCCTGAGCCTTAGAAACAGCTCGTTTCTAAGGCAACACCGCGTTCACTAGAGGCGCTTTTGTACCGCTTTCAAGCATCGAACTCGTGGCTCAGTGGTAACGTCTCCGTCTCACACTTCGGAGACCCTGGTTCGATTCCCACCCAGCCCATCTTGGAAGTTGCTTTTTATTTATGAAGTGCCTGCCGTGATTTATCGCTCACGGCCAACGCCGCGGACGACGACACCGGCTTTTCTGCGACACGAGCTCCTTAACGCTGTCGCGTTAAAAGAAAGCGTAACACAAGATACTTGCGCTACCCGACGCGAACAATAGTGTTAATAACACAGCGCCGCAGTCAGATAAAGCCTTCATCACAGTCAGCGATGTCCTCGACGCACGCACAACACTGCCGAGACCGGCGAGCATCTGTACATGTGTTGTACTACAAACGTAAAGCACTGCTTTTAACTTCACTAGCTCCAAGGTGTTTAGCTAAGCGATATTTTCTAAACAGTACGAAAATCATAGCGTACTCACTAAACTGTAGCTATGTTCCGCCGACTTAGAAAACACAATAGAGAGTTTTAGAATAGGGGCCCCAAACGTTTTGGGGCCCCAAAGAAATAGCGTCGAAGCCACTGCGCATGCGCAAGAGGCAAACTGCGTTTGGGTTTTGCGTTGGGAACGCTATTTCACCGATTTAGCGGGAGCCCAAATAGCGGCCCCAAAAGTTTTGCTTCGGCAAACATGGCGGCACCCATCGAAGCCACGGCTCACCCTACACACTAAGAAAAAAAGGAGTACCTCTTACTCTTTTCGGAGAGTCTGGACTCGCCACGTATACGACACACTTTGTGGGAGACACGCGAACTCCCTTTTGGAAGAGGGTCCCGAGACTATCTGTGCTTGATACAAGGTGGTTACGTGACTCCGCACCCAATAGTCATGCATACTCTCCTGTAGTAGTCTCCTAACCCTCTCAAAAGGGTTACACGACTAGTGCTGAGGGAGTCCGTTAACTACTCTGCATGAGTCAGACGACTCAAGATAAGGGGTCACATGACCACTGCTGAAGGATTCGGGTAACTATTCTTGATGAGGCTGATGACTCCAGCAGTGTGTGTCAAGTTACCCTTAGTGTGTGGTGCAGGACTCTTGCAGATAGAGTAAAATAACTAATCCATGTAAGTCGTTTGACTCTCGGATGGCAGTGTCGAGCCGCTTTTCAGAATGTGTCACCAACTTTTGCTGTAAGTACACACAACTACAGCTAGTTCTCAAGATTACTGTAAAAAGACAACATATAAGAATGCATAGCAAACTTGCCAAAAAGGACATGGCAGGTTAGCAACAAAAAGTTAACATTTCATCACCCTTTGTCGTCTTCTGGAAAATTCAAATGTATTAGTCAGCACAGAATCACCATGAAAGCAAGACAGTTCTCATTACTATTAAACTGGAATCAATAGCCAACCATGCAAAACAGTCTTAAATAAACATCCAATATGTAGCCTGCAGGTGCATATGCATGACACTGCAATGCAACTCAGAACCATAATGAGACCCCAAAATATTATGTAACTCGTGTAGAAGTTCAATTCAGCACTGCACAAGTCTGTAATGTCAAAAATTTATAAGTTAAACCTATTTCACTGTTCTTCGAGACGTGTTTTTATTTAGAACTTACGATTTAACATTTTAAGCAAGTAAGCTACACATAACAAATGAAAAAGGCTGCACTTATGTACAAAGGAGACCCAGATAATCAAGTGCAATAAAAACAGTATTCCAACTTAGATTACATAATCTATGCATTATACTATGCTTGCTGAAAACAACTGGTTGGCAATTGATAATCCAATCTAACAGTAAAAACAGCTGTCTTACCTTACGGTACTCGTGTTGGCACTTTTCCCCCACAACTTGTATGTGTCAGCGTCAGTTGAAAATTGATCTGAAAAATACCACATTAAAAATTTGTGCATCAATTTTATTCTGTCATACAACATGCAACAATGTATAAAAGCTTCACAACAGATAATATTACAAAAATAAATACAGCAACATTTATACTAATTGTTTATGTTGACAAACATACTTTTCCAAGACGAAGAATAATAGCTGACACAGACAATTTCACAGATTGCAATAACCACTAATACAAAACTTGCCATAATGCAAACATGCTGACAAAATATGTATCACAGGTAGCTGTAGTTTGTTACGGCAAAGATAGCAAACAAACTATACCCAGCTGTATGCACGCAGCTGTAAGAATACACATGGTGCACCAAGATCCAAAAGAAACAAAGAGGAAGATGTGAGGAAGGCTTTTTTGTACTCATCACAAGTTATCCTGTAAGAGCAGATTATGCACTGCCTGTATACTACCCTCAGCACATACGTAAATAAGTTACATTAGGTGCCACATTTAGAAATCACTCATATGATGTTCTTGTGATTGTCCTTATTCCGATTTTTAACTTGGAAAGCATGACTGAGTTACGTAAAGCCTCCCAACGGCTTGGCATATATACAGAAAGAAGTGTTTCTATAAACACTGGAGGCCATGGAAGGATGACTGACACATACCTCTTTCAATTCTTTTGTCTTTGTCTTTGATTATCTACCACAGTAGTCTTTTGTAGAGTGAAACAAATCCAGATAATACACTGTGGGCAACAAAGTGTGAATACCTGTTCTTGATTTCTACCTTTCTCTGGTGTCCCGCTAAGGTAAGATTGGTGCAAAAAACTGTCTTCCCAATGTATGCGTTCCCACAAAACAAAACAGGAGCAGATGATAAGCCACATTAATGGTGCGCGAAATAAAACATCTGTTCTTAACTTACCACTGCCATTCCAATCTGGTGAGATTTTCTGCTTTGTTGTGTACTCTAGCACAGGTGCTACGCGGTTCACTTGGTGCCCAAAGCAACTCTCACACCATAGCAGGATGTCAATTTTGTTTTTCAAATTCTAAGCGAAACTCTGGTTATGGGGGACAATTGCAAACTTATAGTTTTGCTTTTTATCTTCATTATGTTGTAGAGCAGGGTAGAAAGCAAGAACAGATATCTAAAATTTGGGTTCCCACTGTGCATTGCATGGATATGTTTCAATGAATGATAAAACTATTTGGTAGATAAACATATGAAAGATAAGAGAATTAAGCTCGAAGTCTACCATGTCATTAACTGGGAATATTATGTGTAATTGAAATATTGCGATTCCCAGTGAAGAAACAGTTTTGACAATATGTGCCAAGGCAACTAAGTCACTCATGCTCACAAAGGAAACAAAAACAAGCAAGATTACAAGAAGTTCGAACTTGCAACCTGAGGTGAGACACCTCACATGACTGATTTATGTATTTACTAAGCATAAATTACATCTGGCGCATAATCTGCTTGTACAAGATGACAAACAATGAGTTACTCTTGCTTTCTCTCTGGGGCATTTGGCTCTTCTGAACACATGCACATTGTGTGGCACAGCTGTGTGGATGTAGCTGGGCACAGCTGTTATTCAGCATCAATCTGTTTTTATGGTCCTGTACTATTATTGTAATTTATAATTAGCAAATAGCCTAACTATTGCGTTGATCAGCTCCATTTTAAACAAAACATACTGACAGATTTCCCTGTTTATCGCTAACAAAGAGATGGGTACCTCATTTCAGATTTCAAGAAACAGCTGTGGAACAGAACAAATGCTAAAGACAGAAAATCTACAGACCAATACTTTTTTATTAAATGCCATGTACTAGCCCTTTCTGCAATGAATACCATTATTAGCAAAAATTGTAGACTGCAAAAATAATTGGGAAATATTTACAAGAAAGTGCGCGTAAAAATATTTTGCCACTATGTAGGACATAACTAAGAAACACCAGCTATACAAAAACCAATGACAATTCAAATCTACATAAAACTCCCTATGAATGGCAGTATATTCAAACCTCTAGTACAAATTAAAAAAAGTTGTTTCGAGAAGCACTTCCCCTTAATAAGTGGGTGTTAGTGTTTCTACAAAAGGGTTAGAAAATGCCTTCCGGCATACCATAGGGAGTTTTATAGATAGCACATGCACGAATCTGCCTAGAAAGCCCCACGCCCTGCTTGTATTCCTTAGTCATTTTTCTGCATTCTGTTGTACGTCACCGTTTGGATCCCTTAACACTGAGTGCGCAAAACCAAAAAACAGCCTATTAATACACTGAATTTTTAGCCTCTAAAGGGGTTGTGTGGCAATGGGGGCAGCCAACTCTAGTGTGAGAACAAACAAATATTTGTTCTCGCGTTAGTGAAACCAGTCAAAATATAATTTCACAAATTTGGAAATGAATGCACAAAGAACTTGCTGATTGTCACATTATTGTCCCGAACAAGATCTTTTGGTGTTTACAATTCCTAGTTTAATTCACTTTCCTCTAGTAAATGGGCTCTGACCTAGAATACTCAGTGTAGGAGACTAACCCAGACCTGGAAGCCAATGTTTAAAGCTGAAATAATAACATTCATCCCCCGACCACATGGCACTGCTTGGTCATCAGAAGAAGCATGCATCCATGGACATATAGTCTGTAAAATTATTTATACATGATCTGTAGCGTTAATCTTGCATTAACAAATTCTGAAAATTAAGAAATACATCTGCTATGCAAAGCACTGCTGTAAACCTGTGTGTTTGAGAAATGCAATACTCAAAAGGTGTAATACAACCAATGTGTGCATGAAACCTATGCTGCCTTTGACATTCGTCAGTGTGGAAAATAAGCACTGAGAAATGCCAAGGGTATCATAGCTTTTATGTCTCAAACCTTGTGAGTACCACTGGTATATTTGCAGTGAAAAAAAGTCACATTATTACCAGACATATGAGGGGAACCCATGTTTCTCTAGTTTAATATTTTCTTTCTTGTGCTCTTATATCCTTGAGTTCTTCAAAAATAACGGGTGCTTGAAATAAGTACTCTATATTGCTCTTAAATTTATCCTGCACCAGAGCCCGTGTTATGTTAAATTTCTTGAACACATTGCAGTGCTGTAGGTTATCAAAGGAAGAAAAAATACCGTAAGTTTTCAGTTTAGCCTTATGTACAACAAGAATTAAGAACCTATCAATTACATCCACAAGTACAAAAGAACTATGAGAAACGGGACATAAAGACAGGTATACATTATAATAGCAGGAGCTGATGGTGAGAACTCTACGAGAAAGGAACTATTAAAAACTAGGTACTAAAGAAACATGAATTATAATAATAGAAATATTTGCAAAGAATTTGAAGAGACAAATAGAATGTCTGTTCAAATCACTCCACCCCAACATTCATCCATGGTTCGATAAGTGATCGATAAGAAAAGAAACAGCTGGTGATGCTGTTTGGATAGATGGAAACTGAGGTACAGCTGTGAAATAGATGAAACACGTAGAGGGGTCACCAAGTGTGGCGCGCTGGTTGCACAGCAAGTTTCCTTGAGCTCCGGACTCACTCGACACTGATGCGTTGAGCCTGGTTATACGTAGTTCGCTAGAGGCCTGGCCCGAGTATGTGGCATGGCTTGGGTAAAATTTCAAGGCAACCTGAAAAACACAGATCCAAATATATAAGCACCAAAATATTCTGCACCATAGGGCAAATCTGAAGTTTACCATCTGCACATAGCAGATGATGAAAACAGACACAAGTAACCAGACTCAAGGTATATAAATGTGCAAAAGTGTAAATGAATGTGAAGACCTGCTTGTAGGATGGTATCCTTGATTTTGCCTTTTCTAGATCAATAATAGTATCTTAACATAAAGTCAAGTGTGCACGACCCTCCCTATTTGTGTCAGTAGGCTATTCCATGCCAGCTGTTCCAACCTGGCACATGACCACTTGGAATTTTTTTGAAAACTGGGGGCCCTTCAATATAGAACAAATTGCAATTTCACGCAATGCTTAAAGCAAAAAAAATTTTACTGGCGTAAACACTATGTCACATTTTGTGTAATGCACCAAACTATGCATCATAAAATGGCATAGCCAAAAAAATTGCTTCCTTCATTAAGAGGGACAAATTTTTAACGACAATGAAGAGAGGCCTTGCACCAAAAACTTAACTGCTTATTAGCCAGTGCTCACTTTATTATGGCCGATTAAAAATGGACCAAATGGCTTATTAACTTTATTTTCACAAAAGTGACCTACAGCAAAAGCTGTAAATTTATGTAATCCATGTGTTTAGGACTTGTGCTGTGTGCAAGAACTGGTTTCAGAAAGATACATTATGCAGCAGAGCAGAGAGAGGAGGATGAACTTGGAAAAGAAGTCAGTTTTGGTGTACGTTTATCGGCCTACTTACCATTGAGGCAGCCCTAGTAAATTTATGCCAAATACCATGTATGAGAGTACACTGTATTGTTTTTGAAGTGGTAAAGCTTTATCAAAGTAGTTTTTGTGTTACGCAAGAAAACAATTTTACAATTGGTCTCTCGTAGTTTCAAAATTTGCATCGCGTTTCGTCTATACACACAGCCACTTGGAAGCTAAGACAAAATGCATAGACTTGAGCATCCCTGCACAGACAGAAGGGAGTCTAAACTGCTTCGAAGTTACTTCTTTCATTGGTGAGTGGTTACAAGCCACTTCACTCAAAAAGACGCCGCTTAATTACAGGTATTTACCTGAATATTTCTGTCTGCTGTCAGCCTGCTTGGCATCATCACTAAGGCTGCCAACTCCCTAGTGGACGTGATCGGGACATGGTGGTGGCAGGATGCAATGCAGTGGCAGAAGCCGTCAAAGGCTCCCAACTCCCTAGTGGACGTAGTCAGGACAGGGTGGTGGTAGGACGCAGGGGTAGGAGCCGCCAGAGTGTACCTGCAACAAATTTGCACAAATGTTCTTAGTTCTACCACGTCACGATTTACAATAAAAATTGAGCTCTCTGTGTAACATGGCTACCAACACAAATAAAGGCAAACAGTTAGGTCCTACCGCTCAAATAGAACCCCGACAAAAAAGAAACGGTACTTAAAGGGACACTAAAGTGAAACAATAAATCAGTTTGGACTAAAGTAAATTTTGAGAACCCTGCAGGCAGTCATTTAAAAAAAATAGTTTGATTATTAGATGAGAAAATGAAGGTCCAAGTATCAGTATTTGAATCACGCGCCGAAACTCCAGTGCCGGTACGTCAGCGTGACGTCAGGGATTCTAAAGTATGTTTTCGCATTTGGGCTGTGTTGGCTGAATAAAGGTTCCCGAAATTGCCCATGTTTATTATTTGGTTCCTTTAGAACACAATGTAGTCAACCTGTACCACTATATATATTTAGTAGGCCCTAGAAGATGCCATCAAAATCCAAGACATCACAGCCACCAGGTGCGGGAATTTAAGTAGGCGTCGCCACCCGTATTTCGTTCCTGCGCTTTTCGTGGCTTGTCAAACGTCTTATCATTGTAAGAGTGGTGTTTTTGGTGTTGCAGAACGGTAATTTACTGATGCAGAAGAAATCATTTTTCACTGTAGTGTCCCTTTAAGTTTATGAAAATCCAAACAATGAAAAAAAATGTGCAACTGATTTGTGCATGGAAGCTCGGTTGAAACCTGAGCTCATACCATCAAGTGATCTGCTAGTCAACTGCAAGCCTGCCACCTTAAAATGTCATTGTAAATTTCTTTACATGCATCATGTAAGCTGCATTAATACAAGTTCAAAATCTCTTAACATAAGTAAATCACCAAGCTAATTAAATTAACGAATTCCAGTGGTCGTTAATGCAACAAAGTGCAAGCTCGGAATGAAGCTGGCCAAACTGGGCAGTGAAAAATAACAATGTGGTTCTCTACATCTTGTTTTTCTGGCTTTCGCTCTAGCGTTGGAATATACAAGAATTTTGACATTCCTGATATTTCCCCCTGCTAATTTCTATTCCATAATGCAAAATACTTGAGCAAGAGCAATACTGCTTTCTTTTAACCGTTAATAGTTATAGAACAAGAAAATTCACTGGAGCCAACGTTTTGAGAAAAATCTCCTCTTTGTCGAAACATTGGCTCCAGCGATGCTCCTTGTTCTATGGCTCTTCATCATGTCAAATCTCTGTCTTCCTGTGTACCTCTGTACTTTCAATGTTATGTCAATGAAATTGTAATAACAGATCATTAGTAAATGTAGCTGATGAGGAATTTGGCCTTGTTGGTAGATAACGACAGAGTAACTGCGCAATATAGAGATACGGACAAAGGAGGCTTGTGTATGTTGTCTTCTCCAGTCATTGGGCGATTACTCTGTCTCAATGTAAAACTATTACCCTGTGCACAATAATACTAAAATGCATAAAGACAGGAAAGTGGACACAAAAATTACAACAGATAGCATCATATGCTAATGAGATATGCAAAAGTGCCTGCTACAATTTGTCTCACCCATAACGTGCTGGATAAGATGGCGACTTCTGGCTGTTGCCATTTCTTGAATACCTAAAATAAAATACATATCAAAATTATAAAAATACACAGGACAACAGCAGTAGCCGAGGACATAACGCATTGTTTAGTACAAGAAGGTAAACTAATCTCTGATACACGGCAGACGAAATTTCCTTTATTAAGTTAGTAGAAAAATACACACTTCATTTCATTCAATATTCTCGGCATTTCTTGGTACAAGAAAAAAAGGTATTTCTGCATGGAAGCAGCAAAATAATAAATGGTCTTCTACTTTTACAAAATATGCTGCAGCGACTAAGCTAACTACAGCTGCATATACTTAAAATTGTTGTATGCACATTACAATAGCCAAGACAGGATAAACTTGGGTTCATATGCAGCTCACTGGAAGGTACAACTTTGCAATGAACTCATTGCTGCTTGGCAAATATACGCATTAACATAAAACTACAAATAAAAGGATCCTTTTTTTCATAAAACGCCGGACTCAATATAAAAAAATCCAGTAGCAATATTACAATTTCACCACATAACACAGCCAGGTTTTGTAAGCCTAGTAGGATTTACTATACAAACATTGCAGCAAGTTCATGCTTTTAAATATTTACAACCGTGAAAATAAAGATTACGTAAAAATAATACATTATATATAGGCTTAGATTGTGAGCTAATGTGTTTTCTACTTACAGCCAAATGCACATAAAATTTGTTCTGTTTCAGCGCTTTTAAAGCGCTGTGTCTGTTCGCTTGAGAAGCCAGCCGCTTTACCGCTCTTAAAATATCTGTGCTCCCACATCGCCTGACACTGCCATACAGCGTTGTAGCGCTTTTATTATTCGCCGTAATATACCTAAAGCGCTAGTAAACCTTCACAATACACAAGCTGTCTTTTCGACTACCTGTCTTCGCCAGCGAAAGTCACACTGGTGCGAGTATTGTATCTACACTTCAAGTTACGCAGTACTTGATATTCTACGAATTTTTCGATGCGACAGGCCACTCGTCACTAGAGTCGTTAAGAACGGTGTTTCTCCTGGCAGTACAGCTTTGCAATAATTTCAGACGCTCTACTGAGGCTTCCGTCTGCCAGTAGTATTTTCGCATACATACGCGCACGCATGCCTAAGAAACGTCTGTGAACTGCCAAGAGAAACGTGGAGCAAAATGTAGCCATACCGGAAGGGCCGAGTACGCGCCGTTTGTAAACTCGGAACAAAAGCTGATATGCTTACCTTAGACGTTAAGAGAAATATGGCACAGGTCACTGCCCGCTGGTAGTCGCTCGTATGCATCTGGTCGTCTCTGTCCGTTGCGATCTCCCATATCACAATGAAAGATGCAGTGCAAACCGCAGCACTTCGGGCGCTTGTGACGGTCTGGCGAGCTGCACTTGCTCGATGTCGGCAAAGACGACATCGGCGACACGCTGCTGCTGGCGGCGGTCCCCCTCGTCGCAATCACACAGCACGGACAGAAGCTCCCACCGTAACTTGCCGCAACGCCTGGTTGCAGTCGCCCCTAACGCAGCGATTTCAGAACCACTCAACGACAACGTACTCGCGCGTGATGCAGCGCAACTGTAAAATGGCGTCATGCTATTGACGGCTTCGGCTTTGGATCATTTTGTATCTGCACAACTGAGCAAAACAGCTGCGCTAGTTTCGGTTTTGTTTCCTCGCGTTCAGATAAAAACTGTTTTGCTCCCTGATAATTTCACGTCACTTAAGTAATGTTCACGAATGAAACAGCCATGAATTTAACACGCGTCTTGAAATACCCGCTACGTTCACTTGGCAGAAGCAAAATTTGCTCGTCCGAGTGTGCTTGCGTTTGAAATATCTATCGCGCTGTCGGAGCGTGCTCGAAGTGTGAAGACCCGGCGTAATTGTCCTTAATTTGCTTAGCTATAACGGTGCGGCTGCCCTTGATTTCTGTCGAGTGCAGTTTGCTCTGATGTAAGGTAGAACTACAAAGCCGCCCATGTTACTGAATGATCTAGTGCACGTGAAGCTGCCAGATCTACGGTATTTCCTCCACAAGTTCTTGCGACTGTGTGCCGCTGTCACCAAATGCGAGCGTAGTCATTTGGCGGAGATTTAGCAGCACATATTCTAGAACTATAGTTCACCGCTCTATCACGACATGGAGAAGCAGCGTGGTTGCTCCATAGTAAAATTTTCTGTTTATTGCGAAATTTGCAATAGCAATTATATGGACACAACCGCCGAAATATACCTGTCGGTGTTGCCGTGAGCTTAAGTATATAGTCAAGTGCGATAAGATCCCATCCTGCGCCGTGGGCTGGGGGCGTTAAAGGAAGTGTACGAGGGTGAGCCGAGACGTATAGTGCCTGGATGGGTGCCCAAGTATCTATAGGCGGTCACGTGATAAAACGCGCGCAAGCCGGGGAAAGGAGGCGCTGGTTTAGCACGCTTCTCCTCTGGCCGTTGCTCTAGCCCGGCCTGGCGCCACTCTCGCTCTGTCTTGGCGATAATTTCCGATGGGTGCAAAGCGGGGGGGGGGGGGGGGGGGAGGGCGCTTTTATAGCGCCATTTCAAGTTTCGGAGACACTTTGAAGGACGAGGCAGCAGAAGCGTTCTGTCCGCTCTGTTCGCGCCCTTCATCACGCCGACGCTGTGACAGCGAGTGGTCGCGGTCATTGAGTGAGATCTGTTCATGTTTGCACGTGCGCGCGTGACCCCGTGCTTGCTAATTTACGGAGTAAGCGACTGTTTACTGCACTTTATTCAGGCGATGAAACTACGAAGCTTGGTTCGTGCAGTTCGTGCAGTGGTTCACGCAGCATTGGGGTAAAACTGCTACATTTTTGTTTTTACATTTCTAGGGGGTTCAAAAGCAGTGCTTCGTACGCTAATGGTTGTTTCTGGTCGCGGGACGCAACGCACTGCGGTAGCCCAGTGGGTTTGGTGTTGCGCTGCTGAGCTCGAGGTCACGGGTCCAATCAAGCCGCAGCAGTCGCATTCCACTGGGGGCAGAATGCGAAAACGCGCGTATACTGTGCATTCCGTGCACATTAAATAACCCGAGCTGCTGAAAATAAATGTGCAGTTTTCCATTACCGTGCGCCTCATAACAAGATCTTGATTTTGGAACCTAAATCCTCAAAATTTAATTTTACGTAGCGCAATTACATTTACAATCGACACTGTTGAGTGCGCCTACTGAACTTATCTCGTTGCAGTGCTCTCTTTAGTAGCCAATGCTTTTTTTTTAGTTATAGTAGAATCCAGTGTGACAAATCCGGGTCTTCCTTAGTATAGAAGCCAGCTATCACTTAAGCGTGTGAGATATTAACAAACATGTTCAAGGAAAATCGATATTTGGAGTTCGATGTAATTGCAGAACATGACAAGGACGAAAGAATGATACACCGCATTACAACCAGGACAGGAACCCGAGGGCCCGCCTAAAACAGAAGACGTTATCTGGTATTTCTTCTCCTGCATTTTAATCTTTCTCTCGCCAGATTCATCTCGAATATCAAAGTCGGTATCTTCCACGACGACTCTTCGCGTGCTATTAAGAGTCAAACGACCCATACACAAATGTTGACTCTTGTTTTGTGACTCTACCCGCGCGAAAATGGGTCTTCGTAAAAAAAAAAAGAGAGTCAAGTTGCCGTGACTCACTTTTTACTCTCTTTTTTCTTAGAGTGTAGCACAAAACTGGGTTCGATTCGCGGTAACACGTGAAGTTTGCAAGCTAGGAGAAGTGACTGCGGTTATCGCTTTCTCTCAACTAGCGTGTGTTATGAAGATTGATTCATTAGACGCCGCTGCTTCCGAATTCGATTGTGGATATTATGGCTCGTAGGCCTAACACGGCTAAGCTTGGCTGGTAAAGGCACGTAAAGTTGGTTTGCTCGAAACTAAGCGCAACTAATTGTTTGCTGCTTACAGAATAACATCTAAATTGTAATTAAACGCGACTACACGAAAGTCATTATTACTATTCTTATCATAAAACGGTATATTTTATTTAATTATTTCGAATAGCTTTTCTTTGAGACGCCGTAGTGGCGCTGTCAGCGCAAGACGCTATCCGCAAACGCAAAACCCTATTCTAAAGCTCTTCACTCCTGCGTGCCCCAACGATAACACCCGCAAAGTTCTTTGGGCCCCAAACTATTGGGGCCCCTATTCTAAAACTCTCTAATTTTAGGTCTTAGTCAAGTGGTGAAACAATAGAGATCTCTTGCTCGCACCGCTTGCACGGTCAGTCACTCGATTTCTCACCTAATAGACGACGCTGCAGAACGTTTCCTATCGCATCTGCTACAGCGGATACCAGGCTTGCCGGGGCATGCGGCGGAAACATAGCGCATGCGGGCTGCGATTTTCAATTATCGCGATTTTCGCTATAGCCATTGCACTCTAACCCGTTTGCTCGTATTTTCATTATCCCTCTTCAGAAAGCGCGCATGCGCGTGGTTGATAAACGGAATCTCACCGTTTTCTATCAGTACAGGCACAGCGTCGTAATCTTTCGAGGAAAATATTCGTGAAAACGACAGACACTTTTTACAATTCGGTTGGATATCGAGATCATCATATTTATGGCATCAGGGATTATCTATACAGAATAACATTCATATCACGCTATGGATAACTTAATGTGCAACAGAAGATACAAACGTGGTGGCCATGAAACAAATTGATTTGGCTAAAGCATTTAATGGAGCACACCGTCACTTTCTTTAGAACATGCTCACATAGGCTCCCAGCTTTAAAAGATAAAAAGATTTGCTACACCAAGGGTTTACAAGGTTGATTGTGAATGGTTCCGTCTCACAGCCAATCTATCAGAAGTCGTCAGTGCGCCAAGGGTTTCCTTTGCTCCCAATGCTAGTTTGCCTATATTTATAACCATTATGAAGGTGTACCTATACGGGAGCAAAACTTTCACGGCTTCAGACTGCCATCAAATGAGGTTCGTGTGTTGTCATATGCCGATGACGCTGTATATTTCTGCGTCTTTATATTAAGTGTGGAGGTTAGCCTTGCCATCACTCAGGCGTTTTCTAAGTTATCTCGGGCAGCGTTAATTTGAATAAAAGTTCAGGTTTTAAGTTCGATGAATGGTGCACGACGCCAACTCGTTTTGCAGGAAGCTAATGACAGCAGGGCCTGCGGTATCTGGGTGTACCTCTCTCTCAGAACCGGAAGAGCAACCCTCACTGGTCAGCAAAACTCAAAGAAATATGTCGCAAGACTAGTTCTTGTCAGGGGCGACCTCTGTCCATATTTAGTTTTGCTGAAGCTTGTAACGCATTTCTTGTGGCTAAGCCACAAATGCACTGGATATGTGCCGATTTTCAATGAACATCTTGCAAACTTGTGTTACTGAGTATGTGCGACAGGGCGTGCGGGAAGCTAGAAAACCATTCTCAGCGTTTGCAGGTACCGGCACGCCACGCTTCTAGTCTCGGAGGTCACGCGAAGACTTCTTGTCAGCGCCACTAGATGACGCAGCACGCGAGAAAAGCGCGGTTGCTGCA
The DNA here is from genome assembly GCF_050947875.1 of Dermacentor variabilis. Taxonomy (NCBI): domain Eukaryota; kingdom Metazoa; phylum Arthropoda; class Arachnida; order Ixodida; family Ixodidae; genus Dermacentor; species Dermacentor variabilis. The sequence continues at coordinate 152,016,616 of NC_134569.1, read as the reverse complement.
TGACGCATATATCAGCTTAGGCGCCATGCGTTTCGGAGGCTGTGCGCACGCTTCGCGGCCACGGCTCTAGATGGCGCGAGTGGTTCTTAGAGAAGCGCGAGAGTGGAGCCCCGCTGCAGTACACGCCTCACGCATAGCTGGTTTCGACGGTGGCAACACCTTGTGTAGCTATATTGATTCGACGCCAAACGGATTACCATCCACAGTCATTGTGAGATAGGTTCTGCCAATTTTTTTTTTCAATAAAATGGCCTCTCCCTCTTGATGAGTCGCGAAACACGCTCGAGCAAGAAATAACATAGAACAATTCGGTGGCGGGAAGAATAATGTGTGTTAATTTTGAATAATATATGCCTTTTTGTTGAAAACATGGGCCTAAATCCAGAATGAGTGGGCAGAAGCACTTGCTGTAGGCGATCAATTAGAAGAATTTTCTTAACTTGAACGCGACAATTTGTAAGGTGCCAGGCATCTTCTTTATGTTTCCCCCTTTCGGAAGAAGGACACGCTGGAAAACAAAAACTTCAAAGAAGGCGTTCCGTTTTCAGATTCCTTGTCCACAAAAATAGTAGTTGGAGGGTCATTCTTGTGTAGTGTTTCATAAATGACATAAAACAGTCAGTATAGCCCCTTGCAGAAGAACGAAAAGGGCTTTCTTTTATTATTGTCAGAATTTTCCGAAGTAGCAGCTGTCGGAAACGCATCCTTTCGCGTACACCTGCTAAGACGAGCTGTTGCCCAGAGTTCTTGATGGAACGAGACTTTGGGGCCGGTGTTGGTGGTGTCCTCAGTATTGTTGTGGCTCAGTTATCGTTGCTTCAGTATTGTTAACGTGGGTTTCTTCTCCAGCAGCCGCATCTCGTGACGTCTCTCTCAACGGCGCTTTCTTCGTTACATCCGCTTTCGTCCCTGCGCCGCGTTTCTTAGCCTTCGTCGGCGAAGCAGCGGCTAAAGATGGTAACGGAAGCGAGTACGTGTCCAACAGCTCGAACTCATCGAAGGAAGCCGCACTCTCGTTCGTTCTGCGGGGTGTCCACGATGTTGTTTCCGATGAGGAAGAGTTCGTAGGCGGCGACGGCGACGGCACGAGTAAGACGGGGCGCTTGTGGCTTTCCGCTTCTCGGAGACGGTGAGCCATGTGAAGCGCGACAGCGAGAATCACCAGTAGCACCGACAGGTACACCACGCACAGAAACAATGGCAACCCGTCGCGCCGGGGGCTCGTGCTTCCGGCGACGATCGCTTTGCCACGGCCGCTGTCCCGCTGTCCTCGCCCGACGACTCCAACGCGGTACTCCTGCAGGGCGGCGCAGCCCGTAACGGCCGTCGTGTGGGTGCCGCTGATGGCGGCGCCTCTCCGCGAGGCCCGACGAGGGCCGGTCGGCGTCGGTGAGGCGACCTCGGCGGCCGCCTGCCCCGCCGGGGCGCACTCCTGGAGGAGTTTCTGCGCGTGTTCGTTGACTCGGTCGGCGAGGACGCTGTTCGACGGCTTCGCCATCGGCTGGCGGGTGTCCCGTGGTGCGCAAGCTGCTTTTGCCTGCCGGGCGATGAGTTCGCGCTCCATTCTTCTTGGGCTCGTTCTCAAGAATGGCGTTTACCCACTACGTTGGTATGGCCAAGGAAGAGGCGCTTTCATAATTGTTTTCTTTGCGTGAATTGCGTCTCGACTAAATCAAAACATACGAAATTTTGCCGCTTAGCCCAGAAGGCGAGGCAT